>NC_046370.1:27757248-28357248 GCF_011125445.2 Fundulus heteroclitus | reverse complement strand
AGAGAGGAAGAGTGAGGTAAACCAGTTTTACGCATGCACAGTTATTCAAAAAGCAACTTGGGGAAACCTCCGGAAAAATCGCCAACTCAAGCTTTAAGGGCTTGAAAACAAAATTAAAGTTGTAACTAACCTATAGTTGTGTTTTACTTGGGAAATTGAGTTATTAAAATAAATGAACCTTTTAATCATGTTCTAATTGGTTGAATATGATTGTATGCATGCCATGGTACAGTGAAAACAGAATTCAAAAAGCGCAGGGAAAAAATGGGGCAGAAGTGTACTTTCTGAGATTGGGATGCTTCTCCAAATCTGACGAAAAGACATTTCTAAAGAAAGAACTATCCAGGAGTGGCCACAAAACTTGTGAAAGAGTATTTCATTATCTGATGAGACCAAAGTAGAATTTTTAGCGCTTAATTCCAAAAGCTGTATTTGGCCCAAACCCAACAAGCTGCATCACCAAAACCATGACCACTGTGGTGGCACCCTCTAGGGCAGGGGTGTCAAACTCATTGTGGTTTAGGGGCCGCATACAGCTTAATCTGATCTCAAGAGGGCCACACGAGTAAACTCTTGGCAAGATTAAATAGAACTAATAAATTTGGATTTTTTTTGTTGATTTTTATATTAAATGAATTTCACTTTTACACAATATATTATGAATAACCTTAGCTCTTTTTAAGAAAAGTATGTGCAATTTCAACAATACTTTTACTCAGAGAAACATTTACTTGTGCATTATGCATAAGAACTGATCACAGTGACTGGACAATGTTGAAAAACATTTATTCACATTTTCTGGAACTTAAAAACACTGTCCTGCATGACAAAATACATCAAACAGATAAAAATTAAGAAATTATTTAAAATCAATTTTCCACATCTGAAGCTCAGTGCTACCATCTGCTGATTAAAGCACAGCGCCCCTCGTGGACAATATAGGAACTGTAGATTTTCAATTAAACGAAGTACATGTTTTTTTTCCAATAATTGTTTTATCATTCTCTTCCTTTTATCTCCTCTTTCACCTTTTCTTTTGTTCTTCTTGTTCTTCCTTTCCTCTCCTACTTTCCCATTGTAGTGTCAATATCATTTGAGATAATCCCCGCATGAATCATAATGAAACTATTCACATTCATAAATCAAGCGGAGCACTATGGCAAAAGCAGTACTGCTCCACTTGTGAAAGTCAAATCTGATTAGCTCTTTTTGGCACTAAGATAACAATTCTTATTTGCCATACAGGACACTGGATAAAAAAAATAAATAAATAAATAAAAGATTATTATTTTTTTAAATTTTTTTTATAATGATAATGCATTTAGCCACCAGGCCGGACTAAATTGTTCTGCGGGCCCGCGGGCCATATGTTTGACACCCCTGCTCTAGGGTTTACTTGTCTTTAAATGGAAACAGGGTTATCATTGCAGTCAGGAAATTACTAACTGCTCCAAATACTTTTTGACCCAAAACGTTCAGGTTTGTCTGCTAGACATTTGGGGTCTAGCATTTTAAAAGGGTTCAAGCATTTAAAAAAAGGTTGTGTACACTTTATAGATCTACAGCATACACAACATGGACTTGCTCAGCTAGACATCAAGCCTCTCGGCTCTCAGGTTTCCCCAGTGTATTGTACACTGTAATTACTCACAGACATTTAGGAAGCTGCAAATGTTTCTGCCGGGCGAGAGTGACACCCTACACAGTTGGGGGCCCTCTTGGTTTCTAACACCCTGTCAATTTCTTTGTAATCCTGGACAAGACATGTGGTATGCAGGCCCTTGCTGGGGGTTAAAAGCATTATCAGGCGGGCTAATGTTACCACACTTTGGAAATAGCCATAGACTTTCACACAGGACAGTAAATAGGCACCCAGCATTTAAAGGCTGAAACTGAGCACCTGATATGGGGCCTGACTAGGTCCCTTGAAAAGAGAAACATCGGAGCGTTTCTGCATCAAAAACCATCTGCAGGGCTGTTTTATCTCATGGGCTCCTATTAGGTAATCCCTGGGTATAGGAAGCTTTGCATCAAATGTAATTTGAAAATAGTTATATATAGAGCATGTAAAGTCAAAATGAAATCACTAAACCAGCTTTGAAATCACAAACATTCATCTCTCATATGGCTGACTAAGCCTTATGAGACAAAAAACTTGAACAAAAGGAAATGGGCTTCCAGGTCTGTGGACAGTTACTGAATAGAAGCATGACATGAGAAAATGGCCTAATATTCAGTGGCCTGATATTTACATACATATTTGGTAAAAAAAAAAAAAAAAAAAATAGTGTGTACACAAGGGAGAGGCTATATGCATCAAGAGATAATAATCTCTTGATGCGTATGACTAAGTCATTTGTGGGCATGTACAGGAGCCGAAATACTATGAGGTACAAGACTTGAGTCATTATTAATAAAGCAGAAAACTACCTAGAACTGTAGTTGCACAGTTGTACTGTATGTATTTATGCATTGCAAACAATTGCTTACAAAAACCTGGGTTTCTAGTGAAAGCAAAGAGTAGACGGGTAACCTTACTGGGTATAACACGAGCACTGCAGACACCTGCATATCCCATAACCAAGGCTGAAAATTGAAACATACATGAAGCAGTAAATTGAGTAATCATGTTTTACAATAGGGAGCCATGCCCCCGGCCAGGTCACACTTGTCTGCAAACAGCTTCAATGCCTGCTGAAGACCATGGCTTGAAAATACCAACAGAACCACATCATGTGGAAAAAGCATAGAAGAGATCCTGAGGAATCCCAACTTGATAACCTCCACTCCACGACAAAGCTTTGGGATTCTGTCCATTAACAACAACCAGGATCTGTAAAAAGGGGCAACCTGGTACAGTCCAAAATGTTAAACTTACAAATTGCAAAAATGTTCTAAGGACAAATGGAATGAGATTTAAAAAAAATCATTATTTGAAGTAGAGATGGACAACTACCGTATTTTTCGGACTATCAGTCGCTCCGGAATATAAGTCGCATCAGTCAAAAAATTTGTCATAAAGAGGGAAAAAAAACATATATACGTCACACCAGACTATAAGTCACATTTATTTAGATGTATTTTTTCACACAATCCAAGACTGAAAACTGACATTTAATCTGGTTAGGCAACTTATTCAATTGCACAGCTGCATCCACAATCAACTGAATAATATGGAACATACCTTGGAGATTGAATGGAGTAAATTAGCACAACAAGCCACTAACTCCAACCCGGAAAGTTCTTGTCAGAGCATTTCGGTCTAATTACTCTGAGATTAGACAGTGAACGTAACGGTGCTATGCGCTAAGCTAACTGTAGGACACGGATGTTTCAGAGCAACATAATAAAACTCACGTGCTGGATCAGCGAAGTTGTAACACGCCCGGACAACAGACCTGTGAACTAGCGCTAGCTGTTATTAGCTTCACAGACAGCCCAATAACAAAGTTCTGTCACGGTCTGGGCCCTTCAGGCTGCACCCCTCAACGTCCTACTGGGTGTATGCATACTGAATACGGCAAAACAACATAACGTCCATGTGTTCAGTCATTGTTATTTATAAGTACATTTTTTAATTAATTTTTATGTGATACAGGAGCCGCATATAGTTTCCACAAGCCTAGAGCGCCCTCTTACGGCTGTAGATGGTAACGTTTACTACTTGGTTCATGTTGTTCAGTATGATTTACCATTTAAAACTGATGTATAAGTCGCACCTGACTATAGGGTTGGCCAAACTATGAAAAAGGTAGAACTTGTAAAAATATGATAATCGCATTTGCAAAATAATCAAAATTTTAAAAGACGCAATTTCCAAATCGCAGAGTTCTGCAGTTTTTGGCCATGTAATAATTAATGGATAAGAAGCGTCCTTTAGGTGTCAGTAATAATACGTTTAAAGAAGGTTGGCCTCCACATGGAAGGGAAGAGAGTTGCAGCAGTGAGATGATCTAATTTTATAATTTGTTTTTGAAAATGAATCTCATCATAGCATTAAGTACTGGTCAAACTGTTTAATACAGATTTGTTTGTTGTTTGCACTTTGCACTATATATTCAACAAGGATTGACATGTAACTCAATTAAAAGTGATTTTCTTAAAAGACGTTCTCTTGAATAATAACATTCTGATTGATAAAAACAATTAATTTTCTTGTTTTAAATAGTTGTTGTTTACAAACATCTTTATCTACAGGGCATTTTGTTGCTTGTGGTTAGTGCAGAGAAAATTCCAAATTAAATTGCAATTATGGTTGAAATATATCACAATTTTGTATTATGGCAAAACCGTCCTTCCCTAATTCGAAGCCCAAAGCTATTATCTGTTTTCGATTAATGTAAAAAAAAAAATAGGACTTTTAGAGACAATCTGAATTCCATGGTAACTGTCGCTATTCCAATGAGAGATGTCTTCTCACTGTGCTACTGTTAACCAGACAGGACCATTTTTTTTTTTCATTTGCCATAATGCTCTGTTGAACAAGGCCCTGGCCTTGTATTCTGTAATCCCTGAATTATTGAATTTGGCTTTTGATCGGACACTCCGTTGGCTTGTTGTAAACACACAAAGCAAAAACCTGCTGTATGTAAAACTTATTTAATCCTTCCAGCTTTTGCCTTATCTGTTTCTCTTGCACCATCCTGCTAAAAGCAGCAGCTGTATTTTTAGCCCTTCAAAGGGTGTCCAAATTCTGATCATATGTGTCCTACAAGTCACTGTCTCCAGACACACAGACGTTTCCTACATGTAGCATGCATGGAAACAATGTTAAGCATTCACTGAAATATGCATCTCATTACGTTACACAATGCATGTGTGTGGATTTGCATGTTTTGATGCAGACTATATTCATGCTGCAGAGCATAGGTTAGCTACACTGGAGTGCAGAGCTGTTAAAATTCAGCTCCAGTAACTTGACATCAAACCTGGCTACGAGCAAATGATGCAGCTGGGCTAAGGATACCCAGGAGACCTTCCTAGCGGACCTAGAGATATGCAGGGGAAACACAATGCTTCACTCTACAAATTCCTGCACTGCAGCTGAGTGCATGAGGCTGGGTCCATCCAGTCTGCATGAACACAAGCTGTATACATGCATGGCAGTCCCAGTCCCACCTGTCAGAAGGCAGTGAAATGAAACAGCTCCATCTTGTCAACCCCTCAGTTATGACAGCAGCTTCTTCCACCACCGCATTCTTTTAGCATTTGAAGGCTCCAGCCCATGGCTCCTTGCATGCCTGTGTGTCCTGTGTCACAACTGGTTTCCTCGGAGTTGCATTCCTTACCCGTGTGGCGAGGTGTGACAACTGACACCGTTTAGTGTCACTCGTGGCTTATGTACAGGAAAGCCTTAAAGGCAGCAGGGGAAACATGGAGGATACTGATGGTTATACTCACTATGCATGCTCTCCGAGTTATCACGGAGTCAAAAAATTTCACCCGCTTTCTTTTGGCTTTTTGTTCAGAGATTGGAAGGATTAGGGTTAATCCTATTTATTTACTGCTTTAGAACATATATGGATATTGAAGTTATTTATGAGAGAGAAAGAATGAAAAAAAAATGGTGGTTTTCTTCGTGCTTAGAAATAATTTTAAAGGAGATACCTATAGGTTTACCTCCTCCTGGCCAGTAGGTGGCGTATTGACGCTGACCTGCTCTCGTTCCAACCTCCAGTTGTACTGTTTGCCAGCCAGTTGCCAGGTCCTTTGGTTAGCATTAGCAAACATTTACCTTGCCTGTCCAGAAGAAAAGTCACACCTCCGAGTGGCTTCTGAGCCCCTTTGCTTCCTTAAAGGAGCAATAAGTAATAATGACACCTAGTGTTGCAAATCGAAACAACACATACACGACACCTGCCACTCAGTGTTGCCAAGTCTGCTTGTTATAAGTGACTTTGGGCTACTTTTATTCTAAAGTTGCTTTTAAATTTCGTGTGTCTTGGGTTGCGTTTTTTGGGCTTGTTCCTGAAAGCGAAGTCGCTTATTTGGGCTCTAGAATAACTGACAATAAACACGTTAGAGACCCGCTTGCAATGCAGCGCTACAGACACAGTACTGGCTGAAATATCCCTACGCCTCTCCGCGTTCACACAGTCCTACCTATAGAAAAAATATCCTAGATGCCTCATTACGTGCTGGAGCACATCCTGTGTCACCGCCTTTTCTACTCTAGGCTGACAGAGGAGCCGACGGGAGTAAAGGCCCAGGGAGCAATGTTGCCTGTATTTTATGCAGTTTACAGTAGTAATAACTGCTGAAAGTAGATTATGGGGTGCAGATCACCATTTTGTGCTCAGATTCTGAAGATGAGTTTTTACGTGCTGATAATATTGCATAAACCTAACCCATAAACCATTCTTTAATGCTTATTAATTTGTTGTCTCTGTATTTGACAAACTAAGGCTGACGTTGCCAAATGAAGTACCCTCGAGTTACAGGACATTCAAGAAGCTGTGCAAAACAGTTCTCTTTCAAGGATATTAAGCTCCTGCCTCAGTTGCAAGCAAAGTGTAAGATATGACTCACCTGGAAATTTAAACCCTTTTCCAGACTTTAAAAAAAACAGTGTTCATGCACATGGATATAAACAGTACGCAAAAAATATAAAGTTATTTTTGTTATTGGTCTGTACAGAAGGGTCAAAATTGGATGATTAGATTGGGATTGGATTTATGCGAGAGAGTAAGGAAAAAAACAATAAGTAATAAACAATAATTAATACACAATGAAAAAAGTATTTCGACTATGTATACTACGTCTGAGCCCCAACATCCCCCCACTACCACACACCCACCCACCCACTCACACATACACACATGTGTATGGTGGGTTGCCGCTTGTTTTGGGGTTGTTTTTATAGCACTGGTTGCTGGTTTGCCTCACAAAATCTGGCAACACTCCTGCAATGGAGAACACCCATTTCCTCAACGGTCTGTTGCTGATGTGAAACCCTGCTGAATTTCTACTTCCACAGGAAGGTAATATGATGTTGTATTCTGTTCTCTTTCTGGTCCGCTTCTCTAACGGCCTTCCATGTTTGCAGCCTGCTGCTCTTTTGCCAAAATAAAATACCAAATGCTGCGCTCTGTTTTGGGAGCTCTGGGAACTCTCATATGATTGGCTCTGAAACCAGGAAGTAAACATGGGCTACACACTGCATCGAAGTAGTTCTGCACCGTATGTGTAAGTTTGAAAGGAGAAAAACTGATGGTTGATAAGAAATGTTACTTCCATCCCTGGTGACAAATGAGAATGATTTTGATTAATTTTAAAGTAAATTTCTTACTTAGTGCTTCGGCACCAAAGCTCAAAAGGTTGACCGATGTTCAACTTCTTATTTGGTCAGCTTGAATATGATAAAGGTAATGCAGAGAAGAAGCCATTTCTCAGCACTATCACAAAGCTACTGTCTGGCAATGCCTGAGCTCCGTCTCACGTGACTTCAACCTACTATTCCTATTGGTGCAGAATCCTTTGGTGTTGACGTCAACACCATAACCAGAAGTAAATATTTTTATATTTTGGACCCGTCAAAATTTATAAAATAATTGATAAACTATATATTTATTCTTCAGTCAAATTTGTACCTTTATTCTGCACCACTATAGACTTTCTGTGGATGTTTTCTTAATGAAAAATGTACTGTTTGATGAAAAAGCTATGACATTTAAATAAATTAAGGTAACTGTCTATATGGCAAGTTGCAATATATGTCAGGTAAAGACAAACGCTGGTTACAACAGAGCTGTAGTTATTACTGTTTGAAGACCTGTTTCCCCAACACCTGAATATTTACAGGGGTCATTGTCACATATTTTGGCCCTAGAAAGAAATGCAAAACACCATATATTAATCTTCAAATAAAATAATATATACCAAGTGTCTGTCTTTACTTTGTCTTTTTTGAGCCTAAAAAAATAATTCTGCACCAGGCTCAATCAGTAGACATAAATATTGTTGTGCCATCTGCCAGCAAGTCCAAGGAACTAACAGAAAGCAAGATAACGACAATTGATGTAGCTACTGCACGAGTCAGCAGACCGTCCTACAATGTCTCCCAGTAAAGAGAAAGCTCGACGCGGTCCAAGACCAACCCGATCTACAGGGCAAGGGTTACTAACACTGTTTTAGCACTGGCCGTTGCTGACTTGCTCGGCTCCATCGCCGACATATGTACGTAGACGCCTGATTGAGTTCTAAATCGTACGTTGATGGAACCACCATATTGGAAGTGGTATAGTGGAGCGATATGGAGAAGATGCCCTTATTGATGTGCTGTGTGGAATTGTACCAACTGAATCACAGCACAAACCAGATCTACTGGCATTATCTTTCGCAGGTAAGAATGAATATATACTTATGATTGTATTCATTCATTATTACATCATAATTTTACAAGATGTACATATGTATCACATACATGTTTAAGTCTGTTGGCTCCATTGACTCTCCTTGTTCACTCATTACGTGCATGTGTAAAACTTCAGATCACATGGTGTTGTTGTTTTTACATATACAGTGAAGCACTTCATTTTCTAACAAATAGAGCAAAAATAAAGTGTAAAACAGAAATAAAATGTAGTAAGCTAACAGGGCACAATACATAAAGATATCCTTTGTATGCAACCAGAATGAGCTACTGGCACAGAAATTTGGAAAGTCATAGTACGTAACGGTTTGTAAAATTATTTTTCATACAGAATTAGAGTAATTCTGTTATTTCCGGAAAAAAAGAAAAAAAAGAAACCATGGATAAGATTACGGGTAAATAGGATCAGTACAAAACAGTGGAGTATTCTGTTTTTATGCTCCACTAATTTGGAACAAACTTCCACGAGTGCTTTTAAACCAAGGATAAAAACACATTTGTTTGGGGTTGCCTGAGATTGTTAACTGAACTAAAGATTAACTATTAAAAAAATGATTAACTGAAACACCATTCATTTCAGTCCATGACTTTCCTTTATTCTGCCACTTCAGCCTACTTTTAAATGTTTTTAGCATGTAAAGCACTTTGATTTGTCTTGTTGAAGAGGGCTATACACATAAGCTTGCCTTGCCTCAATTACCATGCATGCACACAATGTCAATGCCCACTTGTCCTTGCAGGTGCAGTCAGGGGTGGGGGGGCTTGGGTCTGGTGTATGTCTCCAGTGGTCATTGGGCGAGAGGGCCGGGGCAGGGTACACCTTGTTCCCAGTCTATCACAGGGCCATGCATGCATACACTCATACCTAAGGCCGATTTATGGAGACCAAACATTTTGAGCTTGTGGGAAGAGGCGGGAATACGAGGAGAGAACATGCATGCAGCGAGAAAACATGCAATGCATGTATGTTTTCTTTTTGCTTTTTTCATCATACTTTGCAGATGTAAAAGCTTTTATATGCCAAAAAGCTCATGGCTTCCAACGTGTTTAAAATTTCATATAGACCTGTCACCACGTTTTAAGATCACAGGCACTGAGTACAAGATCGTTAAACAAAAAATATATTACAATTTTGTTATTCCTTTACTATGTTAATGCCACGGTGGAAAACATGCACGCTGCATCCATGGCGATTTGGCACAATGATATGCGAGGGGAACAATTATATGCAAACCATATATCGTGTTAAATACATGTCTTGAGGAAAAGCACATAAACAAAATAACTTAATTAAAGTGTGTAAAGTAAAAGTTGCTCTTCATTTTGACAGCTGCCTGATTTAGCTGTATTGTTGCTGCCAGTGGAGTTACTCCGCATGTGACCGAGCAGAATGCTGTGTGGCACAAGGGTTCAGAACATAGTCTCTACTCTGTGTACTGTGGTTACTGTAGAGCACTTAATGGTCTTCACAGCGGGGCAGCGTGGTCTTGTCACGCAATGGAGGAGGGGCCAGAGTTGCGTGACCAAGTTTTGATGAAAAGATACACATTTGGAGAAAAAAAATGTGAAAACTCCACTGAGTGAGACTTCGTATTGATTATCTTCCTGCATCTGGATTTATGGAAAATAAAAATGTTAATATTTTCCATCTGTGTTGTCATGCGGATATATGCATATGCAGTGCTGTAAACATTTTTTTTTTTTTTTGGGGGGGGGGGGGGGGGTTATTACTAAATGGTGTGTTGCAATAGAAGCTGCTTAAGAGAGCACTATCTTTGAACTCGAGACTAGAGCTTTTGCCTTTTTATCCCGCTGTAAATGCAAATAAATAAATAAAATATTCCCGTTCAGTGATGCATATGTTAAGCTATAGGACACTTAATAGTGTGCTTTTCCTGCACCCTTTGCCGTAAATTGGCAGGGCACAGAGCACATCTGGACAGGAGCGGGACATCCACGTTTCAGCGCTCTTGTCCATATAAGGAAAAGAGGGCGGGGACTCCTGGGCAGGAGAACGTGACTGCCATTAGTTGTCTTTGAGAAGATCCGTGCCAAACTTGCTCCTGCTCTTTGAAAGCGGGCTTGCCAGCCTTCACCCACGGCCTGTCCTCGCGGATAGTTTCACGCGGCTCTCGTGGGAGCCGCTCTCTGGACGTTTGAGACTCGGTGGAAAACTTTGGAGAGTGGAGTGGGAGGAAGAAAAAAAAAAAAAAACGGGGGAGAAGAAGACAGACTACCGCCGGGTAGAGCGATACCAGCGGCAGCGCGACTGAACTTCCACCAGCGAGTCCGACAGAGGGCACCGGGAGGAGGAGTCAACAGGTCCCAGGTATCAGCGCACACTTGTCACTGTCAACACTTGACAGCGTGTCTGAGCCAGGTGTTTTCGGGAACGGAAGCCCCTCTCCCACCCCTTTGGAGGGCTCTGAATGCATCATTTGTTCATAACTCGCGCGCGCGTGACATTTTATTTCGTTTGTTTGAATATATATGCCCACTCTGAAATGCACCCGGATAGCGTCTCGTCTCTCGCTGGTACCAGCCTAGATATCCGGGTAGCAGAGACCGTCCCTGTGCTCTTGTTGGCGCAGCGAACGGTCCCCGGGTCTGTTCAGCTGCTTAGCGCGCAGGGCTGGCTTTTAAAGCGGCGTTTCGGCTGCGAGCACCCGGGGACGGAGACAGCCGGGCTCCGGCGCTGACGCTCGGAGCTCCGACCCTGACGCGCTCCTCAGAGCAGCCAGCACCGGGCTGACGGATCGCTGGTGTTCACGTCTGCCCATGTAGCAGCGGAGGGTCAAACGGGTCAAAATGTGCCCATCATATACGTCACTGCAGCGATTACTGATTGGGTGCAAATAATAATAATTTTTTTTCAAAAAGTTAAACTTATATGGGTTCATTAAACACAAAGTAGTTCGTTATGTTTTTTGTGGTTATGACCTGCATCGATAAGAATCCAAAACTCTGTTCATCAGAATATCTGAGTCATACATGAAAGTACAGAAAAAGCTTCTTAATATAAAAAAAAATGTCCACATACCGTACAGTATATGCACAACAATCGGTTGTTGGGGATCTCTTTGTGAGAACTGCTGCGTCAGTCCAACCTTGAAGTTGCCCTAATAACGGCCTTTATAGCTCATCTGTGTCTTGACAATATTCAGACCCTCTCTGGATGCCAGGTGAGTTGCTGGGCAACAAGCACAGCGGTACCAGTAAACAACGTATTACGTATGGAAGGGTGTGCTGGTGCCACGTCCATAAAGAAGAGGGTTTAATAATGTCCTGCTTAATTTCTGCTGTATTTTTGGACTTTGCTCACTAACAGTGGTACCATAACACATTCTGGGCCTTTGCACTTGTCCTCTAGACCAGGGATGTCCAGCTGGACTCCTGAGACGCTGGTGTCCTGGTCCCCCAGCTACACCAGTTGATTCAAGGGCTAAATTAGCTCTTTAGCACGTCCTTAAGTGGTGCAGGAGCCTGCCTGTGGTTCGTCCATTTGATTCATGGGTGTTAATCAGGGGAGACATCTGAAACATGCCGGACACCATCCCTTCAGGATGGATTTTGGATTCCGCTGCTTTCGCCTCTGGTTTCCTCTAAATTTCTCTAAATATGCTTTCATTTGAAAAGAAGACTCTGGACCACTGAGCAACTTGGTCTTGTCTCTGGTTCAGGACCGTCTCAGGACCAGGAAAGTCATGTCGTAGCGTAGTTCTCCTTGTTGCCTGCGCGCCTTTTTAGCACACTTTTTCCTTCCACTAAACTTTTCTTAGAAACAACCTTACATGAGCTGCCAGGTTCTTTAGCAGTGCCCTTTTGTGGCTCACCCTCCTTGTGGAGGGTGTCTGCTGGACAGCTGCCACGCTAGCAATCTTTCACACAATGGCGTAGGCCATAAAAGTAACATTTATGTATCCAAGATTTGTTGTTTTTGTGTCATTTTCTGACAAACTAAAATTTGGGGTTTTATTAGCTTGTAATAACTACAAAGAAATCCTCAGAATTCCATCCATTCATCATTTCTGACCCGCTTAATCCCTCATGGGGTCGCGGGTCCTCAGAATTGAACACATAAAATGCATCACTCTGTATGCGATGAATCCGAGTGAGTTTCACTTTTGAATGAAATGTGTGGAAGAAAAGAGCTTTTGAACGATTCACAGTTTTCATTGGCTTGTCCTAAAAAGTGGTTTTAATGTGCCAACGGGTCAGCAAATAATCACCTTCAGCATTTTCTACATTCTCCCCCAGTTAGAAAAGCATTTGCTCATGTATCACATCAGCTGATTTTTGGTATAAAGGTACCTGATGACATTAACCAATGGTGCGGCCTTTTTGTACTCAGACGTTGGTCAGCTCCATTTGTCAGCATCTACCTTTGCTATTTGGATGCATGAAATGAACAGAAATTAATTTTTGGCTTATATTGATGATGGTAGGTAGCACCAGCTTGCAAGTGCAAGGTTCTCATCTGGGGCGAGGACACGGTGCAGCCCGTAGCGCAGTCGTAAGTCCAGCGACTGGAGGGGAAACTGAGAGGAGCATAGCTACAGTAACAGAACGCCATCGCTTGCATTCTGCACCTGAGCTGGAAAATGAAAGACCTGTCGCCATGTGCCAGGACTAAAGGAGAGCAGCCTTATATCGGCATACATTTAGCTAACGTCCCTGATGCTGGCCTGGCAGGCAACCTGAGACTTGCACTGGTCTTTTAATTAAACCACAGGACTCTTACATGTGAGCCACACACCCAGCAGCACTGAGAACCTGCAGACCACAGATTAGAGCTCCTGGCTCTCTGTTTCTAAAAATGGAACTAGCAGTTTTTACTATGCATGTCACTTTTTGCTCCTTTTCCTAACTTTTTATTCTCTCTGCAAACTGATTTGGATTTTAAACTTATTCCTGGTTGGGGGGGGGGGGGTCTATATAGCAGGAGGTGGAAGACACTCGACCTTTTCTCTGACAGCCTGTGACATTCAGAGCTTGATGCATTAGTGGAAGAGTCACTCTGTGGCAAATCTGGTGTGGATGAGGGTTTTCCCACCCTGTCACCTCCTCCTCTAGTGTGATTCACAGTTTGGTGCTGTGCCCTCTGCATAATCGGGGAAAGGGTTAACACTCAATACAAGATGTACCCATGAAAGCTGTCACATGCAGTGACATTCTTTTTTTTTCTGTCACCTTTAGAAAGTTGGGTAAAGCAAAGGTTACAGGCTGCTATCTAGATCTGTTATGATGTGTGCTGTAGATTTCTGAAGTTAAAGTTCCTGAAAAGCTGTGAGGTGAAGCTCGTGTTTTAAAACTCTTATCTAAGAACTGAGAAGCGGACTGTTTGCGTTACTGAAAACATAAGGTTCTTGGGTTGTTGTTGGTTCATCTGAAGACGCTTTCGATCTTAAACTGCCTTTTTTTCCCCCTATGCAGTACAGAGCTGGTCACGTTTTTCCTCACCTAATGTGTGTAAAAAGCCTTAAAATCCATATTTACAGCTGGAGCAAATTGTAGAATTTAATAGACATATCCTTTATTGTCGCTCAGGGGAAATTCAGGTGTGCCAGCAGCACAGTGAGAGGCAAACGGAAGCATGCAGATACACATAAAGGTGATTAAAAAAAAAATAATCTCACACCGGGAAAAAGAAATCAATGTTTGATTTTAGTACTGTACTAAGCAATCACTGGTACTCCTACAGATCCTTTCAAAATCCAAAAAATATTTATTTATCCATCCATCCATCCATCCATTTCTGCACTTGTTTTCGGGGGGAGGGGGGCCCAGTGGTCAGTTAATTATTTAATCTATGTTTTTCTTCTAAGTTGATCAGCATTTCTAGGAACCGATTAATATAAGCCATGACTTTTCTCTGTCCTTTGGGTAGAAATTTAACATGATACAGGGCTCCATTTTTCTTGGCCGGGGGGGGGCAGGACACAGACTCCTATTTATCTGTGCCACCATGCAAAGTGAGCAGGATGGTGAGGGAGGTAAAACCAAAATCTCCAGCAGTGATGGAGAACTGCAGGAGAGTGGCATCCTCGGTCTCTGTGGCAACTAGCGACAAAGACTACGGGGGGGCTTGACATGAAACAAAGCAAGAATATGCAAAAGTCGCACCGACCCCTCCATGCGCTTCAGGTTAGAGCCGTGTTCATCCCCCACTCACATCCACACACAGACACAGACCAGTAGGCAGCTTGGGGTTGAACGCCTTGCTCAGAGGCATATCAACATGTGACGGGAAAGCCGGAGTCACACCCACAACTTCCCGATTGCAAGACGGCTGCTCTACCCACTGAGGCTGAGTTTCACCAGTGGTACGACTTGGTGGAGGATCTGTGATGCTGCGGGTTTGTTTCCGTTCATAAGGCCATGGGAAGGTTGATGGGCAGGGCACCAAGATGTGATGTAAAGTTTTCTTCTTCTTTTTTCTTGCCATCAACAAAGGAGTGTTCTCTGCTCTTTCCTCTGATTGTGGTAACCTCGTGAAAAGCGTGCCCGTTAGAGCCCTGAGATGACGCAGTTTCACACAGTCATTGTGCCCCATCCCTCCCCTTCAGCCTGTAAAGTGTGAAAAACACTGGAAAGGATCTGTGTTGTCACGGCGCGGCAGCGGCGGTGAATCACCCAGTTCCTGCCGAGGCTCTCTCTGGAGTTTCGTTCATGACACCTGCTCTTCTCATCACCCCTGGCACAAGTGGGAACCGAAAAAGTTACTAAAGTCACTCATCTGACAATAATTTAAGATGTTGGAGGGGGGCTGCTCAGTCTGCGTAGAACTAGAGTAGTTTATGTCTGCTGAATAGGGAGATTCTGAGTGGCCCATTTTCATATAGCTGCATGGGTTTTCCCTCTCTGCACGTATTACATCATCGGTGCAGCCCTGTAGATTTGGTCGACTTCAGTAGATCTTGCAGGAGGGACTGAGAGCGATATTTTAAGGGTTCCCTCCTTTGATTCAGGTGGGAGCGAGCTTTGTACGGAAACGGTCCAGAGCGGGTTCAGGCGGCTTGATCGGGAGCTTTGGGTTTTCAGAGCAGCCTGCTGGCCGATGCTGACGAGCCGGTCTGACTCACAGGGCTGCGGCTGCTGGCGCTGTGCAAACTCATCAGCGCTGACTGATGAGACACGCTCCTCACAGTGGCAGCGCGCCTCCGAGATGCCACCCAGCGCTTACTTAACCGTAAACACCTCTACGCGGTCCCGCCCACACCCTGTCACATTCTGACTGCTAGGAGCACTGTTTTTGGACCAAGACCTGCTCATAGTGAAAACCCATGCTGCAGGTACATTAGACAGCAAAACAAGAAAAAGAAAAAAACACTGGGGGTGGGTTTAGTTTTTCAGTTTTTGTTTTATTCTGCACGGCGCTGGGTTCCATCTAGGGGAAGGGTTTGTCTGCATGAAAACCCGACCTCTGCACGGAGGAACCTCTGCTCTGAAACAACGGACTCCGGTGGAATGAGGCCATGTAGCTTTGGTCCAATAAAACCAGCCTTGACCCAAATTAAAGAGGCCCAGAGTCTGTCAGAATAAGTAGAAATAAATTGGGATATTACAGTGGTTTTACTGTGGTGCCCGGTGACGTGGTCTGCGCCTCAGGGAGCAGGGCGAGTGTGGGAAAAGCAGAGGAGAGAAGAAGGGCGAAGAAGGAGGTGGTACCAGGAGAGAGCAGCCCAAGTGGAGCGGGATTGTTTTATTATTTATTTTATTCAGAGGGGGGGAGGGGATCTGCTGGGATGTTGGAGCTTAGTGTTGGACCGATAGTTGTTAGACAGCGCTCCAACAGAATGCTGATTCTGTTTCTTCTTTATTTCCCCTTACCGGGCTTGCTTGGCCCTCCCGTCTCTCATGGAGTTACATTTCCTACTGCCTCCTTTTCCCCCCTCCTTATGGCTTTGATGGTATTAAATAATCTTTACGTGTCAGGGCTGTGCAGCTCCCAGTGTTCACGCGAGGAGAACGAGAGAGCAATTAGGTCAGAGCTTAGAGCGGCAGGGAGCCTCCCTTGGATTCACCTCCGACCTGCACAAGAGGTCCGAGGCCACCGGGGTTATCAAGCAGGCAGAACGTTTCACTCCGCTGTCGCACACGCTTCTGACAAAAACGTCCCAGAATGGGTGGCTTGTGTTATTTTAGGTTTTTCACTTTGCTAAATGGCCTGAAGAATCAGGCCACATTTGTCTCCTTTTTTTCGCCTAATGAGTTTGAGCATAAAGACCCATATAAGCTGTTATCCAGGTTATTGACTGGGAATGTGTTGCCGGCTGACGACTGTTTTTGTTAAGACTTATAATCAGCCACATACAGTACTTTTAAAAAAATATTTACACTCCTTGCATTTTTGTAATCAGGAGTTTTTTGGCTTTTATGCGATAATCAGACGCAGCGACTACATTTTCATCCAGTTGTCATGCGAATTTTGAGCAAACTTTTAAAATGTTGCTGAAAAGAAAATGCAAATTCGGCATGTTCCCATCCACTCCACTGTTTTGTAACGAATTAACCCGGCTAGTCGGTTAGAAGTTGACGTTACGCTAGTCTGTAGTAAACAGGAATTAGAGGATGCAAACTAGCATGGGCCACACATCTGAGAAAAATAGGGAGATGTTTTCAGGAACGTGTTGCTATCGGGTAAGTTGTAATTGTTGTCATGTCAACTTGTACTGCCGATGTTACCTGTGGACTGGAAACGTTGAGAAAGAAATACAATTCTGTACGTGTTATGGAAATTATTCTTTGGAAAAACCAAAAAAGACCTTTTTTGTGAAATTGGGGTAGTTATTTTGAATTTTGCCATTTCTGTCAACCTTTTCTAATGCAATTATTCAAAACATGTTCCCCATAAAAATATATAATATATAGCAAGAAGGTCCTGGGTTCAAGTCCTACCTTTGCTCGGGGTTTTCTGCATGGAGTTTGCATGTTCTCCCTGTGCATGCGTGGGTTCTCTCCAGGTACTCCGGCTTCCTCCCACAGTCCAGAAACATGACTGTTAGGTTAATTGGTCTCTCTAAATTCTCCTTAGGTGTGAGTGTGAGTGAATGGTTGTTTGTCCTGTTTGTCTCTGTGTTACCCTGCAATAGACTTGCGACCTGTCCAGGGTGAACCCCGCCTCTCACCCAGTGAACGCTGGAGATAGGCACCAGCACCCCTCATGACCCCATGAGGGATTAAGCAGGTCAGAAAATGGATGGATGGATATATAAGTATGGCATGCAGTTTTACTGGGAGGTAGACCCAGAACTTGCTGGAGGGACTACATGTCCCTTCTGGCCTGGAAATATGGCGGTATAAGGGAACGTCTTGGGATCCCCCAGAATCAGCTGGAGGATGTTTCTGGGGGTTCCCCTTCCTGTGTGGCTCTTGTTGTATGTTTAGGGTCATTGTTCTGTTGGAAGGTAAAGAAAATATTTCCCACACCATGAAGGTACCATCACCATGTTTCGGTGGTGGGGGGTGGTCATGCTTTGCGCCACACATAGTGCTTTAGCATGTAGTCAAGAAATATCAAACGTGGTCTGCATGCTTATAGCAATATCATTGAAATCTGCGGTTTTAATGGGACAAAATATGAAAAGGGGGGCCTGAATACTTTTGGAGGTATTGTCTGTGCATATATATTTGCACTGCTTTTCTTTGACCGAAAACGGATCTTTCAGATCCAGCCGACCTTACCAAAACTAACGTCTTTCTCCTGAGTTCTGTTCTCTCATATCATCTGCGTTAACTTTCCCACAGCCTGCTGTCCCACGTTTCAGATGATTTTCATGCAAAATGTTTCCCTTGCACTCTTCGTTTTGCGAGTCGTCACTTAGTTTCATCCCGTTTTCCACAAGTTTTCTGTACCTTGGCTTTTCACAAAATAGTCCCTGCCCAGTTGGACAGTCCCCTGGTGTGACGGCTGACATTTCAAGAGAAAGAGCCCCATTGTTGGTCCTCTGTCCCCCCCTCCACCCTCCCCTCCATAAAACAATGGTATCAATTGCTTCCACTGAGTACATCCACAGCTCTGTGAGAGAGACAGGCTGGCTGGGCCCGTCGGCTAGTTTGCCAGCCGTCCTACTAGGAAGCCAGTCCGCCCCCTTTACTCTCAGTGCTCGTTCTGTGCTTAAAGCCTGCAGATGCCTCTCCAGACATTGGCCCTAATACTGTCGCTGTGCTTTGGTTGGGGCTGTAATGTCAACCTGCAAATGCACAAATAATAGCTTGTGTATACATTCATTTTCCTTGTAGTGACAGCAGAGCAGACAGATGGGTTGGACACTCCCCCATACCCCTACCTTGGTAATGAATGGTCTTTATTCCATTTTTCCTCTCGCTTTCCCCAAGACACTGCCATTAACTGTGACAGATGATGTGTTCTTTCACTGAAACAGTGATCCTGAGCACACTGTCACTGGAAAATTGAATTTGTACGCCCACCCCTTTTCTCCCTTTCCTTTCTGCATTTGAATTATTTTTTTCTTACCCCGGTTTTCTTTCCATAGATTGAGGAAGGTGCTGTTAATATCGCCTATCACACGCACACACTGTACCGTTGAATGGCCATGTTAACGCTCTGCCGCCACCACTCACACAGCGAGAGAGATATCAGGTTGTTAGTTATACAGATGTCTGACAAAAGCACTGTGTCCTTCATGACACTTGGACTTCTGTGAGCCGAATGGTTCTGGAGTCATTTAGATAACCGGAGATATAGTGGCTGTTCTAGAGAGAGACGCTCTGCGGAGAAGAAAAGTGACATTAGTGCTCAGTGTCAGACCAGCATACGTTAGTTAGGAAGTAAAGCTGGTTGGTAGAATGACCCTTGACCTTTTGGATTATTTGTAAGGGTGCCTGAGAGTAATTGTGTGTGTGTGTGTGTTGTTGTACTGGCAGCTGAGTGAGAACATTTTCTGCTCATTTTGCTAGTAAATTGGGGACTTTGATATAAAGTGAGGACCTTCTTTTTGGTCCCCACTTTTTTTCTGGGCTAGTTGTTAGGTTTAGGACTAAAGAAGTGTCAATTAAGGTTAGGGTAATAGAAAGGCTTGAAAATGAATGGAAGTCTATGGAAGTGAAGGCACGGTTCTTAAAAATGTTTTTTATATATATATATATATATATATATATATATATATATATATATATATATATATATATATATATATATATATATATATATATATATATATATATATATATATATATATATATATATATATATATATATATATATATATATATATATATATAATTTTTTTTTTTTTTTTTTTTATTTATTTATTTTTTTTGAGAGAGAGAAAATGATGGCCCCACAGAGACCTGAGAATCAGGAAGACTAATGTTAAGGTCCTTTTATTTTGAACAGTATTTTTTTTTTTTTTAAAGTACACAAGCAACATTAGTATGAACACAAGTCTACAGACACAATATGGAGACTATGTTGCTCTCGGAGTTAATAAATGATGAGATGTTTTCACAGGAAGTTATTTTAATTAGGAACTGCAGTTAATGTCCCCGCCAGAAGTTTAACCTTAAAAACAAACTCAGTCTTTGAGGTAATTAGTAAGTTTAGGAGCTACAGTAAATCTAAGTAGCATCGAGAATCCATGTTCGTAGGAGAAACCGGAAACACGTTGAAGACGCTGCTGTGGTCAGATGAGGCCAAAACGGACCTTTTTGTTCGATAAACAATTATACGTGACGTTAACCTATCACTGCACATCACCCTGGACCCAACATGTCCTCAGAGAGACACGGCGGTGGCAGCATCAGGCTGACCTCAGGAGGGACAGGGCATCTGGTCCGTGGAGATGAGGAAAATGGGTGGAGCAGTCTTCATAAGAGTTGAGACTGGAGCAGAGGTTTACGCTCTGCGTTGTTCCTTCATTAATGTCCCGTTTGGATGGTCTGAAAGTTTGATTTTTAACATGGCATCCCTCAAGGGATTCAAATACTTTTGGGAATGAAAAAGCTGGAATTGCAGCTGCTTGAATATTAGCTCAGGTTGCTTGACCCGATTGATCACTGTGACAGGAACATCACATTGTAGCTTTGGAGGTAGTGAACTACTAGTGTCACTGCTGCTCGCTGTAGCACAAGCAGCGAATCGCTGGCTGGGAGTGGCTGGCACATAGCATCATTATCTACTGCCCTCGCTTGTGCTCGTCAAACGTAGCTTATGAGCCCCCGCTGAATATCCCTGGTCCATGGGCTGCCGTCGCGGTACAGCCAGCCCAAATGAGGAGCCATCGCACCAAATCATTGTCGGACTGAACCAGAGCAGTCTGCTGGATGGCTGGATTTCTCTCTTTGCTACAGGAAAAGTGGCAGTGGAGCCAGAAATGCCCTAAAATGTGAGCAAGTGGTGGTAAGAGTTGTGCATTATTTAACATTATGGGTCTGGCTCCTGGAAAAAGCTATTTAAACCATGTAAAAACTGTATGTGGAACACACATGCAGAAGTGTGTCAGGCCAAAAGACTCAGCCTGCTGAATGTTGCCGGTGGAAGATCACAGCCTGCACCCGTAAACGAGCTGTATTGCGACACGATGGGTAATAGTGCATCATTTGACTGGGTTTGTACTTCACGTCGCGTCAACATAATTTCCATTTTTCTTGGCTCTTAGTGTCGCAGTAATAATTCTGTTATATGGCGCACCAGACGGCATATGGCTGCCATGTATGATCAACAGCCTCTGGAAAAGAGGTAGCCGGGATATGCAAATGTCTGCATGCTAATGGAACAGTAATGTAATGAAGTTTGTTGTATATGGCCAATAACGAGCTCTGGTTATTGAATGTTGATGGCTTATTCTAAGCCAACCAATGTTGTTTCACAAGCTGCAGCTTTAGTGTTTGTTCGTCTTTGCACACAGACACATCATGGCACAAAAAGCAAGTGCGTATGAAAAGACACACACATACACAGACTTGGATACATGAGCATGGTATTGGCTGAAGAGCGTATTGATAAATACCTGAGGTACGTGCCCGCTGAAACGTTGAAACTAAATTGGGCAGAACTGAGACAGATGCGGCGCAGTAAATTAAACAAGCGATCTTCTCTGTTGGGTGACAGCACAATGGTGATTAGGGTTTCATGTGAGCTGCACTACATTATTTATGGCTATGCTGTGGGCCCAGTTGAATAGACCCACAGTCCATTGACTGGGCATATTATTGAAGACCAACTCGCAGCGAGAGGCGGGGGTTAAAAATGGCTTTATTTCCTCTCGAGGAGGTCCATTTTCATCTAAATGAAGGTAGAAGCCCCAAGCGAGTTGTTCCCTGGCCCTGCATGTGTGAATTGTGTTGACTGTGTTTCCACGACACAACTCTGCACCCTTCTGTGTTGTGTGAATCCTTTTCATTTATACCCAGCAGCCCCGGTCCGCTCCCAGCTGCCGGTTTAAACATTGGCCCATACTTCTGCATCGCATGGTTATCTATTTACTCTATTTAAAAGGCGATTTATCGCTTTTCTGTGGCACATTAACAGGGTATTGTGTGCTGTGTATTCTTTCATTTCACTGTGCATAAATGCTAGGTCAAAAAAAAGGCTTTGCATAGGGTTCATATAGACAAATATATTTTTTTAATTTCTATTTACTGAAATGCAAGTTTCAGATCCCCAAATTTGTAATCACCAGCTGGTACAGAAATGGTGGCAAAACAATTTAAGACTTTAGAAGTTGCCCAAATGTCTTAAAGAAGCTATACCTGAATTTATTTTTGCCTGGTTAAGAAAATGCTTTTTATGCAATCTAATAAGACTATGTAAATCAATCGGTTCCCCCATTTCAACGACCCGGATCTTGGCCCGCCACTCCAACACAGGGGGGTTATACGGGATAACATTTACTTTCTAAAATTAAAAGTGTGCATTCATGTTCAATGAGCATAGGTTCATACCAGTTGCATTTGATGTTTTCGATCAAGAAGTGCTTTTATCTTGAAGAACCATTAGTATATTTATGTAGACATATTTAACATCTGTTAACTCGCGTCTTAAAACTGTCTGCTCCTTTACCCTATAGCAAGTTATTAACATTTTAAAGTTTTCTCGTCATTTTCAGCAGGAGGATTAGCAAAACTATTTGAAAATCTTGTTCTAAATCTGCATTTGAAGATTTGTTGTGTAATGAATGGCAAGACAAATGGGTGATGAAGCGAGTAACAGAGAGACAATATTGAATTTCTGAATAAACATCTTATATTTTGGAGAACTGCAAGCGTACTTGTAATGATGCTAGCTGAACACGTCAGGGGTAGATTTATTTTGTGTTGAAATTACCAGCACTGTTAATATTCCACATTAACTCCTTACACGCATTTCTATACCTCATTTAGAGAGGTTGGAGCGAATGCATCCAGACCGTGTGTGCTGTCACCATGAAAGCCAGTCAGTTCTGGGCACATTTAGAGGGGATACAATTAACTATTATTTCAGTTAAAAATACACAATGCTTTTATTGTGAAGTTGTTGATTGCCTTCTCAATAATAAAATAAACATGCAATACTTTAATGAAACAAAGTAGAAAAAAACGAATTCCTTAAGAAACACTCAGAAGTTTGTCTTAATGAGAGAAAGGTGTACATTCCCCAGCTTTATGGGTTGAATGTTTTGTGAATGTTGCTCTAGAAAATGGTTAAAATCAATCTTTAGCCTTTTGCCCTTTAGGAAGATCTGATCCTAAAACAATACCAAAAGTTTGCATCTGCATCAGCTCCATATGCTGGGGGCCAGATTTGTAGCATTCTGCAGTCAAGATGGGCCCCTTATCTGCAGTCAGAAGCCTCATAATTATTCCAAATGGCCCCCCATGCCAGACTTTAGCAACCCTTGATCCACAATTACTGGTGCTTGGCCATGTTTAAAAAGATTAAAAACCTATTCAAGAATGAAATATAGCAAACTGCAAAGGGACCCGAGGGCATTTGAGTTCCGTGTGTTGAATTTGTAGTTGACAGTATAAATTCCTGAAGCCTACACAAGCTTCTTAGGTCAACAAACCATTTTTCCCTGCCTCACTAAAGGACTCAAAGTCTGAGTTGATTCAAAGATGACATTGTTTAATCCCATAAATGCTTGTTGCAGGGTACCGATGCTGAGCAAGAGCTTTTAGGGTGGGGGCGTTTAGATTATAGCTTGTTTGTTTTACTAGAGAGAGCTTAATTGTCAGACACTGAGAGAGATTTCACTTGTTGGTTAGTCACTTGGCTATTTTTTGGCAAAACTGAAAAGTGACTACACAGTGGATGTGATTAACAACGATTGAAGCAGAAATGTGAAAAACGATATTTTTAAGAGCTTTTGGAGTTCTGTCCTTTTTCACACGTAAGCAGTTGTGTTACTTTGTGCTCTTTCACTTAAGGTTTGACACTGACAGAACAGGATTTCCTGACACAGCTCGTTGAGTTTAAGGGTGTATCCACACCTGCCACATTTGGGCCGCTTTGAATGGACTGGAGCTCCCCCAGCCAATCCGCACCTTTTGTGCAGGTGTGAATACACTCAAGTGTACCCTGGCCTGGACCAAAAAAGCGGACAGAGACCACCTCAAAAAGTGGGTGTCGATCCGCTTCCAAATGAGCTCGTGCGGTTTGGTTCTGGTGTGAATATGCAACCGCCTCGATCCAACCCAACTACAGACAACATACGTCTGTTTGGACTTAGCAAGCCACCGTAGCGGTGAAGGTAGTACTGAAATCATATCTGATCTGCTCTCTGCTGCTGTCCGCACGCTGTGGGACTTCTTCGGCTTGCAGGACGCCTCCTCCGATGCTGTTCCAAAATTAGAGATCAAATATCTGAAAAGCTGCATTGAATGAGATGATGTTGACACTCACAATGATTTATCAGCCATAATAAAAACACAAATATGCAAAACAGAGGTGCTGGATTTCCATAATAGTTTCCTCTATTTCCTGGTCTGTGTTGCGTCCCACTCTAGTCATTTCTGTCCAATGGGAGCAAAGGTTGTCACATGCCTGGCTTTGTTAAAAGTTATAGTTCACTTGTAAAGGTACAATGTGAAAGCAAACCTTACCAAATGTACAAATATTAAGTCTGCTTTTGGTCCGGCCCAAACAATCGGACCAAAGCTTGATCCAGTGGTTTACATTGAGGTGATAAAATGTTTTCAGTTCTGAGGCAGATTCTCTTTTTCTGTACTGACAGTAAAAACGGGTTTCATCCAGCCTAGACCAGGATCCATTTGTTATAATGATGGTAATAACTGTTGTTAGAGCTGAAACGATCTGATTTCTCTTACATGTATGATTAACAGCGTTTAAAACATTTCTTTCTAGCCTTCCTGTTGGAAGTGTTCTTTAATGTTTGATGTTGAAATCTGTCTCTGGCAGAGATGAAAGGTTTTATTATTTGAAAAAAAAAATGCAAACAATTGTTAGAAGTAACAAGCAAGGGCTGGAACTCACTGATCTCTTGTCAGCTTTTATTGTGTGAACTCAGAAAAATGGATATACGATTTCCTACGTTTTTTTTTTTTGGTCTTTTCTCAGCAAGAACACCAGGATATGGGCCACTTTTTTTTATCGAAAAATGCTTGTTATATCGAGCCATGTTAGCCAGTTCAACAGCTGACAAGCCTCCATAGAAAACCTGTTAAATAACCCCTCCCAGCGTCTGTGCCTCTGCTGACTTCATTTTAAATGCTTTACTGTACCCAGATGGCTAGCTTTGAGTCTCTTTTAATCAGTAATTACTCCCACACTGAAGAGTGTTATTATTAGCACTCAGGTGTTGACTACACAGAACTGAAAAAGATTTTCTTAGTTTTGAATAGCCAGTCTCCGGTCAGGGTGAGAAAGCAGAAAATTTGTGTTACTGGCAGATTTCTTGGTTGGGTCCTGATTAGTATTCTGGTCTTTGTGTTCACATGTGTTTACTTCCTGGTGTTATGATTGTTTTCTGGAGAGGTGTTGTTACCATACTGTGGAGCTTCTTTTTCATGCTTCCAACTTCTCGTTTTCACTTAGTTTTATATGCATTGTCTTCAATGTTTTTCTGTCTCCTCAAACATCTCTTGCTGCGTTTGGGATGCTGTTGAGATGGCACCTCTGAGGCTGCCAGAGAACACTTGTCTGTGTTTAACCAAGTAAAAATACTGCAAGGCAATGAGCGCATCCTGGTAAAAGGCCTAAAATCTTTCATTTCGATCAACTAAACACTCCAGCTCTCTAGATGCTTTGGAGAAACCATGTGACGGACTCTGAGCTGTATCTTAGAAGGTCAAAACACTGTTTGTTCTTTGTGTGTTGGAGGTGTGGGATATGACACGACACGCCAGAATGAGAAATCTGTTGCATTTTTTTTCATCTCCTATTGTAGACGATGGGCCCATGCCCAAGTTATGAAATCCCTAACAAAAGGCCTGTGTTGATGTTTTCTGAGCATTATCTGTCATCTCCACTATTATTATTACGAAAGTCTCTTTTTCCACAACAGCATATTTGCACAGGCGTTAGCCACCAGCCTGGGATCCCACTCAGACTGTGGTCTTGTTGTCCAAAGAGCCAGAACGACGGCGACCTGCTGTGCCTCTTCAGTGAGAAGCGCAGCTTGGAAGCGGGGCATTCTCTGGTCTCCAGCGCAGTGATACCCACAGATTCATATTCCTGGCGTGGCTCCCTGCAGGATCTGGACCGCCTGTTTTCTCCCTCACGGCCACAAGCGCTGATCTATCTGTTGCCCGATCAGTTGAAAGGCATATTTGAGTTTCTCGTACAAGCGTGAAAAACAGCGTTTTATATTGGCTCTGGCAGGTATTTAAAGCTCTAATTTGTTCCAGGTTGTGCTCATTAAATCGTCAGGATGATGTAATGCTTCGCTGCTGCTACCGTGTGCCAGCATGGCATGTTTTTCCACTTAGGGATTCCGGTACTCATCTCTGCCGTAAACACGGGGGCATCTGTTGGCTTCTTTGGATTCCAGCAAGAAAAGATGGGCAGATATCTTGGAGGAGAGGCTGTCTTTCTCATTCATCAGCTTGCGTAGGTATGATGAATGTTCCTGATGACCTCTTGACCCCGCGAGGTCAAGCCTTTGGCCCGTCCCCCTCCTCCCCCCCGCAGACTCTGTACCCTGTGGATAGCCTTTGCTCTGACCACCAGAAGACACCACGCAGCACAGCTCTGCCCTCTCCTTGGTTTTTTTGCATCCCAGCAAAGAAATTTCCCCCTTCCGGGTTTATCTTTCTAAAAATAGCTCTGATTTATTTATCGTGTGGCTTCAGACACACAAATAAAATTGGATACAGCGAGCGCAAACGGGTATCCCCCACTTCCTTTGTTCTCAGCTTTAGTTTTAACCTTATACCATCAACTTTAATAACCCCGCTGTAGGGGTAAGTACATAGAAGAAAATGTGAGATTATCGGGGAAAATAATCTTCTGCAAGACACAAACGCAGCTGAAGTATTGAGGACAGAGGCTTACACACACACACACACACACACACACACACACACACACACACACACACACACACACACACACACACACACACCCCGTATCTGCTTGAAAGAGTTACTTCTCATTTTGTTTCCCTCTGGCATTGTACGGAATCAAAGAGGAGCTTTTTTTTTTCTTTTGAAATCCACCTGATAATGTTGGGAGCCAGCCAACTCCCTGCCAGAGTTGGCTGGATTTAACAGGCCAAAAAGGGAGGGGGAAGAAAGAGAAAAGAAAACACTCCAGTCTGTAGTGCCCAGCCTGGCGTTGCACATTCTACACAGCCAGCACAGTGGCCCACATTTCTGTACAATCCCCCCCGGAGAAACGGCTCTTTTGTTTGGAGCCTTCAGAAGAGGGTGGTTAATGTCATTTTTCAAGAGGGCGACCCTCAAGAGTTGAAAAGTGCAGCTCAGGTAGCGGCACAATAACAGCAGCAGCAGGATGGCAGGTATTCTGGCGTCACAGATAGGCCCGTACGTTGCACTTAAAGTGATCTGCAGGAGCCTGATTGAGCCATTTCCTATAGCTAAGCTGCGTGAAGAGAGCTACTTTTATAATGAAAGAATACTGCTAAATCAGGGCTTGACAAATCTACTTTCTCCATGTCCGCGCGCCGAGGGTTGGAGGATTAAGCCTCTAATTTTAGTGCCACTTATCTCTTTGGCTGCTTTTTAGGAATTAGTTCCGAATAACCCAGCCGAAAAAAGTGTGAAAAATAAGAACGGGGCTGGAGAGGTTGTATGGGGAGGGCGGTGAAAGTTTCTGACTGCCAAGAAGAGATCGTCTAGAAGCAGTGAGTGTTTTCTTCTTGTATAAAACACGGAGGTTTTACGTACACCCATCATCAACGTGACTATCGTTCAGTTTTGCTTTTTTTGAACCGTTCCTCTTTTTCAGATGGGACGATTAGACGACGCTGTTTTTCTTTTCCGCAGCCTTTAAAAGCACATTATGAGAATACAAGTGTAAATGCGATGTAAGTTTTTAGGAGCCTGGAGCTGGAGAAAAAAAAAGATTAGAGCACCCTTGTTTCCTTGAATTTCTTGGCTGCAGTCATCAAAAACAGTCATGTGACTATTATGTGACTGAAATGGGCAGAAAAGGAAAACGGGGATTGCTTAAAAGCACCGTTTCTGGCAGTACAGTGCTATAGATGTAGTAGATGTAAGAACATCATTTATTTTAATTATTAAGAACATGGCTGGATATCAGCTCTTAAATTAAACTCTTATGAGCTATTGTTGTTATCAGTGTATTTGTCCTAACAAATGTACCTTTAGTTAGTACCTCTCATTAAAATAACCAACAAATTGTCTACTAATGTTTTCCATGACTATACGTAGACACACCTCTTATATTGTTTGGACTACCGTCTTTAGTAAACTGCAGAAAAACACACTTTTTGTATCCATCATCCGTTAGTGCATTTGGGTGTAGGAGAATAGAAATATAGAGCAAATAGAAATATGTGCACCTAGTTATTGTTTTTAAACTGAATTGAAGTTGTTTGTTGCAGCATCACTTCTCCCTGAAAAGAGAATAATTTCAATGCATTTCAAACTGAGCTGCACCTACAGACCTGCTGGAAAACTATTCCTGTGGTTGCATAAAGCTAGAGCGCAACGCCTCAAGTGCTCTGAGGAGCTCAGGTAATGTGAGTTTCTGAGCAAGCCTCAGAACATCTCCCGGAACCAAAAACCTCCTCTCTGTTTTCAGCTGGTTCTCTATCGCATTAGTGCGGCTGAAACTAGGTTTGCTTTAAGACGCTCGCATGTCGTCGTTCCAGTGCGAGTCAGCAGTACTTCCAAGCAGCGAAAAACAAACAACCCCGTTCAGGAGTAATGTCACAGAGACCTCGGCAGTTTGGAGTTTTCAATCTCAGGAGTATTTGGCTACGGTGACGCATCATCAATATCAAACAGCGCTCGAGGCAGGTGCATTTAAAACAAAGGAGGACAGAGTGTCGGTGTGCTTTCAGCACATTTGAATAGCTGTCAGCTTATTGATTCTCCCTCAAGATGGACATCAATTTAGCTCTACGCGCTCTTTTCTGTGTGTGACGGGGGAAGCACAGATGCACGATCACCTTCGTTGGCAGCTCTGAGTCGGATCTGATCGTCTTCGCAAAAGAACCCTCGATGTTCCTCGTGATGTTTGGCTGCGATTATGTAATTCATCAGGGCGACGGCACAAAGAGGAGAGGGCGGGCCGTGCCGAGGACTTGGAAGGTAATAGCTGCGCATCGTCTAGCAACAGCCCAAGGGCAGGAATGTTTTGTGCGCCAGTGTGTCCGACAGGTGGCTAGGAGACGCTAATTGATTAATGGTCAGGGTTGATGTATGAGCCCCCTCGGCCAACCCTGACATAAAGGCTCAGAGCGCCGGTGTCGCCCTAAATCATTTCCTACCAGGCCCGTAAAGCCAAAACAGTTCCCTCATTTGCATCTGAAAGGCCAATTGAGAGACGGGCCGCAGCTTTTAGGACCTCTGTAGGCCGCCTATTGTCAGCATCCCGAGTTTGAATTAACAAGCTAGAATTTTATGTCAGAGCAATAATGACAACAAAGATGATTTTATAATAAGGGTCACTTGGCACTAATGAATGATTAACATTTCTGCAATCTAAGCCTCTTAAGCTGTTTGGATTTTGCCCCTCCCCCCCTTTCCCTATCTGTGCTGTGTTTTATTGTGGAAACACTGAGAAGAAAACCCATTTTCCTGCTGCTATTATTCCACACAGGATAAAATCTGGAAACTGCTTGAATGCGTTTTTAACTGAAATTGCAATGCTGATAACGTTTTTTTTACTCCGCGGTGTTATAATTTAGATGATTTTTTTTTTTAAACATAGGGGTTTTTGCTCGTGCATTTTTCAGATTACACATTGCAAATGTCAGTAATTGAGCATTTGTCAAATTCATCTTTCTTCTGATAATATCTTACTCTGTAATAGTCAAATGGAAGTAGTCTCCTGTTTTTTTTTTTTGCTAACTTTCTGCCTGTCTGAATCCCTGTCTCACTCTCTGGTTGTTTCCATTCCACTGGGGGCCTCTGCTGACCCTCCTTGTTGTTTTTGTCCGATGACTCTCAGAGACAATGGCAGTCTGGAGCCTTGGCCGGCACGCAGCGTGTGTGAATCTGCATCTATCTGAAGGGAGTTCTTTCCTCCAGTGTCAGGGGAGGTTATGTGATCCCTGTGTCACTGAAGGGGCTTTCCAGCGCTGACAGTGAGAGTCTCAGGAAGACCGGGTTTATCTTCTCTGAACGCTCGCCTGCGTGTGTGTGTGTGTGTGTGTGTGTGTGTGTGTGTGTGTGTGTGCGCACGCCCGTGTCTGGAGGAATTTTATGAAACCAAGCAAGTTAAAACAACACATTGTGTCTGTTTAAATGCGAGCTCATGACTGTCGCCGCAGGCCTGCCAATCCCAAAGTAGGCACACACTCCGAGGCTGCTGCTTTTTATCGTTTGAAGCGAGCGTCTCCAGAAGAGGTAATGATGCCACTTTGGGTCCAAACTCCAGGCCCGGCGAAGGATTTTACTTAAGAGTTGGTTTGCTTACGGTAAAACCTTTTAACTCATTAGCAGACGGGCCGCTCAGACCCCAGCCCCAGGTGAGGCTGAAAGCCTGGCCAGTGAAGACCATCTTGTACTGTTTAGTCTTGGTGAGAACGTGAGTTCTGAAGCAATCAAGGCCTTCTTCTCTACAGCAGATTAGGTTGCTCCTGAAAGTCCGACAGAGCTCCAGAAGTGTACGTTAAAGGTGAATTTCTCCAGTGAGGAACCTTCAGCGAGAATAAAGACGTGATTACCCCGAGGCGAGTCCTGTCCGGTTTCATCAGCGTAGCTGCAAGGCTCGGACATGCGTCATCAGAAACGCACGCGGCTGTACGTCCACCCTGTCCCTCTTTCTTTTCCTCTCCGCTTCTTCCTAGACATTAGCTACTCTTGTTGTAAACTAATAAAAAGAAAGGGAGGGGGAAAAAAAACAACACTCAGTTTTAAACACCATTCAGAATTACAAACAGGAAATGAGGGTGTGTAATTAAACAGGACGTGCCAAGCCAAGGCCCCTGTGCAAATCAACTGACTGCTTTATTGTCGGGTTGGAATAGAACTCAGTACAACACACACACACACACACACACACACACACAAAGCGTGAATGTTACACATTAAAGTGTTTTCAGCTGCGCCAACAAACAGTATTTCATAAACAAGATCATAAAACAGACATTCAGCCTGCAACTAAATGCTGTGTGTGATATTAGTTTGACTTGAAGTTTTCACATGTAGGACTCATGCCAAGCTTCTCCTGTCTCTGTAATTATGGCTCTAGGCGAGGCGGTGGCCCTTGTTTTGGATACAGAATGTTTAAGGTTCACTGCCGTGCACTTTGTCTCTCTAACCTTGATCGCAAATAGAAAGGACACCTCACAATACAAGGTGATATTTGTTTTCAAGGCTTTGGGGTATGCTAGAGCAAATGCTAATGTCAACATCTGCGCCGTAGGGTTGCTAAACACACAAAGTGTCTTGCTATATGCGTATAAGACATGGGATGCAGTTAGAACGGACTCTTTCCATTTTTAATAAAATTATATCAGCTGCAGAAAGGCTCCAGTTGCTTTCTAAAATAATAAACCTACAAAAATAGTCTGTATTTTATTAGGGATGCACACTATGTTGGCTTTAACATCGGTATCGGCCAATGTTGGTCATTTTCTAGCATATCAGATTTGGACCGATAAGTATAACTGGGCCGGTATTAACGACCAATGTTTATTTTCATCTAGTTGTCCTGTGTGTCAGTGTTTCAGGAGGGGTAGAGGAGGGGGTTGGTCATATTTTTTAGTTTTTGTTTCTTTGGCTCTGTTTTTTTGGCCATGTGACAGTAATGCATGACAGCCATTATTGTGTTTTTTTAAAAAACACATTATATAATAAATAATAATATCGGATATCGATATTTGCCCAAATTTTCGATGCATCCCTATATTTTATCGTTCGGGCCCCCTTGAGCCATTGCTGTGTTTGCATTTGAGGCAAAGGTTAAACGTTTTGCTCATTGTTCTTTGCACAATAGCTCAAGCTCAGTCAGATTAGATGGAGATCCTGTATGAGCATCAATTATTGCCACAGATTCTTAACTGGACTTCGGTCTGGACTTTGACTGGGCCATTCCAACGCATTAATGCGGTTTGATTTAAAGCATTCCATTGCAGTTCTGGCTGTATGTGCAGCTTTGTTGTGAGGGGAACCTCCACCGCTCAAGTATTTACAGGTTTCCTTCTTGGAGTGTCTCGTCCTTAAGCTCCATCCATCTTCACATCAACTCTGCCTAGCTTCCCTGTCCCCGCTGGAGAAGAGCATCCCCACGGCATGATGCTGGATAGGAATGCTGTGTCTGGGGCACTGAGCAGTACACTACTACAATCGGGACGCATGATGGCTTCATTTCTTTGCAATTCTTCCATAAAGGACAGATCCATGGAGTGCACTTCTAATAGTTGACCAGTCACCAGATTACCTACCTGTCTTGTGGATCTCTGCTGCTCTTCATCAACGTACTCAAGCTACCTAATCCCATTAAATCCCTTAAATATACATTGATGTTTTTAATTGTTATGTCATAAAATGTGAAATAGTTAAAGGGCTGTGAATGCTTTTAAAAGGCCCTGCATATTTCCGCTGCAGCAGCTTGACTGTCCTCGGGAGCTGGTGATAACGAACTCGTGTGAAATTCATTTTGTGCTTGTAAAATGGCGTGGCCTCTGCCTCGAGGAAGGGAATTTTTTTTTGGGGGGGGGGCAGCGTCTTCTTCCTCCTGGCTTTTACCAAGAAGAACCACCATTAACCCATATTTGAATGCAGTGTTGTTATTCTTGCTCTTGTCTCTTTCTATTTAAACACATTTGGAAGATCCAGTTCTGTTTGTACATTCTTTTGAAGGTTTAGAGATCCTGTTCCCAGAGTTTGACTAAAAAGAGAACTTTATTTCCAAATATGATGATGACCCCGTTTATCAGCGACAACCGGCAAAGTTCTTCTCAGCCTGCAGGAGCTTTCATCCATTTGTTTTTGGTTAAAACCATCCACGAAACGTGTTGCCAGCGTTCTGCACAGAGGTGCCATTTATCATGTCTTCTAAGTGCCGTGTGACTTTTCTCCGGTTCAGATCAGGAATCAGATCTTCTAAACATTTAATATAGCGTGGCAGACTTCACGAACAACACGCCTTTATTCACGCCCTATAAACCAGTGTTGCTGAATCATTGTCTGTGTTAGCTAGCCATATGCGCAGCCTCGGCCCCGACTCCTCTCCTATGAAGAGACGACACGCCACTTTAGATTTCCCTCCGTCCTGACAATGAAGGCGCCTCTGTGTCCCTATTTGCGCATCAGGCTAAGGGGATTTCTAGGCCGCCACCTGATTCACATTGCTGTAATTGAGTTGTGGCCATAAGCACCACTGTGCCTGCCTAGGCCCTAGGTAATTCACACACCACAAAAGCACTTCTTTACTCCACTTTTCACATGATGTCTGAGGCCCAAACGTAGCAAAGGAGAGAGTGCAATCTATTGGAAAAAGGGCGGGGAGATTACAGGGAGTATGAGAGGGGGAAAAAGACTGTAAGAGTTTTCATGTAGCAGGGCAGGTCTGTGCCAGGGAGGCTTGGGAGTCTGCAGCACGTGGATAAGGCCCACAAAAGCTCTCGGTTTCAAATATCTCTCTCTCTGTCTCTCTCTCTCTCGCTCTCTCTTTCTCCGCAGAGCGTAGGAGTCGCTATCAATTCAAACGGGACGTTTCTTTGGCGAAGGACGTGGAGGCTGACGTTTTTGGGGTAAGTGGGAATTTGTTTGTTGTTTTTGGCTGCGGCTAATTGGGCTTTCAACACTCGTGTCTCTTGGGCACTGCTCCGTCCCGTGTCACATGCCACATTTGAATTGTGGTCACGAGGCTAAATGTGTAGCCCATGATGGAGTCGGTTGGCTCGGTCCGTCCCATGTCATGTCTTCTGCTTTTTTTTGCGGGCTGTGAGTAAAGGTCAGAGCTTGCGCAGATGGGGCTTTTTTTTTTCGGGACCTGTGGAGTCACTTTCATACGATCAGAGAGGAAGCTTATGTCTTGCATGCTGCACGGGTAAGGTCGTGGCTAATTCTGGGTTTGTTGTTTCTGAAATCAGGCTGGCAGTCCTGACAAACTGCCGTTCAATATTACAAACTGGTTTGTAGAACATCAACTCATTCTCTGCAAAGACAGATTTTTGAGGCTGATTCATCTCCCTGATATTAGTTTAAGAGCTTCTGGCAGCAGTCAAAACGTTTGCAGTTCATTTTGATACCATGTCTTCAGTGTCTCTCAAAGCAGCATGTTGGTCCAGTTTTTCCCTTTTTTTGCCTGTTAAAATCTCGAGGTTGGGTTTATTTTTCACATTCTGGCACCTCTTCCGCCAGACAAATTCCTGCCCTCGTACCAGACTGGAAGCATTAGCAAATGGGTTGGTATGTGTACCTACATGTATATGCCAGCCATTACACGCTCCCTCTAGAGAACAGCCGCTTCATTGGATGCCCACATCACACCCACAGAAGATGTTCATGTGTCGTAAGTGGGGATGTCAAGTGGTTTGGCGGACATGCCCCTGTTGGCATCAGGGTTGGCAAATGGCTGAGTAACAGCTGGCTTTTTAAGTTTTATGCTTCCTGCTCTAAGTTTCTGTTTTATCTCTTCCTCTTTCCAAATATACAGTGGTGTACAAAAATATTCATACCCTCGTCCGTTTTTGGCACTTTATAACCACAAACGTCAACCTAGTTTAGAAGACTTGTGTGATTAATCAACATAAAGTAATATATAACTATGAGGTGGAAGGAAAGGGATACATATTTGGGAATTAGTTTTGTTTTTGTTTGCCGTTGTACTTACTAGACACATCTTTTGTTGCAGTTACTGGTTCTTTTTGGTTACCTCTCTACCAGATTTACACATCTCTGACATGTTTGCCCATTCGTTCTTGGAAAATAGCTTAAGCTCAGTCAGGTTGGCTGGAGAACCTCTATGAAGATCCCCTTTTAACTCTTGCCGCAGATTCTCAGTTAGTTTTAGGTCTGGACTTTAACTGGGTCATTCTAACAAATGCTTTAATCTAACCCCTTTCATTGTACCTGACTCATGTTCACGGTCGTTGTCTTGCTTGAAGATGAGCCTCCCTTCCAGTTTAAAGTGATTTTCAGCCTCCAGCAGGTTTTGTTCTAAGACTGGCCAGAGTTTAATGGCGTCCATCTTTCCATCAACTCTACATTATGATGTGAACATGGCCGTGTTTCACAGTGGTGTGAGCCTCCTCTTTTACTTTTTTGCCGGTTTCAACATGGCTGAGGGCAAAGTGCAAAGCAGACTTCTTCTGACTTTCTTTCAGAATTAGCTTTCTTTTAAACGTCTAGCACCGTCGAAGCAAGGGTAGAGAGAAAAGCAGCAGGAGTTTATATTCATTGGAATAATAATTTTCCCGTCATTTCCAATACTACAGAGGATTCTCCAATCATTTGTTGCCCCTTACAATCAGTCATGTGGTATGTTCAGCTGGCTAGGGTATAAAAGTTGCCACGTTGTCGCTAGCATTGATGCACTTATGGTCCCTCCAATATCATGTGGCCATGTGACAGTAATGTGGTATTGAAATAAGCAACCTAACCTCTTGTGTAAAAAAATATGTTTTCAGATGCTAATTTCAATGCTCTGATGGTAGTTTTGGATGAAGGGAGTCTTTTCATGCTTCCTATGACCATTTTCATCCAGTTCCAATTCTTTTAGTTTTTATACACTTAAAACTCTTAAAACAATAATGCAAAAATCCATCAGATAGAGTCCCTGTTAAATACAGTACAGTAAAACGTTATAGTTGCCACATGGCCATTGTGAGCATATTAAAGGGGATGGCATAGTTTTGTTAGATGCTATTTATATTCTGAATGCTTTCCTTTGTTGTGCTTCAGTAAACCAGGAAGCTCGTAATGAAAAGCAAAAGAAACACTGTTGTCTTTTCTCTTAGTCCTTTTCTCCTCATTATGTCCAATAGGAAAACTCACACTTCTTGGAAAATATATAATCATTCTATTAGCAGCTTCATTTACTCATTACTGCTTTGTTTTGATAAAAAGGGGGAGAAAGGTGTGCTTTTTTTCTCGCCTTTACTCTGAGTGAGCAGGTTTTGAGGTTTTCTGCTCCATGTAAAATGGCATTTAACCCTCTCCTCCCATCATAATTTAGATCCAGTCTCATAAGTGGGTTGGAAGCAGCCCCAGCAGTTGATGTGGAACACATGCGTTTAATGATTCACACTCTGTGCGGTAGGTCGGCGATGGCTGCTGAGCCTGCTGCCTTTTCCCTCAGTCTCCAATAGTTCTCCGCTGTTGTTTTTCACTGGGAGTTTCTCTTTTCCAGCTCCCCTTCTCACATAAAAATGTGATGGTGGTGGAAGCTTGTGGCTGCAGCTCAGCTGTTCCTCTGCAACTGGGCTTCATGTCTCAGCTGAAGCTAGAAACAAATGAATGCTATTCAACCTTTTTAGTTCTTCATGTGTTCCTACAGGAACTTACATTTTACTCTTAATTCATGTAAATATGTCTGTAATCTAAATGAATCGTATTGCACACAGCTTTTCCCTCTTTCAGTGATGTTGAGGGTTTGGTTGACTTCTTTTGACTTTAGTTAGTTATTTGCCAATTTACCATCAAGGTTATTCAAAGTTTTAGTTTTAGTTTTAAATGCTAAGACTCTGTCGTACCTCTGCTCTGTTTGAAATTCCATCGCCGCATTTCTCCTGCTTTGTTGAGCCAAGAGGAATGAACTCCCCTCCCTGCTGCTGCGCACTGCTAGTCAGCTGGTTGAGCATGGGTGTCATGGAAACTAATAAAGCTCTGCCATTGTCACAATAGCCACTTTACTCTAGCTCTAAATGCAGCAACTGCTTATTCCATGTTTTCTGAGAGGCCCGGATTGTTGCCAGGCACTGATTTCTGGTTACAGGTTTTTGATACAGATCTCATCAGATTTTGATTTTATATGATCAGTATTTTGAAAGTTCCTGCCATGATCAGTGATTAATTATACGGTTTGGTGAGCAGAGGTGAAGCTGCGGTGCTTTGTAAGAGACAGAGTTATGCTATTATTTTAAAACAGACAAAACAATTATAGAGGTGGCATCTTAAACTGGCTTTAGCAACCCATATTGGCTATTAGTGCAGTTAGCATTGCTATCATCACAGAAATGGCAACCTCTAAGGCAACGTTCACACTGCAGGTCTTGGTGCTCAATTCCGATTTTTTTTTTTGCTGGAATCAGATTTTTAATGAGGTGGACGTTCATATTACTATTAATATGCCCGCCGTCATAACTTCTGTCTGAATGGTTCAAGACCGCTAACAGAAGGAGACGTCACACAGCAGCACACTGAATGTAAGTGTTTCTGGAAGTGTATAATAAAGTTTTGTTTAAAAAATAAACTCAAAGAAAAAAAACACAGAGACTGGCCAGCTACTCTCCTTGTTCTTATTAGAAAGCTGTTGACCAATGGGAGTAAGGTAAGAAGAAAGCAGAACAGCTATTAATGGTCTTCTATGGAGCACTAACTGCTGTGTGTGGATGTTTAGTGAGGGGGGGGGGTGTGAAATGATCATAATTGGGCCTATCACATTGCTGTGAAAAAGACATATATGGGTCGCATACGGGCAAAAGATCGGGTTTGGGTTGCGTTTCCCTGCAGTGTGAACGTAGCCTATGAGGGTTACCTTGAGACTGCAGACTCTAGAAACTCTGATTTCCCAAATCCTGCCAACAGTCCAGTCACAGCAGATGGATTATCTCCACAGGGGGAAACCCACGTATTCTAGCTGTAGCAATAAACCGATGCTGACTTAAGATAGGACAGCAGGCATGTTGGTGTGGTCCAGTGTAAACAGATTTCAATTTAAATGCCCAGTTCACGCAGATTTTAAGTGTTAAGTGTGATGCTAAAGCTCAGAAGGATCAGACAAAGCAACTGTGCTGTAATACATTCAGCCTTCCTGTCACTTTCTGAAAGTCTCGAAGTACGGACAACACCTGAGTGATGCTTGAAACATCAAAACCAATATAACTAATATTAAAGATAATAGAGTCATGAGCTGGGTGCTTGTCTCTTCAACGTTCATTGAATTTTTGATACCAGCCCTTGCCTACAGTATCCCTTGTGGAAACAGTACAAGGAGTACAGTAGGCATGGCGCCATCTGAGCTGATGATGGGAGACTTTCTAGGTGGCTGGAGAACAATTTAAAACCATATGAAGTTCTCCTGTTTTGCTTTGATTTAATCCTCTTAAGCCCATCTCATGTGGATCTTCTTCTCTCTCTCGGATCTCTTCCTTTGTCTCACGGTCCTGGTCCCACGTCCTTTAGTGTGGCCTTGTCTGACCCTTTCTTCCTCCACTCATTCACTCCCACATCTCTGCATCTGCTGCCACACACACACACACACACACACACACACACGCACACACACACTCGCGGGACTGGTCATCACACATACATGATATGAAGACAAATGATGGCTCATTGCCCAGACATAACTCTGAGTGGCTCTTTCCATTTTGCAAAGTAACAAATTAGTTGGTGTCCTCCGCACTTGAGAGAGATAATGCACTTAATGGCCCTTCATAGATTAAAACGGCTGCCCAGGAGCAGTGGATGAAAGAAATGGTGTGAAGCATTTATCGATTACCTGGACGTTACGCAGCATAAGGCGTTTATGATATAAGGAAGCGGGTGATGCATCACTCTTTAATTTAGCTTTTTCTCCCCCCCCCCACAAGTGCTTAAATCAGTTTACAAGAGTTTAGACCCGTCTTGTACTTTTAATGTGGCGGTGCTCGGATTTTACAATGCCTATAATCAACCACATAACAAAGTGCTCCTCGTAAAACGTTGTTTTAATGAAACCTCTTTGCGCCCTTTTTGTGTGTTTGGAGAACATTGCTGTAAATCTTTTTAAGGCTCGTGAATTAAGCTTTCTGTCGGAGCTTGTTTTATGAAACGTGTTGGAACAATAGATTGTGAGATGTTTGGAGAGCCGCGTTTGATGAGGGGACCTCCCTGGATCCGAGCGTTGCTGCAAAGCTCTACTCAGTACTGTACCCAGAAAAAAAACAAGCCAGTCATACTAGGCGAGAGGGCGTAGCTCGCTGTACTGAGTAGTCTGCAGTTCCTCTTTGGGGCGCCTCCTGACAGGAACTTGGCAGCAAGGAAACATAAACAAATTCCCTGTGGTGGGCTGGCAGGCTTGAGCTGTGTGGTTCAACCCCCCCCCCCCCCCCCCCCCCCCCAGTTACCATACACACTGAGAGAAGCTCAGCTCAGAGCCCACAAGCTGTGAGAACTAGATTTTAAAGGGACAGGTGCTGCTGGTCCTCCTCCAAGCAGCCCAGGCTCATGTCTTCTGTTTACGTTGTAGTCGTCATAGTTGCATAGTCCAGCGTCTTTGCTGTCTGCTCCTATTGTTTCACACTCGCAGTGATGTCTGTCTCCTGGTGCACAGCCCAACAATTTCACCAAAACACTGGTTGGGGGAAGGAAAATTAATGCCAGGGGTCCCAAAAGGAATGTTTAAAAAAAAAAAAGCTGCAGCAGCAATGATGTAATGATACAGTTGAGAGAAATCTGAGAGTTGACTTGTTGCAGCATAGAATACGAGAGACGAGCCATGTTGGGCCCCACAGCAGCGACACACACACACATGCACGCACACGTGTGTTGGCATGTACATCATTGTGCAGACCTTCCATTGATTTCCATAAATGCTTTCTATTGCTTTCTAAGCCTTAAGCCTGAACACAACCATAAACTGAACCTAAACTAAATTCACACCTTAGCCCTAAACCTAAGCATTAGCCCAATGTGGACCTTGCAAACTGTCCACACAACGTTGGTCTACTGTCAAGTTTTGGTTCTCACAAAGATACACACACACACAGATGAACAAATGTTGCACATGTATGTGCAACATTTGTTCAGACAAAGCATACATTACAGCGCCCATGTCTTATTTATACTGCAGCTTTGTGCTCCGAGGCTCTCATGCCTGCAGTTTTTGTTTTCTGTCCTTTTTTTTCTTTTTCTCCCTCTCCATCTCCAAACACAGTGGTGTATTGTGCTGGCCGACCTGGTCCCTGTCCAAAGGCAAAGAGAACCCAGATTTGTGCAACAGAGGACCCAGTGCTAATAGGCTGAGCGGGCAGCAGTTGTTCCAGCCCACTGTGGCCGTCCAAACCAACGGGGACAGCGAGCTGAGCCAAGAAGCTACGCGAGCGTTCCTTTTTGATCAGCCACAGAAGGATTTTGTTGGAGAGCACTCGCTGGAGCCGACACGGCACCTCTGTGCAGCTCTGTGATCGCTGCTAAAGACATTTAACTGACTCTTAATAGACCTCCTTCGCCATAACATCATCCAAGCGGACCATTTTTAGCCATTCTTTTTGGGGGCAGTGCTTGATGAGGCGGGCCGCAGAGCAGAGGGGGGAGACGAGGCGATCCAACTCCTCCTTCAGTTCTTAGAGGGCTTCAATGCTTCGGTGGTTTTAGTTGCCTGCTTGACTGCGTCATCTGTGAGCTCTTTTTATATGCTAAGACCCTGTAATAATGTAGAATGTAATATAGCTACAAAGTAGGATGTCTGAAGGAGGCAGATTTTTACCCCTTTTTTTCATTTATTGGATACATTTGCTGTTTATACACAAATATGCTTTTTTTATTCAACCTTTATTCATAGAAGACAAATGTTATTAACAAATATACTCTCATTTCCAAGAGAGACCTGTTCCAACATTATAAACAGTCATAAAAGTTTCATACAGAACAACGTTGCAAGTGCAAATTAAAATACAGCGTCAAAACGTTTCAGATATTAAATAATTACAAAGTCATGGTTAAGAACAAAAGCAGGAGCCTGCTGCCACTGTCTCAGTAGTTTTGACCCACATGTTAAATTCACCCAGAGATTCAGCTCAGCAGTTCAGTTCCTTTTGACTTTGGCTCCAGATTAATGGTGCAAATAAAATAAAGTTTTAGATGCAGCTCACTGGTGGATTGTGTAATTTTTAGGACAGGCTCATGGCGCCACATGTGCTCCTCAGGGGCTACTTGGTGCCCGCGGGGCACCGCGTCGGTGACCCTGCTTCAGTCAGTCACACTGGCCAGATATTTGTAGGCAGATGCAAACTGAATAGAGGACCCTTCTTGAGATAAAAACACAGGGTAGAGTAGAAGGCCCTTTCCCTCAGCAGGAAAACAGCATGGCCTTAGTTTAGTCTGTGTTCAGTACCAGTCTGAGTTGTGGTACGTGCACACTTTGTACGTTTTTCAATCACACCGCTCAGTTGCACATTTCTTTTAATCTGAGTGTGCTATGTTAATAACTACAGTATTTTGCTTCTTATGAATCTATAACGTATTCTGATTGTGATTCTGATGTAAAAATCCCCTTTACTCTACAGTCTCATATTTTTATTTTGGTTTTTGGTTATTTATTTGACCATTATGAGAATCTGCATGTTTCCATTTACCTCTCACTTTGCTGCTGGTACACCTGAATTTCCCCAGTGAGGGGCAATAAAAGACATTTTCTATTCTTCACTATTCTATTTTCCTTATCTGCAGTTGCTTTGCCAAAGATTGTGTGCCCCTCTGCTGCAATTTACTCAAATTACAGCCACTGATCAGTGCATTTGATTGGCTTTATGTGATAGTCCAATTCGAAGTAGAGGCAAAAAGATTCCTAGTTTTCAAAATGTTAGTTTCCTATCTTATCCCAGGGAAGTCTTGGTTCCTCTGTGTGTCTAAAAACATATCCAGTTATCTGGATTTAGGTTGAAAAGTGTAAATGACCTCCCTTCACTGATTACAGGACTCTGATGAGGTGGATATTTCAATGGTTGATCCCCTGGTGCACAATAAGCCACTAAAGCTGTCCTGATTGGTAAAGACAAAGAAAGAGATGAGCTTATAACAATCCTTCACCTCCAAAAATGTACAAACAGTGTCTCAATTAAAGTCCTCTGAGGTAAAATACCTCTTTTCTGCATCTTATCCAATCTGTTTTAATGTTCAGTATTAGAATTTGTGGGTGTATGTATACAAAATATGAGATAGTTGTATAGACTGTGGCAGGTAGAAGTGGATATTTCTTGTTGCTGCTGCCCCAGTCTCCAGTCTTGTATCGTCTAACAGGTCTCCTCAGCTTTAGTCCCATCCGTCTTGCCGTCTACTCTGACCGGCTTCACTGTTCCTGCTGGGGAAAAGCAACCGTCGCCTCCATGCCTCACCGTGCCCTGGTGATTTCATTCTGCTCTCGTCTGACTACAGCACCTCTTTCCAGATGTTGGCTGTGTCTCCTTACATAACCTGTGGCAGCTTCCCATGAGGCATGCGTACAACCGCATCTCATTTTTTTTCCACTTTACCACTAAATCCTACTTTGTTGGTTGATCACGGCAAATCCCGCTGACATGAATGAAAGTTTGTTGTCGCCGTGTGACAGCGTTTCAGGCATCTGAAGGCTTTTGGAAAACATTGAATGTTAGAGAGAACATTTCTGCCTGATAACGCTGCCTTTTGATCATCCATTTCTTACGTTGTGTATTTTTTCATACCGAACCTAAAGAACTTATAGGACTGAAAAAATCTAAATGCATGATAGAAAATGTGTCCTAGTGCTGCACCTTAACATTTGAGTCGACATTCAGCCGTCTTAATGAGCGAATGTGTCCACCATTGACTCTTGTCATGCCTTAATTAACGCCTTTTCTGCAGCTCTAAAGCCCACCATAAAGTATGTGTAAACATTTTCTGTTTAATCACCCTGCACGCTTAAACCACACGTGCTGAGCGGATTATGTCACCTGCAGGTCAGTTTGCAGAAGTACCAGTTTTGTCATTTCCCTGGTGCCCACACATGCTGGGTTATTTCAGACACCGAGAGAGAGATTCTGCTGACTGAGTGCGGAGCAAAGTTCAGAAAGGGCTAGAATGAAGCGAGGGGGGAGCACAGGTTGTTGTGATGAAGCTGCAGTGGAAGGGGGGGGGATGATTGCTGGGGATGAATGAGGAAGATGACACCAGATCGGATGAGGACACTAAACATGGGAGACTGAGGAAAGGAAAGATGTTCTGGGAGGATGTTAGCTGGTGTGCGTGCGTGTTATGTGGGTGCACACACTTTATATTTATCTTATAACTCATGCATGAGTCTTCTTCTACTTCTTCTCCCTCTCTTCTTTAAGCACGTGTGCTCCTGTTCTCATATAGAGTAAAACTTCACACCATTAGGTGAAAGAAGACTACATCAGCGGCCCCAGATGGATCTTCACCCCCCCCCCCCCTCCCCAGCTTCCACGTCCCAGTAGGCACATCTCTGTAATGGCTCCCTATCGATCCTCAGGCCTCCTTGTCCACACTCAATGCCCATCGATCGGCACCTCGCAAAGAGTCTCAGAGGCCCGCTACGCATCCTGTCGCCACAGCGCTTTGTGTAGACGCTATGTGTGTTATCTGTTAAGAGCTGGGGACCTTCCGTAGAAGCCGGCCCCTCGGCACCATGAAGCGAGGGGCCTTGGTCTCGTTAAACCGTGAGCCATTTAGGCCTCCTTGAGTTAAAATCCTGAGCATGAAGACATGCAAGGCCGACATAAAAAGACTCGCTCAGCAACTGTTGTCTCAAGAGACCTGGGACATAAAAGACATAAAAAGAAAACTGTAGCGCTCCATATTAAAAACGACAACAACTGATTAATCAGTCAAGCTGCAAGTAAAACTTTTCTTCTTATTGTTATAGCTTGATTTATTGAAAGTCTGGATTTGGGTCAACCTCCCCCCCCTCCTTGGTCCCTTCTTCCTTTTTTTTTTTGCCTTTTTGACATCTTTTTTCTCTACCCAAATAAGAGCCAACCCCCCACGTCTCTTCCTTTTGTCTCTCATCTGGTTTTCTGTTTTTGTTAAAGAACAGTTGATTAATGATGCCACAGACAAAGCCTGCAGTCTGTCTTCCGCCAGAGCTCAGATAGGGCTCGGCTTTAGGTAAAGCAAAACATGTGTGCTGGCGGAAAGGAGGAAGGTGAACGACCAAAAGACGCAGACAGTAGTCGCTTATTTCACACGCGCAGCAATCCTGGTACTACACCCAGAACTGTGCAGCAATGGGGAGGACAAAAAGCAATTAGTTCTTTTTTAGCATCGTTTCTTTTACAGTTTTTGAGCAACTACAATTAAGGGGTAAGGACTGAAAACCCAATTTTTTAAAAAAGTTATTCTTCTCAGAGTCTGATATTAGAGATGAAGCGATCATGGCTTTCTTGGCCAAATGCAAATTCTGCTGTTCTTTTCTGTTTAGTTCCCCCCCGCCCTCCCCCATAGTCTAAAGACTGTAGATCTATTGTTACAGATTGCGAATCCAACACAAAAACACATTACGTGAACTAGTCAAACCTGGACGGGAATATTCTACGCTTGGGACCGGTTCTTTAAAACCCAAATTGTGAATTATGACCTTTCCCCAAACCATTGCTGAAATCACATATTTTGTCATGAGTCGGGAGCAGAGGTGGGGGATCCAGGGTCAGAAAATAAAAAGCCGGTCCAGAGATTATTTTCAACTATTTGCATTTCCAGTTCCACAGCATTAACCTGGTTGGCCAGGTTAATGCTGTGGTAGCACTCTCCATTCTACTCCTTATCAATCTGGGACTGCTCCCATCAAATCCGTTTGAGGCCTTCAGCAGAACTCTCCAAGCTGATTAGGTGAAGCCCCCCCTAGTGCCCACCTACCAAAGGATGGTTTTAGCCCATCACGGTATCAAATAAGAATGTAAGCAGCAGACATCATGAGAAACCACAAGAAGCTAAGCCAATCAAAGCATTTCTTGCTGTTCTTCTTTCCAAGATGAAATTGTGGATTTTGACAAATCGGATGTGATCGCAGCAGCTACGCATGCGTCCGTCCTCCTGTGCTGCCATGTTTATGTTGGTTCGGCTGTGGCCTCAGCAGCTCTTGCTTTCGTCGCACCGGTATCTCCCGCCTTAAACAACAATGCCGCAACGTGATTGGCCCGAACCGTTTTTGGAACGGACACAAATGGTTGAAGCCAGAACGGTACAAGATGGATTCTCGTGTATTTGTGAATGCACAAATACCGCGAGTATTCATCTTGCAGGCAAGGTTACCACAGCATGGACAAGGACTAAACTTAACCTGGCAAAGTGAACAGGATGAAGGAAACCAGGCAGGGTTTCGGTCGGATGTGTCGTTGGGTTATGAAGAGACGAACGGAGAAAAAGGGACTAATGTTCTACATAATAAGCGCTTGGCTGGAAAACTACACCTGCTGTTGCCAACGTCTGTATTTTTACTTAGGTTCATGTAAAAAAAAACATTATAGAGTTATTACTACTACAGTAGTGTGTTGTAACAGCAACAGTAGGACTATTGGTTGGTTTTCAGTTTGAAATAAATGCAATTAGATCATGCTGTGTAGTTTTGTTTTAGTATAAAAGCTGTGAAACTGTGGCCCATTTGCTCATGGTCATCATATAGAGAAAACGGGTATTGGCCTGTCTACCTTCAGGCTCCCCAGGATGGAGCTCAGTGCCAGTGAAAGCCCCTATAGAAGCCGGATCGCCTTACTGAATGATAATCAAGCATATTATTCCTGTGACTGCATTGTTAGCTGTCTTCATAATGGAGGGGCTTGACACTGGTGACCTACTTTATTGCTACAATCCTCTATGTTTGCGCAGCATTGACATGGTCTAATTGGGTTCGCTGGCTGCCTAAGGTAAACATGTCCTCTGTGAAATTATTACCCAGAAGCTATATTGGCTAATAACAGTTATGTGTTTGGTTATTTCTGCTTGGCACTGACTCATTGCACCATTCTGCCCCTCTAATGTTCAGACCTTTTGTATGCACTTCACTCCCAAGTCAATACGGACGCAGGATGGTCCTGAATTTATTGTCTGAGGGGAGATTAAGAATAATGCAGTTTGCCTGTTGTTCCGTTGCTTCCGTCTGACAGATAGAAATAACCAGGGATGTGATATTATGGTCATGCTCCAAGGGTAATGCTGCTTCAGCTACATGCCTCGGATATAAAGATTTTGCATAAAGACAGTAATAATTTGCTTTTCTGCATAACCAGCGGCTGTCTGTGAAGCCTGTTATGTGACCTTAGCTTGTTTATAGGCGTGTATGCTGGGGGGAGGTGGTAAGGAAGATGCCTCGTCTCTTTGAGTCTTTGGACCATACAGAGTGGCAGTGGAGTTTACAAAGAGTCAATGCACACAATTCGGTATTAGTTCAGTTTTTTTGTGAGTTTTTTTTTTTTTTTTTTTTTTGTGGACACTGAGGTTAAAGCAGTTCAGCGATGGAGGCGTTTAGAGGTTGTCAGAGCGCAGAGCAAGTTGCACATCATCTTGCTTCTTGTAGGTTATTCTGGTTTCTACAGAATAAATCAATAAGCTGGCTGGTAACAGCCTCCCGATGAGGAAATGTGCAGGAGACTTGACAGTAAACAGACCGGCTGCAGACTCCGATGGAGGTCGGTGTGTGTCAGAGAGGAAGGCATTTCCTTTTGCACTTGAAATTTGCCTTTCTAATTTTGCTTTTGAAGTACGGGTTGAGTTTGAATATTTGCCACCACTTCCTTCCTGATTCTAACACCGACTTTGTGCATCCGTTTGACTTGATAGGTATCCGATAAACCTTTCCTCCAAAAGTCAGCTAGGCAGAGCAAAACCAACAACAACAGCTGCTGTGTAGTTTGGTTCAGGATTGCCCTGTGGATGCTCTTCATCCATCCTCCCAGCTTCCCTGGCTCATCCCCACAGCATAATGCTGACACCAGCCAATTTAACTGTTGGCCTTGTGTAATCAGGGGGATGTGCAGTGAAACGTTTCCGGAGAAGGGTTTTGTATGTGGACCAAAACAAATTTCAGATTGGGTCAAGCTTGGTCGTCTGATTCAACAATCTTGGGACCGACTGGCTCATCTTCATTGCTTTTGATGGAGAGGAACCAAAGGCTCAGCTGGGGCTGTCTGTCCTTATTCTTGTCACCCAAATCCCATTTTGACCAGCAAGTAACTTACTCACATATTACCCCCCCCCCCCCCCCCCCCACACACACACACACACACCCACACACACATTGCACCTGCGTAGATGAACAGATGATGCTATAGAGCCGGAGGCAAAGGTAGAGTAGCTTTGGCATGTGTGTTTTTCATCTTAGTTGTCAGCTTTTTTTCCTTTTTTTTGTTTTTGTTTTTGAAACTCTCTCTACCTCGACTGTCGCTGCATTGAGACAGTGTGTACCCAGTGTTCGTTCCAATCTTTCTCCCTCCCCCACCCTCTGCGAGTGTCATTTCTTTATACTTTTTTGTAACTTTTGCCTTATTTTCTTCAGAATTCCCAGCATTTCTGCAGCACTATGGTGACAGATTTACCAGTACACACACACACACACACACACACACACACACACACACACACACACACACACACACACACACACACACACACACACATGCAGTATCTTTCATTTCTGTTTTCCCCACCACTCCCATCTAGTCACATTGCATAACCACCTTCTGCAAAGTCTTGTAGTCCCCCCCCCCCCACACCCCAATCTTCCTTTTAATATACCATCCCTCCTCCAGCGCACACACTCACATCAACATGCGCAGGAGCGGATGGCCTTGCTTCTTTCTCTCCATATGTTTTTTTTTCTTTCTGTGGTTGCTCCGTCCCTTTTTCTTTAGCTCCTCCTTTAGTTCTCATCTTCTTTTTTTATTTCTCTCTCTACTCTTCTCCCTCTTCCTGCCTCCTGCTCTCCCAGTGGTCTCATTAGGCATGAGGGAGGCAGCCTTGTGTGGATGAGTGTGTGTGTATATGTGTTCCCGTTGCCAAAGTCTCAATTGACTGAGCATGCCATCGCACTAGCAAGGGCCAGGGCTCCATTATTACCACAAAGCTGTCACAAATAGTATATAAAGTAACCTCCTGTTGCCAAGTAGTGTGCTGGTATAGGAGCCACTCTCTGAACGTCTGAAGCCAGCACTGCTGGTCTGGAGTAGCACAGTGGAAAGGAAGGTGTTGCTATGGTTGTAGCAGCCTGTGTGCATCAATGCAGATGTAAAGGCCTGGAATGCTAGACGGCGACAATGCAGGGCCTTGTAATGATCACAAACACAAAGTTGAATGTATTTTTTCATGATATTATTTGAAAGACAAACCCAAAGTAGTGCATTATTGCAGAGGTGTATAGGGAGAAGGAGAGTGACTCATGCTATTCAAAGGTCTCCCTCTACCTGCTGAAGAGAAGGATCCCTACCATATAGTGCTGTCCCCACCATGTTTCATAGCGTAAACTTAAATCTTGGTATCAGCTAATCAGAGGACCTTCCACCACCTATTTGCTGTGTTGAAGATGCAGTGCCGGCTTTCTTCTTGCCGGCCTCCATAAAGACCAGATTTCTGTATTTCTTGACTAAAAGGTAACTGGAGGAGTTACCTCCAGAGTTACCTTTCTGCTTCTCTCATCGATGCTCTCCTTTCCCAACATTTCAGTTTAGGTGAACACTCATGTGTTGGTATGTTTGCAGTTGTGCTACACTCTTCCCTTTGTCTGTTGACTGACCGAGCAGAGCTTTGTGGCGGTTTAGTGTTTGGGTTATTGTTTTATACCCTCGCCCTTCCTTAAAGATCAACAACAATATTCATTAAATTCCTCTGAGGTCTTCTCAGAAATACTGTTTTATTACTAAGAAGAAATGACATTCAGCTGGACTGTGTATGCTAGTTAGGGGACTTCTTAGTTGCATTGGATTGGTGTCAGACTAAAACGGGATGGAAACATATCCATACACAACATGTGTGTATGTGTATGTGTGTATGTATATATATATATATATATATATATATATATATATATATATATATATATATATATATATCTATATCATTGTTTGTCCACTTTGAAGTACCCGTTAGGCACATCTTTCTTTTAACCCCTGCAGCTCATGCACAGTATGTACTTCCCGTAAAATCGTAAATAAACAAAAGGCTTTATTTACTAACAAATTGAGCAAAAATAAAGCATACAACACCAAAATAGCAACTCATACGCCAGCATACATGATCATTTTTCATAAAAACTTTGTTTGCAAAAAAGTCAAACAACGTGGCTATGCACCTTTAAGGTGCATGAATAATTTAGATGGGGCTTCTATATGCACCCATATTTGATAATCTTGTAAGCACATGGTGCTCAGGACCCTTAAAACCACATACCAAACACATCTGTCTCCTCTCTATAATGACACCCCACCTATGTGGTCCTGCCTCTGGGATGTCCTGCTATCTCCTGACTGAATGAGTGATTATGTGTGTGTGTGTGCGTACGTGTGTGTGTGTGTGTGAGTGAGACCACAACTGTTTTGCTAGTGTCTAGTTACAGGGATGGGGCCCTGTGCAGGAATGGTTCTCTCTGCTGCCTGCTGGCAGGCCTGACCTCAGTGGGTCATCGTCCATTTCCACACGAAACCTAAATGTCAAGCGTAGCCCCCTGCTAAAGCCATTTGTCACTCTCCTTGGGTCAGTCGGCCTAAATACACGCACGCATGCAGACATGCTCACCTGCTAACAGTTGACTAGAATGATTGGGGGGGAGGGGGGCTTCCTCTTTAACACACGGGCTCCTGGCTTCAGTGCATGTGTTTTTTTTATCCTTGGGAAATAACTTCATGTAACAATTTAAAAGTTTCCTGGTATAAACGGCTCTTAGCAGATGCTTAGCTTATTTAAGAAAAGATTGAGTGACCTTCAATGTTAATAACGCCTGAAGAAGCTTGCTGCAGATATTCTGTTGCTTTTCTCTTTGGAAATAAATAGCTTTTGGTTATTTTTTTTCCCATTAATTAATTTTTTTGTAATCATATTATTCTGCTGGTGCGATTTGCGAGGGGCCAAACTCTGCAGGAGTTTGAGAGACGTAGAAGGAAAGCTGATGTGTTGAAACCTCTCTGACTTGGTCACACCGTGATGGTGACTCATTCTCTGTTCGGATATTGATCTCCGTGGTGATTATACGTGGAAAACATCTTGAAAACGGTACGCCACTTCATTTGCTCCCACTCAGCTGAAGCAAGTTTCCTAAGCTCCAGTCAATGTGGAAACAGTGCCCCCCCACCCACCCCCACCCTCGCCACCCCCACCACCACCCTCCATATACACAGCAATGAGGGCCTACTGCTATTATCAGAAGCTCACTCCATCACTTGTTACTTACATTATTAAACAGCAGCAATCCATTTTTACAGATAGAGGACAGTGCTTTTGGGAGTGTGCATATATAAACATAGGAGTTGTTTACAGGAAGCTGTCAGCCATGTGTCCTTATGATAAATAAACAGTAAAGCATCCCGTTTTTAATGATAGCTTCCAAGCCGGCACGTTGAATATTGACTGAAAGATTGAAAGCGCTCTCAAGGGCCTTTCTAACATGACATATGGCTCTGACACTGTATTTTTTTTTCTTCGTCCTTTATTTTTCCTCCTCCACCCACGTCCCTTCCCCTTTTAGCTCTCCCTTTATTTGTCTTTACACAGTGGCTTGCGTACAGACTTTAAGCCATAAAAACCGGCCCGGTAGACGCACGCATCTGCACTTCCGACTTGATGCAACATGGACACTGCGTGAAGGGCTCCAACATGCTTGTCTGAGTAAAAGCGCACAAGGCTTTTTTTTGAAGTTAGTTTCTTCACAGGAGATTTGTTCCATAATAGCTTCTACTAGGGCTGGGCAATATGGCCTAAAATCAATATCGCGATATATTGACCAGTTAATCTCGGTAACGATAAATGGACGAGAGCACTAACACTCTTGTCCACACAAATGTGTTGAGATGCACACACGGGCCTTTTTATAGGGCTGCTCATACAGCACAAGTAGTGTACAGCAGAAAATGTTGGATCGTAGCGTTTGAATGGACTTTCATATGCACACCTAAAAGTAGCGCTTACGTGATCAAATTCTAAAATTAGGGTAGTACGAACCAAAAATGTTCTCCTCTAGACTCTTCTTATGCTGCTGCTTGTTTCATAGAGTCACATTTTCATTGTAGCGACCCCTACTGTTTAAAAAGAGAACTGCAGTAATGGTGTCAGCTTAGTTAGCAGCCCAGTATTCAACAACGTTCCTGCTGGAGCACTGAAACTTGTGTGGGAAAGGATCTACGCTTGGGCACGTTCTTAACATTTGCGCTAAACCAGTCGGTTAGAAAAAACGAAAAAAAAAAAAAAAAAAAAAGACATTGATTTGTGAATTGTGTCTTTAATTTGTAGATTAATATCTTACAAAAATTAACTAAGGGGAAAAAATGTTGTACTACCACCTTTTGGTTGTCACGCCACATTTTACCTGCGGTCACACAAATTTGGTACAGCAAGATGACAAAATTTGCAATATACAGACTGTTTTTTTAAGAAATGCAGTCATTCTGATTAGAATAATGAGGAATAACTAAGCACCATATTTTTTGGACCATAAGGCGCACCATGACTTTATGTGTCTATATGTATCTATGTCCACAAATAAGACACACCAGATTATAAGGCACATTACATATTCTTCCCAAGTGTGTAATATCACTCTGCCCCTCCGGTAGGGTGACCAGATGTCCCCAATTTCCAGGGACAGACCCATCTTGCTTGGCATGTCCCCAGCAAAAGCTGTCCCCGGAAATGTCCTCAATTTCAGTGCATCATGATGGAGTAAAAAAGTTCAGCGCAACAAGAGGTATTTACCCGGTCCTGCTGCTGTCCCAATGCAGTAGTAGAGCTTTACCAAACGCACCTTCCCCACCCCCCGTCGGCATTACAGTTCAGACAAAACAAACCAACCAACCCCCAGGCAGAGATTCTGGGCTTAACAAAATCAGAGACCTCCCCAGTTTTCATTAGAGGAATCAAATGTAAGCGGCGAGGCTTACAGGTGTGTTTATAAAAGTGTAACTTTACACCAGACGCTGCAAAGTACACTCCACAGCTGTGTGATTCTGCAGAGAAGAACTTTTGTCATGGCTAAGTAATTAAAGAAAGACAAATTATCAGTAATATCTGGGTAAGGTATTGAATTATCAGTAATATATTCTATGTTTTGATCTCCTAAAAGTCTGCATCTTGACCATATCTGATTAAAAATCACATATTTTAGTTTCTTACCTTGTCACAACTACATCATTCGTGGCGCTTTATTTTCAACAACTCTTATTTTGGGATACTTCTGGAAGTGACCTTTGACACAGGATGTTGTTTTCCTGTTTATTCCCTGCCAAACAGGAGCGTATACCCGTCTGAAATTAGAACTTCAATCTAATTTAGATTTTATTGAGTGATTAAAATGAAAAGCTAACCTAAGCGTAGGAAGTGCACATGCTGCTTTGCTGCGCTTTGTAACGCGTCTGACGTGTTTCCTCCTTATCACCACTCTCTCCTGAAAGCAAGAGCTATCCGTCTCTACCAGGAGGACAGAGTAGTTAAACTACACTGCCCTGTTTCTAACGTAAGGCCAAAATAAGCTTAACTTAATATTAAATTAACTTACCAGGTTTATGGTTCTTGGCGTGGGCTGCCTTACCTTGTAGACTGCTCAGCGGTCCTGTTACGGGGCCGGTCAGGTAGTGGCACAGTGTACCGTAATTCTCCGAATATCCATTGAGCAGAGCGGCTTCATTGCTAACCAAAGTCGTACTTACACATTTAACAGATTTTTGAGCACATTGTACCACATAAAATCGGTCAGTGAGAACAACAGTAATCACATATAGTGCGCACCGGATTATAAGGCGCACCATCAATTTTTTAAAAGATTTAAGGATTTTAAGTGCGCCTTGTAGTCAGAAAAATCTGGTACTTTTTCAGTTACAATGTTGGTTGAAGTTTTTTTTTTTTTTGTCTCAAGTAGCTTTAAATCAGGGCTGCTCAATATAATGCAAGTATATTGTCCTGATAATTTTAGTGTGCTTAAAAAAACTGATTGAGGACTATAAGGAAGGCAATTATTGTTCACTAATTTATTCAAAGTATGGTGACTTAACACTTAAGACATTTGGCCTGCTAGATGGTCTCTTATGACTTTAGATACAAAACCATGAAAAAAAATCATGGTGTTTCAGATGCTAAAAAGAATAGCGAGAAAGCTGCAACTGATTGCAGATTTCACCAATGAAATCTCCATCGGATGATATTTTAATAACATGCAGTCCTGGTGTTCTTGGTTTTTGTGAACACTGACTTAACGTCTTACTTTGTTCTCAAACTAAGCTTCTGTTTTCCTTTTTCAAACAATGGAAACAATGTCAAACACATTTTCCAAGGGCAGCAAGCAGTAGCTGAGACACAAGGACTATTAATAAAAAGAAAGTGATGGCAAACAGAAAAAAAGACCAATGTGCTCTCCATGAGCTGCAGAGAGCCGTTTCCGCAGCGCTCAGTAACGGTATAACAGGAAACGGCCATGGCGATGCCACCTGCCCTGAGAGCGGCAAAGATGTCCTCTTCTTCTCCTTTGATAAATGTTTCATCGCTGATGCTGTCTAGTGTCTCTGGGTTTCTCTCTGAGTGTTTCCAGACTCGAGCGAGCTTTCTGCCAAGTGTTTTTTTTAGTGTTAGTCAAGCATTTGATGTTGCACAAAATTGTTATTCATTTGCCTCCCTGGGCCAACATCACAGACAACATTTATTTATCTGCAGACTGGAGGCTACAGAGGCACTACTAGACAGGCCTCTGTCTGCATAGCCTTCATCTTTTTGTCTTTCTTCCTAAGAAACTATATACTCTGCCCCCTTTTTAACTATTAACAGCTGCCCTATTTCATGGATCTAATCTTAGCTACACTCTGACCCCTCCATAACAAGGAAAACCAGCCGCTCAGTCATTTTCATTGGTCTGAGTGTTACCTGGTCGCCACGACGACTCCGGGTTAATTGATACTTGCTGATGTCACTGTACTGATTACTTAGTTTTAGCCTCTTTGGCCTGTTAAAGTTGCTGTTCAAACCCATTATCTGATTAGATGGATGTGTGGCGCGTCACGGAGTATTTTCTACGAGTGTGTGTGATTCCCAGTTGCCTCGCAAAGATAAAGAGCTTTCCCTTTACCTAAGGGGTGTGGGGTTTGACAAAACTGTAGTGCTCCTAAACCCCCACCCCAACCCACCCCCATTCCCACTAGCTAGGCCCCCACCAACTCCCCCCCACACCGCTGATAAATGTGTTTTTCTTAAGGAAAGGAGGTGGTTGTTTTAGAGGAGTCTTTTAATGTAGCTTTTTATATGTGTGTGTGTGTGTGTGTGTGTGTGTGTGTGTGTGGGGGGGGGGGCTTACTAATGCAGAGCGGTGCAGCAGGGCTACGCACGCTCGAAGGCAGGCCTGCAACCTCGACCCCAGCATCATTTGTTTGGACGAGGGCCGTCAGCGGCTGTCACGGGGCCCATGATGAAGTGTCAGTCGGTAATTGTCCCCACGAAGCATCCACATCTGGGGGGGTGGGGAGGGGGGGCAGAGAGCTGACATAGAGAGAAATGACACACCGGGCTCCTCCTATTCTCTTTCCTTCTCACTTCCCCCTTTTACTGTGACTTTTCCTCTGCAGTTCACCAGCAGCTGCGCCTCACATCTCTGGAGCTTCAGCTGGATCCCCGTGTCAACTCACTCTGTGGGTCTACTGTAAATTTAAACTTCAGGCGCCAATAGAGGGCTGTAATGCATTTGTCGTTGTCAATTCCCCTGATCTCTTATCAGCCAGTATTCCTGTGCCTTTTACTTAGTGTATTGGTTTTGGCAGGAGTCCTTTTGAAAACTCTTCAGTGAAAGTTGTAATCATCTCTACTACCCCAACCATGGAAATACCCATGTTCCTGCATCCTAGGCTCGGTCGCTCTGGTAATTAGATTTTGCAGAATGTTTTATTGATCGGATGATGTCTCTATGTAATGAAAAGCTTTTACAGGATCTTGTTGTATGCCAATCCATGATGTCTCGCCATACCTTACGGTCCCGATGTCCACGTTCCTTACCATAAATTCCTAAAAGTTGAAATTTAACCCCAGTTTCAGTGCTTTATGTATTGGCCGGGGATTGCTTTATAGTCAAGGGCCAAAAGAAACGGGGGAATTAGTCATGGGCATTGGCTCGTATGAAATTATCACAGTATGATAAATCTTGAATATAAATATCATAGCAGGGTTTCCCCCACTGTATTATAGGCTTTACGCACCTGCCAGGCAAAGTTATTTTTTATAAACCACTAACAGGGATATGATATCAGAGATGGTAAATGTAGGGTTGTCAAAATAATTGTTGCCTCAATTGATCCTAAAAAATGAATTATTCAAAGATACCGATTTTTAAAAAGCAACTAAAACACATTATTTTTTTAAATAAGCATTTTAGCCTCGCTGGCCCCTGGCTGCAATGACTGATTATATGTTGCTGGGGTGTGTTTTACATTTTTATATTCTATTTTAGTTTATTAATTTCTCCTTTAAATTTTCTAAATAGATTTTTACTGTGAAGCACTTTGTGACACCTGAAAAAATGTGCTGTATAAATGAAATGTACTTGTTATAAAATTTACCCTTTGTGTCAGTATCTAAATAAACTGACCCACTCACATCTGCCCATGTCGTTGTACTTCTTGCCCCTTGCAGACAAAAAAAAGACACTAAAGAGACACTAAATGCTGAATGGTGCTACATGCTAAGCTAACAGTATGACACAGATGCTTGAGAGCAACATTGTCTCTGCGACAGTGTAGCAGTTAACCTCCAAGACAGCATAAGCTAACGCTAGCTGTTATTGTTGAGGGACACAGACAGCCCAATGGTCTGGGCTCCCCCTTGGAGCTGCCCAGTGCTGCACCACGTAACCATCCGTTCTGGTAGCAGCCGGTCCGCTGACCCTCGGGGCTTGATCAGCTCTCACTGGCTGATTCAAATTCAAAAATCTGATTTTTTTTTTTTTTTTTTTTTTTTTCCCAGTCAGTGAATGGGAACTCAGTCGGCCCATAAATAGTGAATCAACAAAACAAACTGGTGAGAGCCCTCCATTAAATCTCTGTTTAGTTTGGAGGATAACGTGGCTGATGATGACACAGGTTATGGAGACTGAAGCTGAACAGTTGGAGCAGAAAAAAGAGAGAGCGAGACTTTGGCAGACAACAGGAAGGCTGAACAGAGTGCAGTAAAGTCGCTCTATTTTATCCTCACTTAAAAATCAGAGCAACCATTCCTTCATCACCAGCACACAATTTTACCTTTTTTGATACAAAGAAAGAGAAAATGTATTCTTCAATGATCAGTTGAAATTGGCATATGGTACAAAAGCCCCACCTTCTGTTTCCTAAGGAGACAGCAGAATGAGTCAGAAGGGAGAAGCAGAACGGGGAGAAAGGCTACGCTTTTGGCATGTGGCCACCTCTGACACCCTGAGGACAGCAGGTGACTTGGGAGGAGGCAGATGGGCGGCATCCATGTCCCCATCCCTGTCTGTCTGCGCGCTGGCTGCAGGTGGAACACAGCCTGCCACTCCTGCTGTCTAAATGAGGAGCCCCTCTTCGTCACGCATACGCACCGTTTCTCTTTCTTTCCCTTTAATGGGCCATTGGCCTGCGGCTCTGAACCAGCCTCCCTCTGGTACCACACACAAACAGCATGCACACGTGCTGATGGTGCATAGCAGACACTCCTGGGTATCCTCGGTCACTGTGTGATGTGCACACACTAAGTAGGAGAAGCAGTGGGAACTGCAGCCCTTTAAATTATGCTCTGGTCTGTGGCATGATGAATCTGGGCGGTGATTAGTTGGCTGAGGAGGGAGGAACACTGCTTGGGCTCTTTAATAGGTCATTATTTGAAAGATAACTCTATTGTCCCATCTCTCTTGACATTTAAATCCAATCAGACGGGATGCAACTGTGGTCCATGGCAGGGAATTCTGGGAAAAACTGAAAAGCTGCAAGCAGAACATGGGTTCACCCAGAGTGGCTGATGCAAATCAACTCTTACTTGTTATTGAACACGCTCCTTTAATCTGTACCATTCATACCTTTTAATCTTTTCCACATTCCGTTTAATTAAAACCATAGAATGTCAATACACCTCATTGGGATTTGATGTAATAGACCAACAGATATTGTGAATTTGCAGTAAAATAAGATAGTTTTCAAAATATTCTTGGAATGAAACTAAAACGTTTGGTGTGAATTTGTGAACAGCCCCCTTTACTGGAATACCCCCCAAAAAATTCAGTTCAACCCTGGTGTTCTGATCAGGCCTCTAACGTTTATTAGAGAACAAACAGCAAGTTGTGGAGATGTTTAAAATGGGTTTTAAGCAATATAACAACCTTTTTAAAAAAAGATCTCGTTTAGGATTTGCCACAAGACCATGTGGCAGCAAACATATGGAAGAAGGTTTTCTTATCTTTTGTTTTTCTTTTTTTACTTTTTGTCCTTCATGGACAGCACTGTGTGGCAGAAAACTAACATCCCCTCTGAACACTGTTTTTAAAAAGACCCACTAAAACACCTTTACGACAAAATATGTAAAAGTTACAAAAATGAATACTTTTTCTATGCACTTTTTAGTTAGATCATCTAAATTTAGCAACACAGATGCATATAAAGTCACATTTTGTCCAGGGTATATGCAGAAACATCACAAGGGAGTCCCCCCCCCCCTGCTTCTTATTACCCCAAATGAGATGCTCAGGTTGATTAACACTTCTTTCATCCTCTTTATTAGCAGAGGAGAGCCACTTCAGCAGCTGCATGAATTAGAATCCACTTATTCCATGGACTGCAACTAATTCCACACAATGCAGTTTAATGGTCGCTAGTAATAGGAAAAGGGTGTTTCTAATAGTCTCTTTAGAGGGTGCAGGGTGACTTGCAGCAGCTGTTTCCTCACAGCGAAACCAGGACGCTCGGGCGGCCTGAACAGGGTCCAACGGCAGCATTGGACGGCCTGCACGACAATCCGGCTCCACGCGGCTCATGAGCAATAAATGCGTGTAGACGAGCCAATTTCCTCTGGCGAAGCATCCTGCTGACTGGAGGAGCTGGGCCTCAGTCGATGAGAACCACCTGGTACCGAGGGAAGTGATTAGGACCGGCAGCACCATGTGCAAGGAGTTTATTTTGTTTGGGAAGATTGAGATAGGAGAAGGGGAATTTCACCTGAGATAAGTTTTCTAGAGAATCATTGATGAGGAAGCTCTGAGAAACGGGTTTGGTTGGAGGACAATCAGAGGGAAGAATTCTGGTTCCAACATATTTTACCGCTGGTGCTGTTTAGTTGTACTGTGGCATGGGGCTTGCCACAACAGTGGGGTTGTGGGTTCTGCTTCCACACAAGCTATATACACTACAGCCAACTGTGGACAATCAAACCATTTAAACTGCACTGATGGGAGTTTTATGGTAAGGCCAGAAATTAGTTTGAAAATGCGAATGTAGAAACTGGCCATGATATCTCCATGGTAAGTTTGCTAACATTTACTACAAACGGACCCTTTGGAGAGAAGCCCATTGAGTGGCATTCACCGTGCTTTGCCAAAGCTTTTTGACTGTGACATTGAATCAAAACAGCCATTACATTACCATGTTGAATTCATTAGTCTGCACAAAATGGCCCTGGCAGGATGGTCCCAGCCCTTTATTTTTTACACCAAGAACTTCATGGCCAAAAGCTGATCCTTAATGTAAGGGAACCAGCAGTAGATGTTTAATAAAGAAAGATTTGATGGTGCCAGATTTCGCTTATTTGACATGTTTTCCTTTCTTGGCTGCTTTTTAGCTCCATTGCTACATCGTTAATCAACCGTTGAGAATTGCCATCCTTATAAATGCCACAGTTACCAACAATACCCATAATGTACTAAACCAAAATGATCCTTTCAATTTAAATGTTTTTGATGGATGTTCTGGTCCAAGCCAAAGTATCAGATAAAGATCCCAATAAAGGATCTGGTAGAATAATCTCTGACTAAGCTCAAATTCCAGTCCTTGTTGTTGGTGGGATTTATGTATTTATGATTGGGTTTAAGAAGGTCCTAGGGTACGCTTTTGCAGTCAGTTTATAATAACCATTAGTTTTCCTGTGCCAGGTTTTTAAACAGTGTCAGACCTTACTTGGCTCATCTAAAAAACAAGTGTTCCTTAAGTAACAAGTAATTAGTTTTTCACCAGTGAAAGAAAAACTGTATTGGCCGCTGCAGTGTGCAGACCACTGTACATGTGGTGGAATGCTGAAACACTAGCTATTAAATATTGAACTCATCCTACTGAAAATTGGTGGTATTTGCAGTTTCTTTGGTTTAAAGCTAAAACAGCCACAGTGTATCTTGGGGAGAATAGGGTCAGCCTTTATGATCTAGATTACAGAGGGCAAGAGTTCTAGTTGCCGATGAAATGTGTTTTGAAGGGATTAGAGTAGTAGTTCTTTACGAACTCTGCACCACGTTCTCCAACATTTCAATAAAAGGAGATTAAACCATAAAAATGATATGTCAGAAAGTCATTGGTTCCGACAAATACCCCTTTACTACTCACAATCCTAATGCAAGCAATGTACTAATGATATTATGTGGTCTGTTTATCAAGCATATACATATTATTGATTTTATTAACTTTTATGTAGTACCAAATTGGGGCCAAGAGCAAATTGGCCGATGTTAAATGACTCTGATTAGTATTGGGGACAGAAAATCTTAATTGGATTATCCCTAGTAGTTTTAGTGCTAATTGTGCTCTTCTCTACCATTTAGCCTCTTGACTGCTGCACAATTCATCTGATCTCACTCACTTTGATGTTTGTGTAATACATTTGACCTTTTAATGTAACTTGGTATGTCAGATTCTTCTCAGGGTTCAGTATCTGCTGGTACAAAAAGAGTCTCTTTGTGTCTGTCCTCCTTTCGGGGTAATTTCAGCTGGCTGAATGTTGGCTTGTGTAGAGTGGTTGATCACGTTTGATGAAAGAAGTAGCCTGCATACCGCTGAGGATTGGGACTGTTTGGGGCTTTTATAGGTGTGTCTGTGCAGAAAGTCCAGGTATTGCATTATCATTATCAATTGCGGTGTCAACAACTTTTCCTTGTTTCAAAGCTCTTTTATCTTCCTTCCTTCTGAGCTGCCCATTCTAGCTTCTCATGGGCTCTTTTTGTGTTTTGCAAATTCCTACAGGCGATCTGCATATTGTCCGTTTCATCCCATTTCTCTGTTTGCTGCCTGTTTTGCTCCAAAGTCCCCTCATTCATCTGTTAATCTCCATTCATCTCTTCATCTGTCCCCAGTTTGGATCTTGGCTTTCAGGCTCCTAATTGAGCTGGCATGGCTAGAGTACTTCATGAAACAGAAACAACAGAGAATCCTGCCATTGTGTTCGGTGCCTGCCGTTCAGACAGGGAAGGCAGGGTTACTCAGTGTGGATGATAGATGCTGTTGGGCACTACGTTCTACTTACAGCGTGGCTGTGTATGTATTTATTTTACCAGTGCAGCTACATACCTTAGCTTTTTTTTATTACACTTTTTGGGGAGATTTGGAGTAAATCGAACTGTTAAAGGGGACATATAAGAAATCCACTGTTTTAGCCCTTAAAAACATTTTGTCGTGTGCTTGGAGCTGCTAGGAGTGCAGAAATTTTGAATGTAATCTCTCCAGGTGCTGCATAAATATCTATATTCTGTTTATATTCTGTTTCTGTGGTACCAGAGGGAGGCTATATCTATTTTTCAATCCCTTCAGTTTTCTCGATTCCCCATTAACATTTTTGGACAATAATGTGACTGTATTTGCTGTGAAACTTCTAAACAAGATTATGGACTTTCAGCTTACCAATTTTACGAATCCGCCACTTTTAAATTTGTATTTATTTATTTTGCTGCGATTTTGTTAAGTTCAAGGATGTCAAAGCTTCAAGTGGTTACGTAAAAATGACCTACCGTCCACCAGGATACTACAAAAACAGGGTAGAGTGGAACGCTCTGCGACCTGGAGGGTACAGAGCGTAAAGTTCCAGAACCAGATGCTCTCAGAGCCCGTCTAGATGAAGCTAGGTTTAGCTTCTTGGTTGGATAAGGGGTTCCATCCATGCGAAGCAGTGCAAAGCGACTAACTAAACCGTCTACATTTGAAACTTGTTCCCAGTGTGGATGAGTCTGAAACCTAAAAAATATATATTCTACGCAGTTGCTCAGAACATTGGCGGGGAACAACCAGAAGGTCCACCAGTTCCAGACTTCATTTGCAGCGCTGCCGCATTACCGCACAACTTGCAGTTGTGGAAAACATGTTCCAAAACCTATTAAGATTTCTTATTCGGCTTTGTGTGGATGTAGCCTCAGACCAATATTTCTTTGCATCGCCGTCTCTCATTTTCCAGCAGTTTAAGATCGTAGACATTGCTTTGCCTAGAGCTGTGTTTAAGTGCATATATAAACGCAGTTTCGAGGCTTAGTTTATAAACATTCATTGATAAGAAAGGTTGTTTGACGAATTGTTTGAAAATTATGTTGTTGTAAAGTAAGATTAATTTACAACAAGGATTAAGCCCTTTTATATATAAACAGAAACAAAGTTATTATAACTGGAGGAGAGGTTTAAAGTGATATGAAAGGAAAAACTGAACCTGTTCTCTTTCTTCGTTTCTTTATGAACCAGTTAGGAGCCTCTTAAGTGAATATACCTAAATCCCATTGTGAGCCTTGAAAATTTAAAACCACAAGCTGTCAGGAAGTAAAGAAGTCAGGTCAACAAATATGGAGCCAGTCAGCGAACTGATGCTCCAAGCATTGTGCAAACTTTCCAAAGAGCTCCTGTTGCTGTGTACAGTTGCCAGTATTGTGGTCTAAGCCACTGCCCATCAGCCACTAATACAAAACTTTGACCTCTGTTTAATTTACATATCTCTGATTGTCATCCAGTCCAGTGGTCGTCCTGGGTAAAACCAATCTTGTGGCATCCAACCAGAACTATTGGCTCCTCCCAACCCAGTGAAGACATGCTGCCCGATCTTCTCTTCCTTTAGCGGAACAGCAGAGTTATACCTGGGCTTTGGTGGGCAATGTCACTCTAGTTTTCCTTAAAGTCTGACTTGTCAATTACAATTTTTTTATAGAATTCTGTATTTTTTAAGGAGTGGAATAAAGAAAAAGAGGAACAAATATTGTATAAGCTATTTCAGATATCATAGTTTTGATCCCAACAGGTACTACAAGACAATCCCAATTTGAGCCTATAAGCGTATGTTCCTAACCTTTACCTGATTTTACTCAACCAAAAAGAGTCACATCATAGTACATACTTTTAGTTGATGCAAATCAACAAAAAAAAAAAATCCCACCCCTCCCTGGAACCGCACAAAAACTAATCAGACCACCGAGTCCTCTAGCTCCATAGACCAATGCGCTATAGACCGATTAACGTCAGACACATGTCCTCTTGGCAACATTTATCCTCACTATGCCCATGGCTTTTAAGGTGTGGCAGATAAATATAACAACATTTAATGATACATCTGGCATAAAAACTAAATGTATTAATTATAATATAAATATTCACCAACATAAAGTGCATGAAAATACAACCTAACCCAACAACCCAGTGAACAGAGCTTGTTTCTCTGCAACAAGGGAGACAGTGACACCTGAAATGAGTTGCTTATGTCCAGTCTACTCTATAAATTGCGTTTTTGCTGATAGCAGCAATCTTGACATACTTTTAAGGCTACTGTCATTGTGCAGACTCTCATAGAAGTTAACAGGAATCGTCTTTAGTGGCTCCTATTGAATCCGTTTGTGGAAAGGAGCAAAACTCTCTGAGCTGATTGGGTGAAGCGACACCGAGTGCTTTCGTCGGACCTGAATGTCCCGCCTTAAGCTTCAATACTGAAAAGGGATTGACCCGAACCGCTTTTGGTTGGGACGCAAACAGTTGTAGCCGGAGCAGTACATGATGGATTGTGGGGTGTTTGTGAACACACACATAAACCGTGGGAAGTCATGTTGCAGGCAAGGCTACAGCAATACGGTTAGCCACCAGATATGATGCTATCAGTGCATTTGGTGATGTCACCAAGACATGGGTTAAGAGTGAGTCATAGATGGATGAGACACTCCGCATCTGGCCATTTTTCAAAAATAAAACTTTGTTCAGGCTCAAATAATAAATCTAACGTAAAATAACGTTACTTATTCTTTTTATGCGGTCAAGGACCAAATCACCCATAGCCTGGTACCGCTCTGCTGCTCTGGGTTGGGGACCACTGCTGTCGCTGATCAGTCAAGGTGTGGCTCTGCTGTGATTTTGCTCTTTATATCAGAAGCTGCACACAGTCTGGAAGCAGCGTGCGTTGCCGTGTTGGAGCTCCTCGCCTTCCTCTGTGTTGCTCAGGTGAGAGGTGGAGCCGGGAGGGAAGTGTGAGCGTGGAAGAGGGTTGGAGGGAGCTCTCGGGTTGCGGACTGAAAGAGGACCCACTATGGAGTCGCCTACAGGCAACTAGCAGAGCTTTCACATACACACATTGACACAAAGTTTGGTACACTTCACTCTGTGTGTATGAATGGGGCTTCTCTGTCCTGGACTGTACACTGTTTCAGATTTCAGTTGCTTTTCTGCATGTGTGTGCGTGTGTGTGTGTGTGCGTGTGTGTGTGTGCGTGCGCGGTCTGGCTGTCCTCTTGGCACGTAAATCATAATGGATCTCATTATCCAGCTGGGATGGCTTGGTGGGGCCTGTCTGGCAGGAGATGATAGCTGGATGGCTGAGGGGCTCCCATCACACACGCATTCATTCTCTCTATCACACACAGAGACACACACTCTCTCGCTCGCCTTTATCCGTTTACAGCACGCATGTTATTTAGCTTGTGTAGCTACTGTAGGAGCATTTATGTCTCATTTTCACACAAAAAAATAACCTCGAAGGATGAACACGAGCACGGGAAAAAAGGCACGCAGCGTCAGACTTTGTTCCTCCACAGCCCATCCAGACACAATGGACATTAGCGGCTCAGCTTGCCATCAGACAGAAGGCAAAGGGATGCAAAGAGGAGGGAGGCAAGGATGAAATATGGGCTTTATCCTCCTGCTCCTCATTTTTCCCTGTCTTTCGTCCTTCAGTCCTGTCCATCACATGGCTCCCGAATATCTAAGATATTTGAAGGGGATTCAGAATGCATTTGATTGAGTTGGTGGGGGAAGCTTGTATTCCTTTCATTAATCCACCAACATGTGCTGTATCTGGGCAGTAGAAGCAACCAACTGCTCCGCCTAACGTGGTTAGGGCCTACACTATTTGTCTGGACATCACCATTACCCAAGCCAATTGCTGGCTGGTGTACAGGCTAGTCGCCAGCAACCTAATGTTTTCCCGTAATGCCCGCCTTCCCATCCAAAACCCTCCCTACACACACACACACACACACGCACACACACACACACACACGCACACACAGGAGGAGGAGGGGGTGAAGGCTGGTAAAAGATGGAGAGGAAGAATGGAGGGCCTGGGGCAAAACTCCCAACCCCATCCTGACTTGACTGACTGATACAGCTAATAAACTTTCATTTAAGCTAATGTCCCCTCTGTTTTTTCCTCCATCTGTTTTTTTTTCTGTCTTTTATTACCTTTGTCTCTCTCTTTCTCTGCCATCATTCAGTTCCCCCCTCTCTCTCTTGCCTTCGCTTGTTTATTTCTCTCCTTTCTTTTCTTTATTTTTACATAAAATAAGAGTTTGTTAATCATGAGCTAGAAGCCAAGTTGTGTAAAAGGAACGTAGCACGCAAACAACAACAACACATGGGGCTGCTGGCAACAGTGTGAGGCGGAGACCCTGTATACAGCAGTAGATCTGTCACTGAGCACATTGTGTGAATCAAAACACCCTGTGCAACAGCACTAAATGTCATATAATGGAAAACAAGAACAAAAATACCATAAAGATCCCAGTACAGGCAGTGTTGACTAATCCACTGTTTAAACTTTTTGACAAGAGGTAAAAGGGCTTTGCCAAAACTACAGCTGGCTTATTTTGTACATGGTTGGCTTTGCCTTCAATGGTTACAGGGTCAGTACGTGCTGACAGGGGACCCACTCTGTATTGGCGTTATTATTATCATTATTATTGTTGTTGCTATTAATGTTTGTTTAGTTGACAGGATAATTCACCTATAATATCCTTTTGTAAGCCATGCACTGGAAGACTGGCTGTGATTTTTCAAAATCACACATGCCTTGCTGGCTATAATACCTGTGAGTGGTACGGACATAAAATTACAGCAACAGGTATCAAGAGTTGATTTTTTTCAGGAACTCTGATGATGATCATTTAAAAATGCCCCAATAAAGAGTCCAATCCAATGCTAAGCATTTCCTAGCTTTAAGTTGCTATGTATTGAAGATTTCTACTGCTCTCGGTTGAAAGGGCATGGCTTTCACTCAAAGACGAGGACTGGCACAAGCACAGCTTACTGGTATTTTGGTCACTTTTAAAGAGGCTAATGTTTCACTTCCGGTGTAATCACACGTCACACTTTCTATTTTAACTATGTAACCTTATTTATCGACGTATTCCCATTAAGATCCGAGATCTTATTTTCAAGAGAGACATGTGTAATAAACCGAAACGACAACAAAAAAAATAATATTTTACAAACACAGTAACAATACAACACACTAAAACATTCAACTGAATTAAAACTGCACAGTGTAAGTTTTGACCCAAGTATTAGCTTAATTTGAGATATACTATATCTTATATATTTTCAAGTCAGTGGTGTGACAGACGGAGACTGTTTAATTTTACGACAGTGTCATGTTACCAGTGGCCTTCAGGGCCGCTAAACCTGGAAGTTACAGGTCTAGCGCCCCTAGTGGCTAGAAATTACATGGTGCTGTTTTAAATGAGCTAATAAAATATGACTTATAAACAACAGCAAGTTGCATAAGAAGATGTCTCTTTTTGTCGTTGTTTGTTGAATGACCAGAGTGCGAAAACGTGCTCACCCCCCACCCAGTTTTGATCATACTAATGAGGCACTGAAGGAGACGAAGTCCTGAGAGCGAAGTTTATGTCTGCTGGACTGTCTGAGTGCCAGGTATGAGGATAGGTAAGGTGGTAACAGTCCAAGGATGGCTTTATAGATGGAAACGTACCAATGCATGAGGCCAAGGACTCATAATGATGAGTAGTTGACCCGAGAATAGAAATTACAGTGGTGAGTAAGAGATTTATACCCTGTTATGAACCTTAATGCTGCATGATAGACAGCATTGAACATATACATTATATCTAAACAAAAAAAACCCACCTTAAAATGAGCTTTTATTTGTATTAAACTAAGTATTGTTGGAGAAAACTGGTTGTGTATCAGGTTATTACCCAAAAGTTCATAGCCGTTAATTAACCATGGTCATGAGATGGTAAGGAGGTGGTCCTGAAAGAGAAACCTGCCTGTTTGCTGCATTTACACTCCTTTTTTTTGTCTCTGGCCAATTCCTGTCAAGGTCTTCCTATATATGAAAAGTTTGATACATAAACAGATGTTAGGTATGTAGAATCCTAAATTGGAATTCTTCTAAAACGTTTAACCTACTAAAGATATAACTTTTCTCTTAAAGAACTCCCTGTATCGCCAAAGGTCTGCAATGATTAATATCATCTCACCTTCACCACTCCAGGATTCATGACTGTGAATCCGTGCGAGTTGTTGTCGTCAACGTATGAGCAGCAGGCTAAGCCCTGCAACCTGCACGTTTAGCTCCCCTACATATCTGCACAGCCTTTCAAAGAGCTCCTCCTGAATCCATAAGGGTGCAGCTCGGCTCGGCTGTCTGCTCATCCATCCAAAAGTGACGGCCTCTGGTCCGGAATGGGCGGTGTGCTACAGTAGGTGAGGCAGACGGCGTTAGTATTTTTTAATAAGGAGGGCAATAACGATAAATCCTACAGGCTAATCACCCGAGCGGCAATAGCCCCGCCTCCCTCCGAGCCCCGTACCCGGGGCGGCGCGGCATTACCCCGCCACCGCTGCCTTCAATTACACCATTCATCATGTGTCTTATCTGGCTGCTGCTTTGATTGAGTGTGCGGCAGGAGGAGTTGCAAATCCTGCATATCAGTGTGTGTGTTTGGGTGCTGACAGGGATGGAAAACTGCATTAGGGATGATGTGGGCATGCGTGGGTGTATATGGGATGAATCAGTCAGTGTGAGTGTACGCACACAGGATCCATAGGAGTGTATAAATCAAAACAGATGATCGTCCCCTGCTCTGATCCACTCTGTTGCAGAAAGTGCCCCCCCCCCCCCCCCCCCGCACCCTCTAGTTCCTTCCCTTCTTGTGTTCCCTCCGCCTCCTCTCTAGAACAGATTTGTCTGGGGGCCCCTGTATAATCTGCAGCAGTAGCGGGTGTTGGAAGACGGGCGACAAATTTTAATAAGCAACTGGGCGCTGTAATTTAGCAGCCTGGGAGGGAGATTAGGCTGATTGATGCTGGGCTCTCCTAATGGTCCAGCCTACGGCCCCCAGCCTAAATTGGTGGTAATGAAAGTTTTGTGCAAATTGAGATGGAGGAAAATACGGCATTCTCTCGGCTTCCCTCGCTCTCCGTCTTCATTCTTTTCTCCGTTTCTTCCTCCCTGTTCATTTTGCTCTCTGCGCTCTCAATCTTTTTGACAAGGTGCATCTCCAGTGTTCTTCCTCTTCCCTTCCCTTCTCTCCTTTTGAGCAAAGTTTTGTCCATCCCCTCCCTTTTTGTCGCACTCCTTCGTTCTCATGCCGAGCTCTGCTCACTTTGCCTCTTCCGCAGAATTGATTTGTCCTTCCTCCTGTTTTTCTCACTTCTACTCTTTACATTAGCTAGTTTTTCCTTGCTCCCTCCTGACTCCGTAAAGAATCTTACCTACTTTCATTTACTATTGCTGACACCTTCATTTATTTCCTCCGTCCAGTCGTCTTCGCCTGTAGGTGTGTGTTAATGTGTTGCAGATGGGACGAGTGGTGTTGCCTGCATTGAGTTTTCTCAGGAGAAATGTATCTAGATCTAGAGAAAAATCAATATTATATTTTTTATTTTGTTTGGTGTAATTCTGATCTTACTCATGCCACAGAGTGTCCTTTGGAATGTGCTCTGGACTTTGATTGGTCCATTCTAAAACATGAATGTGATGGAAACCAACCTGTTGTAGCTGTAGCTGTATGTTTAGGGTTGTCGTTCTGATGGAAGGTGAGAACCTCCACCTAAGTCATTTTTTTTTTTTTTTGCAGCTTCTAAGTCCCAGCTCCCAGCTCCCAGTCAGCTCCACCGTCTGAGGATTAAATCTGTCTTCCGTACCTGTCCACTAGGCTTCACCATCACTCTCCACCGACATCCATGTGCATCTCAGATATTTTTGGCTCTGCATGCTAACTGCTTCAGTGATCCTCCCAGTCCAAGAGTGGTGTCAAACACACAGCAGTTGAAGAAGTAGTAGTGAGTCAGATCACAAGCAGAGGGGGAAAAAATCAGCCGTGCTTGTTTTAAGAAGTACACTGAGGAGACATCTACTGTTTTTTCTGTTGGATTATTTATCTCTCAGGGAAAGCAAGGATACAAAAAGTGGATTAACAGCCTTGTGAGAAAGCCCCGTTTCTTTTCAGTTCTTCTCCTTCTCCCATCACATTGGACTGTTCACAAACCAGGGCTTGGTTGTCCCCTATGAGACTGTACTGAAAACTGTGTTTCTGGCTGGAATGCTGCTTTTCTACTGAGCTAAAACTGCATGTACAGGGGAACGTCAAGGCCTTAGCTGGTGTTCCTCAAGGATTGCCCTTTTTGTTCCCTAATGTTTTGACATGTTCTTAGTTATTTACTAATTAGGTGACGTCTAAAGGCAGCTGGTTGCACTGGGTGTTATTTGACACTGAGGCCTAGTCCACACGTAGCTGGATATCTGAGAAAACAGATACATTTTTATGCGGTTAGGCCTTTTATCGACACATAAACGCCGTTTTACATCCCTAAAAACGAATGATTCTGAAAAGATTTTAGACTGCGTGTGTACATGACAAGACAGAGTTTCAGGGTCTGGCGCATCACGTCGCTGATGTCATACTGTTATAGACTTGGTCATACAGTTGAGTAAAAAATTAATGTTATCAGAGTGGTGCTGATTTCGAAGTAGGTCATGTGTCTAATCGGTGTTAAACCGGACAAATCACTTATCTACAACATCTCTGGTCATTTATATCTAACTGTTACCTCAGCGCACAGCATTTCCTGTCTCCACCCCGGTATCAAGACTTCAAAGTAAAAGCATTCATGGAACATTATAAACTTTACAGCCGGTTCAGAGACTTTTTGTTTGTCTGTTTTTACAAGCCCAGCTGTTCCAATACGTGGAGGTGTAAAGGAGAAAGGTCACACTTGAAGGTCAGCTGTTTTACACAGGCACAATGCTGTTTAACATCACTTTTATTTTGAAGGACTCTGACTGGCTGACGTAGGTTTTAGCTTTGCACTACACTGCCCCCTATGTGCCTGGCATGTTTAAGACAACGGTCAGTGGGAAATTTTCACAGTTTGTGTGGATGAAACCTGTGTCGATATCAATCAATGCAGTAGTGATGGAATTGGCTCCTTCTGAACGACAAACTGCAGAAACATATGATTTTAGAAGAAGGCGTTGCATCACAGGATGCTTTAACTCTTTAGATGTAACGTGCTGGAATTCTATCTTGGCATCTCAGATTGGACGAGGCGCAAAAGCTGAGATCTTCTAAGTCACACGTGAGCACGTTTTTTTTTTTTTGTCCGTGCTAAATCTCAAACTTTGTTCCGTGAAACTCTTCTGGCATCGACTCATGAGAATAAAAACTTTTCATGTGCCAAAGCGCAGGGAGGGGGAGTGTGGCCTTGGAGAGGGGGGTGTGGCGTGGGGGAGGCGGGCAGCAGTAGCCCACTGCTAATAGAAGACTCCAGCACTGTATATAGCATTTCTTTCTTTTCACATGTTGTAAAATCCCCCTTGAGAATGGATGGGATGTTGCAAGGTCACATGGGATTTGTTGTTCCCTCCAGGAATCTATCTATGATGTATTTCCACGAGCTTTCTACAGAAGTTTAAGCGTATTGATGTGCAGTTATGAATGTATGCATCCCAGCTCCTCTTTACTCTGCGTGTTATGCATGTGTGTGGGGGAGTATTTGTGTATTAGCCAGCTTCACTTCCCTTTTCCCAACAACATAACCAATGCCTGGAGGCACCTTTCAGTCCCGTTTTCCTCTTAACTCCCACGCAGCTCTCTGCTTGCTGTAATTATTTCTTAAGGCCATTCTGGCTGCGTTATGCTCCTCCTTTTTTGCTGCCACTTTGAGTTATGCACCGTTGGATCATTAATGGCTTCATTTTACTCTCTGAAGTGCTCACTTGTGCTCACCACGAACACTTTGAAATCTTTTTTTTTTTTTTTACAAATGTAAGCGTGGGGAATGTTAGCGTCGCTCTAACGTTTGAACGTGGCGGGGTCCGCGCTTTATGTTCCCAACATATCACACAACAAGCATGGTTTTTGCCCTATCCCGGACAAATGTGAACACGAACAAGCATCCTAAAGCCAATCTGCAACTAAGCCTCTAAATACACAGCAACTGCCTGTGAAGTTTATCTTGGCAAGAGGCAGCCCCTTGTTGATTGCTTACTAGAGTCTGTGGTTAAAACCCCAGACAACACAATGTAATCTTGCCTTCCAAGTGTCTGCAACTGCCTAAATGCAGTGTGGTTGTGGAGCTGGTATGGGAAGTGTCAGATCAGATGTGGTTTGTCTTCATAGGAGCTGTTAAGGCTTTGTGAGGTTCATAATTATGTTGCCACAGTGGTTTGTTAAATGTTTTTTTATTTAAAGTGGTGGTTGTGTGTGTGTGTGTGTGTGTGTGTGTGTGTGTGGGGGGGGGGGGGGGTAATGAAGGTGGAAAGAGGAAAAGGAAAGACTTTTTGTGAGAGTGCAGGGATCGCAGCATGCAGCAGAATGTACTGTAGCTTGGGGTTCTCAGGTTCCTTTAGCTTTCTGGCCGCCGGAGCTTGTCTAATTTGTCCGGCGGTTAAACTGAACTTGTTGGTCACTGAGGGTGGCGGAGAAGGAATACTTTGAAATGTAACGGGGGCAGTGCATGCTGTGGGTGTGCTTCACCTCAGATTAACCAACATGGACTGGTCTTATTGTGTTAAGATGTAGGGGGAGTGGTGGCCTACTGGTTAGAAAGTAGCACACTTGTCTTCTGGATAGACTGCCAGGTTCTTGGTTCAACTCCCACAGACTGCCACTCTGGGTCCTTGAGCAAGACCCTTAGCCCCAGAATGCTCTTCGGGCGCTGCACAGTGGCAGCCCACTGCTCCCTAAGGGACGGGTTAAATGTAGACACATTTGATTAGAATGTATGTTGCCATGACAATAAATAGTATTATTATTAATATTCATATTTTTATCAGGACTGCACTGGTTTTTAATGTGACTAACAGGGTTCCTACATAGTCTGGAAAAGTGGGGAAAAATTGTTACCTGGTTTTCTGTACGGTTTTCTTGCTTCCATCTTCTAAAGGACACAAATCTGTTGATTAAGAAATGTTGTAAGTTTTACATAAATTCATATTGAAATGCTATGCTTTGATTGTGGTTTGCCACATCCCAGATGTTTTTTAACAACTTACCCACCCTCATCTGTTTTTTTGCCTTATTGCCTACAGGGAAACTCATTCAAATAAAAATAAAAAACAAGGCCATCTCACTAATTCTTTGGACTTTAAAATTCTGTTGAGCTTGACAGGTGCTTCCTAAACAGTCTGTCCAAACAAAAAAAAACTCGCAGTGCTATAAAGACTCTGCATTTAGTGTAGGCGAGACCATTTTTTATGTTTTAGGAGTCCTAAAAAATCCTGAAGTTCTAGAGTTTAAAATAGAATGGATTTACTTTAGTCCAGATACCAGAAAAGCAGTGAGGAGGCCCTACACTGCACATCAAAAACTGAAGCTTTGTTTCATGATTGGTGGACCCTACAGGTAAAAAAAACTTGATTAATATTCAAACATTTAAAGGTCAGTTTCCAGTGAAATGTCCAGGAACAAACACATAAATCTGACTCTGGAAGAAGATGGGATCATGTAATAAAAAATAGATTGATGGGGTTGGAATGAATTGGATCGATCTGAATAGAATTTGGACTGAACTGGGTTCTATATAATGACATATGATTGTAAAGTGCCTTGTGAAGACCTTTTTTGTTGTTATTTTTATGCTATATAAGTGAACTGAACTGGAATACCACATTGGCTATCATGCTGAGCTGCTTCTTGGAGAGCCTTGAAGACAGGCACTTTGATAAATAACCCCTTGTTACAGTACAAGTTGTAGATAATGTTGCTGTTTTCTCTCTTTTCATCACATTTACGCATGTTTCTTTGAAGGGCTGTGAAGATATGAAGTGATCACAGGCTCTCCGCGTCCCGTGATGCCGGCGTGTGGAAGAGCAATAATGCAGGGAACCGAGAGCGTAACAATAGTCTCCGTTCGCTGAATGCTCTCCTCCCACCTCATCGCTTTATGGTGGATGATGCCGTTAGATATTAAATGGAGCGCACTGAATGCTTTGAAGTTCCCCTTCATAAGATTGTGGGATATGCCTGATGGTGTGATTTAAGTCGGAGGTGGGGGTTTGTGCTTTCTCCTGGCTGCTTCCAGGGGATGGGTGAGGCAGGGTAAGGGAATGAGGGGCATGTGACGGGGGGGAGGGAGGGAGGGAAGGAGAGGAGAGAGGTGCTGATGGGAAATAGACGAATGGCGTGCCAATGTCAGAATTGGTCATGTGCAGAGGAAGGAGTAGAAGAGAACGATGGAGGGGAGGATGCAAGGGAGGGCTTGACTGATTAACCTGTTTACCTCCCTGAAAAAGCTCCAGGCGCCGTTCTGATTAAAGTTCAGTCTTTCATCTATCATCGCCGTGACCGCTTCGAACCATCAGAGCTGCCGATACCAAACGGCGTCACAACAACCCAGCCTCCAACCTGGGCCACCCCCTGCACCCTCCAACAGGGAGCGCAATAATCGGAACCAAAAAGCCCATTTGCATGTCATCCTTCCTCGTGTCCTCTTGACTCATGAACAACATTAACAACGACCCACCTGCTTACATTTCTTCTCTCTCTTCCTGCCTGCCATGCTGAGGTTGAACATGTGTGTTCGTCTTCATCTACTCCTCCCTCTCTGCCTCCAAGCTTCTGGCTCTTAAGATTCACAGGGAATGGAGCTTGTGTGCCTCCGTCCGTTTCCTCCAATGACGTGCCTTCCCAACTTAAGGCTTTTAGCACCTCCAGCATAATACGATTACACCCGTTCAGGGGCGAGGATATTGTCAGCGGCTTTCTAAAAATATCCCCCCAGTGTAGTCACAGCAGCACAGCGGTGCCAGGAGTGGACTGGATGCAGAGATGGGCAGAGGCAGCGCTTCAGAAAGTGTTTTGGTCACTCAAGCACAAATGTTGGCTTTTAAAAAGCTTTTTGCACTCTCATAAGCCCATTTTACCAGTGTATATTTATGTGCGTAGACAGTCGGATAGAAAAGTGGAAAATAAGGTCCGTGGTCAGATCCCAAGGGTTTGTCATAGAGTATAATAAAAACAATTAACTCCCGTTGTATGAATAGATCAATTCGTGCGTGTTTTTTTTGTTTTTTTTTACTTCAGTTCCAGTTTTTGTAAGAATCTGAGACCTTCATCTCCTTCAGGCTTACTCTATAAGTTTACCATTTTTTATTAAACCAGGAAGGTATTTCATGTGTCAGCTTTTTCTCTGTAGTAGCACGGTTTTTAACCATAGGGTCACAGCATGAAATCTTCTTCTATCTAAAGGCCAAGAAATGTCAAATGATTTTATTAGTGTTAGAATGCGTCTTTGCATCATAAGTCTGTTTAGTAAGAAAAACACAATAAATTGATGAGGGTTTGGCTTGCATGATATCTCTATCAGGGCTATTGTGTTTCTGATCAAAGGGGTCTAATAATCAGCAGATGCAGAGTCCTGGTCTGTTACCTCAATAATGTAAATGCCCAAAAACTCTTACAGATGTACAGCTTGTCAAGCATACGCAGTGCTCTAAATGAAACCGGTGGATAGATGGGAAGCTGTGATTGTTGTTTTCATCCGTCTACGTAGATCTTGACACCAGGTGGAACAGGGAAGGTTTTGGTCATTTCATATCATCCCTGACAGCTTCTATGGTGTTACGGCAGCCTGTGATGGACTGGTTTCATTCCTCTGATGGTTCTCCTAAGACACACAAAGGGGGGATACATTTATACACACAACTACACACCCAGTTAGCCCTTGGCCTTATATATTTTCCTACATGTGAGTGGGATGGTGGCTTGTGTGCACAAGTGTAGAGGTAAAAGGTCAGAGAAGCTACTGCAGCCCCCCCTTGCTGCTCTCAAGGTTAATTTGAAACTGACGGGGGGCGACGCCGTTAGCAGCTTTCAGATTGTTAACGCCTCCGATATGCAGAGCTGATTCATCCTGGTGCCAACGGTGCATTAAGATCTAACAGCTTTATTCCTCGGTGTCACTCACCCTTTTAGACAGATGCTACATCATAATTTCACATTTCCTATTAACTCCTATTGTCTACACCCAAGCACGCCGCCCCATTAAAGGAATAGGTGCTGCTGCAACTGCCTCCTTCTCATAGGTCACTTAACACTTCCTATACGTCATTATTTCATGTCATCCCATTGTCCGCTAATTGAAATACCACCAGCATTGTCTGAATGGTCCATTAAAAGGACAGAAGCCCTGTTCCTAATTGTCAGCACTGTGTTAGGGGCAAGCTCATTCATTTTCAGTGCCTGTTGAAAAAAAAAAAAATGCCACCGTGAGACATGAACGTGATCGCACCAAAGTCTCTCCTAAACCATTTAAACCTCATTTACATTTTAATTCAAAGTCATTAAACAGATGTTCTTATCAAGTGCGAGGTGATGTGTAGCATCATGCTCAAGGACACTTTAATGAGAAGAGTTGCAAAGTAAAACGACCGGAGTCAGATAAAACTCTTCTCTGTTAATTGGGATTAGACATTATAGTTATTTTCTGTAAAACCATCCAATGACCACAGCGAACAGTGGCATAAATTACAGAGTGGTGTTTGGAGAAAAGATATCTAAGGCTGACCCATGCAGTAAGAGATCGTTTAATGTACCTACATCTAACACTACAATCACCACGAAAGCATTACACAGAGAAGTTATCGCTTGATGGGGAGAAGGGCCGTTTCTGTCCTTTATCTCTTATCTTTTTCACAGAATACAAGTGATGCCTGTCAGCTAGTCCTCAATCAATACTCATCTGCTGATAGCTGAGAGATGACTGGGGAAATAAACCTACTACTCCAAGATCCACCTGAAACCGCTTTGTGTTGGATTAGCCACACACTCACGTGCAGTAATGTTTAAACTAGGCATGGCTGAGATTCCCACAGAGTGAATACCTTAGTTTAGCGGCGTTTCTGTAAATATGTCAAACAGAAATATACTGCAGGATCTCATCACTTTCCTGTAAAACAGGAAAGCAACAATTATTACCACTGATACAGGAGAGGCACTGAGAAACCAACATGTTTTCAGATTTTCCACTTGGTTGGCCCGGACTCAAGACTGACCAGTCAGAAACTCAAAAATCTGATATTTTTCCAACACACCATACTGTGGTCTGCAGGGTCATTCTGGCAGAAAGACTCTTGTGTGGAACCTGTTACTGACTGCAGAGGACTCAGGCATTTATGCACTACAGCTGTTTGGTCCACCGTCAACAAACCGAAGTTTTCTTTCCTCAGCCAGTCTGCTTTGTTTGAGCAGGAGTGAGCCTCATCTGAACTCTGTTGCACCTGAAATCATGGGTCTTACTTCACTTGTAAGTGAACCTTGGTGTTATTTGCTACCAGTGGGACACCAAAAAGACTTTTCCGTGATCCAAAGAAAGGAATAGACGGGATTTACCAATAAATCTAAAAATGTGGTTAGTGTCTGTTTACTTGCAGGGGGACATTGTTGTCTCCTCCTTTCTGCTGTTTTCTGCTGCCTCACCTTCTGCTCATCCTGGGCATCTTCTTGTTAGATCGAACCCTAATAAACAGAACTTTTTTACGCGCCGTGTGAAACCGTTCCAGCATTATTATGATTAAAGTTCATCAGCACCACAAAATCATTAAGAAAACACCCTCAGTTTACAATTTTAGTATCAGTGGAGTGTGAAAATAGTCATGCAAAGGCAGTTTTTTTGTACAAGGGAAAAGTGTAGTATTTTTTTCAGCCAGTTGAGCAACGGACTGCGTCATCTCCAGAGAAAACTGTGATCCCCCCAGCACACAAAAGTTCTTTGAATTGCAGGAACGTGTTTTACTAAAGTTTGACCAATTTTGACAATTTACATTTTTAAAAGTTGGTAGCTGTTCCCCTATCTATTTGGAACATGCAGGCACAACACTATGTACTCTTTTCTTAGAAGAACAGGGAATTGGAAGCGTGAGGATCATTGAATGATACAGCTCGAAGGATGGGCACTGCTGATTAACCGGTTACCGTAGTGTGCGTTAAGCTAGCGTTAGTTTTTCTCCCAGATGGGAACTTTACTGACCGTTTTATGTTGCTCTCAAGCATCAAGGCATTTAAAATAAAACAACAACATTTAGCCTGGCAGATTTATAATATGGTGGGGGAAACCCTTAGTAATCTACAAATAACTAGCTGAACAATACTACAAGTAACTAGCTATTGAGTAACTTACATGTAACTAGCTGTAGCGTAACCTTTGAGTAACTACCTATACCATAAGCTCCAAGTAACCAGCTATAGCATAACCTACAAGTAACTAGCTATAGCGTAACCTGCAAGTAACTAGCTATAGAGTAGCCTACAAGTAACTAGCTATAGAATAACCCACAAGTAACTAGCTATAGCATAACCTTCTAGTAACTAGCTCTAGAGTAACCTACAAGTAACTAACTATAGCGTAAACCTTAGAGTAACTAGCTATACAGTAACTTACAAGTAACTAGCTATTGCATAACCTTCTAGTAACTAGCTATAGAGTAACCTACAAGTAACTAACTATAGCGTAAACCTTAGAGTAACTAGCTATACAGTAACTTACAAGTAACTAGCTATTGCATAACCTTTGAGTAACTAGCTATAGAGTAACCTACAAGAGCAACTTGTTTCTAATCCAGGACCCCCTTGCTGCAAGATAACAAGGTAATTTACAAGCTTATGGCTGAAGAGTCAGTGAATGATAAAATAATTTGTTGACGAATACTGGAATTAGTGTTTGGTACATTGTAACATAACAGCCATTCTTTGTTTCAAACTTTCCTTTGCTCTTCCTTTATTTAACATGCTCATTAATCATTCTTAACCCCTACCCGTGTTTCGCCTCTCCATTAGCAGATTTTCATCCAGTCACTGCTTTAGCACCTGATATTCTAATGAGACAATTACATACACCACAAGGGATTTGGTAATATTATCAGTAGACACTAAGCAAACATCACTGTGTGTTTAATGAAGCACAAGCTCTGCTACCAGATCAGGGATAAGTATGAATATGTTATTTATTTGGAATTAAGTTATTCAGGTCCATATTGCCATATAGTTTCAAAGAGGTTAAAGTCATAGATTATTATTTTTTATTACCTTCCAAGCATGGAAAAGGCTTTCAGTTAATGAAAGTTTTTATCTGACACAGGGTCAAAGTGTAATGAGATATTGCTATAATAACTTGTCCAGGAACTGATCAAGACAAGGTGCTGTCCACTTGCTGTCAACTTGTGACTTGGTCTGGTGAAGTAGGTCTAAGGGATTATGATGAGCCTGGTATATGAGGATGACTGCTGAAATCCTGACACCCTGTTGGGTCTCTGTTTGGGACTTTATATTTTGCAGTATGTAAGGATGCATTTCTTCTGTTTTGCTGCATTGACCCAGCCAGCCGATTAAAAAGGGTTCTTCAGTCTAGATGAATACATGGTTACAAAAGTATTAAAGAAGTCTCCACCACGGATAAGTTATAAGCACCATGATGATACCCTAAGTAGTACCCAAGTACCCAACTGGCATCTGCTCACAAGTTTTCTGTTAGCATTAACTGAATGGGCTATTTTACAGATTTTTTTATCATATCTTGTTAAAATAATAATTACAAGAAATTTATTATTTTGTGCTGAAAAAAGATTCATTATGTACTTGTGAAAGCACAGAATGAATAGGAGCACCTGAGAATTTGACAGGCATAAAAACTGCACTATATGAGCTATTCAGGGATAGACTGGATTATTCCAACTCATTTTGGATTCTTCGAACACAGATTGTGTTGTTTTTATATTTGCAAAAAACAAACTTATCGTTACAACCCCTATAATTGGGTGTTAAAAAATTGCTTTGTTCAAATTGGTTAAAAAAACAATTAAAAGTTTTAATTCAAATTGTGTGTTCTGCGTTAATTAATATTCCTCCAGCCTAAAATATGGGGAAAACCCTTGAATTTGACGGGTTTTTTCTTTTTCTTTTTTTTCTGTTGTTCTCGCTCCAAACATAGCTGTTGTGCTAACTCCAGCATATTTACATTGATACTTACTGCTGACATGTTGATTTAATATACATCGTCCTAATTTAACCAAATAATTAAATAAAATGAATAAACTTTTACTGTGACCTTTAAACCCTGCTGTGTATCAAAGCGTGTCCCTTTTTGTTTTCTTTTTTCACAATTACCAACCTGCTAAACTATAAAGGTGAGGCTCGTTGCTCTATAGTTGTTTTTCTTGCCCTATGGAAGGGATCTTTATCTCGACACACTTTTTTTTTTCTTTTCAGAAGTGTAACCGTTCTGGAACAACCACTCTGAGCTTTGATCAGGTGTTGCTTTACCAGGGTATGTTGTGTTATCTTTATCTTAAACACAGCAGAGTGGACATATTTCCCCACTCAACTGTAATGGACTGGAAGTAAATGGTGCCATAAAAGAATAATCTCCAAAACCCAAATCACAAATGTTTACTCTTGTCATTTTTCTCACATGGAGGTGCTCACATAGATCATGTGAGGTCACTCCTCTTGATGTCCCTGTTACGAGACAGAATGTAACGAGAGAACAGAATCCAGCTGTTGTTTTTACCTTTTCTGCTTAATTTCACTTGTTTCCAGATTTCCAGATGGTCAGTGGATTTACATGTACAAATTATTGTGCATGCATTTGGCTTATAGTTGTTCCTAATCTTGGAGCTTTGGTATTTCTCTGATGACCTCTGCACTGTTCAGCCAGTCACACACACACAAACATGCACACACACACAATGTTGTATAGCTAATGAACGTGTCCTAGAAAGGTCGTAGCTGTTGACCTCCACTTTGTAGTATTCATCCGTGTCGGGATTGACCTACATACCCCGACCCGCTGTTTTATATAAGCATTAATACACATGAATACACACACAAATGCATAGTGACAGGGCTCTCAGTGATCTCACTCTGACCCACATACTGCTACTGATGGCCTGCTTGGTTAGCTAATGGCATTGGTGGAGAGCTGTAGAAATATGTATTTTCTTTTCAGAGGAAAGAATCACATACGGTATGTGGGAGCGTCGAGTCCAGCTCGGTTAGATGTGTTAAATAACAACAATGGCACAATAGGAAGCAGCTCTTGGTGCCGCCGTACCACTTTTTGCATGGAAATGTCCTCACGCCTCTTGTGTTGTGCGTGTGTGGTACTTTTTTTCATTTTTAGAGGTGTTTTCAGTCAGGACTGACGAGCAGTGGGGAATGTACAGTGTAGAGGGTTTTGTCATGCACAAACTGGGAGGCATTTTATGTGCTGAACCAACCCAGAGTAACTGCAAAGTGCAAGAAGAATTATTCATGATTTTTCAAGATGAGCATTTGTTTTCAATTCAATTCAATTTTATTTATATAGCGCCAAATCATGAAACATGTCATCTCAAGGCACTTTACAAAGTCAAGTTCAATCATATTATACAGATTGGTCAAAAATTTCCTATATAAGGAAACCAGTAGATTGCATCAAAGTCCCGACAAGCAGCATTCACTCCTGGGGAACCGTAGAGCCACAGGGAGAGTCGTCTGCATTGTACATGGCTTTGCTGCAATCCCTCATACTGAGCAAGCATGAAGCGACAGTGGGAAGAAAAACTCCCCATTAACGGGAAGGAAAACCTCCGGCAGAACCGGGCTCAGTATGAACGGTCATCTGCCTCGACCGACTGGGGTTACAGAAGACAGAGCAGAGACACAACAAGAGAGACAAAAAAGCACAGAAGCACACATTGATCTAGTAATCTGTTCTACATTAGATGGTAGTAGCGGGTGAGCCGTCTTCTCTGGATGATGTCACAGTTAACAGAATGCCAGACCAGGTGTACCTACTATGAAGATAAAAAGAGAGAGAACAGAAAGTTAAAGCGGAAATGACAACACTTAATGCATAATTGAAGAACAGTAGAACTCTATAGAGTGAGAAAAATAGAACCTGATGTCCTCCAGTAGCCTAAGCCTATAGCAGTAAAACTATAAAGGTAGCTCAGAGTAACATGAGCCACTCTAGTTATAAGTTTTGTCAAAAAGGAAAGTTTTAAGATTAGTTTAAAACTAATAAAGTTTAATAAAGTAAAGTTTTCAGACCACTTTACTCAGATGCCCCCAAATAAAATCCTTTTTGGAGCAGACATCCCCCAGTTAGCAAATAGTTCTCACCTTTGTGTAAATGAATCTTTCTTTAAATTCAGCCGTTCTGTTTCTGGCCTCAGAGGTTTGTTGGAGAACATTAGAGAATAAACAGCATCAAGAAGACCAAGGAACCCTGCAGACAGCACAGGCTGTTGAGAAGCCTAAAGCCGAGTTGGGTAATAACACAATTTCTTAAGCTTTAAGTGTCTTCTGTTACCTGAAAATGGAACTAGTCTGGCGCAGCTGCTAACCTTTCAAATCAGGGTCGTCCAGCTAAACCAGCGGTCTCGCGGTCAGATCCTCCAGGGCTGGTGTCCTACAACTTTTACATGGGCCCCCGGAATCACACCGCTGAACTGGCTCACGAGCATTTGGTCAAGTTAAAGGGTTTGTCATATACAGAGTCAAGTACACTCTAAATGCCAATACACAGGAGAACTGATGATGCAAATAAAAAATACAGAGAGAAACTCAGTGCAAATGTGCTAAATCAGCTGGGGGCAATGAGCAGGGGATGCTGGGTAAAATAAAATGCGTTGCAAGAGTAGTATTGGTGAGTACTGGACATGATTACAGAGAAGTGTCTGCAGGTTTGAAGCCTGATGGCAGAGGGGAAGAATGAATCTGGAGGTCCAGGATTTCACACTTCTGTACCTCCGGCCTGAGGGGAGAAGGGTCTTAAGAGTCCATGCTGAGGATGGTGGGGTCTTTGAGGATGGTGGTGGCTCTTCTGTGGACTCTGGAGTGATAGATGCTCTGCAGAGAGGGCAGCAGCATCCTGCTGATTCTCTCTGGGGTCTTCACCCCTCTCTGCAGGTGTTTGCGGTCTACTGCAGCAGTTCCGTCATACCAGACTGCGATGCAGCTGGTCGGGATGCTTCCAACGATGCAGATGTAAAAGTTTCTTAGGGTCTTCTGATACATACCAAACATCCTTGGGTCTCCTCATAAAGTACATGACCCCAGCTCATTAGCGGAGCTCTACAGAGCCTAGATCTTTTTTTGGTCCCTCACATAAAATCCCAATAAAATACTTTGACTTTAGTTGTTGAAATGTGACTAAATGTGAAAAGTCCCAGAGGCGTGAATACTTCTACAAGTCACTGCAGCAGCTTGCTACATAGAAACGCAGTTTGGCAGGTATATGTCCTTGGCCTGTAATTCAATCTGGCTGTATTAAGTCATTTATCACTGGTTTATCCTCATGTCCTGAAAGCGTTTAGAGATGAAGTGAGCCAAGGCTGACGATAAAGGCTGAGCGCCTCCCTGTGCGAATATACTGATGTACACACAGTTGCACTCAATAGTGAATTATTCAGCTAATTGAATTTAGCTCTCTATAAACAAGACTGTAACATGCCCCATGGAAATACAGTGACATTTATACTGGTGAGTCAGGCTGGCTTTTTGTTCACACACCCTCTGTACACACACTGTGTTTGATGCCTGCCTATTAAAAGCGCCGTATTTGTGGTTGCAGCACATATAAGTCAATACTTAAACACACTCCTTTTGTGTCCCGTAATGAATAGTGCAGAATAGCTGTTGCAAAGAAAATTGTCCTTACATTGTATTGATGTATAGATGTGCACAATTCTCATAGTGCCATATGTGGAAATAGCGTTTTCTTGGTTTTCTCTAAAGGAATACCGGTCTGGGCATTGAAGTTGACTGCAGGAGCCAGAGGGCGTGCCCATTCTTAAAACCGGCTCTTGTTTGATCCTTAAGCAAGCCAGCGGTGGTATAAACAGGAAGGGGCCCCTGCGCTTCAGTGCGTCATACGCTCGTGTCATTGGATCTTCTGTGTTGGAATGTGCTGCAGTGTTTCGCATAACATTGTCAGCCAGATATCCTGGATAAGGTACACAAAGGTGATAGAACCTCAGAGGCCGACACACACACATGGGATTGTGGGAGGGGGCTGAAGGGGGGGAAAACCAAATGTCCTCTTGGGGCGGCTGTCTTCGTGAAGGAGGAGTGATGTATAGGTGTGTGCTCACATCTACAGTATGTTCATGCAGAATGAACTGCAGCAGTTTAAGTGTTTTGACTGTAAGCGTTGTTTTTTTTGTGTTTGAGTTTCCCAGGAATATGGACTTAATTTCTGTTGGGCCTCTTCCACTAACTGGAACCGGCTTTGAGGGGGACTGAGGTCACCCCTCTCTCTCTCTCACACACACACAGAATTGTAAGCACTATTAAGGGCACACTCAGCTCCCTGCTTTCATACAAAACAGCCTATTGCGTTGTTGTTGTCATCCATTATCGGAAAGGATACTCTACTGCTGCAATTATTACAAACTTAGTCTTCCATTTGCTAATGTTCTCTACAGTTTACTCAGAACGGAGCCAAAGTAATTTCATCCATTATCAAAGTACATGTTCACTTAAAAACATTGAAGTGCTACGCTTTCTTCTGTTTGTGTAGAAAACCTTTGTGATCCAGCCCATGGAGGTCCAGCCTCTTTGACCATCCCAACTAATGGTAGCCTCAAACAAAACGTCGTTATGCTCTAGCTGGTCTAGGCATGGGCCAGTAGGAGATTCTCACGACGTGGAGAGAATCTCATAAAAACTCCACTCACTCACCACACAACTTTTACTGCCGTCTCACAAAAAGCACTTTAAGCAGCAGGAATAGTATAACTCAACATGTGGGCGGATCTGAAACGGGAGCCTTTTAAATCCTTGGTATACCTTCATGCCGATGAATTGTCCGTGTCTGGTGTGATTAGCAATGTTTCAAATATAAACAGAATCAAATTGAGAGTAGTTCTTTTCTTTTCTCTGCGGACTTAATGCTTTAACTATTGTTTCCGCCTAAAATGGACACCATATAGGTCACCCTATGGTGACCATTTTAGACGTGTAAGAGTGATTCCCCAAGGATCTTGTTTTAGTTCGACACCATCACTGTGATATTAGAGCTGATGCTATTAGTTATTCCGGTACCATAGTTATTATCAGTTAACTTCCCATTTTACTCTTCCGTGCAGTATCTGATAGGGCTGGCCGATGTGGCCTAAAACTAATATCACGATATATTGAACAGTGCACCTCGATAACGATAAATGGACGATAACACCAACATTGCTTCTTCGTTTCTTGTTTCACAGTGCATGGGTGAAGTCACATGACTACAGAGCGTACACTTAAAGGGACGTCACCATAGCCTACCATTTGTAGACTATGGTGACGTCCTTTTAATGAAAAATGAAAGAAAAAGTAGTTTTTTCTTTCATTTTTCATTAAAGGGTTAAATATTTTTGGTTTTCTGAAAACCAAAAATATTGACATGGGCAAAATGATGTTGGTTGGATGTCGTAAATTTTCGGTCTATCTCCCAGGCCTGGTATCTGCACTCCTTTGTGTCATCCAGGACAACCACCAGGGCCATTTCTAGTGCACCTACCTCCATAGCAGACTTAAGTCACACATCTCTGCTTTTTGCTGTCATGTTTCCATCATCTAAAAAAAAAAACTGTTATTTATCAATCTTCACTATAGAGCTGGTTGCTTTTTAACAGCTTGCCTAAAGCAATTAGCTGTTAACGATGCAGCCAATAGGCTCTCAGGGGAACTTGCACCTATCTGCCAAGGTGCTGTCCTGATCCATGGAAGAGGAACCAAATCGCTTAAGTTGGTCAGGGGACCTAACAACAGGGCCCAAGAGAGGATTGAAAATGTTTTTTTTTTTTTTGGGTTGTTGGTGGCCCGTCCTGTCCAGTAAAAAGAGATGGATGTTTTTCCATCTCTGCCACATTCAGAAATGAAGAACACGGCGAGTTACGTCCACAGGCCTCCACCTGTCGCCTCCAATAACTCTGCTTGCAGCTGATGCTAGCTCATGTAACGCCCGGACCAATAGCTGCAACCCTCACAGTTGTCTAACTTGCTGCCAGCTCAATTATTAAAAGACAAGCTTGTTTTTTTTTATGTTGTTGCTCTTACAAAAGCAGTTGGGTTGTTTGGACTTGTGAGAAGGCTCACCACAGCGGATGAACTGAGATGCATCTTCCTTGAAACCTTTACAAACGGCTTATTCTAAAGCTTGTTGAAATGTTCTAAAAAGACAACAGTGTCGATAGTGGGTGCATTGTTTATTTATGCCGCGCACCTGTAACACATTTGTTCATTCATTAAACACAAGTGGTGAAGTTTTGCTCACTTAGTCAATCACTGCTGGTAAAAAAAAAAAAGCTACAAATGGCATGTTTGGTGTGTCATTATGGATGCAGTTAGCTGCTCTTTTCACACACCAGTGAGATACTACCACTACTACTACTACTACTGCGGCTTAAACCACTGTGTGTGTGTGTGTGTGTGTGTGTGTTGCCCTGTGACCTGCCCAGCGCCCTGCAGCACCGCATGGATAAACAGCAACGCATGGAGGTACGGACCCGTGCAGAAAAATGTACGGGCTGTGGTCGTGAACCTGACTAAACAATGTAGTGCATCTAGTGCAAAACGTCAGCGTAGAGCCCCGGTCTGAGGGCGCCCTGTGGGGGCTTTTAGATTAGGTCTTCTTTGGAGGATTTCTATTATACTATTTTCATATTCCTGGCACGTTGTTTTGTTGTAGTTTTGTTTAATACATATTTGTAAAAAAAAAAAAAAAAAAGTGTCTGACTGAGCCTTAAAAGGGGTTATAAAGACAGAGGGCTGGTGAGGCCGAGCTGACTGAGAGGAGGCAGTGTGTGATTACCAAAGAAAGAATAACATGCACTGCAGACCCCAGACCACAGGAGGCATGACTCCCTCACCACCGAAACCTCCAGGCTGTCTGCTCTGTGCTGTGTTTACTCTCCTGCTCCGCCTTTACTTGTCCGTAGGTTCACTTCTCCTCTGATTCAGCATCACCACACCACAGCTTTGCTTTTCACCTCCTGGTCCAGCTCATCTCTCCTTCTAGAAGCTACCCCATTCTTTTTTTCTTTTGCTGACAGTTTTACCCCATCCCACCACACCCCTCTCACTTGGCTCGCTCCCCCTGTGTTCTCCCCGGCTCTCTCGCTCTCACCTCTCTTCATATTTCATATTAAGCAATCTCTTCCATGGAGCCAGCTGTGTAAACAACAGGGACGAGCCCTTGGTGTTTTCTCAGAACCAGAGAAAAATGCAGGGGGTGGGTGTTCACATACAAGGAGCTCGCTGCACGCCGTCCACATGATGATCTACGGCCCTTTGTCTCCCCCCCGTTCCCTTTGAGCACGAGTGGGATCCTCTGGGCAGATTTGTTGTTTTTTTTCTGTGTGCCTGTGTGCGCGAGGGTCACGCATACAGGAGTGCGTTTACGCGGTTCACGGGAGCTTTCTGTCACCAGAGCCTCCCGCAAATATTGACCGAGCCCAATAGCTACAGTGAGTAGCTCGAAAGCAAACACGGCGTTTCATGGTCGGCCACGTATGCTTGGAGTTCTGTCTCCATGTGCGCTCTGACCAGACACCATTAAGCTTGCTCAATGCCTTAAATTCACAAGCTCCCCCTGCTACTTACGTCCTCGGGTTTGTGTTGACAGATTGCAGGAGCGCTGAGAATGACTCTCTGCTGTTTGTCGCTTGTTTAGGAGAATCTCTGCTATCTAGCGCTCCGTAATCCATCTGCTTATGTTTCCAAGGACCAGTTATTATTCTTTTTGCTTGAATCCTAAGGGAAGCCTTTGCTCTCTGAGAGTAACGATCTTCCTGATTTGCTGCGCAACCTCAGTTTTGTTGTCCTACACAGTCAATGAGCATGACTTTGTGATAGAGGTGCGCTCATCAGAATCTGGTTACCAATTTCCGATCTGTGGATTTTATAGATTTTTTACTTGCCGATACAGATTTCAGCTGATTGAGTTCTCCGTTTAAGAGCTATAGTAGAAGGAGATATAAGAACAACACTGGGAATATTTTTTCAGCACTCATCATTAATTGTTTATAAAGAGGGGACAGATCACACACCGTGTGTGTGACAGAGCAGTTGTTACAGAGCGGGATTTACTATCCGACTAAATCGTAGATAAAATGATTAGATTTGTCCATTTAAACAGGCTTTAGCATCTTATTTTAGTGATTAGCCCTGTTAGTGTTGCTAAATCAGCACCCACTGTGTGTATTCTCAAGATTCTCCTAACTTTAACCCTCAAATATTGTTGTTGTTGCTGTGTCCTGTTATGTTCCAGGAATGGTGCATTCAGTGATTGGAATAAGATCACTTTTGATTATTTTCTAAGCAGGTGGTTTGGCCGGATCAAGCTGAACATTAGCCAGGTCCAGGCATCAGCTGACTTCTCAGTGGGTCTCTATACTTTGTTTGCAACAATGTGGACTTTTTGGATCATGTGTGATGGATCATGTATGGATGGATGCAGGTGGGCAGATGGTCCAGTTCTGCACTGGCAGACTCAGTCGGGCTCATTCTATGCTAGAGAGGCAGACGCACACACTTACAGGCAGCGCTGATCCTTGGCTTTATTTTTTTTGCAGGTGCCGTGCTTGCTGGCATTTGAGATAATTAAGGGCTGACCTTTCTGAGGTGAGCAGAAATGTCACCCAGCCTGCTCCTCTGACAAGTGGATTCACCCAGCGGGGGGCCTTCGCAAAACCACTGAGGATTCTTACAACCTTGAACGTTCACTTAGCACCCTTTAGCCTTTTTCAGCCACATTCTCCGGCTGGCGCTGAAAAGCAGCTCCCACCTTTTACTCTCTCAGTCACAGAGCATCAGACTGCTGTGAGACTGACCATTTCATGACTAGAAAGGAGGAAGAACCTCTGAGCTGAAAGTTTAATCAGGTCAGATAGTTTGAAAGAAGTTATCCTAATATTTTTGCGATCCAGCCCAATATTTGATTAAAATCAATCCCGTGCATATGTAGTTAGAAAAAACTCCAGCAGCGTCGCATGGTCTATGCTAGTATTACTTATCTCACCCAGCAATGGCGTCCAACACAGTCCAGTACCATTTTGCTCAGATTCCACAGACATCCTTTAAACTTTTAAGAATGATATCCCTGTGCTGTTGGGAAAGAGCAATATGGCATTGAAATAGTAAATCCCATTTTTTCAACAGTAAAATACAAATCACAGTTTCATCACAAACTGATCTTTGCCCTCGCCTCCTTTCAGTTCTCGTGAGCGTGATATCTTGTGAATGCGAGAGGAGATTCCCCTCACATGTGAACTTGTGACAATTCCCTGGCTAGGTTTGGAGCCCTCTGTGACTTCAAAGTAAACTGGCCTTAGCTGAAGTATGACTGAAGTTATGAATCCTGACAAAATCTCCCACAGATGCCCATGTGGCTAATGTGATGAAGTGGTGACATTTTATGTGAAAAAGGTCAACTGTCAACTTCATGGTGACATCAGGATGTTTTGTGAAAACCTTTTTTACTCAGTTCAGTGCTGCCCAGGAACACGACGAGCCCCGGTGACTGTGCTTCAGATTTGTTTATGTCATGAAGCCTCGTGTTGCCAGACACGCGCACCTCCAACGTCGGCGCTCTGCTCTTTCAATTAACTTCTGTCGAGGGAGCGCCAAACAAGTCGCGGCTCATTCGCTAAACAAATGAGACCGATGTTTCCTTCAGGAAACGGTCCATATTTGGTCGTGTTGTATTTGTTTCGCCAGTGTTCTCGAACGGCCAAAGATTGAGATTTCATGATTTGCTTGGGTTTTGTGCGATTACACAGCAGCCTGTTACTGCTTTTCTGCTGCCCTGACCAGGCAGAAGGTCATTACAGCCACGAGGGAGAATGTGTTTATACATTTTACACAATGCAATGAAAGTAAATCCTTGGCTATTAATGACCCTGATAATGTCCAGTGCTGGAGACCTGTCAGAAAGCTTCCAGTCTACCAACCTCTGAAAACACGTGGTCGGGACTTTATGCAAAAGCCACCCATCATGAGCTAGTCATGTACAGTAAATGCAGCAAACTGGAAGACCCCTCCTTGAGGGCAAAGGGATGACACGCATGTGTGATTGAGAGCATAAAATTGGCACACATTACTGAGCACACGCAAACAAGGCGTGCGTGACCGCCCACACCACCCGCATGCTCAGCCACTTGTTGATATCACTATGTTTGTCATTCTGTGCAGATTGTGCATGTTTGTGTGCACACATTTTTAGTTTTTTGACCGCAATATCTTGTCTAACTACTGACGTATTTATCAAGCCACTCTGAAGTGCTCATAAATATTTGAGAGGACTGCGCTCGAGCCATTTCCATTTTGCCACTACATGGCCGTACGGGTTTGCCTCCGTGGGGTGACAGCCATGTTTGGGGGGTTGGGGGGGGGGGGGGGGTATCCACTCCGAGCTGGCGTCTTCTTGCCTTCCTCATCCAGACCGTTTTGGATTTTAAGCCATTCCATGCGGTAGATTTATTGGCTGTTTCTCTAAAACCTGAAAGTTAAAAAGCAGGAACAGTAAGTAGAGAAGTGTAAGTAAATACACCACCTTGCAGAAGTTTTCTTCCACCTTATAATACGTGTTCTTGTTTTCTCACTTTACCCTCAAAGCTCACTGTATTTTGAAATCAAGCGTGTGTTAATGTTTTGTAGAAGCACCTTTTTGAAGTTTCTCCATTAGATTTGGGTCCACATTTTTTTCACTTCCGATCCTGATACCTGAATTTATCTGCCGACACCGATACTGTTCTGATAGCAGAGCTCTGTTTCCTTTAATGTTATTATCATCATATTATTGATTATTTAATGGGCTGTGATAAACTCTTCTCTACCAGCAAGTATGATATTTACGAATGTAAGAATGTTTATCCCAAAAGGCAACTTCTGATAAGTATAAGATCACAAAAGAAGTTAGAAAAACTAAAATTGTTTCCAGAGGGAAAATCCCATCCTGAACTGTGCAGGTTTCAGATTGACTGTGTTTATGAAATCCAAGAGAGATGCCCACAAAGGGTAAACCTCCCTGCTGTTCAAGATTTTTAAGCTAGCTTTATTTTAATCACTTGTGGTTTTACCCTTTTATTTAATTCTACCTTCAGCACATGGTTTTATGTGTGACGGCGAGCTGATAAACTGAGCTGCTCCAAGCTGGGAGGAGCCAGGACGCGCAGCATTGCAGCCACTCTCTGCATCACACTGAGGGCTGCAGTGGTTGCCAGGGTGGAGACCGACCGGCGCTAGGCTATCAACTAGCCCCCGTCAAACTTGCTACTATCCATTTACCTGCATTGTCAAATTAGCAGAACATGTGGGAAATGTATAAATCTGTCTCAACAAAGGAAATTGTAGAGGCTAAATTGCGAGGCTCAATGCACTTCTGCTAGCCGACGGCTAACTGTGAAATGGATTTCCTGAACAGAAGCGAATTTCATCATTAGAGGTGCAGTAACTCCACTCCGTTCAGGAAATCCTTTCCCCAGTTAGCAGCCAGCTAACAGAGCAGCCGGCAGAGACTCTGCTATTCTTTTTATAGCACAGAAGTAGCTTTTTGATCTGAAATCTCCCGGGTTGGATCGGAAATCTTTAGATCTGTAAAATAAGTTGGTATTGGAACCCGATACCAATACTGGATCAGATGGACTGCCTAGCTTTCCTGTCCTGCTGCAGAAAAGCACTGAACAGCATGATGCTGCCACCACCATGTTTTACTGTAGAGTAGGTGCATGCAGAGGGATGTGTAGTGCTAGTTTTCTGTGCCTTCTTTATGATGAGATTAATTTACTCACTTTATTTCTGTTGATTTTATTAAGGGGTATCGGAATGAAGGCCAATAAATACAAACATATGCTGAACTTTTCATATTTTCCTATACAAAGAGCTTACTTTTAAACAGCAGGGGCATTATTTTCAGTGTGAAGGCATAAAAGGCACAGCATCTAAAAATCCCGTGTTATTGCTGCTGCCAATAGAAGTGTCACCTTGAATAGATGGTTGGAAATACAGCATTAAAGTTATGTGTGGAGAAATGTTGGCGTGAACACACTATTCTCTCTCTGATCACCCTAAACTTTGCTGATTTATCCCTCCGCTGACCTGTGCGTGCACATAGCGATCCGCGTGCGCACGCACATGCACACGCGTGTGTCAGCAGAGTGCCTCTGTATGTCATGCGTTGCATTCGCTGTCCCCTGCGGCTGTGTTGTACGCTCGTCTGCTCTGACCTGGCATTGCCATTTGCTGCCTTTTTTTTGATTATTAATTCAGTGTTTGCTGTCACAACCAATCGCAGGCTCTCATGCCCCGTAACCTCTAACCTTTCATTCCCTCTGCCCGTTACATGCCAAAGAGAGTTAAGTCCAGACGACCCAAATAGCTTATTTTTATTCTTCCTTCCACTGTAAAGGATCGCATACAGTCCCTCAGGAGACGCCCTGCTGGCATCACCTCGCTTGAAAGTTGTTGAAATGAATCTGGCAAGCGCTAAGAATTCAGTTTAAATCTTTCAAAAGAAATACAATGATGATGTGACTCCAGGCCCCAGGGTCCCTTTACTTTTCCACTTCACTGCATTTTTGCTTAATCTGAGTCTTCTTTGCTCCGTAAATGTTTGCTTTTGTAATATAGAGATTGATTTGTTAGCTGTATGTTCGTTTTCCTTGCCTTGTGCTCATAAAATGGCAGTAAGCAGAAAGCTTGGATGCTTTTAGCATGCTCTTTCTGTTGTTTTTCTTCATTAAAGTTGAAGATTTTCCATGTAGAGTTGTAGGGAAAAAAAATCTTTCTACATATGACGCCTATTTTGTATCTTTATTTCGGGCAACAATTTGTGTCTGTGTAAACAAAACCATGCAGGGGGGCACCTCCTACTGAGATTAGAGAGGAGAATCCGTCTATATTTACCCCCAAACATGTTGCATATTTATAGTTTTATTTTTGCTTGCTAAGACCTCTGCCGAGTTAGATTTACCTCAGAAGTTGGAACTTGGTTCTGGGCATCCCAATACATCCAAAATAGCAGTCTTCCATTTGCAAGTAGTAAAATCAGTGAATAGTGTGGCTGCTTGCAACGTAAGCCACTAATGATCCATTGCGGTGCGTCTTTTGCATACAAACAGTGTAGCGACGGTCTCACCAACAGATGTGGACCACTGCGACACGTCAACCTGATTTCATGAGATGAAAACCTTTCAGAAAGGCTTTTCTGTAGCTGTCAGTTCATGTGAAGCTTCTGGCAGTGGCCCTAGGCCCGTTAGCGCCATCAAGGTATACCGAGGTTTAAAAAGCTACTGTTTCACAACTGCTAACATTTAAACATTTAGGGTTCTTTTCAAGTGCCAGACTAAGCAGAGGTTTCTCAGGCCATATAGGTCACGCAGTAATACAGACATTCCCCTCCCACCTCTGTTGCTGCCCATCTTAGCGTTTCACCTTCATCTCGCTTTAAACAAAGACAAATTCAGCTAATATGTTAGGATAAAAAGCACACACAGAAATTATGTTGACTTTATTTCACAACCACACTACAAGCAGCTTGTCAGTTATGCAATTTAGCTCATTCTGACTACCAGACCAGATGGCCTAACCATGGCCTAACGTGGCTATAAACCAGTTAAAGGTATATAGCCACATTATATGCTTAAAAAAAGACCAAAAATTGTTTCATCATATACACCGAGCGTCCATCCTGATAGTCTTTTGATGGTCCTTTCTGAGGCTAAATATAGCCCCACAACGGGCATGATGAGCAGATGTGGCGCCATCTAGCGGCAGTATCGCAGAACTATCATAATGTCGGTTTTCTTAATTAATGAATCACTTGTAAATAATGCCAGACTGAGCCTGAACCTCTGCAATGCCTCACAGTAAAGCGGCAGCTCAGCGGGATTGAAGACCAACAGTAATTAATTGAATAAACCAATCTACAGCAACTTTAGGAGCCTCACATCAGAACATTTACTTACATCAGTCAACTCTGTGGTCACATCTGCGCACTCAGCAGGTGTAGCGTCTGCTTCAGTGATCACCAAAGGACATACTGTATTCCCAGCAACATTACAGTCTTTTTCTTCTTGGAATCTTTTTTTTTGTTGCGCTTTTCTATTTCACTGGATCTTGGACCATTCTTCATCGTTCTGCTGGAAGATGCTAATAGCTGTTAGCCGCTTCCTTGTTTTATCCCCTGCTGAACATACTTCCGTTAAAATCGTAAATAAACACAAAGGGCTTTATTTAATAAGAAGCTGAGCAAAGACAAAGCATAAATCTTTCATAAAAACTTTGTATGCAACCAGATTGAGCTACTGACATATGAATAATTAAAAAAGTCAAATAGCGTGGCTATGCACCTTTAATTAGTAATTTTATCCTCTTCTACATCATGACGTTGTGAAATACTGGTAAATTTACTGAAGATTGTCTCCATTAGATTCTTATATTTACTCATCTATTTGACAGCCATATATTGGATTTTCTAGTTGGTGTTTGTTAAAAAAAAAACTTCAACTTTCTGTTTATGAATTATATTTTCAGTTAATTTGAATAATTCAAAGTCAATTTTCACGTTTTTTTAACTTGCAAATAAATCAACTTGCAATTTTAATAGCAGAACTTGTTTTATATCCCAGTGACCAACGTAGTGTGTTGGGGAGTTCAAGATGATGTAGAAAGAAAAGTGAAGAAGATGTGTGTGATCAGTGTCATCATCACAATCCTCAATAGTAACGTTTTTAGTCCATGTTTTCAATCATATGCAGCGCTGTAAGGAAGTCTGAGCTCTGACTGCACACGGGATGCAGACCCAGCAGGGTAGACTGGAAGGACTCAGCTGTTATGACCGGTTTGTGGCTTGGACCTGGGAGGAGGATGTGTTTGTTACCGATATTGCGCAGTTTTAGTCCCAGGTGTGTAGTTTTCACAGCCAATTATTCAGCTCATCAGTCATACCTTGCTTTCTCCCGACATGTTGTGTGCTTGTCCTTATGCATTCATACTAGTGTGCCGTTTAGAAAGATGTCACAACATTTTAATTAGTTCCTGTGTTATAGTAGTTTCCTGTTTATGTATTATTTCTTTTATACGTTTAATTATTTTGTACATATATTCATAATGTTTCTCTTTTGTCTTCGGTTTTTACTCAGCTTTGTAACAGCATTTAGCTCAAATGTACATTGTGAATGTGCAGTTGAATGGTAATAGTCTGTCTAAGTCTAAAGTCGTTTATCGTGACTCTTGGCAGCAGGGTTAGACGGCAACTAACCCACCCCACAGATGTTCTTCAAACGTTCAAATGCATCAGTGTCTTCTTTTAGCTTCACACATGAGACCTTTGAAAGGGAGTTATTGGCTTAATTATTATTTGGAGTGTGTGATAGAAAGCAAATCTTTGAGGCATTTGTTGTTCTGTAATTAGGTATCTTTATGTCACAAATAAAGAAAATATGCATGAAAAGATATTTTCAGCATAAACGTTGCTACGTGTTTGCCGTACAGTGAGTGACCTTGGCGCTAAAGCACTGAAACCAACGTAGTGTGGCCAAAAATGCAAACTCAAGCCAGGCAGTGGCACTTTCTGCTGCCAGATTTCTTTCCCCAGACTGATTGCTGCGAGTGAGAGGAATAAGATGTGAGTGCACCACAGCAGAGGGACTTTTTGTTTAAGTGCACATTGGTGTAAGATGCCACCTATCATTTAAAGTCGCCCATTCTGCTCGACAGACTTGACTGTGGGAGGAGTGTCCCAGTCTCAGCCTGTGGGTCATTCTCCCACTCAGTGCAGAGCCTGTGACCTTCTGAGATAACATGAGAACACATGTGGAAGTTACTGTTGCCTGCTTTCACTTTGTGTAGAATGACCCACAGTCCAGACCAAAATCCCATCAGCTGTACAAGGAACCTGTTTCTGGTGAACTCGGTTGTGAAAAAAAATCCCCTGAATATATACAATAGCAATAAAACATTATAAACCAGTGAAGCTTTCTCTGTTTTCTTTCAAATATGTCTGAGTCTGTAGTTTGGAGCCGTGCAGCTCAGGGACAACCATAAATAATTTTCCTTCCACTTCACAGTCCTGCCATAGTTTTCAGTTTCCCTGTCAGATAAAAGTCCTATAAAAGATGTTGAAGTGTCTTGGTTGCGACATGACAAATCGTGAAAAGGTAAATAACGGATGTGAATTCTTTTGCAAGGCAACCTTACATCTATGTAACTTCAGTGATTCTGTTTGTCTGTGGTGATGCATTTAATGTCGTGGCACTAATTTGCAACGAGGACTCTATCGAGGCAACGCTTTCCTACAGTATTGGTAGCTTTATGTCGTGGAGTCAGAGATGACGCCTTAAAGGGGATTTATGTGGTGAATTAGGCAGCTGGACAGGACAGACAAGAGGGCGATGACAGGAAATAAAAGGTTACCTGACTCTCCTGGGCTTTAAAATTGGCCGTAAAAGCTGCGACACTAATGCAGTTCCTCTTTCCAGCAGCCATTTCCTAAACAAAGCACGCAGCAGGTGGATGAGGGAGAGTGGCCTGATGGACCTTTTTGAAATGAGCGAATTAATAACGAAGCAAATGCAATGCAAAGCCTATAACATGAGCTCAGTGGGACTTCTCTGAACTGGACCGTGTCCTCGTTCACAGTACGCGGGCAGTTTAATAAGATGTGATTTCCTTGTATGGTGGACAAAAGCTCAACGTGTTTCAGTTGGGTGCGCTTTGGTTGCGTTTTCCCCCTCCGCCGCTTCCCGCTCACCTGTCACAGCCCGCTGTTTTATATGCGCCGCGCAGGTAAGAACAGGCACGCGAACACGCCGGACCTGACCCCTCCTGCTCTGCAGGGGCTCACCTGTGATGTCCCGACGTCGTTCCTGCCAGAGTGCCACATTCCTGAGCAGCCCGGCCCCTACCAGCACACATTCCTCCAGCTTTCTCACTGCCGCCTCCTAACTTTCCCAGCTGTGGGTTGCTTCTGTTTCTAATAAAAGGCCATTACTGTGAGAAGAAAAAAAAAAACTAGCTTTGTTTCAACAAGCTGTTTGGAGGAAAAAGCTTGTCTCGCACTCTGGGAAATATTGCATTGCTAACGTACTGTTTTACGGTAATTGCAGCCGTCGGTTGTGTAGCTGTCAGGGTCCCTGGCGTCCTGCTGCCATCACACATCCGTTTTGTTCACGGCCCCGCTCCTGATTCCCAAGCCAAACGCCGCAGCGGGAATCTCCAGCGGTTCCCCACGACGGCGCCTTGGGTCTCACCTTCTGCGGCCGGCGTAATTAGCACAGCTGGCCTCTGTGTTGCTGTCTTGGTCGGTGTTTTGGCTCGCCGTCTGCAGCGTTCGTGGCCTGTCACCGTTAATGAGCGCGCCGAGCTGCCAGGAGACGTCGCACACCTCCAACTTTAACACTCCATTAGATAATTAAGGAGGATGGGGTGTTTTTGTAACATTTCAGCTCAGACATTACCATTAATTAGCGTCAGAAGAAAGGAACGCTTTTTGCTCAAGCACTTTACTACAAAGGGATGTGATCTCTTTACCTTGTCACTGAAGCACTAAATGATCTCTCCTCTGTTTTTTTTCTTTTTTCTTTCTTTGCAGGCGCAGAGGAGACCAGACTAAGGAGAGCAACTCTTTCATGGCATCATGTGATCTGCACATTCCCTTGGCACGCTCTACAGTGGAGAAGTGAATGTGCATGCTTGTGAAAGCGTCCCGACCACTAGAAGCCCCTTATCGCCACTATCGCTACTCCTCTGTGCCGCCATCAAAGTCTCGTCTTCGTGACTCAACTTGCCTCCTCTCTCTGCCTTCGTCTTGAAGATAAAGAATGGCTGCGCTGCTTCCCTGCCCCTCCAACGCCTCCTGCAAATAAGGCCTTTTGGCTTGTTGAACAATACGTGATAAAGGAGGCATAAAGGGCCTTTTTAGATTTCTGCTCCGTGTGTCTTTTTATCTTTTTGTGCGCGCTAAGTCAGCCCTGAAGACACACATACGCGTAGCGACTAAACAAACAGGATTTTTGTCCTGCTGACATCTACAGGAGGTGTTGTCTGAACTTTTTTAACCTCAGGAGGATTATTTTACAAACTCGACCTGGCAGTCTTTTGGAATATCTACTGACTGGGCCTCTCTATGGGGGATTAAATCCTCCCAGGAACCCGCACTGCCTCCTCTTTGGCCCAGCCACATCTCGTCAGAAGGGTTTGCTTCACCGCCTTTTTTTTCGGGAGCGAGCCATCATGGCCGGGAAGGGCAACCCGGTGCCGGGCGGACACCTGAACGGCTTCCCCATGCCCGCCTACTCCTACTTCTTCCCCCACATGTTGGGGAGCATGTCGCCTCCAGCCCTGTCTGGGCTTCCCCTCAGTGGATACAGCACCCCCTCCCCAGCTAGTAAGTCAACTTTCTCCCCTTTGTTTCTATCTGCCCACCGCTGGGTTTGGGTTTCAGCTGCGCTTTACAGTCTGCAGAGCAAGTTGCTTCTTGAATGACATGGCAGTGGTTGAAGATTTACTTTCTTCTTCAAAGCGTGTGTGTGTGTGTGTGTGTGTGTGTGTGTGTGTGTGTGTGTGTGTGTGTATCCTGGTTAAAGGTGTGACTGCCTCCTGGTTTTCTGTGGGTCTGCAGAGTGCCATGCAGAAGTGTTTGTACTCCTTTTCTCATCATCTCTCATTACATGATGAGAGTTTGATGTATTTTACTGGGATTTCAGGTGAAACACCAACTCAGAGGTTTGATAATGGAAATCCGAAGGAAACAGATAAAACTGTTTCTCAGTTTCTTTCCGGAGACAAATATCTAAAACGTGTGGTGTGCATTTGTTTTCAGCTGTTTGAGCCAATGCTTTGTGGAACCCCCTTTTGGGTATGCCTCTACCAGGTTTACACATCTAGGTGTGAGCTACTTTCTACCGTAGCTCTAGCTCAGTCAGATTGCTATCTGTGAACTTTAATCTTACGGGTATTCGCAGTTGGACCTTTGGGGAGGTTTAGACATTGTTTCTTGCTATTCTGCTCCTTACAGAGTAACACTGGCCATCTCATAAGCTGCAATTAGCTGAGCCATGGGCCCAGTTTCCTGCACTCTGCTGTTCAACAGACATGTTGCTCTAATAGTGCGTCCCATTTGTCCTCGGTAGTCGGGGTTCTCAACCTCCAAGTCGGAAAATTGAACTGGAACAGCCCCTATAGTCGGTATTATGAGTCAGAAACTCGCAGCATGATGGTACCCAACATCGGCATTCATGATTGCTGCTACTTGCAGCAGCATTGAGGTAAACCTCATACTTTGTCTGTTTGTAGCAGCTCTCTATTATTTATTGTAACATTTAGTCAGTCGTACAGGCGCTGCCTTTCATTGTTCAACAGACGGGGATGTTTTAGCTCTGTTTATTTGCACAGAATACCGCCTAGAACAGCGTTATTGTCATTGTTATTGTTTTAACAACAGTGCAAGCATCCATGTTTTTTTTTCCTTCTGTCTGACAAGAAGGAACCTGGAACACAAAAAGGCGGAGATGACGTAATCTGCGACTCGTTTGTCCCGACCTCCGAGGCAAAAGGAACGCATCATAATTTCTTAACGTGTCAACTGAACCTTCCACAAAGCAGGACTAGACAGGCCAACCTTTTACCTGTAGCAATCTACGATATGATGTTATTACGGACAATAATATACACATTTTACCTGTTTTAAAACCAGTAACATGATAACTTGCCAATACATTCATTTACTCATTTATTTTAAGACTATAATGACATTTTGTCTGTAGCGTAATAAGTTACCTTCAAAGTCGTGCAGAAGGACCTTCTTTCTGCAAGGCCACAATACTAACAGAATGCAAGCGGTGCTCAGCATGCTCTGATCTAAACTCTTCTCTGGCTGAATGTTTTACATCATTGGCCTGCTGGATAGGGAGCCTCCTCCCCAGATTATAGCCTTTTGCCGTCTTAACAGGTTTCCTTCCTCCATCTTTTCCCATCAGCTCTGAGGAGCTCTTGTTTTCCTGAAACCGCCACTGCAGGGCTTCACCAAGGAAATGGCATTTTCCACCACGCATATCATCTCGCGTGTAGGCAGAAAAAGTTTGATTTTAGTTGCAATCCGAGCAGAGCCCCTTCTTGCAAACGTTTTCTGTTTCCTACATGGCTTGTGGCGAAATGCAAGCAGGGCTTCATCTGGCTTCTTTTTTTTTTTTTTCCATAGAATGCGAGATTTGTGAAATCCTGTGATCAGGCTCTCCCAGCTGAGCCACGGATCTCTGCAGACAAGCTGTGTTCCTTGGTCTGTCAGTGCACATCAGGATCCTGTCTGTTCACTGATGCTCTGTAACAAACCTTCACACAACAGATGAATCCATACTAGGATTAAATTACATACAATGGACTGGCTTTACAAATTAGGTGAATTCTAATTGTAGTTGCATGCAAAATTTCAAAAGGCCTTCCAGTTAACAATCAAGCGGAGCTTTGCGTTGGTCTCATAGAATTCTGATATAAAAGACTTAAAAAGACATGAATGAATGTGAGGGAGTCCAGGAGGAACGGGTTGTTCAGTGAGGCTGGGTGTGCTTTTAGCCTGCTGGTGAAGGACCACTCTCATCTCATCCTGTTCAGATCGTTCCTGTTCTGAAAGATGTGTGTGTGTGTGTGTGTGTGTGTGTGTGGGTAAACAGAGAGAAGCACGCACACACGCAGGAGCGCATCGCCTCCAGCGCCGTCCTTAATTTACAAACCCACACTCGCATCAGCGCCTGGACACACATGGAAATTTCAGCCGAGATCACAAGGAAATGAGGCGGGACAGTCAGAGAAGCGCATTGTTTGTTTTTGGGAACACAAGTTTGGCAAGTGGTCCTAAAATAAGTTTCACCAATACTCTCATTGTGGCTGATGGTCACGCAACAGCTCCTTTCATGTCGGCTGTGAAAAGCTTTAGAATTGACTTGCAAAAAACATCCAACCTGGCGAAGACTGCTCTTTCAGAAGAGAAAGCAAACCTTTCTGGGTTTGCATGAACGCAGAAAATCACACTTTGGTTGCCCCTATAATGAGTGTTTCGTAACACACTCAACACGCTGACATTTAATTGAACGCTTTTATAAGTTTGGATGTTTTTTTATCTGAGCAGAAGGAGTATGTGATATTAACTCCTGATGATGCACGGAGGGCTGAGCAACGATTACACCACTGTGGAGTCTTAACTGCTGCTGAAAAAAAATGCAAAAGACCAGCATCCTGCATGATAATACGTCAGTATAATAGGAATAGAATGATTTAGTTTGTGGGGTTCTTATACATTGGCGACGTAAGATTGGTTTAAAGATACAGTGTGCTCATGTTTTATTTTTACTTTCATTCTAAGCTGCGATTACACACCAGTAGTTTAACAAAGAAGTTAGAATTCGAAGTTGGAAACTTGGTGGTTTCTCAAAATCAAATATGGCTGCCAAGCATGTGAACCTTAGTGACTGCCACCATAAAAACCTGCTTATTTTCAGTTCCAACCATCTGTATCTCTTTTACACACACAACCCCATGCAACCTCTGTTAGAGAACATGCTGCTACAGTGTTTGAAAGTAGAGAAAAGCAGGCTATCACTGACTGTAGCGTAGGTTGCTAATAGTAGATAGCTGGATCGTGGAGCATATTAATGAACAAGCGCCACTTGTTTTAGAGTTTGGAACGTGGTTACATTGAGTTTGCTGCCTTCCCCAGATACACACTCCCATTTACTGAAGACAGAGTTGTGGATTTTCGAAAGCTGTTTATATCAAAGGTTTATTAGCAGTTCATATCTGCGCTGCAGCAAATAACTTGCTTAATGCCGTAATTTAGTGTAATTCCACATTAGTATGTCCTGGAAGCTGAAACTAGGGGCCTTCCACCACCAAGGCTCTTCCTGTGGGGAACAACTTCTCGGAATGTCAATGTCTGAAAAGTCAAAGTGGGGGTAAAGACAGAGGGGAAATGAATACTATTGTGGTGTTATATATATATATATATAAAATTCCACCCATCCACTCTAACAGGTCTATCCCTTGTGGGGTCATGAGGGGTGCTGGTGCCTATCTGCACTGTCAATGGGCGATAGGCGGGGTACACCCTGGACAGGTCACCAGTCTATCACAGATATAAAATTCCTTACTTTACGATTGGTAGTTTCTTGACCAGAGATGTGTCATGGTTATAATGTTTTATGTTTTTATGTTCAGTGCGTGTTTCTCTCAGGAAGACGATTAGTGAAGCACTGGCTCCAACCTCAATTCCCCCCATTTTGTCAGCTTGTGTACAAAAAAGCTCCTTCGGTTCGTACGAAGACTTCTTCGCTACATGTCTGTTTAACGGAGGTTTCTAATGAAACAAAGATCAACACGGTCAATCCTTTAACCTTTGGCTGTTGGTAATATCAGTTAATTAGTAAACTGTTTTTTTTCTCATACCACTAAATGCAGCCTGGGTACCAGCAGTGGTTGTTGTAGCGCTGACTGAGAACCACGGAAGCAGTGATAAAGGAGTTAAAGAGGCAGACATGGTTGGACTGTGTGAATTGGAGCTGACAGACCTGTCCTAGCTCTTACAGGTTCACAGGAGGTCACTGCATAGATTTTTTTTATTCTCTTGTTTTGGATGTGTTGGAGCTTGCATGTGCAGCCAGAATAGAGGGAAGTGAAGAACAGTTGGTGCCCAGCCCTGTCACTCCCACTTCCCCAAACACCAAATACCCCGTCTCAGTCACAAAGACTGGAACTCCCGTCGGATTCCTCTTTTCACACTGTCGCGAGCGGCGCGTATATTTGTGTGTTTGTCTTTGCGCGTATCCAGCGGTGTTTGCCTTGCGGGGAGGCAAGATTTCTTCCCTTTTGCCTGGACAAACATTTCCTGTCTGTAAACACTGGAGAGCCAGGGACACCGCGGTTTCCTGACATGCACGAGTGAACGCTCACATTTGCGCACATGCACAACATAAACACAATCTTTGCCCTTCATGCTGGCTCACTTTCTCTCACTCCGGTCCCTCCTCACGTGCGAATAACTGCAGGCGCAATTCACACTTGCTCTCCCTCCCTCCCTCACACACACAGAGCAATCGAAACGCGCTCCTTCCTCCTTGTCTCCTTATGTTAGCTGCAACAAACTGCTTTCAACCCTTCCTTTTCCTCTTCCTGTTCCAGATTGAATCTCTCTCCCTTCCTCTTGCTTCTTTCTTTCACATTTCTACACACAAGCTGTCCTCCTGTTTAGGCAGAAAGAGCCGACCCGATTTAGACTGCAGAGGGATGGGGAGAACCAGTTTGAAACTTGAATGAGGAGGGATTTAGCAAATGTCTGTTTGGAGGCCCAGCGGTAAAGCAGGGTCCAGTGTAGGATTAAAGTGTTTAACGGGATGCCTTTATAGCCACAACTGTGTGCTCACACTGAAGCTTGCTGCTTTTTTGTTTTGTTTTTTCTTGTGATTGTTCGCTCTCATAAATCTTTTTGCAGTTGAGTCCCTGTAAAGCTGGTTATTCAACCACATACATACCTTTCCAAACCCTTGTGTGTGTTTCCTCCACATGCCAAATCCTTCTATTCAAATCGCGAATGATAAGGTTCTGTCTGAGTGGGTTACATTTTAATAATGTTTGAGCATCTATTCTTTTTTTTTTCTTTTTTTTACTGGAAAATTTTTTAACATTTAATTCTTGGAAAATGTGGATTTTATTTTTCCAATGTACTCATTGGGCTTCCATGAAGAGAATAGCATACGATGCTGAATATATGTTTAGGAAAATATGTTACCAAAATATTGTAAAGAGGAAATGTTTACCATAATACGAGGCACTTTAATTTTGCCATTTACTCATTTTTAAAAGTTAGTTTGAAATTACACAAGTGAAGTGAAGCCTGTTCTTAGCTCATTGTGTAAATCCACTGACAGCAAACATTTAGTTATTTTCTATCGTTTATGATGGCAGGGCCGCCATCTTGCTTTACAAGCATGATTCACAGCTTGTATTTAGTTGCACTTTGAATTCAGGTCAACTCCCAGATGAAATGCTTGACATAAAAGCAAGTTTTTAAAAGATATTTTCTCTAATTTCTTTTTGTGAAACAAAAAGGAGGGAAAAAAATCGATTAACCGCATTTGCTATAATGAAATCTGAGATTTTATTTTTAAGTAATATCGCCCAGCCTTAATTAAAACTAAGAGAATGAACCAGACCCTCCTACAGCTTCCCCAAAAACTATCACTTTAGCCTTATCTTAATTCATGCAAAGGAAGCTACGGCTCTATTAGGAAGGTCTGTTGGAAAATTACTTTTCTACTTAAAACAATTAGTTTTTTGATTCATATGTATGTTTGTTTGTTTCTGGCCCTAAAATAAGATGAAAGTTTAAAAGGGTCTCAAACATTTCCAAACCACTGAGGACACGTTTATAAGGGCACTCTAGGCATGTTGTTTAAACTCTCAAAGAAGTTACAATTAAAACCTCAATTTGTTGACCTCCCTGTCTCTCCTCACGCTCCCTCTTCACCTCTCTCTCTAGGCTGTTGACCTCCTCTATCGCAGCCTCTCTCAACAAACCACAGTAGACTAATTATTTAGACCAGGCCAAGCAGAAGGGTTAATCTAGCCCTAAAACGCCCCGTTTTCTGTGCGTCTTGAGCCCCGGCCTCCTGGGTTACGTCCCCACATCACATTATCTAAGAATCAATGGCTTAGGGTACTTGCTGGAGCAGACCAGCTAAAGATATTGATATTACATTCATGGCCGGCAGCTGTATTAGTTAGCTGAATATCATCGCTGGATTGATGACACTCACCGACCTGTAAACATGCACGCCGCAGTGCTTTCTATTACCAAATATCCTCAAGTGCTCATTACTTGCACGCCGAAAACACATTAATGCTTTCCCTGAGATCCGTTAAACGCTACTCATGTGAAGATATTGAACTGTCCAGAAATCTTATTATAACAAAGCCTTCTGCTGTCCATCAAGCTGGTGTAACACTTTGCTAATTTACCAGGAGAGTGTTATTAGGGACGGTAACAAATGGAGTCTGCCTGCTACCTGCTGCCGCTGTGGCCTAATGGCCTAATTGGCTTTTACCCACAGAGGCCGCTTGTTTTACCAAGCACAGGAATTGTTTGCTACGGGCGCATTTCCTCAGCCAGCTGCCACATGAGCGCCATCTCTGTTGACTTATTAAAGGGCTAAAATGGCATTTTATGAATGTAGTACCGGGGCCAGTAGGGGGAAATGAGCCGTTTTCAGACTCCAACAAAGCCTGTGTTTGTGTCCGCGTGCGATCTGTCCCATTAAGCAGCCTGCGGTGAAACGGACTGACCGTGGGTAAATACGGATTCGGTCGCGTTGTGGCAGAGGGAGCGTGTGGGTGTGCTGCTTTTACAGACGGACAGGTGGCTCCTCTCTGCCTCGGTGGTCAGCAGGGTTCAAGGCGGCGCGTCGGTACGCTGCATGGGTGGCAAAAAAAGAAAAAAACATGTTCTCATACACCATGTTTGGTAGAGAAAAGCCCGATGAGATAGGCTGAAGAGCTCTTTCATTTCGCTACCTATTGTGTGGGTATAATGCACACTTGTTTTCTGATACCTAAAGCACCTTTACTCGTAGATTACTAGGAGCCTGGCTGGATTTAAGAGCTTCAGAAATCCAAACACACACACAGACTGACACCCCAGCCTCTCCGGGGAGCTGGTTGTCATCATCGGGAAGTCATTAGAGGAATGCCAAACTCTGCGACTTATTAAACATGGAGTGGAAGACATTTCCCGCACTGAAGCGTAGCCCTGCACCAGTAGGATAATGGTCTTATTAGTTAATGGCTTTTCAGTGCAAGGCTGAAGAAATATTAACATGTGAACCTTGTTATTTGTAGATGTTCATAGAAGCATAGATTTTACCTCTGGCGTTGGCCTAATGCAAATACAGTTCACGCACATCCTAGCTTTTTTTTTTATTATCTTTTTCTTACAGAGTGGAATAATTATATAATAATTGTATAATACCAATAACAACATTCCAACATATTTCCAGCAGGAGATTTGACCACTTTTATTTGGAAAACTACTAGGGTTGGTTTAACTATGGATTAGTAGTGTTGGGGCTGGGGCTCTGGTAAGCTTAGTGCCAGGGGTGTTCGACTCTTTGTAAAACCAGCTTTGATCTGTGGTTGGTGTCATTGCAAGTTGAGCACTTCTAGATGGTGATTAGAGGTGAATATAATGAATTTGGAGTTAGTTTTGTTGTTTACACCAGTAGCTCCGACAGCAGCGGAGGCGCTTAGGTCCAACCTAACAATGTAAATGAACTCTTCCAATTCTGCTAAGAGTGCTGGGTAAATACCCAACCAGAGTTCTGCCGGAACTCTTGCTTGTTTTCTTCTTTTAGGTTGTTTTTCAGCTCTCCCGTTTATCCTGTCTTTGCGTACTAATTGCTACAGCTCCGTCACGTTAGTCAGTACCTCCCCATAGTAGATGTAACACCAAGTCTTCCTGTGTGCCGTTCCTGCGTCAGCCGCGTGCCAAATTTTGTTTGCTTATGCCATGTACTGCAAAAAAACAAGGTCGTTAAGACCTGTTTGCTCCTGAACACCTGAGATGTTTTGGAGGATACGGCGGGCGATTTGTTCCAATCTCTTTTGGCCGTCGCTGTTCGTACGTGAGCTGAGAAATATTGCCGTTTTCTTCCAGCTCATTGAGCAGCCTGTATGAGCTCGCTGATGACTGTTGTGTAGATATCAGTATCACGTGGGTCTGAATGTTTCCACTGTGTTCAAAAGTGACTGGAGAATGACATACAGGTCAGCATCCCCACTCACTTAGTCTCAGTTAATGGCCTGGAAGAGGCTTCAGTAAACAGATATTCCACCATTAAGGGCATAAACTGTGTGCATGTGTCTTTCCTTATGCACCTATTTTGTGTTTTGCTACTGCCAGTAAGTGGCCTTCAGGGTTTTTATTGAGGCTTTAAGGTCCATTCAGCTCTAACCCATTACAGGAGATACGCAGAGAAACCTCCTGTTGACCAGAATCTGAATGTTTCCTGCCTGCTTGGCTCTGGCCGGCGGCCCGACGTGCAGAAACTCAAAAATCAGTCTCCAATCCTCAAACACATAATATCTGAGCAATATCAGGTCACACCAGTCAAACTCTTCAGTGTCATTAAGACTGGAAGAAATCTGTTTCAGCTGTTTATAAATCAGGACAGAGGAAACACAAAAGATGTAAGAAGCTTTTTAAAAGGGAAATATTTTCTACGACTCGCCGAGACATGCCAGCGTTTCATTCAGGCTGCTTGAGAGCAAGAGAGAGCAAAACTTTGAGGAGATAACGGGAAGGCTGAACATGGTGCTGTAAAGTGCTCTGTATTAGTACTCTAGTAATGCCACTTCCACTGATCTCTAAGTTACTAAAGATGGCTTCAAATGTTAACTGTGTCATTTTGAAATATCAGCATCAGTGTTACAAGAACTTCTCTTTCACATCATGAAATACCTTTAATGACTGCTCCTGGCAGGGAAAATATTTTGAAGGCTGTTCTTATATCTTTTTATGTCATAGTTTGTCAGGGTAAATTGGTATTTCCTGTATTCTGCATCAGTAGATCAAATATTTGATAAACAGGTTATCAAAAAGTGGAATATTGATTTCTGCCATGTATGTACATGTCTTTACTTCTTTGGTTATTTTATTGAAGCTCAACGTCCTTATGGCTCCCACTCACCCTGATAGCAGTTGAGAGTAAGGTGGTAATGAGAGGAGTTTTATCCAAGTCATACAATGCTGTGGGAAAAGTGTGAGCGGGAGCACTGAAAGCATCGGTACAGATGTGACAAGTGTGGGAGCGGACACACACACACAGACACGAGTTGTGGCAGCAGCGATGCCATCAACCATCCTCATGTGCCAGAATACCAGTGAGCTCCCCTGGCACTCTGTCCTCCTCCTTTCTAGCTCCTATTCCCATCTTGGCTTTCAGTTTTCCTCCTTCTATCACACCATTCTGCATTCATCCTTCTTTCATCATACCTGCAGACCCCCAGTCTCCTCATTCCTGACTCTGTGTTATTCCCACTCTCCACAGACCCTCTCTTTTTCCTCTATGATACTTGACAGGGCTATTATTACCATGGCAGCAATTTATTTGCAGCCTATTATTTTCCATTTGCTCTGAGGAGACCCTTGGCCAAAATCCCTGGCCACAGCGCTCAATCCCAGCCACAGGATTTATCCCGAGTAGCTTGGCAAATCTGGTGCGCTCATCCTTTTTCTTCCTTCTTTATCTCTTCTTCTTCTTCCTTCTTTTCTTTTTTTTTCTACTTCTCACTCTCACATTCTTTCTTTCTACAGGTTTTCCCTTCCATGACCGCTTATGCAAATAGAGGCCCTCCTTTTCAAAGAGCTGTCTCTCCATAATCCGATGGATGGCTCCATTTCTACAGCTCTGCTCTCTCAGAGAGAGAGAAAGAGAGAGAGAGAGAGAGGGAATCACCTACTCTATCAGGAATACAAGGACACATGCTATCTCTCATAAACATTCACCAATCGACACGGACATACATACACACACACACACACACAGCAGACAGGATGCCCTTCTCTGCAGCAGCAGTGTTATATTTTCAGCAGCCAGCGCTCTAAGCGGCGGTTGGGCCATAAAGACTTAAAAACCAGCAGGCTGTCGCCAGCAGCCAAGCAGCACTCAGTTGGGTAAACACTGGCATAATCTAAATCTTTCTCTGATGTGCCAGAACAAGTCGCTTTATTTCTGTGCTCCTCAAAGGCCCCTGAAGGAAGTCAAGACAAGGGTAAAGCGATAACTCTTTTTTTTTTTTTTTGCCTTCTCCGGGAGTCTCCTTTTATTTCCCTCCTCTAGGACTGACCCTCTTTCTTTTTTTTTTTTTTTTTTTCAATCACCGGCTCTCACACACATACATCTCTATCTTCTCATAGCCCGTTTTGCAATATCCATTTCATAATGCCGTAAATCACTCTGCTGCCTACATTCAAATGTCAGGGCTTCTCTCCAAGGCATCATTCCTCCGACTGTCCTTTGATAAGCGAGCGGGAATGATGGCATCCGTAAAATATAGAGCAGTTACCTAATGGGGAGGAGACAACGAAGGAAGAAGGGAAGGAAGAGGTGGCGTGGAAGGGTTGAGGAAGGTTGTGAGGTTCTACCCCGCACAGTTCCAACGGTGATTAAATTATCAAATGGAGCTTTGCTCGTTGTCCAAGGGGGGGTTTGAGAGGGAAGGCTCTTTTCTTGGAGGCTAATGCGCTTTTTCAGCCCGACACAATGGGTTGCTGTGTTGTGGAAAGGAGCTGAGAGCGGCTATGTTGGGCCAGAGCTTATGGGGCCACCAGGTCTCTCCTGGCACCTTTCTAAGGGGCCTGGGGCCATACTTAACCTCCAGCCTGTCTACTAGCATTAGCACGTAACCTCGTCAGGGTGGTAAGATAATGCCCTTGTGATAACATTAGCACATTATAGGGCTAGGTGTATCATAGGTTGCCTCATGCAAAATGAGTTGTGCATGTTTAATTAATCATTAGCATTCCAGAGGTTAGTGGACACGACGCTGTTATTATCCCTGTCATTCCACTGTTTGTTGTTTTTTTTTTTACCCACTTTTGTTCTTCTGCAAAAATCCATCTTTATCTTTTATTCTGGTTATCGTGTTATTAAGGTACATGTCCAGAGGTCTAACATGAATTAGTATTGTTAGATGTTCTACATTCTAACGCTATTATTGTGCTGCAGTTTGTTTCCTGAGTGCTTTTATCTGTGAAGTGAAAGGCCAGTAACATCTGACAAACCAATCAGATTACTATGTTGCTCATAGGCGTTAACTAGTATGAGGTTCTTCTATTGTGAGACAGTAGAAACCACTGTTTCACAGCATTATTTACTACAGCTGCAAAAATCAAATTGCACATTTATTGACACAAATATAATACGTTTTTCTATGATTTTTTTTTTTTTTTGGTAATTATTATTTTTAATTTTATACATGGACTAAAGCCAAAATATCAACAAAAGTTTTGATGAAATAAAATGTGCATCAGGAGCATGGCGGTCTTATCAATAGATGTCTTTCAGTTAATCCCTTTAACACACATTAACTACGAGCATTGGGTACCATCCAGAACCTGCTGTCTACATGTTTAATAAAACATAATTGGAGCATATTTTTTCTCACTTACATGTTACGCCACTGTGTTGTGTGTTTTATGATTAAGTAACCACGCAATGTATTTGTTTTTAAGTCTTTGTATCGGGTTGCAAGCTGGTGTTAGCTGGTTAATTAGTCAGTCTGCTTTATTGAAATAGCACTCGTAGCTTGCTAAATGCTGTTCCTTCAGTTGCCACACCATGACTATCCATTTTCTTGTGACATCCTCCTACTTTTTCATATTATTTCTTGTGATGGAAAAGGGTAGTAGCTTGCTCTTAGTCAGCTGACTGGCAGTGCAGGGTTGGACATTTTTACTCCGTGCTCCATACGGTCGGTTAGAACTCCAGGCAAAGCAAAATAGTTTTATCAAGCGTAAAACTTCAAGTCACATCACCGTACGACACCAGGCCGAGGATTTGGATCTGTAGTTGATATTTGGGGGTGTTACTATTCCAGTTGTATTGGGAGCAGGACTATAAACACATGTGTCCCAGACTGGATTAAAATCTCAGAGCAGACCATGCAAAATTAAAGTCAACAAGACTCAATTGCTTAAACAAATTGCCTCTGCATGATGCATCCCGTGAACCTGTGCAGCTTCAAGTAGGGCTGGACGATAATTCAATAACAATATATATCGATCGATAAACGTATATTAATGATATAAAAAAGGGTTAAATAAAAAGTTCAATAGAATAACAGTTTTCCTCCTTTTTGCATTCTAGACATTTAGATTAATATTACAATCATTACATTCTGCCAACCAATCACAAATGCAGACCCAGGAACCAAGCTCCGCCCCCTTCAAAGACTTCAGAGAGCATGTGTTTTTTTTTTTTTTTTATATTTTAAAAACGTGCAGATTTTGTAAAAAAAAGTTGGTTGTTTGAATTCAGTGTTTGTGTGTTCTGTAGCTAAAAATAGGTTGATAAGCAGCAACATTAAAATGGTCAGGGCTGCACTTAAAATATATATTTTCAATTTGTTGATAATTATCAATATCGATCAATATGATTTTTGTTTTATTGATATGCTTTTTTTCTATATCGTCCAACCCTAGCTTCAAGCACAGATGTGGGGTGTCTGACCTTGCGAGGTCCACAAATGGAAAGATTATCCAGAGGACAATTTGTATACGTCTCCTAAATTGGGGGATGGACAGTTGTGGTTTGCGCCTTGTTTTCCACATGTGGTCTGTTGCACTTGATAACACCATATTTAGTTGGTTAGCATGAGAGAGAGTGTTAATGAAGGCTTAAGAACTGTTTTTCTAAAGCTAGAGAAATATTTTAAAAAAGATAGAAGGATGATGGAACTCGCTGTCAAAACCAGCATCTGTGCATTGACAATTAGACTTTGGCTACGTTCACACTGCAGATCTTCATGCTTGATTCAGATTGTTTTGCTGAAATCGGATTATTTTGGCCATTCTTACTACTATTGAATGCGACCGCCATCATTCTGCTATCTGAACAGTTGAAGAATACAAAGCATAGATAACAGACAGGGACGCCACACAGCAGTGCACTATTTACGGAAGTGAATGTCATTGTTTCTAGAAGTGTTCAATAAAGTTTTGTTCAAAAGAACCCCTGGAAAAAAAAACAAAAAACAAAGGTGGATACCGGCCGGCATCTCTCCTGGTTCTTATTAGAAAGCTATTGAAGCACAGCACAGCTCTTAACAACGGTCTTTATGGAGCACTAACTGCTACTGCTGTGTGTGGATGTGTAGTGAGAATGTGGGACGCTTTGAAAAATATCCAATACGTATCCAAATTAGTACCACATATAGAAGTGGTACTGATCAGATTTTTTAAATTTTTTTATGGGTGATTAGATCAGAATTGAACCGTTCACTTTGCCTTGAAAAAGACGGATATGGGTCGCATTTCCCTGCAGTGTGAACATAGCCTAAGTTGCAGTACAATTAAATGGCAGAATTACACTTAATTCACTCTGCTATGCAGATCCTGCTGAACACTGATTACTTTTTGACTGGAAACTTTGCAAACTGAAAAACTGCTGAATTAGCCCTGGTAGTTCAGTCCTTATTGTGTTGATCCAAAAGCTCTAAAACTGCTGGGTTATTTCATCCATCTCAATGCTGGCTTCATGTTGTTGACACAGAAAGTTTGTCGTTTTAACGTTTGGTCAGACATTGGAACCTGTTTTGTTAAGTTAGAGAGCCCAGAAAGAGCCGCATCATTCTTCTCTGACCTACATCCAACCATAAAAACAATGACCAGACATGAGAAAATGGATCTTTCTCAGGATAAAACTAAAAGAAAGGCTAACATGGTAAAACAATGCTATGTAATAGCTTTAGCCTTTTAGCTAGTGCTAGCATGGGCTGTTTACCAGCATCAAGCCATACCGTGGTTATTAGAAAGTTACCTCTTCAAAACCACTAAAATCTTCAATCATTTTATTGTCCCTGAGGTTTAAAGGCTCTTTAATTAGATGCTGTAAAACTATAAACCTGACTGCATGGTAATAAATTTTGTCACAAATAAACCTTGAGTCATATAGTGTACTGACAGGGAAATCAAAGCAGCCACACATGGTTTTGCATCTTGTTGAAGGAACATGCATTTTCAACATTGGCCAGTTATGTTCATCAAACTGTAAAAAACTCAAATCTTAATTGAGACCAAAATGAAATTGATTGTGCAACATGTTTTTAATTTCCTTTTAATTGTCCTGCTGAGTCAATTTGGTCTCCTTACTCTTTAATATTTCATGCTTTGGGGCTCACTTCTTGGTCTCAGCCTGTTATAGTGCACACCAATAACAGTTGTATATAACTGAACCAGAAAGACCTTGTTTTGCTTTTTTTAACCTTCATTTCTTATTCATCTTTAGCCAAGAGTGAAGCCTGAGGTCTATAATATGTAACAAAGGGTCACTAGTTAACCTAAAGGATAGTGTGATGGCTTCCGTGTTGATGTGCTCTTTTGTTTTGGACCTCACCGTATTCATTGTTGGCTTTCACAGCTAAGCTGTTGGTGGTTGTGAAAGTAGTCTGGTCTGCTGCTGCTGTGAAGCAGCTCCACAACATTGACACTGACGGATGAACTACTGCCAAGACAAAGTCTCAACTCTGGGATCATAATTCCGAGGACTTTAGCGGAGCATTTTCCCTGTCCATCAACTCTGACAAACTTGCAGTACTGGGTTAAATGAGTTATCCCAAACCGCCCAAACAACTTTGGTTTAAATGGCTTACACGGTACCTATTTTGACAAACATTGAAGAAATAACCAAAGATGAAACATAGCCATAGAGTCCATTGATGTTATAATTGTTTTGTACCTGCTTGTGATGAGGAATGTTTATGTTTATCATCCAAATTGATCTCCAGCCTCAATTATGGTAAAATCATCAAAATACAATTTCCATGGTAGATTTCAGGCATGGCTCCATGTGAGATTTTCATGGTAGGACAACCCTGAGTAGAAACTTTCATCCACACGGAGCCGAATATTGTATCCGCACAGAAGAGTTTGAGCGTAAAGATGAAGTCACACCAAGCCGAAGGAGCTGTAATAGGTGTTGTAATACCTATGCCACACCAGTAAGTGGCGAGGTACTGCTGCCACAGAAGTAAAGAAGGAAGATGAAGGAATAATAGCGGGATAAAAACAAGGAATGCAGGTGAGAGAAAATACATGTTTCTGTGGACCAGTGACAAGACGGTCTACACAAATTTAGTAGAGGAGCTAAATGTGTTGATGTAAAATCCACAATAAATTGAATAGTGTTGGAAACGCAACCGGAACTCCGCCATTGTTGTTTTTGTTAGCGCGTGTGTGCTAGGGCGAGGTCTATGTTGACATGCATGTACAAACATGGCAGTTTGTAGCCGGTTATACAGATGGAGGTTTCCACATGGTGCGTCTTCAAACTTCCCCACTTTCAGGTTTCAAATGTAATCAGTTTCATCTGGACAGGACCCCCATCTGACTAAACAGTTTGTTGGATACAGCCAAATCCACCTTTGCCTGGATGGATCCTTAGTATCTGGTTTTTATGAGTATTTTGAATGTGTTTACTTAAAAGTGCAATAAGTAATAATGACACCGAGTGTCTCAAATTGGTACAACAGCCTGCCAGTGACAATGATCTAATATGCAGTTTCTATACGGTCTGTTGCTGCTGTGAGACCCCGCTGAAATTTTACTATCACAGGATAGGTCTATGATGTTGTATTCTGTTCTATTTCTGGTCCGTTTCTCTTACTGGCTTACATGTTAGCAGGCTGCTGCTCTTTTGCCAAAATAAAATACCAAATGCTGCGCTCTGTTTTGGGAACCCAGAGAACTTTCATATGATTGGCTGAGGAACCAGGAAGTAAACACAGCCTAGACTCTGAACCCAAGTCATTCTGGACCGTACCTCTAAATTTGAAAGGAGAAAAACTTGACTCAGACATTGTCGATAGAAAGGACCGACTGTAAACAGGGAATGTTACTTCCATCCCGGGTGACAAATGAGAAGGATTTTGGTTAATTTTACAGTAGTTTTCTTACTTTTTGCTTCTTTAAACTTTGGCTGTCTGACTAACAGACTGAGCACAAAGTGTATTGGATGGAGGCTTTGGTGACTGATTGCAGATAAAAAGGTTGGTGGACACAACACACCTGAGGTCAAAGCCAAGAGCTCCTTCTGGTGTGTGTAATCGCTCATGCCTTGAAAACAGGGCACAGGGCTGTTGGACACAGAGAAAGCAACCCAGGAAGAGAGGTAATGAGGGAAACAAAAAGGCCACGCTGGGCTTCTTAAATCACAGCAAGCCCAGACACACCCCACAACAAGAGCCACATGGCTATAAGGAACAGATTTATACGTTCTACGAGAGACCTCGGAGGAAATATCCCAGAACAAAGTGCTGCTCGGCACCTTAAGCCCGTTCTGATTTGGGGTTTTTAATGCAGTTTTCCGCATCGTTGTGCAGATGCAGCTGCAGTATCGTTTGTCGCCCATTATTTTACGCTGATGCCTCAGAAAAGGTTTCTGTTTACTGTACCCAGAGAACGAAAGACAGAAGAAGGAGATCAGGTGATGTCAGATCTGGGTTTGTGCTGATTCAGTATTTACTCATCAAACACATCTATTTCCTGTAAGCACTTGGCCAAACCTATCCGCATTTCTACCCCAGGAGTTGACTATGAGCCTCTCTCCACCAACGTCATCTTTGTAAACTTTACAAAGAAGATTTAACAACCCCCCCCCCATACATTTCCACTTTGTACGTTATTGTTTATTGTTTCTTCCATGTTTTCTTTCCTAAGAATCAAAGACATAAGCTCCTTTTCTCCAAGCTGTGCACACTCTTTACTGTGACTGTGTGACTTTAAGATAGCCTCAGTAATCAGGCTGTGTATTCAGCGCGGGCGAGCTGTTTGACCCGGGAAGTCGTGCCGCTGTGAATATTAAAGCAGAGCTGAGGTTCTCATGGGTGTGTGCGAGACAGGCGAGTGTTTTCGAGCTTTTGATTAAATCCAGGAAATGTCCACACCTTTTTAAATGATCTCTGAGAGAGTTTGTCTTCCTTTGTCCCTGTGGGTTTGGCTGTGCAAACACTTCATGAATAGTGCACCGACAGCAAGTGCATTAAGTGTGTTTCTGGGGCAGATTTGGGGGGGGGGGGGGGCACAGCCGATATCTTTTCAGGCCTTTTTTAACAGAAAACCCTTCAATAAAAACCTGACTGCTAAGGCTGAAGGTGCAGATGGAAAGTGGTGGTGGTGCTCCTTGGAAAGCAATTTTTTTAGTCTTTATTCAGAAGGTAGTCATCCGTCTGTCAACACCTTTGGTGTGGCTGCTTGAGCTGACATAGCTTTCCCTTCAGCATCCAGATCTGTCCATTTGTCATGAGCATAGACCCAGCAGCAACCCACTCAGGGTTTTGTTCATGTCAGCGCTATAGCCAGAGGGACCGTGCCTTTTGGCCAAACGCTTCTTCAATCATGGATTATTCTTATATGCATTTTTAGAAAAACTCTGTTGGAAACCATGCATAATATTTTGTTATTAAATGATAGAACCCCATTAAAAATCCTCTGTCACATACTAAATGTTCCATACATCTAAAGGAAGAAAATGGGCCTGCAAATGGACTCACCCTCTGGATACTTTTTGAATTATAGCTGCTGGTTCATAGGATAGGAAGCTTAAGTCATCTTACCTTTAGTAAACAATGTTCTGTCTGGTTACTGGGAAAAGAAAGCTCCAAACATCTCCCAAAATGCAAGCCATGATTTTATTCTAACGTAGCAGTGAGACAAAATGGGTGAAGAGAAGACAATATGGCTGCACAGTCTTAAAGAGCTTTTGCATACAACATACTCATCAGTAACCCGGCCAGCCAGGTTGATGATAGCACTCTCCATTCTGCTTATTATCAATCTGGGACTGCTCCCATCCAATCCGCTTGGGGAAAGGAGGGAATTTCAGCAGAACTCTCCAAGCTGATTGGGTAAAGCGATGGTTAGTGCCCACCTACCAAAGGTTGGTTTTAGCCAATCACTGTATCAAAGTAAAATGTAAGCAGCAGATGCCATGAGAAACCACAAGAAGGTAAGCTAGTCAAGGCACTTCTTAAGATGAAATCCTAATCAGATGTGATAGACGCAGCGACGCATGCGTCCTTCTGCACTGCTGCCTGTGGGCTTGTCAACTCTTGCTTTCATCACAGCTAGTATGTCTTGCCTTAAACCTGCAACATGATTGGCCTGAACCGTTTTTGGTTTGGACGCAAACGATTGAAGCTGGAGCGGCACAAGATGGATTCTCGTGTATTAGTGAACGCACAAATACCGTGAGAAGTTTTGCAGGCAAGGTTACCTCATCACATAGGAAAAATTAAGCTTTCTGCCCCAAAGACCCCTTTGCTGTGGAATAGGACAGCACCACACCACTAAAAATCAGCCATCAGCGGTCTGGGTATCTTTTTAGAGACATCTTGGGTGCATCAAGAACGCAGCGTTAGCACATGTGGAAGTAGGAGAGATCCACAACATTGGGATTGGTGTTCCATTGCGGTGGGGTTTGCTAGTAGGCTCAGGGTGCTGCATGGAGCAGCCTGGTAGCAGCAGAGCTAGGTTTTCCCTGCCGTTTGACCAGTGTTCATCGGTGGGACTGGGTCATCAGTGCATTTGAAAGAGAATCGGCTAGAGTGGTTTCATGCCAGGGCTACAACCTAATCACGCCCACACCAAACTAGCTACATCCTACCTACATTCCAAATAATTCATTTGGTTTTGGGTTGGATCCTCTAAATGTTTTTGCTGCAACCTACGGGATCTCACCAAGTCGTTACAATGAATCATTTATACAAGTATCCCCACACCATCTTAGCGCAGTGTAGCATAATTGTGGTTGAAATGGTCAGTAAAACAGCAGTGAAAAACAGATTTGCAGAGCACCAAGAATACAGTAGCATCTATTTTCCTTTCACGCTGAAATTACGTTTTCCAAATGTGTTGATATCCGACGACAATTGATGATAATGCGTGAAAATGTGACCTTTCTTTTTTTAGTTTCTCTTACTTGACGCATCAGTAATAAAATGTATCAGTAATAAAAGCACAGCAACTCTTACAAGATAATGATAGCCTCATCTGTCTTTGGATTTTATGTCATCTTTGATGGATGATTTTGTACTTTAAGAGCATTAAAAAAAAAGGGTGTTTGTTCCGATCTAACCTTTGCTCTGACTTGATAATCAGAAATGTTTCTCGTTTTGAGACATCTTGTGTGGACATGTCTTTAGGCAGGAGTTCTGCTCCGTACTCATCTGCTTTGTAGGTTTAGGACCAGTAGCCACATTTGAGCATATTTGACACAAATTAGCTTTAAAGGAAAAATTTTTTTTTTTTTTTTTCTTTTGAAAACTTTTTATCAGGATCGCTTTAGTTGTTGTGTGGACTCTACAGAGGCAAGGGAATGAACACTCAATGTTTATTTTACACACACACACACACACACACACACACACACACACACACACACACACACACACACACACACACACACACTGAGGGAAATTCGCCCCTCTGCTTGAAGACTTCAAAGCTAGCTGCCCCTTGAGGAACTTCAAACGCTGGGGAGGCCATTAAAAGACAAAAATTATTTTCTGTAAGGTTGTGATTTATTTGATTGAAAAATGAAACCACTAACCCAACAGACATTATTTTCCCTTTCCAGAGCCTGCTTTACCAGGCACAACCCAAATTGTTTCCAGGTGGGAATCCGCTTAAGAGCAGAAAGGCTCTGCCTGAGGAGCCGAGGCTGTTGCGCTTTCTCTTGTCCGCCAGCTTTCCTGGCTCACTTTACGGCTTTTCTTCATGTCAGTCTGTTTTTCTTCACAATGCCATTTCTTCATTAGCGGCATACCGAATAAATGCGCACACACCAACTTGTCGGTTTTAATGCCATTGTGTTCAGCGCAGTGTAAACGTAGCCTTGGCCTGCAGAGCTGGAACTGCGGCTCACAGCCATCAGTCAGGGAAGAAAAGATAAAAGAGGTGGAGAGAGAGGTTTGTGAGTGCGTTGGGGAGAAATGGGTCAGCAGTGAAATTCAAGCGTGTGGGAGAGCGACAGGCTTGAAGCGTGTTGCAAGAGGAGGAGACAGGTGAAAAGCATGTTGGACTGAATTAGGAAACTAGGGGACGGGCACTGAGAAGAATAGGCTAAGGAGGAAGACGAGGTGAAACCACTTTATAGGAGGAGTCAAATTGAATAATTAATCATTGCAGCAATAAGATGAAATCTGTTTTTGTTCCTAAAAAATAGAAACCAAGTTTGGTATTGCTTATTTATAAGCTCCCTGAGATATCATTTTCAAGCTGCCTCAGTCTAAATATGAACTGTTGTGAATTATATATTTTGGCAAAACTAATTTGAGAGAAAAAGATTTTCACCCAGAGTTTGATTTGCATGGCGATTTGAGCCAACTTGTGAGAAAAATGTGCTATAATCCTCCTAAGATCCTAAAATCCCAAAGGCTCGGTATTAACAGTCCCGGGGCTGCCCTGAATCAGGAAGGAACTGTAAGACCAACAATAGTATGCACGGCTAAAGATTTATGATTGGTTTGAAGCATTACGCCATATGTGAGCAGCTCGAGGTTTTGAGGAAAAAGTTTTGACTTTAGGAAAGCAAGTGGGGAAATTATAGGTAGAAAAATTAGCAATATTCACTGACCTACTACACTGTAAAACATAATTTTTATATAGTTTAGAAAGTTAGTATTGTTGTTTTTTTGCACAAACTAGCCTTATAGTTCCTTGAAGAAGATTGCGGTGTACTTTACTGCTTCCAGTTGCACTTCCATCCAATTTCTTCTGGTCAGCTCTGATTTAGTCAGGTGATAACAGATCCAGAAGAGAAGCTTAGCAAACTGCTGGGACTGCAGCCTGAGCTCAGACTGCCATAACAGATATGACACTTACCTGATCAGACATATTTTTGGTTCTCTGATGTAGGATTTCATCTAGGGGGCTGAATGTGGCCAGGTAACTCCATGAATCAGCTGGTCCAAACCCAGAGGGAGACTGTTTTTAATTTTGCAACGGTGCAGTGTTGCCAGTGGCCTTCAGGGGCGCTAAACCTTGAAGTTACACGTCTTGCACCCCTAACGGTTACACTGTGCTGCTTTAACGGGAAAATATCATGCAAAACCCCTTTTTTAGCCATTAAACACATTTCGTTGTGTACTTGGAGTCTCCAGGAGAGTGGAAAAGTTGAATGTAGTCTGTCATGGTGCTGCGTCGATATCTTCATAATCTGTTTTGTCATATTTTTTAAGCCATTCATTTTTTTCCTATTGTCCATTATGTTTTTTTAACAACTATGTCACAGCATTTGTTGCAGAGCTGCTAAACAAGGTCACGGACATCTGGCTATTTCATTTTGCGAATCTGAAATAAAAATTGAAAATGTATTTCTCGCTGCAATTTTGTAGTCCAAGTGGACAAGTTAAAATGTTGGGTTGTTGGGTGTATTAACCTGCACAGGTCATTACGCCGTCCCCCAGCATACTGCAAAACTGGCCGAATGGGGTGGAGTGGAACGCTCTGCGTCCTGGAGGGAGGTGGGATGTGAAGAGCCTCGTGCATTTAAAGAGACCACACCAAAACCAGGTGTTCTCAGATGCACCTCAGAACAGGGGCACAAGAGAGGCTGTGGGGCAACAGTAATGAGGAATTCAGTAGTTCCCCTTTATATAGACCACAGCTGAATGATTTAAATGAAAAAAGGAAGGATTTAATTGCATGAAATGTTCCGTTTAATGTGGCATCACTGTTGGGGGGAAGGGGGGGGGGGGGTTGCATTTAATTGAAACAAATGGAACCGTTGACAGAGATGTTTGAACCATAATAGCATTCATTCACATTTTAAAACACTAGGTATCCGTTAAAATTTAATTTCAACAAACTCGAGAACATTTCAGCAAAACGTTTACGTCAGAATGAACTTGTTTTTCAATGCACAGTGGTTGAGGTTTCTGCTCCTGCGAGTGTTTCATCGCCTTTGTTTGCTCTTCACGCGTTTCGGGTGCAGAGATGAGGAAGAAAACGTGTCTTCCAGTATCTTACATGCCAACATTTTCACCGACCATCCTGCGGCGCGAGGACGTCGACCACTCGGGTCATGAATCACTCATTTCAAATCTTTCCACGCCCGTTTATCCCAGCTGTTGGTTTAGAAGTGCATCTGTGTGTGTTGGTGTCTGCACCGCTGATGAAATTGCATCTCCCTCTCCACTACCAGCTCCTCCTTCTAATGTTATCTCACTTCCTCTGGGCCCCCGACAAACCCACCAAACAGGGAGAAAATAGAGCACTTTATTGGGACGCCTGTCGGGGCTCCCTCTGGATTTATGACCAACAGACAGCGTTTATCACTCAGCCGAGAGAGTGTGGGGTGGATGGGGTGGATGGGGGGGAGGGGGGGGTTAAAGGAGCAGAGCAAGCATTAGGTGAGTTCTTTACGTGCAGTCAAACATGGGCGCAAAGGTTGGCAGCCAAAACCTGGGAGGAGGAATTGAAGTTGATGTGGCCCCCGTACAGGCTCCTAGCGAGAACAGGAAGGAGGAGAAGGGGTTAAAAGATTCATTAACACATGGTGGCTTAACTGGTTTGATTTAGAGTCCTGCTTTGTTTTTATGGCATCTTAGGGTATCCTCCTGTGGACCTGAAGGGGAAGACTTTGCTTTTCTCTTGCTATATCCTTCCTTCCTGTCCCTCAGGAGTTCCCCTACATGTTTCCCTCCGTCTTCACTAACCTCCTCCTCCTTCTTCTTCTTCTTCTTCTTCTTCTTCTTCTTCTATTCTGAATCTTCTCCTAACTCAGCCCCTCCAGTTTTAGCATGTTCTCCCCACCCTCTCACTTTCTCTCTCTCATTTTCTCCGTCTCCTCTCCAGGGTTGAATGTGCATTAAGATTTAATGCCCCCAAACAAGCTTTCAGTGTTAGCCCACTGAGAGTGTCAGCGGGGGCCCTCTGTTTCGCTCTCCCCACCCCTCTCTCTCTCTCTCTCTCTCTCTCTCTCTGCTGTGTGAATTGCTCTCAGTGCTGCTTCGGTGCAGGGCGCTTGTGTTTGGGGGCTAAAATAATACACACAAGCTCAGGCAAACATCGCCCGCTTTAGACTGTTTTTCCGCACACTGCACCTTTTAGATGGTGTCACCCCTGGACGAATCAGGATGCATCTCATCACTGCCCAGAGGGTTACTCCACACGCTGTCTGAGAGTCAGGATGCGCGTGTCAGGCCACCTAGCCACCAATCACATCTCACCCTCTCCATGGGCCGCCTCGCCATCAGGAGAGGATCCTGCAGCCGTATGACTTGGCTTGACCTTTGACTCAAATGCACACGTACACACTCCTCCTGCTGCCTCCGCCAGCATCTCCAGGCCTCACACAGGCCGTTAAAGCTATAGTTGGTAATCCTGTTCTGGAACCTCTTTTTTTATGCTGCGTAAAATGGTCAATTTATCCTGAAAGCAGTCAATGCATTATTTATTCAGAAAAAGGAGGTTAGAAATTGATCTCTGTTGGAGCAGCAGGCCTGTAAACACTCTAACCAATCACTGCCGTTCACATCGAAGGGCAGTGATTGGTCAGAGTTTTGGTTCTGCTCTCACCTGCTGTATCTGCAGAATCTGAACATAATCTTTGTTTAATTGCTATTGAGATTGCTCTTTTTTGTCTTCTCTGACTATAAACTTTTCTCCAGAAGGCAGAAGTTTGGGTGAGATGAGTTAGTGTGGTATCCCCACAGTTAGGGGCTCCAACAGGACAGTGACCCCGAACGAATGGCTAAAACAGACTGGGACTAAGCTTCTGGATTGCCTCAAAGCTCAACCCTATGATAGATTTGTAGACTGTGCTTCACAGATGGCTCCATGGAAGGAAATCAACCAATTCTGACAAGAAAAAATGTCAAATATCAACCAGAAATCTGCCAAGACACCCCCGATGGCTTGTTTATTGGCAACATTATAATTCACTTACATGTTCCGGCTCGGTTTGTATTGTTAATGCGTGCATCTCTGTATAAATCTTGTTGCCATATAAGGCTGAAAAGGGCTTCTTTGCCACCATGAATGGTTACTGACCGTTTAAATCATTAATTCAATATAAAAGAGGTAGTTGACTTCCTTCTATTAAATATGTGGGACCCGAATCAAGAGGAAACACATTAAATGGTTAAATTTACATTTCAGCACCGCAAGTTCCTGTTTTAACATCTAATGGAAACAACGAAAAGGTTTCGGTTTAACTAAAATAAATTTGAGTTTCCTCCAAAAGCTCATCAAATATGGCATATCTCTCCTCCTGCGATTCTGACTGCTACTTTTTATAGTAATAAACTGGAGCAGATGGCACACGGTGCATGCTCATGCTAGCTAGTCGTGTCTTTTCTGGGCTGCCTGCATGTCTTCTTGTATTCACACACTGCAAGGACTTTACAGTGCCAACAGCCCCCCCCCCTCCTCCATCTCTTCACCACCCTGCTTCAGTTCAGACCGTTTTTGTGTCTGTTCCAGTAATTCTGTTCGTCATTCATGAAACGACAGAAATAAAGGGCAAAGAATGATGGCGAGTGCAGGGAGGGAAACCGAGCAAGAGATCCCAAGTGTTTGTATGCGAGAGGGCACGCAGTTTTAATAAGCTCCGTTCTGTCATGTGCTGTCTCGCTCACGCAGAAGTTGTTGTTGTTGTTGGCGGTGGTGTGTGTGTGTGTGTGTGATGTTGTTGAATAAGATGCTCAAGAGGGCTTGTTTACCATTCTGCTGCTTTGAACTATGGGAGGCTGACTGACCAAACACTCCTAATTAGTTCCTATCAACTCCTTTTACACACACACACACACACACACACCACACACACACACACACACACACACACACACACACACACGCACGCACAGTCTCTTGAAGCATAACAACAGCCACTGGGGGTCATTGTTCCCCATGGCTCCATATTTAGACTTTCTATGTTCTCGAGTTATTTGGTGTTGATTAAATGATGAAGATTAGGTTCCTGGTTAGTCAGAAAGCTTCAATTATTTGGAACCTTGTCTTTCCATAAAGTTTTCGATTTCTGCAGGTGAGCAATGTTTCCTTCCCAGGGGTGCATCATCTTCTCTCTTTTTTACCATGATCTCTCCTACCCTCATCTGTGGGTTTTCTGTGATTGATATGCAGCGTCTCACTGATCTCCCTTCATTACCTCTTTGTCTCAGTCTCCCATGTTTCTCTTCTTTCTCTAGTTTCTATTGTCGAAAACAAGAGTGTTGACTCGTTTGTCAGTCCGCCCCCCATCCCCCCCCCCCCACCCCCCACCACCTCCACCACCACCATAAAATAGCCACATGTACTCAACCCATTGAATTTCTTGTTTGTCTGGATACCGTTCATTTCAAACATTTGCCACTTTGTAGTTGGTCGTTTCATACTCTCCGTTTTTCGGTGGAAAAGACAGAGCCATCTGCTACAGGACTCTTCCAACCAGCAGTGCATCATCTTGTATCTGCCTTGACGATGTTCTGTGTAGCTTTGACAACCAGAGTACCAGTGGTCAACGCAAAAATAAACCACCTCAAAACTACTGATGATCTGCTGTAAGGAGATGTGGTTATGCCACTCCAATAGAAATGGTCTCTAAACAGGTCGCTGCCCAATGTTTATTTGATTTTAACAAGGGTCATACGTTTGTAGAATCCTTAAGGGTCAACTGGCCATTAGGCGATCTGAATCATAATAAGTGGAAATAGTTTATTATTATAGCAAATATTTATAAAGTATTATACAATATAATAAAAAAAAACGTCAGCTTTGCTTATTTTTATGGTTGTTTAACTTAAAATTCTACTAATAGAGCTGAACTGATACATAATAGTTCAAATAGACGGAAGGGTCTGTTTACAGGTATTGAATTGAAATAGAAATATGTCACCAGTTTGTCTACTCTTTGCTCTTTACGCTACTCTTCCTGCTGTTCTTACCCGATGCAACTTAGTTCACTCAAATAGTCAGTAGGTACCTGAACTTTGACAGATTTCTGCAATACTTCAGGTGCATTAGAAGTCCATGCCAACTGTTAATAGATCTACCATTTGACCTTAGACCCTGAAGGCCATTCTACTAAGGACACAGCAAGCACATGACGGCTAATGGATTAATGCCTAATCCATGGATGTACTAAAGCTTGTTGGTTAAAGAAACCAATCCTCAAACTGCCCTGGTTCTTGAGTAAACATCAGCTGGTTACTAGTGTCAAGGTATGCCAAGGTTTTAAAAAGTAAAAAGAAATAACGTCCATTATGCCACTATAACCCTCTTTTCAACATGTTGCATATTCATGGGGGTTGAAGACAATTTGAACAGTTAGTGCGCTGATTTTGAAAAAAAATAACAACTATATGCCACGGAAAAGGAAATGGCCAGACCCTTGTCTAAGATCACAGAGAGGGGTTAGTGTAGTGAGGAAAACTCAGCTCGGGTGTAAACATGTCAGAATAATGGCTTCCAGCTCTCAAGATAGCAAGGAGTGCATTAGTAGCTGTAATTGCTAATACCGCTGTTACTTAGACAGATATTTGACAGGAAGTGATGAAGACAATGTTAAGGCCTTTGTCAGTACACGTGTGAGCCTCGACAACGGGCAAGATTACCTGTGCTGAGCTGCTAATACTCACTATTAGACCCCCCCCAAGCCAGTGAGACTGGTATGTTGAGTGTCATTTGTTGCAACTTTGTCATAATGTTAGATGAGAGGAGCCATTTGTAGGAGAACCAAGTGTTGCTTTTTTATTCTGCTTATGTAGAATAAAAAACCTAATCATCCCTTAATACTTAATGTTCACTGTGAGAATAACAGGCGGATTGTTTATACCTGCTGGTATGTTCGCAGCGTGTTTATCTGTAAAACGTGCATTTTTACTAGGTTCTTGGCTCAATGGATTTTTGACACATTTGTTTATCAAAATATATCAATAATTTAAATATGTTTTAGTTTTATTTCTTCCAGACATTTATATGTATACACTAATATAGATTTTCAGTCATCCAGGGGATGAAAATTCTAAATGCTTCAGTAGAAGAGAACTGGACTTCTACCTTAGTTGAGTTGTCTTCTACTAATGCACTTCAAGAAAACCTTTAAGGAACTTTGTTTTAAAATTGTTATTGGGAAGCTATGAACATCTTATCTTTAATTTCAGGTTCACCACTGTAACAGATAACCCAGCCCATTAACAAGCTAGCATCACTGAGACAGACACAATAAATCTGCACAATAGGAGCATTTATTTTAAAACTATCAAATTAAAAATATTTTAATCTACTGAAATTAGCAGATATAAAACTTCATATCAAAACACCTATTGATGTGTAATTCTTGCAGCAGTAGAACAGTGCTAGTGAAAGCAGATCGTGTTGTACAATTTAGCTTTAAATGTTTGGGTAAATGCCCTGAAACAGCTATTTTAACACAGGGTTATTTTCCTGAGGGCTTTTTAAAACCAGCCCAGGCCTATTGCCTAGTAGCTCAAGACAGAAAATAGAGGCTTAAACACACATATTGTCAACCACATATGACTTTAACCACATAATTAGCCAATCGTTTACATATTTCATTTCCTAGACTATTACACATGTCTTTAATCATAACAACTTGAGGCCCGTCCCCAACTTTATCATCACTTCGCCATCACCAGAGTTTAGTAAGTAATCTGTAAAACCAAGTTTAAACCCTCAAAAATGACTTTGCTCTCCAAGTAGGCCCTTTTGAGTACTGGAGGTCCCCGTCAGTAGGTGTCCAAAACACACAGTAACAAACAGCGAGCCAGAAAGCTAAATGACGCCATCTGGCCCGAAGTTTTATTTTATTTTATTTTTACAATCAGATTTCTCTGGATTGTAGCTCAGCCAGTCCCGCTCCCCTTCGCTCCTTTTCTCATCACAAAGAGAGGCTGTTTTACGAGGTCTGGAGGCTATAAAACCTAAGGTTTGTAGTGCTGAGGTGGAGGGGCAGAGAAGGCTGTCAAAGAAGATGTAAATTACGCTAACAAAACTCCAGACTGGCACTCAACTACCCCCAAAAGAAAGACAGGGGCCAGGCAGGATGAGTCTGAGCAGAGGAGGGAAGGGGAGAGGATTGGGTGTTTACCATAACTTCAGAGAGCAGCGAAGTGGGGCAGACCGAAGGATTATAGGGGGTGAAAAGCAAAGGTCAGAAAATAGAGGCTGTACAGAGGAGAGGTAACGAAAGTGAAGGGGGTAAAGGGAAAATATATGGGAAGGGCTCTCTGCAGGAGCCTCACTGACACCTCCTCCCTTCTCTTCCCACAGCATTCCTTCCTTCCTTCCTTCTGATGCTTTGTTAATGCCTGGTGTTGTCATCCCTGTGCATTTATGTGACCTGGCAAGGCTGGTGCATGTGAAATATTGATCAGCTGGAAGCACAAGTCTGTGAACAGGCCAGTCTACAATACAACACAACATAAGTTAAGGCCACAGAAAACATAAAACACCCTGAAGAGAAAGCAGGAAACTGTCACAAATCCCTTTGCTTCAGTATCCAGGGCTGTGAAAAAGTAGTAGTCTCACCCACAGATTTCTTTGGCACTTTAAATGTTTAATATTGCCCAAACGATTTACCTGAATGAATGCAAAAGGCTGTTTTCCTTTAATAAGGGAAAAAAAATATCCAAACCAACCTATCTCTGTTTGAAGAAAGTTACCCACCACAATGAATGACTCATAAAGAAAATTAGTCATAAAGCAAATGGCCAGTTTTTGATATAGATCTTCTAGAGTGGAGAATTCAGGGTTCCATCAATAATGGCAGGTTGCACAGCTCCAAAAGCAGCGAGATCGCTTCAGACCATAATACAATCAGACTTTCAGTATATTGAGGATTTTTTGAAATGCTCCATTTTACCAAAGCTGTAATGGAAATGCACACCTTTCAAAAACATTTTTTATTCTTTTTTTTTTTTTTTTTTTTGCTTACATGAGATCAGGTGAGACCTGTAGTACTCCAGATGTTGTTCTGTTTTTTTCTTGTCACCTGACCTCTGTTCTTGGATTCTTTTAGGTCTGAGCGTAATGTATTGCTTTCTGGGATCTTTTAGCCTACTTCGCCTTTTCAGACAGGTTCTATTAAAGGGAGTTCTTGAATCTACAGGCAGAACTTGCACCTATGAGTTCTAGTAAGGTTATCAAAATAATCAGTATTTTGATAAAATTGATACTAAGAAAATGAACTATTTAGAGATGCCTGTTTACGTCAAAATCGATACAAAGCTACTCATTCACATTTGCCCAAATTGTTGCGCTTCTTCCAGCAGCAGCGCTGCTGTATCAGAGACACATCAGCCCCTCCCCTCCCTGCTGCTGCTCAAACGTCCAAAACGAGCTGCTGCTGGAAATTTTAAACACAGAATACATGGCGAGCACAGTCAGAAAAACATATGCGACCCTTTTTAGCCTTACACAAAAACAAAGGCTTATTTCGGAGGCCAAAGGATGGTACATGCTAGCTGGGCTAATGCTACAGGAAATTAGAATTATTACATTGAGTTGTGGATTTCTTCAGTTGGCTAAGGAGATTCTCTTGTAAGCTGGGGAATGAAAACAAAAGGTGTAAATGTGAAGAGAACGTAAAGAAAAAGAAAAAAGATGAAGAAAAAGATCGAGATGGCAGCTGATCTCTGCCCTTAATGCCATTTTTCACATAGCCACTAATCCTGTTTGGGCAAATAAAGTTTAAAGTTTGGATAATATGTTGTTTCTGTTGGAGAAAATATAATTCAGCATATTTTTTTCATGTACAGTTGTCAAAGTAACTTTGTTGCCAAGGGTTTTCAAAGCAAAGAAAGACCTCAGTTGGAGCACATTTGTCTTTGTCCAGCTTTCAATTCAAGCCCTTGCTCTAATAATTGTAGAAATGTTCAAAACATATCTCAGAAGCAGAAAAGATGAGCTGCACTTGTACGTACAAAAAAGTACAGTGTCATTATGTCCCATTATGCCTGAAATATCTGTTTTGCTCTGTTCTTGAAATTAAGTGCTTACCTCCTTTAAAAAGAATATTGGCTTGTTTGTATGTTTTCTCTCTGTTTGCTTGGACTAAACTACTTTAAATAAGTAACATTTAAGGATTTTCTTGCAGTATATTCTTTTGTAAATGGCTTTTGAGAGGAGGACCAGACAACGATGGACGCAGATGCAGTTTTCATGGCAACAAAAACTAATCAGTTCAAGAAGTTTCACTTTTCCATAGATAACAGCAGCAAACTTCTCCACAAAATAGCAGTGATGGAAATGAAATTCCAAAAAAAGTAAAAAAAAAAAACAAAGCAACTGGACTTGTTTTCCGTAGTTGAAAACAAGTCCAGTTGTTTTTTTGGAATGACCATGACCTGGATGACTGAGAACCTTTACCAGCAGATGGAAATGAAAATTCATTGGCTTGAAGTGAATGTGGATGGAAATCCTGTATATGTATGGGGCGACAGTGACATAGCTAGAGAGTTTGTCCTGTAACCTGAAAAATGAACCTTGACTCTATGTTTAACAAAGGGAACTTACCATAATGAGCCTAGGAAAAACTGGAGGATGCTGGTCTTAACTCAGCAATTGAAGTTGCCTTTGATTATTCTGTTTAAAGTATAAATTGTAACTTCATGGCCTGTAGTAGGACTGAGCAATATATCGATATTTTAAAAATATTGACCTTTTTTCATGAGATATAGAAGAACCTATATTGTTTACATGAAGATGATCTATGTTGTGTTATAATTGTACTTTAATGTATTCCAGTAGGTTATCTTTTAACTGTTTATCATATTTACCTACAGCTGTTTGTTAAAAAATGGACCTGTAAGACATCTGGGATAAAGCTTTGCTTCAGAGATGCTTTTTTATAAGTACTTATGAACAGAGAAACATATCAAGATAAATATTGTATATCGGCATTCAGACTAAAAATATTGAGAAATTAGTTTTGGTCCATACCGCCCAGGTCTATCCTGTAGTTACACTTTTATTTCCTTTCCTTTATTATGCCACTGCAGTGTACTTATGTTTTCATCATGTAAAGCACTTTGAATTGTGTTGTTGCCAATATGCGCTATGAAAATACATTTGCCTGGCCTTGTCATATCCACCAAGAAACATGATTCCTCCGTTAATCTGAGTTCGGGTTCCTGGTGTCTGTGTGGAGAACATGGAGAACATCTACATGGATCGTTCGTCCACCAGCCCACCTGATAACTGCTATCAGAATCCTTAACTCTGCCTCCACTTCCTGTCCACCCTCCAGTGCATCATTGTTTACCAGATTCCAGCCAGACGGAAATGAGGTCAAAATATCACTTGACCACCATACATTGAACTCTTGTCAAACTCTTTTATCTTTCATAAACTCACCTTCTCCAGGAACTTCGACTATCTCTGCATCAGTAATTCCCTTTCACCTAATATAAGCCCACTACTCATCATCTTCATAAGTATATCTAACTATATCTCTCCTCCATACTGGAACCTGGTGCCTGATCCCAAAACCTGCAGAACATCATTGAAGTACATATTATACAACAAATGCTTTTCTGAGCCTTCACCATCGTGTCAGTAATTTTCGCTTGCACCAGAGTCCTAATCCATGACGGTGGTAGCCCAGTTGATTTTTTCATTGCCATGCACTTTAATTATTCAGAATTTAATTCAGTTCAATTCAATGCAATAAAGCGCCAATTCACAACTTCTCATCTCAAGGCACTTTACAAAGTCAATTCAATCAAATTATCCAAACAGATGGATCAGAAAGTTTTCTATCTAAGGAAACCCAGCAGGTTGCATCGACTCGTTGACCAGCAGCATTCACTCCTCCTGAAAGAGCGTAGAGCCACTGTGCACGGTCTTTGATGACACAACACAGCATAACCAAATTCCGAATGTACTTTTTAAAACCAGTGAAAACACCCATAACCTCCTCTACACACACACACACACACACTCTTCCACCGTCAGACATAACGGATCTACGACACGATCCCACATAACAGCAGAAACAAAATTCTGAAAACATTTCAAATTAAATATGTTCAAAATGATAAAAGATGAAGGTTATGGGGAGGGGCACAAGAGTGGGATAGAGCAAACATGCTGATTCAGCTCTGTAATGGCCCTGGGAAGAAAACTCTTTGGAGGTCTTGAGAAACAGCCTTTGATTGCGCTGGTTACCATGCCAGCAGTGGTCCCTCTGATTCCTCACAAAAGTATTTTGCTCATATTCCAAAATACAGAACAAAGTGACCCTTTCATGGCTGATTAAATGTCATTAGATTATGCCCTGATGAATGGCTAAGGTCTACAGCAGCATATTCAGTTATTTATCTTTGTTACTTCTTTGTTTCTTTTTTTTTTTTTTGTCCCTCGATCATTAGAATTTCCTACCATTTTAAAATAATCTGGAGTTATATCTCAGTTGTCTTTGTCTCAAGTAGCCTTTGAGGCTACTAATCAGATGAGCAACAAAGTATTTTTGCCATAGCTTTTTAGTCCACAAAACCAATATCTCTCAACATCAGCATGATTAAAACTGACGCTATTATTGCAGTAATTTGGATCCAAAGCATCCCATCCTGCTTAGTAATACGTACCATGAGTTACACTGTTGACACGAAGGATGTCCTGAGCAGCATTCTTTTTCTGGATACTGATGAGAGTAATTTAGGGAGTGCACACAGCAGCGTGTTTTGGTTATAACGGAGAAGCTTTGTTGCATTTTTCCTGTGTTTTTATTGTCAACAGCAACATTTGGGAAAGGGTTTAGGGGTAGAAGGATTCAAAGACACTCTCCATTGTCATGTACACAGGAAAGAACGAATCGACCTGTACGGGGAAGCCCTGGCAGGTGTGCATTATGACTGCAGTCGGTAGAAATTACAAGCAGTTTGAAATGCGCAGAGGTGGTTTTGATAGAAGAAAGTCACCTTATGGACCTCATCATCTGTCCATATGAACCTGTGAGCCCCTGCCATTGTTTATTTACCGGTGGCGCCTTTTTAAGCGCAAACACTTGTTGAGTTTCAGAAGACATGCCGCCAACTAGTGGCGTGGCAGGAAAACTACACTGTTCGTAGCGCTTCGACTGTGTGGTGCATGGAGATAAAAGTTTAAACTTTGTCATGTGGATGTGTAAACAGAAACACAACCCTGTTTTTAACTCCGGCTGTCACGATATATCGAATGATTCGAGGACCTTGATTCATAAAATTCGAGGCAAAATTATCTGCCTCAAAGCTTCGTTACGTTGTTTGTTTGTTCAGTACACTGTGTACGGCCACTCAGCTAACGCTAACGATAGCCTAGCCTACTGTCTCCATAGCGGATAACCATCCACTACGGAGACAGAAAGCAATGGGCAAAAAGCAGCGCCTGAAGTTTCAAAGGTGTAGGGACACTTTTAATTTAACAGAAAAGAAAGCTGCGATGAGCTTCTAGCTGCCGAAGATTAGTGCTTCTACTCGAGAAAACAAAGCATCTGCACACAGTGAAGGAGTACTTTTAGGAGTAGTTTTACTGCATTGTACTTTTTACTTTTACTTGAGTAAAAATATGTTAATTCTGATGTGACAGTTTTGCAACTGTCACATCAGAATTTCCTCACTCTGGGACAGTAAAGGTATTTATATTCCTCTACAGAATGGGTTAAATAAAAATAATTTATTGTGCTTGAATTTAAATAACTTGTTTACCTTTTTTATGAATGTGTAATTTTGTATTGCCTGAAAAAACTAAAGGAGTTTAACTTAGTCCTGAAGTACACTAGAAGGGTTTTCCTTTAAATTAATAGAATTATGCTTTTTACACAGAAAAAAATCCAGAGTTTCAAGGAAACGTTGTACATTTTTGTTTGTGACCATTTTCTCTACAGAGGCAAGGCAAGGCAAATATATTTATATAGCACATTTCAGTACAAAGACAATGCAAAGTGCTTTACATGATTAAAATATAGGAAAACAAAACAGAATAAAAGCAAGTTGGAATAAAAGAAATTAAACAGGCAGCTGCACTGTATTGATGTTAAGGCAACCAGGAAGTGCTGAGCTTTTAACATTTTAATCCTATAACTTTTTAGCTGCAGATTTATTGTTTTTTTTTAAAAAATAATTGAATTATTTGATAGATTGCATTTTTCATTTATTTCTGTTACTCATAGAGTAAGCATTAGTAATTATGTGAAAAATCTGCAGAATGTGACAATTTCTTTATCGATTACTCGATTAATCTTCAGAATAATCGTCAGAATAATCGATTACTAAAATAATCGCATATGACAGCCAAGGATTGTCCACTGCAGGAGTCATTACCTCTTTAAAAACCGTGCTTAGTAGCTGTAAAATGACATTTTATTGGTGTTAAATGACCTGCATTTATCATATTCCTCAGTAGTGTGTGAGACACTTCAGAGGTCCCCAACAGCCCCCTGATGCCACCATGTTGGTCACACACTGCTGTGGGATGGCACACCATTATCCAACCTGTATTTATCACAAGTAAGCCATTGCGACAGTGATGGGGATTCTGGGGGAAATGCACACTCAAACCAATTTTACAACTGTTGAAAGTGTATTTAATTAATTCCAAATCCAATCAATTTTGGTCATCTGCTGAATGAATAATGAGAATTTTGATCAGAATGATGCACAGCAATTTCTACCTCAAGGAAGCTGGAATGGTGTAGCTTTGCTTTTATTAAGTGGTTCTTCCAACCGTACTGATCCAGATGCAGTTTATATTCAAGATCTCCTATGGCCATGGTAAACCTCAATCATGCAACTACGTTGGGGCGAAAGTTTAGTATTTTTTAGATATTACAGAACAGTGCTTCTGTTATTTAGAAGTGTTCAGCTTCTCTCTGCGTCCGTCTTTACAGTCGATGCATTTTAGTGGAAATGCAGTTTTAAAATCCTCTACTTGTAAAAAATTTTTTGAACACATTAACCTTGATTCTTAACCAAACAGCAACAGAAAAAGAAAACCTTTATGATTTGCTGGCATAGCAACACTGACGTGGGTTCAGCTGTTTTTTTTTTCCTCTTACCACCTGATCTGGATCTCTCATTTCACCACAGATATTCTCTGACTTTACAATTTAGTTGATGGGTCTGGGTTAGTGACTATTATGTTTGAAGTTTACTTTCAAAAGCAATGTGCATTGTAGCTTTACTCCTGTTATCCAGAGCTTTTTGATAACATAATGGAGCGTTAACACCAAGCGCAGCACCAGCTAAGCTGCTCTCTAAATTCCATTGGTTCATATTGTTGCTCCAAGCAACAGAAGCAACGCACAAGCTGAGCACAACTCTCCATGAGGTGCATGCAGTTCTGTGGAGCTTGCGTTGTGCTTAAGTCAAAGTTGATATTTGTTGAACCTTGACCACGGTTTGCTGCAGTAGATGCTCACAAAGGCAATGGAGGCAGAATATCAGACTGCTGTAGACTGGACTGAAAGTAGCTGGTCAGAGTGGAAACTGAGCTCCTCCACAAGCTCCACACGGCTTTCTGGTTCATAGGGTCTCATCATGTGTGTCTTTCAATGTTTTTATTCTCTTCCTCCTCTGTCTTCTTAGAAGTTTAGGTCTAATGTTGGTTTTAGCTCAAGCAAAATAGTATATTCGCAGAGAAGTCTTTGCCATCATCTACTTGTAAATGGGAAAACCCTGCCTCTTTTACGCTGCAGTCTGGTATGGATGAGCAAAGGTCAGAGAATAGAGGCTGTACAGAGGAGAGGTAAAGAAAGTGAAGAGAGTAAAGGGAAAATATATGGGAAGGGCTCTCTGCAGGAGCCTCACTGACACCTCCTCCCTTCTCTTCCCACAGCATTCCTTCCTTCCTTCCTTCTGATGCTTTGTGGTGTTGTCATCCCTGTGCATTTATGTGACCTGGCAAGGCTGGTGCATGTGAAATATTGATCAGCTGGAAGCACACGTCTGTGAACAGGCCAGTCTACAATCCAACACAACAGAAGTTAAGGCCACAGAAAACATAAAACACCCTCAAGAGAAAGGAGGAAACTGTCACCAATCACTTTGCTTCAGTATCCAGGGCTGTGGTCTCATCCACAGATTTCTTTGTTTTTTGTCACTCTTAAATGACCTGAATGAATGCAAAATGCTGTTTTCAAATAATGATTTCACTTAATACGGGAAAAGGGCTATACAAACCAACCTATCTCTGTATGGTTAAAAAAAAAAACTCAATATAAACAGCTGCTTGCTCAACTCTTGGCTGCATTAAAGCATTTGCAATAAATGAGTCATAAATAAATGAGTCATAAATAAATGACCAGTGTTTTTTCTACACTGCTCTTCTTTAGAGAATTGTTGTGCTTAACCCCCATTGGATAGTTCTCATCCATAATTGGCCCATTTAAGGTCATTGCACATAAACCTCAACCAGTCCACTCCCTTCCTTTTTTGTCATTTATCGGTGGGCCCGCTGCCCCAAGGACAACCTGAGCTAAGTCTTTCGGTGTTTTGTAGTAGAGTGCAGAATTCATGGTTCTATTGATAATGGCAGGTTGTCCAGGTCCTACAGTAGCAAAACGGCTTCAGACCATCACACTAACATAATCATATTACACTTTCAGTATATTGATGATTTCCTGAAATGCTCTGGTTTACCCAAGTTGTAACAGAAATGCACACCTTTCAAAAAAAATTTTTTGTTTTGTTCTTTTTGGTCAGCAGGGCTTTGTGCGCTGGATCTCTCATGGATTCCATTTTTTCGACCTCACTGAGGCAAGTGAGACCTGCAGTACTACAGATGTTGACCTAGGTTCTTTTGTGACCTCCTGGATGAGTCAGCAATGAGCACTTTGGGTCATTTTTACACGTTCGGACACTTAGAGGTGTCTTTGTAACACTGTTAATATTTTAATGACTGATTGCCATCTGTTCGTAGATTTGCAGAGATTGGAGCATAGTATGTTGCTTTTTTATCTTTTAGCCCACGTCAAGTTGACAGGAAGCTTTTATTAAAGGGATTTCCTTATTCTACAGGTTTGGTGGTAATCAGACCTATGAGCTTCTAGTGAAACTAAGCTCAGCTTTCCAAAATACCATGATTAATCAGTCAATTCATGATTTACCAAAAGGGCTAGTGACTTTTTTCACACAGGGCTCAGGTGGTTGTGATTATTTTCTTTCCACCAATAAATGAAACGATAATTTGAAAACCACATTTGCTACTGGAAAACGTATGATTCACAGTGTAAACATAAACAATTCAGAATACGAGCGTCTTAACATCTGGGTTGTTTTTCAGTTTTTGGTTGATTGAATTGATCAATCTAAAAGTCACCCTTCAGGTTAAACCAGTATTACGCTTATTCTACAACTCCTAAATGTTGGCCAAAGGCAGTGTAGTGCAAATACATCATGGAACAGTGAGTTCTTGAACTAAGAGGAGGTGGCTTTCTATTGTCATTGGCTGCCGCGGTCTCCAACGTCTTGACGTTAGGCCGATAGTAGTCGTATGACCAGTAAACCCCTCATGGATGCTTGGCATGGTGGCTGAAGGCACAGAAGTAAAAATTATTATATTGGGTTGTGGGTTTCTTCAGTTGGTAAGGAGAGGCTGTTGTAAACTGAGGAATAAAAACAAAAAGAGTAAATGAATAAGTAAATTTGAGGGGAAGTAAAAGACACTGGAGAAAAGGATCATATATCTTTAAATCAAGATGGCAGCTGATCTCTGCCTGTAGTGCTAATTTTCCCATAGCCGCTACTCCTGATTGGGCAAAAATAGATAACTTGAGAACTATGTTTTTTGTAAGGAAAACTTAAAGTTTGGAGAATCTGCTGTTTCTGTTGAAGAAAATATAATTCAACATATTTTTTATATCTTTAGTTTTCGAAGTATGTTGCCAAGGGTTTTCAAAGCTAAGGGAGACCTCCGCTGGAGAACATTTTTCCTTTGTCCAGCTTTCAATTCAAGCCTTTGCTCTAATGATTGTAGAAATAATCAAAACATATCTCAGGAGTAGAAAAGATGAGCTGCACTTGTATGTACACAGACGTACAGTGTCATTATGGCCCATTATGCCTGAAATATCTGTTTTGCTCTGTTCTTGGACTTAAGTGCTTACCTCCTTTTAAAAAGGATGTTGTTGTCATACTCACAGAGGTTTTGTTGGGTCATTAATTGTTGCTTGCTCCAGAGTTTTATCCTAAACCATGACAGTTGTTGTCTAATTGGGTCTTTTCATAGTCAGGTACTTTCAATATTGCGCTGGTTACCATGCCAGCAGTGGTCCCTTTGAATCCTCACTCAAGTATTTTGCTCATATTCCAAAATACAGAAAAAAGCGACCCTGTCATGGCTGATTTAACATTATTAGATGATGCCCTGATGTCCGCAGCCGCAAATTGAGTTCTTTTTTTTTTCTCTTGTCCCTCATTCTTGTATATGGTAAAACATAACTCCTATCTAAACACATTTTCAAGTAATCACGCGCTATATATTGGGTATTTTGGTTAAGTGGCCGTTGAGGCTACTAATCAGAAGTGGCAATAATGCAGAAAACATTATTTTAACATTTTTGCATATCTTTTTTTAGAGATAATATTACAGGCTTTTTATTTTATTTTATATACATACAGACCTAAACAATGACTACAGACTAACCCATTAAAACCACACTCACACATACTTTGCACCAATTCTATCATAAATTGGAAATATGTGGTGCATGTTGCAACAGCAGCATACCCATGAGTACAGAGGCCAGCAGAATACAGCTTCCATGATATTGGTTCTTATTTTGTTTGTACAAGATTTACATTTCCCTCATTGTCTATGTTCATAAAAGGTTCCCTAAGGTGAGCAAAGACCTTTCACTTGCCCTTAACATCGTAAGTCTTTCCAACCCAAAACAATGTGTCAGTGCTCTAATCCACTTTTTTGGTCTCTGTGCATCCATATCCAGAGATTGAGCCACAGAGCCCACTCTGCGGGCCTGAGAGGTTCCAAAATCCAGTAGTTTCACTGTTTGTAATAAAACTTCTGGGTATATTCCCAAAACGCAGGGTTGGGCATTACAGCGTATTTTAACCCTAAACATCCCTGTTAGGCATCCAGTGACCTCCTTCCACAAGCGCATCTCCGCACACAATGGATCAGAGTATCTTCCTCAGTGAAGCATGTATCTGGGATGTTGGCTGAAATGTGACGGAGCTTTACTGTGGTTGTGTGCATTCTGATTAGCCGTTTGTATTAACGTTTCTGCAACATCTTTCTTTTATCCGTTTAGTTTTGCCTGGTTCACCATAAAATCCCACAGCGAGCTCCCTGCCACCAGCGAAATGCAGGGGGGGAGAGGTAGCGCAGCATAGCTCACAGTTCATTATACGCTGCATTCACTTGCACTGGGACATCTGATGTTTTCTGATGATGGCATATGGAGCCGTTAAATGCGTTTTCTGAAGTCCAAGGCCTTGGACTTCAGATGTGTTGAAACAGAAATTCTGACTGAGTATCATTATCATGTCATTGTTTTGTGTGCTTGTTTTAAGTTGCTGTCACCATTGTTTCCTGTGACCTCACTGTTGGTTAACAATGTGGTTTTATGCTCTCATCTCTGGGAGTTTAACTTTTGTTAACTGTATAAAATGCGTTCGCTAAAAGCATCATCATCAAGCTGCTTACCGAACTCAGATGTTACTCTGGATCGTTTTTTTTAATTATTATCCAGGCTCTCACACATGAAACTCGGAGTTATAGGTTATGCTGTGGTGCACATCCAGAAGCAATTAGAGATGAATGGATGGTAGATTTGTTGAAAATCTTACACGAGGAAAGGCAACAAACACAAAATCTAAACAAGTGTTGTCGCTGTTTTTTCTTGAGTGGGTAAAACGCTGGCCTTTAAACATTAATGTCACCGATTTTGCCCGCGGGCCAGACATATTGCGTGGTTTTACTGTTGGACGCTGAATACACCCTTGTTGATGTGTCCCGCTCAGCTCTTTTGCCAGATGACTGGGTTTTTGGCACACACACGAGGGCAGAGAGCTGGAGAGGGGGGACGTGGCCCTTTGTTATCTCTTTGCTGGAATGATCGCGCACCTGCATGCAGCTGGTGGTGGGATTTGCTGCGCGGTCATTGTGAGGCCGTGAAATGCCTGCTAGGGGTTAAAACAACTGTGATCTGGAAAGCAGGATGGCTGCTTTCACCTACACTGCAAAAAGAGAACTAAAAATAAGTAACATTTTCTTGATATTTGTGCATTTATCCTTGATTTGAGCAGGTAAATAAGATTATCTGCCAATGGAATGAGTATTTTTACCCTTAAAATAAGATAATTAGATACATTGCACTTGGAATAAGATGATGGAGATGAATTGTTCCTATTTTAAGTGCAAAAATCTTATTCCATTGGCTAAAAATCTTATTTACCTGCTCAAATCAGGGAAACATGCTCTCATTTCAAGAAAAATTATCTTATTTTTAGTTATATTTTTGCAGTGTATTATTTCAACATCCACATTTATTGCGTTTTGTCTAATCGGTGGCTTTGCACTTTAACACTAAAGCAATAGTGAAGTTTATTGGAAATCTTTGTGAGAGGCCCTCACCATGTGGTGCATACTTGTGAAGGTAAAGGAAAATTAGACATGGGTTTTTAACTTTAGAAATCCTGAAATGCTTCTTTTTTAGTGTTTGCAGTTGAAGCTGACACTCTCTACCGGATATGCACATCTAGAGGCTGCAATGTTCGCCTATTCTTCTTTGCTCAAGCAGACTGCATGGACAGCGTGGGTGAACAGTAATAATCAGCTTATGCCACTGACTCTTGAGTTGAACTACCTGGGAATTGACCTGACGCCGTCAGTCAGTCAACCCTGGAGGCTCGTCAGCAGCTGACCAATCGGTGATCGCAATTTGTCCCTAGGTGAAACGCCCCTTACCTGCAGGAGCTTTAGACCCTTTAGCTCCGACAGCATTGTTGGGATTTTGCATTACGAACACATTGTGCTCAGAGGGATCACTATCGCTGCTGTTGGAGGTTAGATCTTTCTAGGGTACACCTCCGCATGGGTGTCACGTCAATTCTGTCTGGGCTTTGACTAGGAAATTCAAGGACATGAATACGCTTTGATAAAAATCCCTTCATTCTAGCTCACACTGAATGTTTAGGGTTGTCATGCTGGTAGATCAACATCCGCGTTAAATCAAGCTTTTCAACATGATTGCACCCCACAGCATGATGCTTCCGCCATCATGTTTTACCACCATGTCATGGTGTGTTAAGGTTGATGTGCTGACTAAAGTTTCTTCTGCAGGCTAAAATAAAGTGTAGCTGGGTAGGTTTGTGGGGTCAAGATCTGTATATCAGGCATGTAACCCTTCTGCTAAGCTGAGTCTAAACGTTATGGAACAAGTCCAGAACACCACAGGGCGACAGGACACAGTGCTAACATGTTTTAAGCTTCGCTGCCACGAAGATGGAAATTCCTGGACACACCCATGACTTCAGACTGCAGCAGGCAAACGGGTGTCAGTTGGCGGTCGGTTGACCCGACTTTGGTGAGTGGATGTGTGTTGGTGCTGCTTTGGCATGCAAATTATTGACAGCTATCTGCTGTTGTTGGTTAGCTGACCTCCTTATCTGTTATACCATCTGCAACTGAAGGGTTTATATTTAAATCTGTTGTGAAATACAGTTGGCACTTGGCGAAAATGCAGAGCGCGCAGTTTCCGTGCATGAAAATGTGCATACAACACATCTATTGCTGCATTGTTGTCTGTATTGTAGTTGCTCGTTACATTTCGAGGCATTTTTAGCCCCATGTTTGTTTTCCAACACTGCCACGAACCTGGGAGTGCGCCCTTTCCCATTTGACTGCAGTGCCTGTATTTGGCTGTTTGCATGCTCGCTCATACTTAACAGGTTATTTAATGTGAATTTCTATTTGGGACAGATGAATGTCAGGAGATCCATTATCCTTTATCTGAACCCCTCAGTGCATAGTGAGGAAGGGGGTGAGATGGGATGAATGAGGATGCTTGACTGGAAGGGTAGATGGATGGATTAATGGAGCATTAGTGTCCTATGACACACTGCCGTTAACTGTCACTTTCTGTCCTTTATGAATTATTCACACCAGCCTCTTTGCTACGTGGCTGCCATCTCCTGTGTTTGATAAACTTGAACACATCACGCTTGGAGGTCCTGCTTTCACATAACGTAAAACGTCGGCATCAGGAATCGTTACAGGTGCATCTCTTTGAATTGGAATATCATAGAAAAGTTCATTTGTTTCAGGAATTCAGCAGAGAAAGTGTAACTTGTTTATAGATTCATTACACGCAGAGTGATATATTCCAGTTGTTTATTGTTGTTACTGGCTCACAGCTAATAAAGAACCCAAATTTAGTTTCTCTGAAAATTTTAATATTATATACGACTATTAAAAAAAGCATATTTCATTTAAAAATGTCAGCCTACTGACTAGTATGTCCGTGTACAGTACAGTACATACCCTCAACATGTGGTCAGGGCTCTTTTTGCATGAATTATTGCACCTCCATGCCAGTGTGGCATGAAGGTGATCAGGCTGTGGGTCTGCTAAGGAGTTAAGGTAGTCCAGGTTTCATTCAATACAGCGCTCTCAAACGCCAATCCTCGAGGACTGGTATCCTGCAACTTGTGTCCCTTGCCCTACACCCCTGAATCAAATGGCTAAAGTGCCTCTGTAGCATGCAGCCAAGCATTACAGAGCTCTGCTGATGAGCTCATCCTGGAGCCAGGTCTGAGATGCAGCTAAATGTTGCCTTTGAGGACAGCAGTTTGACACCTGTGCTTTAATAGCAGCCTTCAGCTTTTCTGCACCATTGATGTAGTGTCTCTCATCCTCCTCCTGTCAATATCTCATAGATTCTCTGCAGGGTTTAGGTCAGGCCAATTTAGGTCAGGCCAATTTAGTGTCAGGCACAGTGGTACCATGGCCATTGAAGCAGACATCGGCACCTTTGGCATCGTGGGCAGGTGCTGAGGCTGATGGAAAATGAAATCGGCATCTCCATGAAGCTGATGTTTTCCTGGTAAACGGCTTTTCTGACTGCAGACTTGATACAACCTTAGCAGATGATGTGGTTTACCAAACTGTGAACTGTGGAAACTTTGCACTGGACTTCAAGCACCTACAAAAGAAATACAAAATCAACTTTCATATGAAAATAAAGCAACATCCCAGTTTTTCTCCATTGCTCAGGTAAATCGCGTAACACAAGGAATGTGACACTTGAAGCTTATGTCCTGGATACATATTGGTTTGGTGGCTCTTTATTGTGCTTTGTTTAACAATCTTTTTAAGGGTTGCACTTCTTTTTCTACCGCACGTTTTTCTTCCACTTAACGTTACATTAATATGCTTGGTTTTAAAGAACCAGCTTCTTTAGAGATGATTGTTTGTGGCTGATATTCCTTGTTGAGGATGTCCATAGCTACATTTGCATGGACAAAAGTAAATGGCCAATCAGAATAAAAATGCGTTATGTAAACAAGCCAATCGGAATATCAGATTAAGCTCAATTGAAATTAAATTGTAATCCGAATGAGAGGGTTGGTATTTGCCAATTGATAATCCGAACAACATGCATGTAAACGCTTGTCAGGATCAAGTTATTACAGATCAGGCAAACTGACCTGAGTGCGCATGTGCGCCGGGAAGCAAAACTGTCTGTGCTCCCCATACAATCTTTCTATTCGAAACATTAAAAATTATTTAATGTCATTATTAAATAATTATTATTTATTTAGTAACGTTTTTAATCTAATGGTAATTAGAAGATGGTGCAAGTCCAGCCTGGGTGCTTGGAAGACAAACGGCTAATATAATACCGGTCTGCTTGTTTTCTTTTTTGTTTTTTAGCAAAGATGCAAATTTCACAATTGCTCATGTCAGAGTGATTCTATTCTGAATAAAGCCAGGTGCAAATAAACACACATAATGATCGGATTAATTGATTGTGTGGCCATATAAATGGTAAAATCCAATTATGTTTTGTTTTTTAATCTGAATACATTTCAAATGTCCATTTAAACATAACTAAAGGCTACTGCAAAACTGTCAAGTCAGCTCAGTCGGGTCCTCTGGGGTTGTGCAGACCCTACTGAAACATTGGTGTGTTAAAAATCCTTTTGTTATTGGTTCATAACCCTAAAACCACCTGAAGACTTTAAATATATCACCTTGTGTTGGATACATTTATATGTTAGATGTTATCTTTTCAAGTTTAACTCCTGCTTATTGAGATGCACTCACACTATTTAATTTGGAAATGTATGATCAAATCGGTGAAAGCGTGGAAGATCCTGGTCTCTTTGACGTCATAATTTTAGACGTTTGCTGACGTCTGTAAAAAGGGCATTGTGGTGACGGAGCTGGTCACGCAATCCTCTTGTGTACTCTGACCAAATTAAGTGCAAGCACACACGAAACTGCATTCCCATATGAAGCATATGGTTGTCACTCATTTTGCAACTTAGGGAAGTTGCAACAAATAAGGGGAAGTTTAGAAACTATCAGGCATTGTTGCGTTTTTAACATCACTTACTGTATGTTGCCTGCGATCTCCATTGGGTCAGCGTTGTTACTTTTTTATTGCAAAATCTGTGTCAAAATGTTTTTAAGTTACTCAACACACAAGGTCAAATGAACTCTCAGTCTCTTGGAGGATAATTCAGCTGTTTCACTGGGTTCTAGTTTACTTGTTCTAGCAGCACATCCCATCGCGGACATTTGCTTGAATCACATCCAGCATTTAGTGTTGAAAGGGCTTATTAAACGTCAGCCATTAAACCTCAGCGCTACGTTTCCTCAACTAAAGGGCCTCTAATGGTTGTAATGCAGAAAACAGCAGCCTCTTGTATCACTTAAGCCACACATGTGGCCCATTCACAAAGTCACACAGTTAGTAGCTCAACTTGGCAATATCCATCATTACCTTTAAGCACAGATGGGCATTAGCAAATATATACTAGTGATAGTTTAGAATAGCAGAACGACTTTTCCTCAAACAATATATCGGAATATTTGGAAAAGAAATGGAAAGCCAGTTTGTCAGAGAAGTGCCTGCATTATCTACACACACAGACAGAGAGACGGGAAAGAGGTGGGCTGTTGGCCAGGCAGGTTAGAGGTGTTAGTGCTGGTGTCTGCTCGGTTGCGTGGAAACTACTCCAGTGTACAAACACACTGACCCTAGAGCAAGTGCTCCTCTTTTCAAAGGCAGTCTGTACAAACCCGACACTTGGCTGGCTTTCCTTCTGAAATATGCAACATTTCTTGTTTATTTACCGCAGACACAAATGTCCCCTACAGACTTGGGCGCAATTGTTTGGGCCCCTGGCAAAGGGGAAAACCAAGCCTACAAACACTGCAGCATTCTAATCTCACATAGGGGAATGATCTTCAGTTTGAGTACATTTATTGATAGGGAGCCAGATTTATTGTTAGGAAATGGTTGTTTTATGCTAAAATCATCAGTGGCATATGAGAAATCCCTAATCTGTCCTACAGTTGCTTTTTGGCAACAAACACTTTAAGTAGGGTTGCCAGATGAAAGTGTAGAAAAGCACCTCACGGAGACTGTTCAAGTATAGTGGAGGATCTGTGGTGCTGTTGTTGTGTTTCAGTAAACAGTGAGACACACCAGGATCTTTTAGATCTAAAGGAATCGGCCAGGAGACGGACAATGAGTTTTCATCGGGACGCTCAGCAGGATAATGTTCTTAAATGTGACCAACTCAATACACCAGTGGTTCAGTCCACTTTTACTCCTCCACTGTACTCAAAATAAAAGTACTTTTTTTTTGCTAAGATTTCAATTGTGGGATTTTGCTACTGCAGTAAAAGACGACCCTATTTGGCAAGAAATGTGTCCACACCTGTGTGTCTGCGCTTAACCCGCCGGAGGAAAAACTGCAAACTGCCATTTCACTCCAACTTCAGAGACAGAAACTGGGCTGTTGTGTTTACATCAAAACAGCGTTTTATTCATGTGGGCCCTGATCGTGATTAAAAGTTATGACTAACTCACTAGGCTGAATACTGATGTGGATGATCATTTTTGTTAACTCTTGCCAAACACACACAGACCCTAACTTTCTAACACATCACTGAAGCTTTTCCAGCAGCCTTTTTGGCTGCTCCGATGGAAAGACGGAAAAAGCTGCAGAGACAGTAGAGAAGGAGAGAGAGGAGGAGGAGACAAAGGAAGAAAGGGAAGCAGAATGAGGCTCTCCATCATGCTGTCAGTGAGCTGAAGCTTTAGCTTTACTGAGGAATAAAAAGTGTTTTTAAAAGGTGCTGCAAGGTGCAGCAAAGATGAGTCGGATAAATGACTTCTCTTTTTCATTCAAAGAGCCCACTAAAGCCCGCGGGGTCGTTGCTTACGTGGATCTGTGTGTTTGTGTGTGGTGTGTGTGTGAAGAGATGGACTGAGACAAAAAAAAAAACATGTCTGCAAGAAAAGGATGAGAAACTGAGACGGTTTGCCTGGAGTTTGTGTCCGAGAATGCATGCAAAAGCCAGACTTTTGACATGCCTAGCTGATGTTTTTGTTTCCTTTGACACTATAACATATGAAGTTTTTTGTTTGTCTCCTTTCACTGCTGAGTGGGAAAAGTAATGTATCTCAGAGGGGCCGCACAATGTGGTACAATAGGCCAAAAATATTGAATAAGGCCTGAAAGGGAGCCTCAGTCTGAATGACAATAGGCCTAAAAGTGGGGGTGAGGACTAATGATGCAGAGGGGAGAAGGTCCAGACTGATGATAGATCTCCACTGGTTAAATATTATCAGGGTTCCTTTTTTATGTAGCAACCCCCAAGCCTGTCCTGGTATCAAGCGTAGAATGGCAAGATGTGAGCAGATAATGATTTGCTCCTCTGTGGCTTTCTCTTTTTGTGCATCAGCCTCTTCACTCGCCTCTGAGACAATCTGTGTCAGGGCCCCGAAACACAGATGGCATCCATAGTAACTGCAAATGAATGCCACTGGTCCGAAGCCTAATTACATTGTTTTATGTTAAAATGAAACTTACATTTGCGTAGTTAGAGAGATCAGAAATATTCAGATTTGCGAAGCTTAGCTTTTGCACACCTTTAACACAACTCTGTGTATAGAAGTCAAGGCATTCAGATCACAGTGCTATGTGTAACCTTAATGAGCAACAAGCCTGCCCTTTCTATGTGCTCAGACAGAACAGACTCATGCGTTGGCATGTGAAAGGCCATGTGAGGCAGATGAATGTCGGTCATGTTTTTACTACTTCATAACCACTAAACGGGAAAACAGTCAAACAAAGGTTTGAAAGCATCACCTAATTCCTCCCACGACTCATCGGGTTGATTGAGCAAAACGTGGGCCTTTTTAAAAAAAAAAAAAAAAAAAATTTCCTGTTGCATGTGGTTAAGATGAGTAAACTTTAGTCTGTATAAACAACCATGAAATCTGCCCTGGTATAGGAGGGCTGACTATTAAAGCTTGGGTTTCCAAGCAAAGCAAAACTGTTGTGACCTTTTCATAAAAGGCTAAACCAAAGAATGTGAATTTTATACTTCTCAGCGATCTGGTTTCAATAAATGAGGCTGTGAAGTGTGGCAGGTTTTTGAGTTGCTGTCTTAGGTACAGAATAAATGTTTAAATAGGAATAATAAGACTACAACACTGCTGGACGTGGGAGGTCTTCGGGAGTTTGTTTTTCTGTAAGAATAACCTGGATATTACAACATATGTGGGAAAACGCTGGTCAGTCAGTGACAGTGGAGCCACATCAGTCCAGCCTTAGCCAGGTAAGGCACAAATCACACACCGCTAAATCTGTAGAGTTCTGAGACAAACACACGACACTCGCACTGTGTAACATTTTATATATATATATATATATATATATATATATATATATATATATATATATATATATATATATATATATATATATATATATATATATAATTATATAAAATTATATAATATATATAATTTTTTATTTATTTATTTTGTCATCTGTGGTTTTCAGGTGTCTGTTTTCATTCGTAGTGCCTTGCAAAAATGTTCACGTCCCATGTGGGTACAACCATGGGAATTTTATGTGATAGACTAACACATAGTATTTAACAATTGGGAAGTAAATGAAAAAAAAGTGTGCTTTTCAAATTTGTTTTTGTGGATCTGTATTCAGGCCCCCCGTGTCGTTAATTTGTCAAACCATATTTTACTACAGTTACAGCTGCTAGTCCTTTGGGTTATGTCCACGAACTGTAATCTTTGCCCATTAGCAGACTAGCTCAAGCTCATTCAAATTTGGAGTTCAGTCTGGACTTTAGCCAAGTCTAATAATTGAAATTGAATTGAATTAATACCTGGTAATCCATTGTAGCCCTGCCTTAAGCCTGGTTTATGCTTGACGCAGCTGCGAGGTCCGTGCGGCCATATTATGACATTTTGGCCTTATGCCCATTCGTGCGACCAAAGGTTTCCGTTCTGCACACTTAGAAAAATTCCTAATAACACGGACAGTCCACTGCGGAGAAACATGGGGGCTCATTCTGTTGCAGGTTCATAAAATATAGACATCTTTATGATTCAGCTCATAAAGATCATTGTTATCGACAAATGTTAACAATAGCTGGAGAGAAATCGCTGTCACTCTTAAAGGAAAGGAAGAGACTGTGGAATGTTGGAAACAACTGTGTTTTCTACCTTTACGTGTAGTGGGGTGTAGTACGCCTGCCGGAGGATCACAACGTTGCCCTCTAGAGTCTAGGAGAATAGTGTCACTTCACAGGAAAAGCCGCATGGAGCATAAATGCTGCAGACGTTGTGACCGCATACCTCTTTTCCACGTGGAACGTACATGCGTCAAGCATAAAGCTACCTTAAGGGTGACGGTCCTGCTGGGAGGTGGACCTCCAGCTTAGTCTCGAGTCTTTTGGAACCTCATCCAGGTTTTCCTTCTGGATTGCCCCTTATTTAGCTGAGTTTATCTTTTCATCAACTGACCAACTTCACTGTCCATGCTGAAGAAATCCATGATACTGCCGCCACCATGTTACATGGAGAGGATGGTGTGCTTAGGGGTGAATCTCAGCGTTGGCTTTCTTCACATGGTGGTGGGTTCTGTGGTCTTTGTGATGCTGTCCTCTAATGAACTTCTGGGCCCTTCACAGAACAGCTGCATTTAAAATGTAATTAAGTCACACACACGTGGACAACTTTTAACAGTTAGCTGACTTTAAAGGCAAAAGGTTGCACGGCATTTTTTAGGGATGTCCGAGTAAAGGGTACTGATGGTAAATAAGCTTACACTTTTTAGTTATTTGATAGTCATGTCTCATTTTCAAAATTGTGCAGTGTTTTGTGTTGCTCTATCACAATAAAATAATACTGTTATGTGACAAAATGTGAAGGAACTGTACCTGTAAATGCAAAACAATCATTATTGTCCAACGTTCATAACATGGCCAACAGACACCTAGAAGTTGAGGCTTATTGTTTAAACTATTAAGTCACCTTTTTTTTCCGGACAGATGAAGCTATATTTAGATATTCAAGGCCTATTATTATTTCAGTTGTGTAATTTAAAGCAACTGAGATGCAGAGAATAACCCCCACCACCGTCCCTGTCCCCCTACACACAACTTTTTTTTTAATGTCGAGAACCTCTCCTCCTTCACTCTCATTGCTCTGTTCTCTTCTCTTTTAATGTTTCAGAGTCTTCCTTTGCATTATTCCCCCCTCCTGTTTCCCTCCCCAGGTCTGAATGAGGCAGACCCCCATGCAGTGCCCCCCTGGCTTCTTCTCCACCTCCCTGTAAAAAGCAGGGCAACAGGGGCCACAGAGGTGACTGTTGCAGGGGCATTTGTCATGCTCTGAACCGGCGCAGTCTGTTGCTCTCCCGAGGGCCTTTGTTGTCCCCAGCTCCCAACTTGCTGGCTAAGCAGGAGGTTTCACATGTTTTATTAACATATGAACCTGCCCAGCATTTTGAAACATTTCACAATACTTCGGGGGTTGTGCACCAAAGTCAAAACACACACACACAGGGTCAGAATATATCACAATGCAGCGTGCAAAATGCCCGGAAGAGAGAAGAGGGGTTTTATGACAGAACAGAGAAGGATTAGAGCTGTACTAAAGGCACCGCTACCCTATGACACATAAACACCCGCACCCCAGAATCACAGACTTCACACAATAAGCCTGCAGTTTTTCAATGTGTGTGTTTGGGTGGGGGTGGCGGGCACTTTCATTCTTTGTGCACCAGGCTCAACAATCGCCACACCCTGCCTGGCGCTGGTGTTAGGGGCACCACTCAAACGAAGGTCATCGGCAGAAGTGTTATAATGCTTTGGGTTGGGCACAACAAGACCGAGGGCAATCCACTTAAAGCGAACCTCTAACCCCCCTCGCTTCCCCTCAGATCCCCTCTGGCATTGCACTTCTCAATAGAAACTGGCAAATTGGCCCTCAGCAGCACATCAGATAATAAAGCGAGTGAAAGCAGCAAGAGGGGATGAGGGGAAACCCTTGGATCTTAAGTACAAGGCAAGGAAGTGCCCAGAATCGAGCCTAGAGGCTGAATTGAAAAGTTGAGACACACTTCAAGTGGAGATTTTTAGTTTTTCAGCACTTAATGTGTCCTTCAGTGCTGCGCTGCTGGAGATCAAGTACTTTAGCACCCACTGCGTGCCCTATACCATCCTTGATTTAACTACCAAGTCAGTTAGGTGGTTAATGAATGTCTTAATTTTTGTAGTATTCCTATTTCTTGCAAGTAAATCTTTGAATTTACAGAAGCTAAAATGTTTGTCTACTACAGAGGGGAGTAATATGAAGTAATATATCTCAAGACCAATTCACATAAATGATGTAAGACACATCAAAAGAAATGTCCCTTTTATTTTCTGCTTAACAACACACACTGGTGCCATCTGGTTGATCACTGATGTTTCAACAAGTGATGCCTTGGGACCCACTTTTGAGCCCATTCTATTCAGAAACACAAATCTTTCTAAAAAAAACAATCATGGCTAAAGTCAAGTCGTTAGCTCCGTCTCGGTGTACATCAGGACCACGGCAGCCCTGATGCACTTTCCCCTTCATAATGTGCAGTTTGTACAGTTTAAAGGTCTTTTTCGGTTTATTTCCTGAAATCAGTCATTGACAAAAACGGGGCAAACCATCTTGTTGCTGCGGACGAGGGAAATTAACTAAAGACTGTAGGTTGTTTTGTTTTTCACCAAAATGCTTTAGAAAAGGACAGATTTCAAATAAATATGGAACAATAACTATGCTACACGTCTCATGGACAATCTTTATTTTTAATTTGCATTTAGGCAGTAGTTGAGGTGGTTTGGACATCTGATCAGGATGCCCCCTGGGCGCCTCCCTTTGGGGGGTTTCCGGGCTCGTCCCACTGGTAGGAGACCTTCGTAAAGACCCCGAACTCACCGGAGGGTCTATATAGCCCGTCTGGCCTGGGAACGCCTTAGAGTCCCCCAAAATGAGCAGGAGGGTGTCGTTGGGGATGTCACTTGGGACGTCTGGGTTTCTCTCCCAGAGCTGTTGCCCTTGCTACCCGATCTCAGATAAGCAAAAAACGATGGATAGATGGATGGATGGATGGATGGACAGTACTTATTAGATGGTTAAAACAGAAATGACCAAGCTTTAATTGTATCTAATTGTTTAAACCAGCGTTTAGCCATTTCACCTCCTATTTATGCAGAATGTGCAAACAATAAAAAAGACATTTTGTTGTTGACTGCTTACTGTTATAAAGTCCCATTTTGCTTTACCTTGTCAAACCATTTTATTCCTGATCCCTTTTTGTCTTTTTGAATCAAATGAACTTGCTGTCCTTCTGTATGTACTACACGTCTCCAAGTATCTGACAGCTAATGGGGGCCATTCCAAGTCTGGGATGACTTATGTCAAGATATCCTTCCTCTAGGGTAACATCCTTTGCAATTTTCTCTTGATTTGCTGAGTGATGGACTCTATTCAAAGGGACATGCTCTTAATGATCATTGAGGAGATGGGCTCTCTAACTCAAGGCTGGAGAGTGTGGACGAGTACAAGGTATGCGATACGCTAAATCTCTTCCCCCTGTCTTCCTCTGTCTCCTCTTGCTCTGCCGAGGTATTTCCAGAATGCCGCTGGCCACGATGGATTTATGAGCTGGGCTGAACTTTGGTAAACACCAATGGTGTGCAGCTTTGGCCTCCCCCCACTGATATAGTGAAGGTCCCCATAAAAAATGGGGAAACCAGGTTACGGCCGCTATAGAGCTCAGCTAAACAATAAAAGACTTTATGGGCAGATATAGGCCTGTACCATAAATGCTGGAATCTGCCGTTGGAAAAACATTAAAGGCATAATGATTGGGTGGGGGATAGGGGGGGTTGCTTTCACAAAGATGCATGTAGCCACTTAGAGGGGCTTTTTAGAGAAGACACACAGAGAGAGGACAGCAAAGGACCAATCTGAGATCTCCAGAACACTTTAGGCTCTACTGGGGATGTAAAGAGATCTGGCAATACTGACATTTTGCACTAACTATTGTCAAGATGACGTCTGGCTTGAAAATGCTCATTTCTGTTGGCAGCTGACTTCCTCTTGTGAAATAAGTAAAGCTATGATTAGCAGCCAAAGACAATCCACAAAGACCCAGAGATCACGTTCAGTTTGAGAATGTAAAATCGATCGCAGAGTCTCTATTGCTGTTTGGGCAGAAATACACAATCCAGTGACAATCAAGCTAAACGGAGTGGTTGTTGTTCATGTATTGCTGGCCTCTGGTCTGTTGTATCGGTTTATTGTGAAGCAGCACTTTGAGATTTTTGTGTCTGGAACAGTTCTATCTAAATAAAGTTTTAAGGTTAGGCTTGACATTGCTCTCAGGCCTAAATTCTGATTTTAGAGTTAAAAGGAACACTACATAAGAAGTATTCACCAACATCTATTCCCTAGAACCACTAAAGGCAGCCCAAGTAAGAAGAAACATTTATTTATAATTGCAATTGTACATTCCAATGAAATGTGTCTTCTGTTTTTAACCCACCCCTTAGGGAGTAGTGGGCAGCTATCACAGCACCCGGAGAACAATCTGGGGCTAAGGGTCTCGCTCAGGGACCCACAGTGGCAGTCTGTGGGGATCGAACCAGATACAACCTGCTCAGAGAGCACACTACTCTAACCGCTAGGCAACCACTCCCCTAGACTCAGTAGCTACGTTTATATGGACAAAAGTAATTGGAATAAAGGGCCAGGTGGAATAAAATGTGTCATGTTAACATGGGTGAAGATTCTCAGTTTTCTAAGTCATGATCAATCCAAAAAAGTTAAAAAATAAAACAACTGGACTTCTATTCCGAAGCTGAAGACGTTTTGCTTCCCATCCAGGAAGCTTTCCTAATTCTGGATGGGAAGCAAAACCTCTTCAGCTTCGGAATAGAAGTCCAGTTGTTTTGTTTTTTAAATTTTTTTGCATCTGTCATGTAAACAAGCCAATCAGAATATCGTGATCGGATTAAGCTCAATCAGAAAGAAATTGTAATCCGCGTGAGAGGGGTGGTTTATGCCGATTGATAATCCGATCAGTGTGCATGTAAACGCTTGTTAGAATCAATTTATTCTGAATGTGGCAAACTGACCCAATTGCACATGTGCGCCTGACGTAAATGTGATGTATATCCGCGTTATTGAGTGGCGGAAATACGTAACTGTTGGGGCTCCCGATACAGCTTTCCTGTTCAAAACATTAAAAGAGCTCAAAATTATTATTTATTCAGTAGCTTTTCAACTGTAATTAGAAACTGATGCAGGTCCAGCCTGGACGCTCGGGAAGACAAACAAACTCGTACAATACTGCTTTGTTTGCTATTTTATTCGGCAAAGACGGAAATTCTTCTTCTTCTGTGTGTGTGTGTTTTTTTTTAAGGGAAATTTGATCACCGTGCATGTCGGAGAGGTTCTATTCTGAATAAAGCCAGGTGCATATACACACATTATGATCGGATTAATTTCTGTGTGCCCACTTAAACATTACAATCCGATATTAAGCCGAATACATTCCAATCCAATCGTGAAATTTTGTGCCTGTAAACAAAGCTTGTGATACCCGAACTGCTGTTTGAGAACCGTTGCTTTTAAAACACAGATTGTAATTCACTAAAACATGTCTTTATTTGTAGAATCGAAAACTGCAGCTTGTCCTCAGATGGAGGGCTCATTTCACTGGCGCGTTGGCTTGCTGTCATGGAGAACAGCTGCCCGTTCAGGCCGCATCAAAGCAGCTGTGCAAACAAGCTCTGAAACGCTGACCGGTGAGGACAGTAAGGCTGAGGAGCTTCATGTAGACCTGAAGGCAAGCTACTGGTGTTTTGTTGCTTTTTGTTTTGGAGCAGGGATAAACAGTTTTCTAAACAGTGCAGGGCACCCGCTCTGGGGTCCCAGTACCCTGATGTGGACGCCCAGTGTAGACCTGGTCATGGTATGAGGAAGCTGTTGGGTTGGGGTGGGGGTGGAGGGGATTATGCCGCTGATCAACACAATCGCAGGATAATGCTTTGGACGTGCTCAGAGCTCGGCACCGACGCACCTATTATCTTAGGGTCTGTAGCTGCCCCTCAGGCCACTGCACACTTCACATCATCGCAGGACTTCCCATCGCAATGGCTCTCTTATTTTTAGTTTTTACCCTGCCGAGCTTCTTTATTAGGTCACTGGGAAGAGTTAAGAAAGATGGAAAGCTTTGCTGAGGCTTGTCCCAACTTCTTTTATCGTCTGGGCATTAGCCATCTGCTGGCACATGTGCAGGAGTGCTCGGGGGGGAGGTGTAGCGGTGTAGCATTCAGCGCCTATGTTTGTGTTGTAGCCACTAAGGCAGACAGGAACTCTAAAATTAGGTCCTGGCTATTCTAACTCCAACATGTCTGGCCTTATCTTGTCAGGAGGTGGCTTTTACCCAAGCACAGTGTTGTCCTAGTGATACAGCCGGTCTGATCTGTTTTCTGTTTTTGTTTTTTTTGTTTTTTCATATATCCTGGTGAGTGTCTTGAGGCAGCCAGAGCTCAGCAGAATGTTTCCATGACTTTAAGGCAGTATGATTGTGTTTTGATTTGAATGTCCACTCCAATAAGGAGTGCACTGTGCAGGAAGTGTTCTTAGCATTGGAATAAAGAAAACAAAAAAACCTCTCCAGAGTGCAGGAACACGAGGGGTCAAGCCATAGTTGATTGCAGATGTTGGTGGATCATCTCCAGAGTCTGCTCAGCACTCAAGTCAAATTCTCCCTGATTAGCTCAACCAAGGTCTGATCCGACACTGTTTACAGCGCTGCGTCCGTTCCCAGAGAAGGTGCTTTCCCTCCTCCTTTTATCATGCACAATAATCCAAATGACAAAACAACCTATTGTTTGTTCTAACCTGTCGGCTCATCTCCTTGGGGAAGGAATGGCAGGGGAAGCACCGTTTACTGCTTCCTAGCACCCCTGATTGGAGCAAGCGAGAACGAGAGTGGGGGCAGTAAAAATAGTTTGACACCCTCAAGGTCCAGCCAGCAATCTCCTCTCCCGCCCTGCCTATAAAACTCTTTGAACCCCCCCCCCCCTGAATTTCAGCTCCCTTTCTCCTCTTGCAACTTTTTGAAACTCAATTACAGCTTCGCTTCAATCCAAGGTTGTGTTAGACACCTCTGGTATTCTTCAAACTATTTCTCGTTGCATAACCGTGTATTTACTTCCTAACGCCACACAGATATGGCCTCAATATCAGCTTGACTCGATTTTATACAGCCAGCCGAGCTCCTTGTCTGAGACAAGGCTTTCAGGAACAACACCGAGACACAATCTCATTCTGTCTTCCCTGCGCTAAAGTACTTTTCCATGTACTAAGGAGTGCGCCACATGTTGATGCTGGAACATTTACAGCCACCTGGACGGGTGTGTTAGTGTGGTCTGAACCTCTTGTGACTTAAATGGTCTCTCTCCTCCTGTTTTTTCCCCTCCATATCGTCTTTACACAGTCATGAGGATGGAGGAGAGACCACTCACATCTCTTACTTCCTCTGGTTTTGTGCCACTAGTTGTCAAACAAGGTCATCAGCACATGTGTGAATGCATGAAGATAGACTTTGCCGCCATTAAAAATTCTGAGTTGTGGGGGTCCAGCTCATCTCGTACTTGATGGTTTTATCTAGATGTTCGCTGATCTGAATTTTAGGGTAAATTTCTGAAATCAGCTTTACGTAAAGCTTTAAATTGTTTTATTCTTTTTAAAACAGCTTTATGAGGATTGCAGGGATCACTTTATACACAGCCCTCAGCGTCTTACTACTAAGCTGCCGTTTTTGGAGCTTTGTGATGTTCTCCTCACACATTCAATTTATTTACTTCTGACATCCTGAAAATGGATTTAATTAGGTTATTTAAGCATTAGAATGAACTGCATCGTATTCAACTAACCACTGCTAAGGATGTATAAAAAGGCTTACACCGGACGCCTTGTGGCGCATCCTACACTTAGCTTAGATTTTAATCAGTCATTAAATGTACACTAAAATCATAATGCGTACGTACAACGCGCATATTTACGCTACACAACGCCTAAATTAGATTGAAGTTCTAATTTCAGACATGTATACGCTCCTGATTGGCAGGAAATAAACGGGAAAACAACGTCCTATTTCAAAGTTCACTTCAGAAAGTATCCCAAAAGTCGTTTTTTTTGTAAAGTCACCTTGTTGACGCTGCTGCTTGATGGGATGCACTAATTTTTGCTGAGCTCTCCGCCTTTCCTCCCGCAACAGTTCGCCAACTAGAGGAAGGAAGGCCAAGGCGCAACTTCTGCCCGGTGCTCTTTCCATGTGGCCATAGTTCTTTTCAGAGCAGAAACACGCAGATGTGGAGCGTACTTTGCAGGGTCTGGTGTAAATTCACGCTATTAAAAACACGGCCGTAAGCCGCGTCGCTTACGTTAAGTGCCCGGTGTAGAAAGGTGCAAACTTAATTATGAGCAGGTTGATTCGTTGAGGAAAAAACAACATTTAGGAAGAAACTATTTTTTATCAAAAACCCTCGATCAACATTATTGGCACTGCCTCCCCAGAAAATCCTACAAAATAAATCTAACCCAAAAAATAGTTTCATTTTGACCTTTGTTTGAAGTTGATCACACTCTTGGATCAGTAATCCATGACATCCGGTGTCACTGGGGCATAAATCTGATAGACATGTCCTTTTTTTCCTCAGCCACTCTTAAAAATTTGGGAAAAAAATGACATTTAAGTAAGCAACATGTGTGTCGATCTTTAAAGGTCAGGAAATCACTTGCTAAACTTGCACATTTCTACCGTCAGCACAAAACATGAGCAGCACAAACATGGCTGGATGAGGACCCAAGTTAAGCACAACAGAGACGATGGTAAGGACATTTGTCGATGAGCTCGCTGTGGCAAAGTGTGCCGTCCCTGAAAGGGTTAAAAAAACAAACATTATTCCTAAAACTTTAGTGCACATTTTCCTAGGCATGCCAGTTCTTGTGGAAAGTGCTGTATTTCTTGCTCTGAGATGTCTGTTAAAGGCTGGAGGGAAAAGACCTCCCTCCCTAATTAAGTAATGATCAACAGCCTGTTATCTGTCAGCTTGTCCTCTGCAATCACAGGGTATCACTCCAGGATGAATGCCATCCCCTTCGGAGAAGAAAACAGAGCCTGGAAAATTAGCATTTTCTGACAGCTATTACTCATCGGGCTAATCCTGTCAAGGAATGTGCGGCTATCAATGCGGGCGAGGGGTCGCCACAGCCTGGGACTGAGCATCGCCTCTTATCAGGCAGGGTAAACACAGTGGGGTCTGCATTAAATAAGTGTCCCAGTCAGCTGGGGTGGAGCAGGCAAAGCCCCCCCCCCCCCCTTCCCTTCCCCCGCTAGTCTCCATTCTGATAATCCTTTTGAAAAGCCGGGCTGGTCAGGGCCAGCTGTGGCTCAGGTGAAGGTTCAGCGGAGGAGGAGGAGGCTCGTTCTGTCAGGGGTGTCATTTACAACACAAGTCCGTCGACCTGTGTCTGTATCCACGACGACGCTGATGTATTTGAAAAGGTCACCCTGTTACAGTTTCTGTTCAAGCAAGCAGTTGTGGAAAGCCCTCTTCCACACGGAGATGCCTAAACACGGGCTGTCTTGTTGTCTGTCAGACGGCGCAGGGGCTTTCCTGGCCGGCTCTTTCCACGCTCATCTGATGGAGCCAAGCACCCTGGCGTACTCGCTCCAGCCCGAGCCAGGAAAAAAAATTTCTAATTGACATTTTATTTGTAGTTGAGTTGCGCAAATCAGAATTATGCACCTGATTTTCAGTCTGATTTCTCTCCATGAACTCCATTCTAGAAATAAGTTATAGGAACAGCAGTCAACATATTTTGGGTATTTTTTTATGCAGTAAGAGGCTATCAATGATTAAGGTTTCACCATTTTTATAATAAAAATAAATGCTATCTTTATTGAAGGCCGTGCGTACTGGTGATGAGAGTGTAACTGTTTCAGACAGCTCATCCTGGTGTCTGCATCACCTGCTGCCTCTCGACTATTTCGCTGCTGTTATCTGCATCACTTGACGTTTCAAAAGGGGGGGGATGTAGTGTTTTATAGCCGCACTACGACAGCTTTGCACAGAATCCAGTCTCAAGATTGACTTCTGCTGCATGCTTGTAGCAGTAGCAGAGTAAAGGTGGCGGCGCTCGCACAAACAAACTGCTTCCTGGACTTTCTGCCAGCTGGAAGAAAGCTGTGAGAAAAGTGTCAGTCTCTGCCCACTGGGTGACTTTGCCACTTCTGTGTCTCAGCGTGGCGCCCGTGTGAACCGAGGCGCCTCTGTGGGCAGCACCCGGGGAAGAAAAGTGCGACGGCGTTACTCGGGGTGTACAAGGTGGGAAGCCTTGAATAATGTGGGACTGGGAGCGAGCCGGAGAGGCGAACCCGAGTCGAGCGGCCGGGTCACCAGGAGGCGAGGCTGCCTCCTTCCGTGGGGTTCAGGAAAAGTTCAGCAGCATAGCATTAGGCAAATTAGGGAGACGGGGTGTTGGGGTGGAAGCAGGAGAAGGAAAAAAAAAATCTGATTGAAGATTGGAAAGGAGGAGTTCCCTTTCTGTGAGCGAGAAACTTCCAGGAAAAGAAATACAGAGATGCATTCTGTGGCAGCTTTCATTATGTCCACCAACTCCCGTGTAAAGATATAAAACTCTAATTACTGAGCTTATATAACTGAATATGTCCTCAAATCCCTTCCTATTTAAAGCCCCCGCTGCTCGGCCGGAGGGAGGGCCCCTCTCCGCCTCATTCAGGCCCTGCGTGCAGAGGGACATCCATTGTGACGTCGCTGAGAGGGTTAAACATGGGCGGAGCGCTGCGTGAAAGACGCTGAGGGGAGGAGGGGGGAGCAGAGCCCGGTGGAGGAGGAGCCAGAGCCCTCAGCTGCTGCGCCTTGTCACATTTCTGCAGAATCTGATCGCCGCTCGCTCTGCTGCTGCTGTGGGAAGAATTTCCTCCTCTCGCTGCGAACGCCGACCAGGAGTGTGAGGGGCAGCGCTGCGAGCCAGGGAAGCCGCCGGGTGTTGCGCCGCTCACAGCGGGGAGGGGAGCTGCAGGCAGGCCGGCCGGCCGCTGACGGGACAGCCGGCCAGAGGACGGAGGACAACTCTACGCCTCCATCCCGGACGCGATCGGATTTACTCCTGCTCTTCCGTCTGGGATTTAATGTCATTTTCCGCCTTTGTTGCCCGATGTCGCTCCGCTTCTGACCGAGGCCGACCCGACTGGAGCGGACAGCCACCCGCCGCTGAAGTTCCCCGCTTCGCGTGTTCGGGGCTCCACACAATGCGGGCTGTTCTCCTAAATCTCGCTCCCACCTCGGGCTGATCGGCGTCCAGCGGCGCGCTTTTCGTTTCGCAGCCTGCAGGGAGATGCCAAGCGTCCAGCAGCTCGTCCCTCGGTGTGTGGATCCAGCGCCGTCCTCCGGGTGTTGATGCCCTGTCTCCCCCCGCGCTCTGAGCACCGCACGGCTCGCCGCTCCTCCGTGTTTTGATCGCCGTCTCTCCGCCTGCCTATGATGTACGAGAGTGTGGACGTTGTGGGACTGAATCCCAGCCCGAACCCGTTTTTAATGATGGATTACTACAACCAGAGCCGAGGATGCTTGATCCCCGAGAAGGGACTGGTCCCCGGAGCGCCCCATCCGTACAGCGCGTCCATCAGGAACCAGCACTGGAACGGCTCCAACCACTGTAGGTGTCTCTCTGACCTGCAACTTCAGCCCATTCATTAGCACAACTTCCGAGGCGTTTGTGTGTCTGTCTCTGCGCTTTATTTACACGCTTTCCATCTCGTTATGCTGCAGATAAAATGTTCCCGGGCATCTGCCTCTGAATGTTTTATGAATGACTGCTCGAATAATTTATTGGAGACATTCCACCAAAAAAAAAAAAAAAAAAACAGAAAAAGAAAAACATCTAAATTAACACATACAGACACGTTCCTCCGTGCAAATACAAGCACCATGTTACCTATTAATATATGAATGCAACACAAATACAAGTCGACAATTCTTTTAAACAAGAATGACCCATGCCTATACATCTGTTAGAATATATATTTACAGTCGCTTATTTAGTGACTATGTCTGACAGGAGGTATAAAGAAGTATCCCAACAATTAAAATTTTAATACATCTCCCAAACATCTTTACTCCGGCATATAGAGTCTATTTGACCTACATTTTGTTTCTTTCTCCATTTTCTGCCTCCCGAGGCACCTTGGTGCAGTGTTTATTTTTAATTCCCTCATCCTGAGAAACCTCAGGGAGTCTGCTGCTGCTCTGACCCGAGCCTCTTCATCCCAGGCTTTTGCGTTCCTGAAATATGCTCTAAATACAAACAGTGTTTTGCTGGCCATGTAAGCCTTAATCAGCTCAAACTTCTTCTGCCCGCCTTATCCCCGGGGTTCCTTGGTAATCTGGAGAGCTGCACCAGTCCGGCCACGGTTCCTGAGCCGCAGCAGAACAGTTTGCTGCATCCTGGACAGCATTGCTGGTGGTTTTCAGTCAATTCGAGATTGGCACCAGAGCCGGCCCAAGCTTGTATGGGGCCCTGGGCAGAATTCTACCCTGGGGCCACCACAGCTTTATTGTTCTCTTTATATCTTTTTTTTATTCTGCTGTCAACACAACTGATTTTACAGTTAAGTAGTGGTCTGACTCGGAGTTCAATTAAGTGCAAGGTACAATACATTTTGCTTAAAAAAACATATCAGACCGTGTGTGTGTGTATATATATATATATATATATATATATATATATATATATATATATATATATATATATATATATATATATATATATATATATATATTCACAATGTGAAAACTGGCTGGAGCTTTCTCAACCTGTATGAAACATGGCCCAACACTGCTCTGCCCCTCCCCTGTCTGTTGCTGAACACTGCTGGTCTTTTGGCTAAAAGACACTTTTTAGCAAAGTTAGAGATAATTATTTATTTTCAGCTTTAAATGAAAGCAAAATAATCATTATATTCCTCTGTTTGAATTTGTTCTGTCAAACCTCCTTTTGCCCGTTATTAACTTTATTGCATTAATAATCAACTTTAGATATTCCGGTCAGGAGGGGAACTTACATTGAAGGTGTGTGTGTTCATATGTTCAGATTTGAATAATATTAATCGTTCTAATGCATGTGTGTATTTATTTAGTCTTCCGGTGGCCAGAAATGAGGATCCAAGGCCTTCTGTCATGGCTATAAATTGCATCTAGAGGAGTTAATACAGCTTTTAAATTGTGGGGGACACTGACTCAGATCAGTGATCTCATTCTACATATGTAGTCTTTTTTTTTTCTTTTCTTTTTTTTTTTTGTGCCAAGCAATAACCAGCAACCATGCATCTGCTTCACTGATGGTCTCTCTGTTGCAATAAAACCAGCAGCAGCCCGTCCCATTATTTACTTCAAAAGCAGCTGCACCGCACAGAGCTTAGGCAGGCCCTAATGGAGGACAGTTCTGTTGTCTTTCAGTGCTATAGGAGCGTAAAAAAGGCAGGAATCTCCACAGGCTCTTGAGGGCCAATTTCCTCCCCATCTCCAGACTATAGGACCATGTGACAAAAGGGATATGTAGACAGGAATTTCTGATGTTTGGCAGCGAGAACAAAAGCACCCAAAACAGTTTTTGTTGTTTGCGTTGGAGTCCGCCTCCATCCTTTTCTGTCACTGCTTGTTTTTCCAAGTCAGATGAGATTAGAGTTTCCCTCTGACCAGAGGAGACAAATCACTTTCAAAGCACATATCCGACGCGAGCCCAGATAGTATTTATTGAGCCGATCCACTAAACGGCTCTAGCGGCGGCATTGATTCAAACCATGTGAGCTCGTCTGAGGGGAGACGGTGGGGGTTTTGGCCCAGGAAAAGACCTCTGATCCCTCAATTCCTCATTGTTTTGCTCAAACGAGGGATAGCGAGGGGGGGGGGACGGGTGGTTGGGTGAGGATAGCCGAGCTGCTCTATGCCTTTACTGCGACGGTGCAATAAAAGATGTAATGCTCATCCAGAGGACGTAGGTGGGGGCGCGCGGGGGCACATCATCTGTTAGTGTCATCACAGCTCAGACACCCGTTGGTGGGGTGCAAACTAAACAGACAGAGAAGTGAGATTTAAAAAAAAAAAAAAAAGAAGTAGTATATCAGAAATAAAAGTGAAAAAGAAATCAATGAGTTGGGACTCTGTCCATACTAAGATGAATATTTGGAGTTTATTGGCTGAGCTTGTAGCTCATGTCCGAACAGAGATTTTAGTGACAAACGTTTAAAAAGCACATCAATGAGAGTAGAAGATGCAATTGTTTTAGTTTTATTATGTTGTGCAGGATTATTAATATTATTATTATTATTATTATTATTTGCATTTTGATGCTGCTAATGTTGATGTCATTACCTTCTCCTGGTGCAGATCGTGCCTTACAGCTTTTTTGGCTTCAATCCAAGAAACTCTAGATGCAGGTTTTTTTTTTTTTTTTTTTTTTCACAAGTGAAAAAAGAAATATAGTCATGTACCAATTTTCCTGACCGATATTCAGTTTCTTAGTGGAGATTTATCTTTCAGATTTGAGCAGCCAATTCTGTTTATCTTTTTTATCCCTTCTTTTTTTATGGTCTCTGACCGAGCTGCTTTGTTCTTATTTAAGCCCCAAGTTCTTCTTCTCAGACTCTGATTTCAGAGATGCCCTCAGATTTTGTTTGCTTTCAAAGAAAACTTACAATATTATCCCTATTTTTGTTTCAAAGCATGTGTTGCTAGCCACGTGTCTGATATTTGTGAAGCTAAAATGTGTATCATATAGAGGAAAAAAGCTGTTGGTTTTTGCACCTTTTAGACTGGAAGATATTTTTCACCTTCCTTTACAGATCAGAGCAGATTTAGGTTCAACCTATTGAACCATCAGTATTTAATTTTATTCTCATATATATATATATATATATATATATATATATATATATATATATATATATATATATATATATATATATATATATATATATATATATATATATATATATATATATACATATAGTCTGATAATCTTGAGATTGTTTCCACCCCCTGACCCCTCCATGATTTTAGTTTATGGTGCTCTGTATTTTTAACCTTTCAGTGTTGGACCTGTCTATTCATTAGGGCTTTTACAGCAGAGCTCTTTGGCCCAGTAAGAATGCACCCAGTAACATCTTCAGTGAAGTTAGTCAGGTCTAACGTGGCCTTCAGGACCCATTAGGAATCTGGCCATAAATCTTGGGTCTGGATGCTTTGTTCTCAATGCTTTTAGTACTTTAAACATGCTCTCTTTTTCTTTTTTCTTTTTCTTCAGTTAGACCTTGTTGCTTTTGTCGGCGCATGTTTAAGCAAGCTCTAGTAATTTGGTTAATTGTGGAGCAGTGATTTTTTTTTTTTTTTTTAAATGTGCATAAATAAAAAAAGGGCAAAGACTCAGGCCTTGCAGATTAAACGTACTTGATTTTTCACAGACTGCCTGTCAGAAGCCTAACAACAGTTGGAGGCTCATGCATGAAAGAATGTGCATGACCTTGTTCACATGACTGTCACACTCTGAAAAATGAGGGGGGGATGAAGCAAAGGGGGATTGCATCAGGGGCTCAAATGCTCAGCAGTCCATTGGGTTTTTTGTTCTTTTTTTTTTTCTTTCCTCCCCCTCAGTCTGTCCGCAGTATGAAGAAAAACGATCACCAGGGATTTCCATAGAGAGGAGATGTAGCAGAGTGAGACGAGCTCTTTGCTAGTTTGTCTTCTGTGGAGAGCGGAAGCTGAAGAGGCAACATGAATGGTGTGTGTCTGAGAGGCAAAGGGACTGGCAGCTTAATCTGACTCATGTGGTATTTTAAGTGCGGAAGTCCTATTGCCTAGCAGGAGATGAGGCCCATGAAAAAACAGATGGCGCTTTATTGTTTCTCGGTGTACTGATCTTGAGTGCTGGATGCATTTGAGCTTTGTCTATGAGCGAGACCGTTTGGTGTGATTTGTGTGAAAGAAAGTCAAATTTGCTGCTAAGCTGTGGTTTCTTTTTTTGGCTTCCTCAGAGGCTATGGCATTACAGAAGGCAGCAGAGGTGTCCCTAGTTGTGTCGCCTGTCAGGGTCCCCAGAGAGGAAAAAAAAAAAAAACACTTGTTGGTGGGTTTGGACTATTTGCAAACCAGCAGTTTGATAGTGACGTTGTGAAAAAAATAATGTTTTCTTTCATTTGTGTCTACCTGCAGTTTTATTTATTTGCCAGGGATCTGCAGAGAACTGGGAAAAGACAAGAGCATAAACAGTCTTAATAAAGCAGTCAGTGAGACTCTGGGTCTGTTTGCCCCTTCGCCCACAGAATACCCCCTTATCTTGTCCAACTTTCATTTTTTTTATCTTTAACAAATCAGTTCTTAAACCATTCCCTTGGTTTCCCATTCTCTTAAATCATTTATTCTTCTTTATAGTCCGCTATTTTTATTAATTATGCAGAAATATGGTCCTAAAATACTCAGACCGTATGTATATTGCATAATATATTTGGATATTATTTTGTAAAAGCCTTGCATTACTACATTTCCATTTATTCTGGCTCTGGTTCCTGTTTGGGCCAATATATTTTTCTAAAAAATTACAGATTATAACCCCTGATCAGATCAGAATAACCTCTGTGGCCTCCTCCCAGTAGATATTATTTTAGTCATACAACTATATTTCCTTACCGTAGAAAATTGTGCTGTATAGAGTATAACTTTAAATTAGGGATGTACCAGTATCAAAACCTTGGGCCAATATTGGACATTAATATTGCTGTTATGGTCGATAACTGATATTGACCTATACATATATCATTTCCATACCTATTGCATTGCTACTCTGCTAAAGTTAATCACTCCACACTCCTGCGCTGCATCACCATGCCCAAACCTATAGCACATGGTCCACCCCCTCGCTTCCAAGCTTTCGGTAGCAGCACCACCATCCCCCAAAAAATCTAATATGAAACATGCAAAACAGTGAGGGAGCAAAATGACGAGCACCCGTACCTTTGTAGTTTTCATGTTTCATGCCTGACATTTTCCTACTAAAGGGTGTTTCCTAATAAAAACGGGTTGCACAAAAGCACAAAAAGAACATATTTACAAAAAGAGTTTGCACAACAGCATATGTACCACAGATTTAATGAGATATACAAACCTTTTAAATAGGTTAAGTAATTTATCTTAGCAAGATTCACTACATTTTAAATGCATGGTAGCCATATTGGAAACCTACAGTTGTGGCTGCTCAGCAAGCTGTGGCTTTTCTAGTCAAAATTCTGACTTTAAGGGACGATCTAGTGTTTTTTCTGACTGGAATCTTTGAAAATCCAATTTCTAAGAACAAAGAGGAGGCTCCATTAAACCTATAAAGTCTGGTCCTGTACTCATAATCTCTGGTACTTTAATGTGTGCTCCTTGGGCCTGGCAGTATAAAGCGGCAGCACTGAGACGAGGTCCTCTTTCCTGCCGGGGGAGGGAAAAGTCAATCAGACTCATCTTTGTGCCCAAGGCCTTTTACCCAATAGCGGCAGGGATTTAGTACCACTAGACACCATAGTTTGTATGGAAAGGGTGAAAGGGATCAGTTTACCCAAATGAACATGTCTGCTTTCTCCTTCATGTGTCCATCCATAACACGTTTTGTCATCGAGGTATGTTTGCAAAGGCAAACAGCGGTGAAGAGGGTTCAATTCCACCCCAGCTGCCTTCCCTGGGAAAGGCTGCAGGGCAGCATTTCACAACCTGCCATCACTCGCTCCTACGTTCAAAGCCACCACTGCCCTTTTTAAGGCAATTTACCCATTACTGAATTGAGATGCCCTCAGAGCTAGGCACTTAGCATGTCACAAGGTTAACAAGGACAGCTAAGGTGCATGGCTCTGTTTTTGCACCTGTCATTTCAGGCGCTTTTCCAGGAGTAATGAATGGGTGTGGCCTAAGCAGAACTTGCTTTTTGGCACTCACAAACAATGCTACAGCCGACTTCTAACCTCTATATGATGGCCTGTAGCACAAGCGTTTATTTAATGCTCATCAGGCATTTGGTCTTCTTTGGACGGTTTTCACCAACAACCTGCTCAGATTTACTGATGGGCCTCGGCCTATTTGTAGAGAGAATCAGCCCGAGGCATCAGGCGGCGTGTACTGTACACGGGCTTGATTTGACACTAAATCCCAAAACAAGGGCTGGTGTACTCTCCAAAGCTCACTTTGATGAACAAAACGGGGGCAGACAGAGAGGATCCAGGCAGTGTCATTGATTCATCGGGGCTTAAAGAAGCCCACTGATTGCAGACATTGTGACAATAGCGCCATAATCTCGCTATCAATAATTACATTCTCCCTGATGTCTGCCACGGCACAGGGAAACACACACACACACACATTCAAGCAAAGCCACAGACATGCGGGTAAAAAGATAAAAAATGCTCAGGTGAAAGGAGAGAGAGAGGCAGAGAGGGGGGTCTCCCAATAAAATATTCATAGCTTCTTCATTTAAATCAATTCAGCTCTACAGGGGTAGTCAAGCATCAACTGTCAGAAATTGAGCTGGGCCTGTTGTAATCACTTCTTTACTTATTTCTACAGATGGCTTGTTCGCAATGGGCTCTGCATGGCTAGTTCACCAACACACACACACACACACACACACTCTCTCTCTCCAGCCCAGGCTCCATGTTTTATCCCCAGCCCACACTGTAATTCATGTGGGGTATTGAACTACGGACATTCATCACCCCAGAACTCATCTGCAGGGCATTTTCATTCTCAAAGTGTCTCTTTTCTCTCTCGCACTTTATCTCCCTCTCTCTGTTTCCGTCTCTGTGGTGGCATCGTCTGCATGGCAAGCTAGAGACGGGCGGTCGGTGTCATGATTAATCTTTAATGCTCGCCTGCCCTAATTTTCCCTCATATTTTACAAGATTTCAAGCCACCCCCCACCCCATGCAGCTGCTATATATAGAGTGATTACCTTGTACATTGCCTTGTTTCATCAGTTGCATGGAACCACCCTTTGCAGCCAGCCTGCTCTCTCAGGCCACTGGCTCGGGGCGGCCAGAGCACAGCCCAGTGGCTTCACAAAATCACACACTTCTCGATTCCCTCCAGGGATCTGGGTTAACATCACATGGACGACAACTGTGCACATCTCAAGTAGTACACACACAACATTGTGGTGGAATGTGCTCCTATTCTGAGAGTGGGACAGCCAAGAAAATAGGGTAGAGGTTAGTATGCTAAAAATACAAGAGCCTGGCGGTTCTGCTGCTGCAGAAATAGTACAGTGTTGCTGCCGTGTCCGTCGATTCTGTTAATGGAAGAGCGAGAGGAGAATGCTCAGCTCGTGTTTGTGTTCAATGCATAAAACAAGCTCGGAAAAAGCGTCTGAATCACTGAGACTTAGCCCTGTTTATTCTCTGCAACAAAGCCCCCCTTGGCTAGAGCTGTGCTTTTAATAAGCTAGCGGTCCGTCTCCGAAGATAGAAGGGAGTCTCAGTGCGTCAGATGATCTCATTGTGGTTTATACGCAAGCCTTTTTGTTACTTCCATGATACCTTGTGTGGAGATCTTTATTATTTCCATACTATCAAGTAAATGCATAGGGAAAAAGGGGTTTTTATGTATTGAGTAGACATGGGATCTTCACTGTATGTTAGCCTTGTGTAACTATACTGCACTTTCATAGTATCACCGTGTTAACACAAAAATAAAAAGCAAAACTGTATAACATGAAAGCAGTAACTATTCCATAAACTGCTAAAAAAGGAGACATGTTATTACAGTTATGTGATATCTATAACATAGATTAATTAACTTTAGATAAAAGGTTAAAGCTTAGCAAAAATTTACAATAAACTTAAATTCTTCATTTGCGGAATACTTTTAGCTACTCAGATTTTTCAAATGTAACACAAGTATAAAAATGGTTATTATCTTGTGAATTAGTCAGGCTATCTGCGTACGTGGCTGGCCTGCAGTCAGCTACTGTACAGACATGTCAATTGTGTCAACTGTTGTTTTAAAACAGTGGGAGGTCCATAGGCCCTTAAGTGGAGGCCATGAAGTCCAGCTTGATTTAAAATCTGTTTTTAGTTAGTGATAACTAGTGTTTCAACCTGCTGACCAAAAGTACACAGTAATGAGTGGTGTTTGGCAGGCCTCTGTTACTTTATGCTTTCTCCAGGTTCATTTATACCACCCTTTTTGTACCCATATGTCTCCATTTTCGCCCAATTTCATAGCCATAAATAAAGCCTTTCTAAACCATGTACTTGTCCCCATTGTAGTCAAGTAGTTCAATAGATTATGGATATGAATCGTCATAAACATGCAGAAATCTCACATACTGTAAGTATTTTCTAAAAACGATTAAATTCAATCTCTTTTTCTTTTGATGCTGCTTTCCAATGTAGGTCAGTGGACTTCTCTGAAATATGATAGATCATAACCCCTGACCAAGCCTAAATAACTCTGAGGGACATCCTTCAAGATATTTTTTGGACAATGAGTAGAATACAGAAAACTACATTACTTATATTGTTTATCAAAGCAGGTACCACACACCCAGCGGTAGAAGGCACCAAAACAGTAAAGTAGCAGTTCCATCTTTTTTTCTGACATCCACTGTAAACGATATCTTCTTAAAACCATGATGTATCCAGTCCCTGCCTGGTCTTGAGTAACTTTGGATATCCATGCTGTGTGTCATCTCCTCCTCTTGTCCGGACCCATCCCTCAGTGACTGTCTGTGCACGTCGCTCTCCTCTGTTTCCCACAGTCCCCCTAAATCATTTCATATTCATTAAGTGTCTGGGTGCAGCCCAGCCTCTGACATTTGACTCTTAAAGACCCACCTGGGACCGGCATGAAATAGACTACCAATGGTTCTGTGGAGGTGAGAAGGAAGAGGGTAGTGGTGGGTAGTGATGGATAGGACAGCGCTATCTTTTTTTTTTTTTTTTTTTTTTTTTAAGGAGGTTGGTAGACTCTGGTTACAGATCGCTCGTTTCCTGTAACAGCATTGGTGAGATGTTTGTGTGTCGTGTGAACTAAGATATGCCTTGTTGTCAAGCAGCTCTGGTCACAGCGAGAGGTGAGAAAACTACTGAAACAACTGGATCCAGTTTCTTATGAATGGGGCCCCTGTATGTTAAGATGGATGCCCTCTGATATCAAACATCCTGTATTTTTAAATAAACTGTCTCGAATGGAGCAGATATCACACCATTTAGCAGTTCCTGTAAGGAATTTATAGGCTCTAGCTGTCTAAAATCCCACTCTGCCGCATGTTTATTTGCCAAGAGCCATGGTGTTGGGTTCAGCTGATGACCTACTAGTCTCTGACATTCATACCCAGAGACAGTCTTCTGAAAAAGAAACCAAGATAAAGCCATCAAAATGACATGCCATTCTCTTTGGGTGAAACAAGACACAGAAACATCTCTTCCTATTCTTAGTCTGGTTTTTCAAAAGGCTTGTCATCCTGGAGATTGAGAAATATGCTGGCACGCAGCAAACTTTTAGCTGTCTCAAATGTTGGGGATTTGAGTACAGAATCTCGCATTGTTACAACTAGTGTTGCACCGATACCAATACCAGTATCGGACGGCGAATGTTGCAGTATTTTGGCCTTTGAGAGCCAAAAGTTTATTCAACTATTGTCACCCATTCCAGGTAGGCAATAAAAAGTTTTACTACCCTAAGTAGTATGCAGTTCTTCATATATAAATACACACACACACACACACACACATCAATTTCAAACAGATGGTATCGGCATGGTATCGGTATCGGCCAATACTGCACAGCCAGGTATCGGTATCGGGGCCAAAAAATGGCATCGGCGCAACACTAGTTACAACAAAGTGTTTCTCGTTAAAGTGATGTTGAACTGGCTGGTTTCTGTTTGCATGTGAGTTCATTTGGTTATTAAGAGCCCTGGATGTGTAGGTGCAAGCTTTAGTCTTGACATTGTGTCGTACCTAAGTTTGAGGCCCTTATTTTGAAGTAGTTCTTGAGTCGTCCAGTTGAGCAAGCTAATAAAAACGGAAAATACCTGGACCAAGAAGCATTCTCTGCTTTTAAATTGTTTAAATCTGTGACAAAGGGACAGGTCAGATTCATAAGCACCGTGGGAATACAACTAGCTAACCGCTAATGCTAAAGTTTGCCTTGCTTTTTCTTGTTGGGGCTAAGCTATTTTATTCCTTTTAGTTTTTTTCTGCATATTTTTGATAGATTTTCATCATCATTACTTCTAGTTCTAAGATAATTAGTGATCAAAGCTGAACTGAATAATTCCACACTAAACAATGATTCTTCTCCATTGTTTCTGCTTCTTCCAAATCAAAAGAAATACGAACCCCTTTCCCTGTGTGTTTGCAAACATAGTTCCAGTCTGCCTTTCTAAAGCGTTCCAAAAAAACATTGACAGGTGTTTCAGACTTTCAGGTATCTGCGTACATCTATGGTCATTTAGGTTTACCTGTGTTATTGTTACACCAGAGAGACTAGTGAATCTAACGGTCATGTTTCTGGACTGTGAGAGAAGCCCAGGGGAGACCATGCAAACTCTATGCTGAAAGGCTCTGCTAAGGACACGAACCTTCTTGCCAAAAGGCAACATTGCTAATGACTGCTTTCAATTATGATCACAGGAAGATACATTCTTTTAATAATTTCTCTATGACAGTAACTACAGATGGTATGATAATTACCCCTCTCTCTGTTCAGGTTAATAGGCTTCCCTACCTACCTACTTGTCTCTGTTTCAGTCGTAAAGCTGACTAATGGAAAACATGACAACTATTTGAAGCAAACCTGTCAAGCGCCGCAGCATGCCTCCACCATCTCCTTGGCTTGTAGCTGTGACGTTCTGCATCTTCGCCAGGTCGGGATGCCGGGCCTTGCCCTCACGCCATAAGTGAGAAAGCCTTAGTTGAGTAATGCTGTGCCACTGTGGTGCTTCCACAGCGAAGCTGCGTTATTATGCCTGGGATGTCAGCGCCTTTCAGCTGAAAGAAAACGGGAGTGGAGTTAGAGGAGAGAAACCGAGAGGAAGAGAGAGAGAAATATTAGGAAGGAGGGAGGGCTTCGTGAGTGTTGGTGTTCTCAGACATTAATCTCTGTGGAGTCTGGAGTGGGGTGGGGGTTTAATGTCATTTTTGGCCTCTGGATTTGTGCCCTTTTTTTCACTTTTTGGACAAAAATGCAGCTGAGGGCAAATAGGAAGGGTAAAGAATGAGGAAATTGGTGAAGGGATCTAACAGAGAGAGAGAGAGCCTCCTAACGGATATTATTGGTGACGGCTACTTGGCCTTTATACAATAGCTGCCAACAGACCAGTGGCGCTAGATGGACTCTGGTAAAGGATGGCCTATATAAACCACTGCTATGTTCATCTGTATCATTTCAGATTCTTGGTTCTTTCTTCACTATTCATAGTTTAAGTGGTAGAAGACTGCCTGTTTGTAAAATTTGGCTTTATTCATGTCAAGCATTCATGCAGATGCAAAATCAGAAAATGTTAAGTATTGAAGCCTCCCATAGTAGCTCATTCTGGCTACCAGCTCCAGCGGTAACCTTTGCTTCACTCTGTAAATTATAGCCTGGCTGGGATGCAGTGATTACAGGCATGCACCTGCAGACACAAACATGTCCCCTGCAGCGCAGACCAGCTAGAGCTCCCCTAGAGAGGGCTTCCCTGGCAAAAAAAGTCTGCAACTAGCACTATTCCCTGCCCTTACCACCTTGGTTTGTCCTCCCCACACTGCTCACCCCTAATGAACCTCTGCAACCATATGCATCCTGAAGCTCTGAAGAGGAAAAAAAGCAAAAGGAATCTGCGCTCTCATACACGCATGCTAAAGCCTTTCATGTCTGTAATCCCCAGCAGTGAGAAGAGCTGCATGGGAATCTTGGTCAGCTGACTTTAAAGAGAGAGGAAGGGAAGGAGGAGCTATTGCACGGTTGAAATCTAAGCCTCTCTTTCCGTAAAGCCTGCTGGGATTCTCCACGGGCTTGGCTTACCCAGCCTCACCTGGCCTCAGCGCTCAGTGGGAAGCTCCATCACCGGCTTCCCCTGAGCCGGCCTACTTGGGACTGTTTGATCTCATTGTGGAAGATGCGAGCTCACCCGCTGCCTGGCAGGCAGAGCGAATTCCTTGATGCTGAGGGTTGGAGAGGTGGAGCGGACTTCAGTGGAGAGGCTTAATAACTGTATTAACATCGCCGGCTCCCCCAGGACACACTCCTACTCAGGGAAGGGTGTTGGGCATGTTGAGGTAGGAGGGTGTAGTCTCGTCTCTCTTCTTTCTTTTTCTGCACATGCTCTCTGCAGTTTAGCATTTTAATTTGGAGTGGTTTACGGATCATATTGTTCTCGAACCTCGTTTTTCCTGCTCTTTTTCTTGAATCTTTTATGTTTTAACATATGCTAAATCCATTTCATCTTGTAACACATCAAATCATTCCCGAAGTAATCCACTTACTCTAACTTCATTTCCTCATTATATCCTCTTGTATTCTATCTAATTGCCAGTCCACTTTCCTGGCCTCTAGTATAGAATAGCCTTTAGATTCATCCTACTTTACCCATTGCTATCTTTGTTGCTCTTTATCTTGACAGATTCCTGGTCCTCCTGACTCTCGGCCCGCACCCTCCACCCATTATTGACTAAGTTTATTGCCATGTCTTCTCTAAATGTCCTCCTCTAGACTTCACTCTATAGTGTAAAAATTCCACCAAGTTTGTAATATTCAGTCCAACTTTGAACTGAAGGTAATGAACTCTTTGCACACTTGTGTGTGCCACCTTGACACTTGAATTATACATGGGAAAGGGTTGAATAATTGACGAGCCTCACTTAGCCTAATGGACAGAGCTAACTGCGAGCGCTGCTCCGGTCCTAGGTTGCAAAAATGCAGACCCACAGGGTCATAATTAGGCCCAGGACACAGGGCGAAGAGCCTGCAGCCAGCGAACAAGAGCAGCTGGCCTGGGGTTAAATGGACCCCAGAGGGAAAAGAAAGCAGCAGAGAGGTGGAAGCAATTTGCACCAAGCTCACCTGAGCACTTGGCTCCGGTGACGTCTACTCACTGTTTTTGGCAGTCATGCCAATTCAAATACTGCTGAGCTTTTATCACACTCAAAATAGCGTGACCGTATTTGGAATTGCCTTTGTTTTTGTTTTCACTTTGGTGCTTTGAAGATAATTTGTGACAGTGAGCCTTACTGCGGTGCACTTGATGGCCATACGCTGAATCACAGGAACGGTAGTATTAAGGAGTGAACTCTCCCCGTGGTGAAGTATGGTTCTAGCAGTATTATGCTGTGGGGGGTTATGTCCTCGCATGGGCAGGGAAGCTGGTGGTATTGATAGGAAGATGAGCTATAACTATGGGTCAATAAATTAAATGCATATCCAGAATTTAAGTGTCATATCAAAACAACTGAGATAAAAGTAGGAGAGCGCGTTGGAAAACATGTCCACCATTACCATTTCCTTCCACTTTGCACTGGTTTTTGTTTGTGCACGGCATAAAAAGACTACACATGCATCCAAGTTCATGATTAATCAAAATATCACACCTACTTTTGCAAGGCAAGCATCCGGTATCTGGTCATGAGTAGCCATTAAATTCACTTTACATAATAAGTACTTCAGGACCATGTGAATTTCACACTAAAGTGAAAAAAACTGTTTATAACAAAAAAATCATTCCTCTAATTGCATCCTTCATTAATTACTAATAAAGGGGTAACACCTTACAGCATTGCCGCCCCAGACCGGGGAGAGACCAGACTCCAGGCACACTGCTGTTCTCACCAGTTTACCCAACATGCATGTTATTAGACTGTGGGAAAAGATGGCCGCCCATACACAGACAAAAAAAAAAATACACCCTCCGCTAGAAAGCATCTTGCCAAAATTCAAGTCTCTTCAGACCACGAGACGACTTCATTGTGCAACCCAACATGAACAAATCACAGCATATTTGATCCCTAAATTCCTTTCTGCACCATTATTTCATCGCCTTTGCCCTTGCACTGCCAGTTCATGCTACCCTGGTGTTCATTTGTGGATAAAAATGATATAAAAAAAAACAAGTGTCTGTACAATTATCTTTCTAAGCTTTAGATCAACCCTGTCTCACTAAGACCCATCCAGAGACTGGTAGGCAGCTATATCACAGGAAGGTGTGTGTGTGTGTGTGTGTGTGTGTGTGTGTGTGTGTGTGTGTGTGTGTGTGTGTCATGATCAAATGGCTCCCCCCAGGCTACAGTGAAAGGTCAGGGATCTATGCAGGAAATTAGTGTCTGCAGAGGCACAGACAGCACACACACACACACACACACACACACACACACACACACTCACACACACAGTGTTAAAGCAGAGCCCATATCCGAAGAAACCAAACATGTCCTTCATTAAATCCTGGCACCATCCCACTGCACCCCCACCCCCTCTGTTGTCTCTGCCTGCTCTCATCAGCCATTTGTCCTGAGCACAAAACAAAATGAATGTCCCTATTGACAACGACCTCCTTCAGTTTTATTCCTGTATTTACTTTCTTTTAGCCACCCACTCGCCCCTCGCTCTGCCCGCATCCTCGGCTAAGAAGCGCCCGTGCCTCCTCACATCAGGCATCTGAATAAAAAGCATGTCATAGCTCATCATTACGAGGAGAGCACAGGCTACCCGAGCAGCTTTCAGGGTATTTATAGCTGGCATTGTGCTCACTGGCTTTATGATATAAATTTCACTCAGTCAGGTGAGTCCGACTCCAGCTTTCGATTCTTAGTCTCCGATTCGCAGCTGATGGGAATCCACGTCGAAACTGAACAGCAAGTTAATCCGCTTGCCTTGAGGCTCGGCTGAGCGTGGGAGGGACGGCACTCCAGACACTGATACCTGCAACAGTCATACCTTTATGAAAGAGGAGAATAAGTCAATTCATTAGAACCACAAAAAGAATATGTCATGAAGCGGATTATCAGCTCAAAACAGAGGTGGTAAGAAAGCTAGCAATAGTTCAGCACCTCAGCAGCCACGGTCCTGTGCAAAGGTCCTGAGCAGAACGAGAGGCGCGTTTGTTCAACAATTTGTAGCAGTAAGCTGAGTCAGTTTGTCCTCTAAAGGAAAAGGATGAAGCTCTGCAGGTTCTGAGGAAAGTGTCGTTAGAACATGATGACAGCGTCTTCAACCCCAGTTAACCCTGTGTCGGGTCATATTGGCCGCTTCGTGTAATACTGACAAAAACACAGTATGAAAGTTGAGTTCAGATCAGAAGAATTTTTAGTTTAGAAAAAGGATTCTTTACTTTCATTTGATGCTCATGTGCAGTTTTCTTTAAAGAAATGCAGATAATGACAAGCAATCGAAATGTTAAGAGCTTTACATAAAGGTGAACATTTTAGTTCTTTTATTGATTGTTTCTTTTTTTTAATACATTTTATTATATGGTTAAATACTTCTTTAGCTTGAAAATATGTCCAAACCAAAAGGGAAGAAAAGGAAAAAAAAATACAGAATTGAGATGAAAAGGAATTCAGAAAAACAAATTCAGCCTTTTTTTTGCTAGGCTGCAAGGTTATCCAAAGCGCTCTCCTACGTTTATCTCACTTGTTTTGATATGACACTTAAGTCCTGGTTATGCATTTTATTTATTGATGTGTGTAAAGAAAAACACTTTATTTGTTAAGGTATGAAGGTTTGCTCAAGTTTAAGCTAAAAATTCTTTTACTATTCTATTACGCCTTATCTTCTAAAGTAGTGGCTTGGGTCATAAACATATAATGGTAGGCATGGGCGTAGGTTTGATTTCAACTTTGGTAGGGACAGTACTGGTCTCAAGTTTCATTGGTTTGATGTCATTGGTCCTACGCAATATGCATGCCCCTATTTTTCTATACTTGACGTGAGCATCAGGGGACATTTCGTTTAAAGAGAAAAGCAGCATTTTTTGCTACATTAATACACATTTTATAAGCACTATATATATTGAATCTAAATAAAAAGCTGCTCCTTAATTTGTAATTAAAATAAATTAGACATCACCTGAAGCACTGAAGGGCCAGCTGCTTCACATCCAAGCTGCCCTGCATCATTATTACTGGATATCTGTGTTTCCTATAATCATATAATGTTACTATTATACAAGTGTGTTTTTAGTATTAAAGGATTAAATGTAACACAACCTTTTATATCATCCTATGATACTTACTGTCTGAGTGTTAAAATAGCTCCTTATGTCTCTTTTCTTTTTTGGTGGCATCATCTACAATCACAACACTAAGCATGAGCCTAAGTTTATTCAAATATAAAATCACTTTTAACAATTACTAAAAGAAAATATAACACTATCTTATCCGTAATGTAATAATATCCAAAATAAACAGCCAGATTCAAGCATTTTTACCAGACACTAATTTTTGTACTAATTTACTTATGGACTGTGTGGAAATCTATGTAAAATCAAACCAATGTGGTCCTCCGTTTGTGCTTTATCCTATTTCCAAAAGTAGAAATAGCCAATTAAGTAGCACTATTATTATGTGGAACCCTAATTATGCTTTCTAAACAAAAATAGCAATGTTTAGGCACCATCTCGTATTGTTATACTCTATAAAACGAATAACACCTGCTATTTATATCTGAACCGCCTTAAAGGGATTTTTTTGAAAGCTTACATTCTTTGCTTGTCGATTTTTCCAGCAGTCTTCAGATCTCCTGCCTGACACAGAATATTTAGTTTTATAAAATAAAAAAAAGTTTTGTTGATAAAATGTATTATACTTCAGAATTAAATATTATTTTAAAATACCAACGTTGGTTACTTACATTTCTTAAGTTCCACAAATGAAAACTACTCTCTCCTGCTTCTTCTATAGCCTGTTATAGCGTGGATAAGATATATATTTTTTAATTGGGACTAGTTTCGTAGTCTAATATTCGTTGTAGTAACCGCAGTATTCTAGTGTGAATTAAATTTAAATTTCGCGCTGCAAGCATGCACGCACATGCACGCACTAGAAAACAGCCAACCAGGGAGAGAGAAGGCGGGACTTAAGGCAAAACAACCAATGAGAGTGGAGTTAAACAGCACACAGCACAGTTACGTGCGCTGCTAAGTTAAAACGACAGGAAAGACCGACTGGACACGCAGGCTGGCAGACGGAGCTGCAGCAGCAGCCGCCGCCAAGCAAGCAGCGGAGCTGCGAGAGGAAAATAAGCGACTGCTGTAACAACGATGTATTGTAAATTATAAACATGTTATTCACATCGAATTATTGGTAGGGACATGTCCCTATGGTCCCTATACAAACCTACGCCCATGATGGTAGGGTTTCTTTGACCTCATCTAGAAATTGGATTTAGGCCATATTATTATTATTATTATTATTATTATTATTATTATTATTATTATTATTATTATTAATAATAATAATAATAATAATAATAATAATAATAATAATAATAATAATAATGCAATAAGTTCTGCATCAAAGTTGGTCAGAAGAATTTGCTGTGCATTCTTTCCCCATTATTTTTCCATACATGTTTATTTGCCTTTTTTTCAATCTGCCTGCTTTTTTTTTCTATGTGGACATTTAAGTCCCTGTTGTTACCTGCAGCATCGACCTCTTAAACACAATGGTGACAGGATAATAGCACCCCTGCTTTATCTTGGGCCCCACCGCTCTGCATTTGCCTCCTGTGTCTACAGTTGCAGCCTTTCAACCCAGACAAATGACACGGGCTAATTTATGACAGGTGCTGCTCTTTTTCGTTCGTGTGCGATACTGGAATGCACATTAACCAGCTGGGGCTTTAGAGCGGAGGAAGAGCCAAAGCAAGCTTAACTAATATCGCTAACTCATGTTGACAAGCAAATAAAGGGCCAGACCTTGTGGATCTTTAAGAGAAACGGTCCAACGAGGAGGTCATTTGTTTAGCATCACTGAGCACACTTTCTCATCCAGCCCGAGTCACGCACAGCACAGGCTGCACTCGCGACCTCACCCCCCCACTTCCACTGTCACGCTCCTGCTCTGAGGCTGAGGAGATCAAAACGTTGTAATCTATTCGCCCGCGATTGACTATTGTGTTATCCGCAGAGGGATGGGGGGGAATTGGAGTGGGCAGAAGAAGGAGAACATGCGTTAAGAGGAGTGGTTTAACATGACAAAGCCTTTCTCGGGTGATCCTCTTTTTTTCCTTCTCCCCAGGTCTTCATCAACCTCTTCTCGTTCTCTCTTTGTTGTTGTTCCCTTGTTTTCATCTTTTTCTCTTAATATCCACCTCCTCCTGCCCCCTTCCAAATCCCCTTCAGCCCTCTGATGCAAATAGCCCTTTGCCCCCTCCATATTTATGATCCCGCTTCCTCGACTGTTGAATATGCGCTTAAGTACAGAGGGCCTTGAATACCGCCAGCCAGATTGGATTAGCGGGTGTCAATGGGTAGATAACCTCTCTGTTAGAGTGAGTGAAGAGCAAACACTCGAGCATAAGCATTCATGACGGTCCTTTGGCCTTTAAAAAGCTGAGAGGCACTGTGTGTGGCACTCAGCCCAATAAAGATGAATAGGCTCTTGTTAATGTGTATAGGTGTAATTTCAGGCCTGGCAGACTAAGTTGTGTATGAGTAGCATTTTCCAGGATTTCTTCCCCAGCGATTGTTTTTAAATCCAGAGGCCAGAAATGTGTTCACAATCACGCCACTAATTGAAATCATCTGTCTTAAATCTCGCAACAATAATGTTTTTGAATGGCTCACTGTGCTCAGCGCAGTCATTTCTGCTCCACCACCCACCTCTTTCTGATTACTTTGTCATATGAATATTTGGAGGCCCGTTGCTCTCGAAGACTGAATTATAAGTTCCTGGTTATGTTGATGTTTCCTTCCAGGTGAATAAAGGGAGTCCAGGCTGATTATGGTAGAAACAAAATGTTCCTTTAAGATTGTTCAGCCTCCTTTATCTTACACAAAGACTAGAGATGTCAACAGATCGCTCTGTAATTATTTCTTAGTTGCTCAATGGTGGGGGTTTTCACAGCGAGGGATCTTCCACAGGAGATGTACTCAAAAGAGTCTGAATTTGGAGGTTTACTGATACTTCTAGCTTCCAAGATGAGGTGAAACTGAATATTGGGTTTTATGAGAATGAATTTTGAAGCAAATGCTAACTTTAGAGCAGTTAGAGGCTAAAATCTTTTTGATGCTGTTTTTTATGGCACTAGCAGCATTTTTCTTTAATAAAATTAGACTGCGGGGGGGGGGAGGTCAAACCCAGGACATGTTTTTTACTAAGGCCTCCGTATATAGGTTGCATTGACTACCCCTGTTAGCGGCTAACAGTTAGCTAGTCATGAACTGGTATACGATTCTCACTTTCTAAAAGCCATCAGTGGAGATTGAAAACAGATGTATGTATTAATGAAATAGCTTCAGTTCGAACCAAAACAGCAACCCTTTTCTGGTTCAAACACGTTTTAATATTACAACAATGTTCTCTGTTTTTATTTTCAAGTCAGTGGCTTGTTGTTGAGAATATTATCTTTTTGCATTCTGCTTTTGTGAGAAATAGCTAACATATCAGCTGATTTGTTAGTCATGCACTCCGCTCCAGTAGCCGGTCTGGAGCCAGCTGCTTAACAGACACGTCGTTCAGGCCAGAACTATTTCCAAACATCCAAATTAAATTTTCTTGTAAGCAACAAAGTGCAGAAGCTTTCTTTCAGTCAGCTGGCCAGCGGTGTCCAGCAGTAGGGAGGGGAGGGGCCCCATTATGTTACTTGATGCTCTATACAGCCAGAGACCACTACGATTTTCCAACGTTTTCTCAGGCATCTCATTAAACGGACTTTAATCGTAAAAACAGCCCAGCCCAAAAATGTTGCAGGTATGAAATCGTATAACATTGATACTCCAGAGTTGTGTCATTGGTGGCTAACGATTAGCTTGAAATGCCTCCTAACAAACTCATTACAGATTACTGGGTAGCAAAGGTGGACTATGCTGTGAAAGGTACAGGGTTAACCACACTTTCACAATATCAGATACGAATGTTTATGTCTTAAAGGGATGATGTAAACAGGTGAAAAGCATGATTAAGTTAAACAGCGAAGTGTGCTGGGCTGCTGCGGCTCGTAAACATTCCCAGACCTGATCAGCAGCTGGAAATGCTCTGGAAGATTTGCTCGCAACTTGTCTGTTCTTGTAGATATTTCTGCTTGAATCTGAACGTTAGAAAGCTGGACGAAGGCAGAGCGGAGTATTGTGATGGAGACGTTCGTTTTCTCCCTCGGTGCCCCCTCTCACAACATTTCTGCACCATTTCAGGGCTGCAGTGGCTGAATGAAAAAAGAGCTAGAAAGACTTAGTTTTGCTGTCCCAGATTTAGCAACAGCTTCTGCCCTCTCTGGACTCCTGGTATGCACGAGTTCAAGTTTGTTTGTTCCCCGTGAGAGCAGCACAAACAGTCACCCACTTTAACACAACCATACAACAGACGGTCAGAAACTCAGCAAAACTGCTGCTTATTGTTTCCTGAAGCTGAAAACAAAGGCTTTTTGGTCCGTGTGTGTGTGTGTGTGTGTGTGTGTGTGTGTGTGTGTGTGTGTGTTTTGCTCTAATGATGACCTGGATGTTAAGCTATGCGTCAAGAGATATCACAACAGCAAGGTTCTCCGGGAAGGGCGTATTATTTACCTTTAAGAGATTTGGCAAAGGAAGATTGCACTCTGGTTACACCTTCTCAGTTTCTCTTTTTTTGAGCTGTGAAGCAAACATTGTGCACTTTTTTTCCCTTCTTACTCCTTGCTTTTGAAATGTTTTTCTCGCATCTGAAGCTAAGTGATGAACCCTGAACCTCTTGCATATGGTCCTTTGTGGCCTCCATATCTCTTAACCCCTGGTTGGGAAACTCTCCTCTTGGCAAACAACTGATTAGCCCTGATAAACACTGTGCTCAGTTGTGAATCTTCTGTAATCATTATAAGAATTTATTGAGTCCAGCCTGAGCTTTGAATTCGCACAGTCTCACCCCACATATATAACGGATTCATAGAGCGTTCCAGGCCCTTTTAACCACGCCCCGCCTTCTGCACGCATTCTGCCATCCTTTGACCGACGAGGGCTGACTTTTGCCCTCTTTCGCCCGCCGCCATGTCCCACACCATCAACTCGTGCCAGATATCTCCCGGTGGCCCGGGGGCATGTGCCAGCTCGCGTAGCTCCACTGTCACTCAGCAGGCATTGACAGCTGCTGGGTTAGAGTTGCGCCCTGGTACTTGTGTTCACACGGGGAGAGTTAGCGTTAGAGGTCCTCCGCTTCTCTCCCCCACCAAGGTGGTACTTTCCTGATTTCTTTTTCCTTCCCCATAACCAGATCCACAAATACTAGAACACATACAGGACTTTGAAGGTACTCGCACTCATCGGTACCTTTAAACAGCCTCATACGTATGTGTGTTTTCTTCAGTAAACATGTCATGTCCGCCGCTTTCCGCTGGTTTAATTAGGAAGTGGATAGAAAGTGATGCGTTAAGATTTATTCTTACAATTGCAACGTTTGAAAGGAGTGGCATCCACTGGTTTACTTGACATGCTTTGCTTCTATTTTTTCCTTTTGTTACAACCCTTTAGAATTATTGCTCCTCCATCTAGTGTAACTGAGTTTGAGCTATTCTGCAAAGAAGAATGGGTGAAAACTGTCATTCTCTGAAGGTGCAAAGCTGGTAGAGACCTACCTGGTATAGATCTGCAGCAGTAATTGCATTTAAAGGGGATGCAAAGGTTTTCAGGTCTGATAAAATTATAGATGTTTGGGTAGAGTGTGACAAAATGTGAAAAGGTTGAATACTTTGACATGGGACCGTCTGAACTATATTTGTGTTGCAGCTGTCCTCTTGTTTTGTTTGGAGGCTCCTAATTACTTGCAGCAGTCGTGGCATGTGGCAGCAGTCGCTGCAGCTAACATGAAGTCTTTTCTCAAAGTCTGGTCACCTTTGCCATCTGCTCAGTCACTCACCGCCCCTCCCCCACCCAGCCTCCGCACACCTTCACACTGGAGTTTGTCCACACACGCGCTTCCCGCTCTGTCTTCATTTGCCAGGGAGCCGGCCGTAGCAAAGCCCGGTGTGGTGTTATTTTTGGAGGCCCGGCGGCGCTGACAGAGACTGTCCCGCTTTACCACCGGGGAATACTGCCGCGCTGATAAAACCCAGACCTGGCCTACGCAACAACACGCTGGCGTTCACGCGCACGGAGAGGCCGTCACCGAGCATGTTCTCAAAACCGGTGCCCTCGTTTGCCTTGCTTGTGGCTTTTAGTAACCAACGGGGGGGAAACGGGCATGACGTACATGTCATTGATTTAGAAAAAGAGAAAAAAAATGCAGCATCCGCTAACATACAGATGTCATAAATGACTTATGCTAAATGCGATCTGTTTTCCCCCCCCCCGCTTCTGCTCCAAGACAAACAGCAGCATTTCCTGGTGTTGAGGAGGGATGATCGTAACAGGCTGGAATGACTCCTCGCTCTGCACCGCCTTCCCCTTCGGCCTCTGCTCAGGCCCCCATTTATCACTCACGTATGTGTTTTTCTTGCTCCAACACTCTAGATGGGGTAGTTATCGGCACCAATTTGGAGCGTCATCCATCAAAATTTAGATCTAGCAGTAAGTGGCGCCTTGGCTTCACGTTTCACGGTTGCAGCCGGAGCTGTCACTTCACGTTTCTGCGCTGCATGCAAAATTTGAATATCAACAATGTTTGCAAAACAACAGGCTGTCATTTCACTGCAATGTCAGCCACAGGAAACTTGATGGCATTTGTCACAGGAAATCATGCTAAACCCTTGCATTTAAATCACACCCTCGCCCTGTCTAAGACATCATGGCATAAATAGGAAAATGCTGGCTGTTACCTGCTGTCAAACGGTTCAGGCATGCGTGCCAGATGAGAAGTCTTCCTACAACAGCCAGGAAGCCTTTAATGACAGACCATTAGCAGTGCATGAACACCCAGTCTCTCTCTCAGCCCTCCATTGATTCTGACATGTTGGAGTGGAGGATCGACGGGAAGGAGCTCAGGTGGAGCCCCGTGAGGCAGGCGAGTCCACGGCGGTCCTCCTCACCGAGCCTCCCCAGGGAGGAGAGGGTGACGAGCAGCCAGCTGATGTCGCATGATAGCACACTGCCAAAAGTAGGTTTTTAGGTAAACGGGGATGTCACTGCTGGGTTTTTTTTCTTCTTCTTCCGTTTACGCCCGTTCTTAATCCTCATCATTGTTTCGTGGAAGCAGCTTCACAATGCGTTACAGCTTGGGAGAGGTTGGGAGTAAGCTTTTTAGTATCAGTACGGTGTTCAGGTTGAATTCAAAGGAAGCAGAGGCGTAAGCAGAGATTTAGAGGGGAACCGTATTTTTTTCAACATTTTCAGACATTTCTGCGGGTCTTTAAGGCTGCGTGAGAGCGCAAGACTTTTAGCAGATAACAGAAAGGCTAAACGGAAAACAAAGTGGCTCTGATCTATGCTTCTGAGGGCAACTTCTCCCTCACACTCACCGTGTAATATAAATCCTTAATGCCCTCTCACTATAGCAAAGCTAGAAAATAAAAAAAAGGTTCTTGTATTATAGTTCTGAAAGAGTAACCAGAATAGAGCAAACAGCGTCAGCAAGTCAAAGCTTTGCTAAACACTGACTCTGACCTGTTCATCTCTAACTGTAGCGCATGAAAATGAATGTTTTTGAACGTTGTTTTTAATTTAACTGTCAAGTAACAACCAGCTGAAAAGAAAGCTTGTGCTGCAGGTTCCTTGATAATGGTGTTTTTGAATCCAGCAGCCAATGAAGGGATCACATGCTCCGCCGTTACACAAGAAAAGCGCTAGAGTTTATTCAACTCCAACCGAGGCGCATCAAAACACGCTGCTTCTCCATGTGTTGTCAAACCAAAACGGAGGATGTCTCTGTTTGATGACGCCGTATTTGTTCTGCTGATCACCAGTCACCTCTGAGCACGGAAACGTTGTCCGGTAGTGAACGGCCGATAGGCGCCCGCGACACATCCTGTCATTGCCAGGCTCCGTTGCAAATATGAAGGGATTGCTTTTGGCAAGGAATTCCTGAGGATTCATTCAATAAGAGGGTTTTCTTTGCTTCGGTTCCACAGTAGGAGGAGGCAGAAGATGTCGGCGTCAGTGAGAGACGCGGGCTTAAAGAGGAGATGAGTGTGTGCAGACGGGATTGGGTTTTTAGTGAGCAGGCGTGAGGCTGGCTGTCTGCTCCCCTGGCCTATGGTAACCTCCGCTGCTTCCTCTGGTGCGTGTGTGTTTTCACTTACGGCTGCCTGCGCTGCCGTCAGACTTCTCTCTCTATCCCGCCTAATAAGTGTTCACACTCTGTGTTTGAACACAAACACACCCCACTGGTGCTGTTTCTCTTACAGCTGTCAGTCTGCGTGGGATCGCTCGCTCGCTCCCGCCCGCCCGACCGGCCTCCCTCCCCTCAGCTCGTGTTGGGACGCCATGCCGCTAATGCTGGCTGCCGGTTTTTGACCGTGACTTTTTGCTAGAGAATGGCAGGATTTCCCTGTAAGCAAGGAAATGGTCCCGTTTCCCCTTTTGGTTATTCAACATTGCTGAGCAAGCATTCCACGTGCATGTTTGTTCCCCATATTCTGTGATGCTGCTGATTTTACTGCATAGAAACACGGAATAAAGTCTGGATAGTAGCGTTGCCATGCAGAAGTATCCACACCCCTTTTCACGTTACTCTCCCAAACGTCCGTATGTGACAGACCACCACAAAGCAGGGTCTGGTTGACAAGTCAGGATCATTTTTTTACCTCTTTATTTAGCGTCATCATCTTCCCATCGTCTCTCACCGCTTTCCCTGTCACTGCTTTACAAAAGCACCCCACGGTGTCATGCTGCTACTACCACTGCTTTACAGTGGAAATGCTCTAGTCAGGTTGGTGTGTGTTTCTAGTTTTCTACATAAAAAAGAACATAGCTATAATGTTTCACATATAATCCAAGTAATCCTAATTTAAAAGTTCCACTAAACTGCAAGTAGGACTTCCTGCAGCTTTCTTTCCACAATTGCTTTCTTTGCTGCCAGTCGTTCAAAAAGCTAGATTTGTGGAGTTCATGACTCCCAGTTGCCCTGTTGGCAGATTATCCCACCTAAGCTGTGGGTCTCTGCAGCTCCTCCAGAGTTACCATGATCCTCCTGGCAGCTCCTCTCCGGGTCGCTCAGTTTAGGTAAATGATCGTGTCTTGTTACGTCTGCAGTCAGCCCACCCTTTTTCCATTTTCAGAGGATGCACTGACCAGAGCTCTAGGGGATGTTAAATTCTTGGGATAATGCTTTAGAACCGAACCCAGTTTTTAAGTTTCTTCACAACTTTCCTTTGACCCGTCTGCTGGATCTAACAAACCTCTGAGGCCAGAAACAGGACAGCTGGAATTATACTGAGATTAAAATACAACAAGCGGTGTTTGTGATGTTTTCTGACCTGGAGGGTTTAGCAAGGTGCTCTCTATCCACAGCGCCCCTACATTAGCCTTTCTCCAGCAGCGTTTGGCGCCGTAGTCTCTTCTGTCTGATTTTCTGGTGAATGGTTGGCAGGACAAATGCATCTCTATATGTTCTCCCATGTGCTTGCCACATGGTGTGTGTGTGTGTGTGTGTGTGTGTGTGTGTGTGTGTGTGTGTGTGTGTGTGTGTGTGTGTGTGTGTGTGTGTGTGTGTGTGTGTGTGTGTCCAGTTAACCTAATGGGACCCAGGGAGCACAATGGACCACGACTGAGTAGGATTCAAAGTGGGAGACCCTCACCCCTCCTCCCTGCTGTCTTTCTCTTCTCTGGCTCTTTTTGCCACAGTCCAGCCTGCCAGCCCGCTAATGTAGTTAGCGTCCCTCTAATGATGGTAAAATCTCATTAATATGCTTCACAGCCAGGCCCAGTAACCAGTGGGGATGAAGGTAATCAAATCTCAGAGGACTAACCTAGAGCTGAACCCCAAGAACTGCTCGGCTGCACCGGGCTGAGACAACCCAGTGTCTGGAGGCTTGATAATAGCCAGTGGGCCTGAGCGTCTGTGTGGTTCCTTGCCTTTGAAGTGGTGACGTTAGCCAGGCTATCTTCTGTCAGGATCGCAGCTCTGAGCAGTTCATCATCAGAACAGATTTCATTTCAGCCCTTGTGCTTATTTGTCCATTTAAGTCTAGCCCGCGCTAATTGCTTACGGAGGCAGCCGTGGCCTCGGCCTGAGTGCACTCGCTGCTCTTCATGTACACAGAGTGGGCTGAAAGAGCTGCACTACAGAACGCTCAAACTTGAACCTAATTAAAGCAGTGATGCTGCGCTTTAAGAACAGCTCAGGACATGAGGGTGCAGCTCACCTGCATACGGAGGAACATTGTCATGTAATCAATCCCCAGAGGAGCGGATGGATTAATACTGTAGCTGTTAGTAATGGTCGGTAGGGCTGGGCCATGTCATGGTATGAGGAAAAATCACACAAGTCCCTAACCCATTTCTATTTTATTCCTTTTAAAAAAAAACAATCACTGCTGTTATAATTAAACAATTCTGACTATAACATATATTTATTATTAGTTTTGACACATACTTACTATATGCTTTAGTCTAAAAAACACACCTTTATTTAGTGGTAATTTTGACCGCAGCATATTGTAGCGTTTAGCCATGCCATCTGCTCTGGTAGCTGCTCAGCAGTAAAGGCCCGCAGAGCTTCTCCACTGAGGTTATACAGCTGCAAGACAGACGGCCGGGGCTTCCTTAGCGTCCGCTCCATGATTTGATTTGTCTCTCCAGTCAGCCAGGTGAAAGTGAAGGGGCCTTCTTTTTAACCAGCTGACCGACAGTGCTCAGCAACAGGTGGGGGACTTTATTGTCTCTGTGAGTAAAGGTGTGTAACATCCTTATAATATCTGCATACGGTGACATAGACCCATGCTGTTCTCTGACAGTTAACAGGTAAATAGACATGGCTCCTCATCCCTGCTTGTTGCTCGCAGTTCCAGTTGTCTCTAACTCTGGATTTATTGCTCTGACTGCAATGGTAACCTTTGGTACCTAAGAGGCAATTTTCTAGTTGCCATTTTCTGACCAATGAATATTCACAGATAAGACTAGAATGTTCTTTCCCATTTTGAAGAATAGATACTAGGGAAACAGGAAGTACTAACGCATAAGGTGAAAAATGGCTTCAGTTGGATTTAGTTTGGGGGAATTGCTTGAGGAGACATTCCTAAATAAATGAACTAAAGTTACAGGTTGGCTTCTTCTAAAGTGTAAGATTATGCTGGTGCAATGAATTTGAGTGAATTTAAGGCTCTTTACCCAGGTGCAGTAAAAGCAGCGCTGCATGATGTGCGTGAGGGTCAGGCTCGGTGCTTTCTAGTCGCTTCTAACTGGTTCCGCCTGACGTTCTTGTGCCATGTACTCTCACCGCTGGGACCGGTCTGACAACATGCCAGCCTGCACGCTTTAATCCAGCCTCGCGTTTGAGTAATGGTTTGTGTTTTCACCTTCCCAGCACAGAGTTCTCAGCCCCATTACACGGCTATCAGAATCATTATTGTCCATTCACAATGAGCCGATCTTAAAGACGCGGCAGTGTTTAATTTTTCAGTTACTGAGGTGATCTCGCTGTCTCTGGATCAAAATGGTGCCAAACACAGGCCAATTTCCAGATGTGGACGTGTGTGTTTGTATCGAAATAAGCTCCTCGGGCAAATTTTTACTTTCTCTGGGTTTGATTTTTTTTTTTTTTTTTCTGTGGATGGCACAGTAGGCAGATTTGTGCGACGCTTAGAGTTTGGCCCGGCGAGGGCAGCGGATGGCCTAAGTAGCCCTGTCCTCTCTGCTCAGCCTCTCTGGCACTGTGTCTCTGCGTCCACAGGCCTGCCATTGTTTTTGCTCCATGCCTCGGCTTGACAGGCCTCCAGAAGCCAGCCATTGTATTTAATTACAGGTCGTCGGCCCCCTCATAGACTCTTGTCCTTGTGTCCTAGATTTCCATGGGTGCTCTCATTAACAGAGTGTACATTCTGTGTGTGTGTGTGTGTGTCAGAGTGAAATCGCTTCCTTAATGGGCCTGTGAAAGCCTATAGACTGCTTAGAGTTTCCTATACATGCAGTTTTTTTCTGTGAATGTTTGTTTTATTTGGTATGCACGCCCCCAACCAGCTAAACCCACCGCGCCGTGATCATTCTGCGTCAAGCGCGGCGGAGCGCCGAAGAGGACTGAAGGGATTTCCGACGATGAGAAAATATGCCACGTTATGTAAGGGCTGCCCTGTTTAAGCGTAATTTGCCTGACATGAACGTAGCGACTGCATGGGCCAGTGGCATGGGCGACAACAGCCCATAATGACACCAGCGGAGCGGCGGCTGACCGCAGAGCTGCCCCCGCTCTGCCCCTTCCCCCCCGTGCCTGTTAGCAATCCGGTCATTCTGTTTTCTTCTGGGTTTATTGCAGAAGTCTCTCGCTGTCTGTTAAAGAGTCATCCGTTACGCATAATGAATCACACAAATGTGTTTTACTGATGGCACGAAAGACAAGTCAGCGTTTTATGTTTGAGGAACTTTAGGTCTTTCCCTCTGCCCCGGCTGCTATGTGCAGCCTTCAGAACGTGGTAGAAGTCTGGATCCTTGTGCTTCCCTGGTGTTTTAAAAACGCCCGGCTCCGTTTAGCCACCAGGCTGGGCGAGGACCTGTCTTTATCCCGTCACCGCGCTCACTGAGCAGGTGGGTCTCCAAAGCTCCTGCAGCAAAGAGAGTCATCCTGGGGTCACCAGGGCTCCGTAGCACCCAGCAGACACTATCCACACGCCCAACAGGTGGCTTGGGAGTGATGCCAGTAGAAAAGCCGTTCCTCTCCATCCCAGACAGAAAGCCGGGGAATTCGCTGGACCCTACAGGGACGTTAGCTGGGGCCGTGTGCTTCGTTCAGATGAGGCAACGATGGAGATTTTCTGCAAGCAGCACTTCAGGTCTGAAGGAAGAAAGCAAATGACATTTTGTCCCAGCAGCACATCATACCCACTGTTCAGTATAGTGGAGGATCTGTGATGCTTTGGGCTGTTTCTCTTCCTGACGCCCTAGGAAACAACATCTCTATATGTTGGATTTTTCAAATATTAAAGTGTGGAATTTTCTAAATTCTTTCTGTGATAGCAATTTAGAGAAAAACAGATTTTTATTTCAAGGCCTTTATACACATCTTTACCAAGGGTGACCTTACCGGGTCTCACTGGTTGATGTTGAAGTGAAATGTGGAATTTCCTGTTGTTGGGCTTAAGTGTACCGACAGCAGAAACCGGCGTGGACCTGCCAGATGTGCTCAGATAACAGAGGCAGACTGTGAACAGGCTTCATACTGTGACAGCAGCTCTAGCCCGGGGTACTTTGTCACCCCCTCTTTCTTGCCCCGTTTCTTTCCAGTAAAAGCCTCTTAATGCATGAATCTATTTTTGGTTTTACAGACTGTAGTCTTTACTTTGAATCCTAAATGGTTCTTCTTCATCTGGAGCGTGAAAGACTACTTTTATCTCTTTTTAAACTAATAATCACTGGCAAGTGAAGGGGAAGCCAGCGCAGACATGCTAGAGTTTCAAAAGCTGCATAAAAACAAATCTTATTATGCAGCTGTGCGGAAGGTAACTCGACACTATTGTTAAAATGTTTAAAGGGTGCAGATATCGGCTTCTTTTCCTGCCGAATGAAGCGAGCTCGGCATCAGCGCTCGCTAAAGCAGGATTATAGACTTATTTGGTCAAGGGTTGGCCGTCTGTTGTGTGAATGCACATTTTATAATTGATTTAAGGGCAGTGTTTTGTAACACGCTCGCTATTCAGGTCAAAGTCCAGCACTTATTACACGAAGACAGGTTTTGTCCTGTGTAATCCCTGCACCACATGTTGTTTGCTTCGTCGGTGTAACGTTTCCCAGACCAAGGCGCTCTCTGTCGCTCCTGCTGCTTCCGTCCAGAATAGATGGCGAGAGAAGCGCGGTCCAGGGGGAACGCCCCACAGACGCACGCCTTGCTCGTTCTGAAGGAGTCTGCCGCTGCCGGCCATTGATCCAGCCGTCAGCTGAAGCCCACGTGCTTTAAAAAAATTATAAATATTTCAAACAGAGGCAGACCTTCAGGTCTTGTATGAGAAGAGAAATCCAGAATGTGAAGCTGACTTGCCGGTGCAGCCGCCCTGTGTTGCACTCCTGCTCCCAGATGCATAACACGAGCTTTAGGAAACGCTTTCTGCAGCGATTCGATCCATCAGTGCTTTGATAAGACATTTTTTCCAGTGAAAACACCTGATAAGCAAGTCATCTTTGGCTTTTAAGCTGCTTTTTTCAGCGCACGCCTCCGAGCTAGCCTTTGGGTGATTGGTATTGGATGTAGCTCAGCGTATCTGTCTGCGGTGGCTTGCTTAAGATCTGCGTCTGGGTGTGCACTCGTGAGATTGTGTTTGTCCCGCGCGTGTTGATCAATGCCGAACGTCTGTCGGCGCTCGCCTGATAGCGCTCGCTAACCCCGCTCTCGTTTGCCGTCTCTCCTCTCCTCTCCGCAGCAATAGAGACCCAGAGCACCAGTTCAGAGGAGATAGTGCCAAGCCCGCCCTCGCCTCCCCCGCCGCCCCGCGTCTACAAGCCCTGCTTTGTGTGCCAGGACAAGTCCTCAGGGTACCACTATGGTGTCAGCGCCTGTGAAGGCTGCAAGGTAAGACTTCCCCGGCCTTCCTCTCAATCTGCCATGCAAGCAAGATTTTCAGCAATCTTCTAGCCTTTGTTTGATTTGCACAAGAGAGAGCGGGATGGGGGGGCTCTTTAAAGAGTTTGGCAAGATTTTCACATCGCTTTGAGAATTTTTCTGTTTAATGCTAGATTCTGATTCAAAAACTGGGTCAGACTGGTCCTTTTTCTTAGATGTCTGCAGCAGCATCACAGGATCGGTTGTGTAGGCATCAGTAGGACACGGGCTTCTTTTAGTGGCTTCTTCTGGTACTCCTACCTTATACAACAAGATCTCCTATGATAGATGCTCCTCTTATCGCAGCGTGCATGAAATGTAATCTGTGCAGGATTTCAGCTTTTTGCTCCTCAGATCGGCTTTGCTGACGTGTCCAAACTGGCCGCCTGTTATCAATACAGCCCTGTTGCACAGGTGCTGAAGAGGCCGTATAACCCCCATCTGCTCTGCTATCAGCAGATAGTTGCTGTGTGTGCATACATGTTCTCCTGTTGGAGGTGAACACACAGACCCCGTTATCTCTCTGCTTCCATGGCGAAGCGGCAAACCTGTGTAAGCTCAGGCTCTAGCCCGGGCTGCTTTGTTAGCATAGGATGAGAAGGAGGGATCTTTTGTCTCTTCATCTGAATGCATTCAAAGAAGAGCTGCGCTGATCAGAGATTAGCGCAAAAGCTGAGATTTTGACCGGCCGAAACTGATTCGAGCCGATTCCAGTTTCAGAGCGAACCTGCTCTGTGAGCAGGCTCTTCCTGTGCATTCAGTTCAATTCAAAACTACTTTATTAATCCCAAAGGGACTAAATGAATGGATTAGTAGGGCAGGAAACATCCCAAACTGCAAAAGTGCAATGTTTAAGGATTGAAGGGATCGGTGCTGAACTGAATGAATTGCTGGCATCTATGTAGAAAATATGCTGGTGAAGATTCTCAGTCATTTAGGTCATGGTCACTCCAAAAAAGTTAAAAAAACAAAACAACTGAAAGCTTTCTCAATTCAAAAATTAATTTTGAATTGAGAAAGCTTTGTGGATAGGAAGCGAAACGTCTTCAAACTTCGGAAAAAAGTCCAGTTGTTTTGTTTTTTTAACTTTTTTGGTATGTAGAAAACAACTAGCCGTAAACAGGCCCACATTTCCCATAAAGTCCTAAACGCTTGTTAACTCCTGGAGAACTTCCCCCAAAACAGCTCCATTACTGTTTTCTCAGAGGAATACAGTCCAAGGATTTGTTGGTAACCACTACCTTCTGTGTCATGGAGGAAATATGTATATTTATGTCTGGTTTAAAATCGCTCATCCATAGCTGTTATGGATCTCACTGTGCGTTGTTCTGAAGGCGTTAAAGCGAGCTAACTTAGAGCTGTTAAAGCACGGGGGTCACCGCCTGAGCTGAGAGGCACCAACTTCACTAGATAAACTTTAACTGAACTTGCCTCAATTCTTAATGAAGGTTATTAAGTTAACGTTTGTATAATTCACGCAGGATGTGGAAACATCTTAAATGGGACTTCTTCCAGCAACCTTTGGAGCTGTAGTACACGCCATGTACATTATTTGGCTTCTCCAACAAATCGGTCTATCTTTCATCATTTAAAGTGTCGCTCACGTTCTGCTGGTGTCATGTGACCTGCTCTGTGCAGACATCTATTGGTGCAGAAGAGAAAGACAAGTCCTTTAGTTTCTGAGGTGATTGAAGATCGTAAATCTGTGCGTCGACACAATCTGTCGCTGTCCAGAACAACTCCTCCTGAAGCGTCCAGGATGTAAGAGGGGGCCGAGCTGAGCGGGATGCAGCTCTGAAAACACTTTAAAGCTGCTGAGTTTAGGGTACCAGGGTACCCTGAGAGTGAGACTCTGTTTTCTTTAATGACTAGGGTAGGTATTAGAGACAAAGATAATTGTGACTGGGAAATCCATACAATCAATGTTTTGGTGTGCAAAACTTATTTCCATCTTGTTACCAACAGAAATGATTTAAAAATAGGGGGGGTTAAGCACATTTATGGTTTCCTGAAGGTTTCCAGCAACTTGATGCATCTTGGACTGTCCACACAGTTGCCCGCATTTTCTCATTGTTGCTGGTTGGACAAAGTAACAAATATAATGGTTAATAACACTAATCTTTAAATATTAAAAGTGCTTATCTAAGCTAATTTCTATTCTTAATATTTGTTTATTTGTTAGATCTGTTGCTTCTTGGCTTAAAACCCCCAAAAAGATGATAAACTCTCTGCAAACATCCCAGAAGTTGTCAGCTGTCACCTGTCTGGGGCGACACCGTGGCATTTAAATTGATCGCTCAGAGAAAAAAGGGTCTCAGCACAGCATCCAATCTCAGCTGTACGCTCTCACCTATGAGACCACTCCGTATCCGCAGTGCTAATTTAAAAAATTCAGGATGCCTTTGCCGTATCTCTGACTTCAGAGGAGATGTCTTGGTATAGGATGTTCAATAATTCAACACTACAGGCAGCCAGGAGAATGTATATAGTGTCTCATTTGAGACCGGGGTAAGTTGAGGGTTAGCAGCATCAGCTTCGCTGCAGCATGCCAAACTACAAAGGCGTTTCCTGGGGGCTGCAGCGAGCTGGGGAACACGGGAGGGGGGGTGCGTGTGGAGCTCTGCTGCTCGGGAGACAGCTCTTTCGATTGTTGTTAAAGTTCCACCGCCTGCACATACTTACCAAGAATGCACTTTTGCTTTTGCCCGCAGATATTAAAACTCTGGTGTCAAACGTGCATCGCTACCACCTGATGTTTGTGGTTTCATCTTGGAGTCACGGCAGCGCGGAGAAGTTGGCGTCTCTTCCCGCTATCCGAAGCGATGGCTAAAACTCCCAGCAGCCACTTTCACCCAAATGCCCCCTGTTTGCAACCAAACAGATGACTTGCATCTGAGGTTTATTGCGTCAGCTGCTCTGTAAGGGGGCGCCGTCATAGCTTCAGAGATGTTTACACATGCACGGTCGCAGTGGGAGGCGGGCTATTCGCTCTTAATCTGGGAAACAGCGTGAAAATCATGTAGCTACAACAGGATTCCTCCACCTCTCGCTTAATAACGCAGATCCTCACACACACACGAGGGAACAAAAACCAGTTCCTAATTCCTAGGTAGGCTGCAGACGAGACGAGAAGCACATGACCAATGTAACCACAAATGTGTTGCTACCCACCGCCTCTGCCCCCCGCCCCCGCCCCGTCGCCTGCACTTCTCGCAGCTCTCATCTCCTCCGATCTCTGCAGGGTGGCTGACAGGCCCGCTGAGGGCTCTTGTCGCCGGTTGGATTAAGCGCTGATACAAAAAGAGGCTTAAGGGCCGCAGGAAGCAATGACTCCCAGAAGGGGGAGGAGGCTGCGGCGGGGCGGCGAGAGTCGGCCGCCTCCTGAGCCGGCAGCAGCACCCAATCAGGGGATGCTCCGAGGGGCCACCTGCGCCTCGTGCTGTCAGGAGGGAGCGGGTCAATCCCCTCGTGACATGCGGGTCAGGGTCGGGACTTTGTCGGATCAAAGAGGAGATGATACGCACACACACAAAGACCACAGACTAATCCCTTTGCATCAGCAGCCGCAAATAAATGAAAACTACAAGTCTTGTTGTCCTTCGCTTTATTGTTTGTCCAGACCACTCATCTGTGCTCCTTAAGACTACAGTCTGCTGCTGCAGACAACTGAAAGCTGTTTCCGTTCTTTAACATACTGAAAGAAACCTATATTTTACTCTGAGCAGAAAGCATTTATTTAAAATTGGGCCCTGCTGGCCATGCAGACATAACATACGTATATTCTAGGGTATGCTTGATGATGGGCATGCTTTCCAAACACGACAAGGCGGGCACATTTCCTCATTTCAAGGCTGATCAGAGGCCCAGCACACTTCCACTCTGCGGTGGCGCACAGGAGATGTGAGAAGAGGCTGGTGATCTGGGGAGGACAAATTGCGGGCTTATATCTAGCAGCCATCTGTCGGCTAGCACAACTAATCCAGCAGCATCGGATGGGCTCCCGTCCGGAGCTGCTGCTACCCAAAAACATCAATCCTGACACTGACCTGTATTAACATTCACCCACAGCCTTCGCTTCCGTCGCACCACTCCTTTCCTGCTTTGCATTAACCTTTTTAAAATCATTTTGGATTCCCATCTTTCAGTATTTGACATGCCATGCTCTGATCAGGGCCCGCCTCTGGCCGATTATTTGGTGCATCCTGGGATTCAAGGCGCCGTGGTATTCCAAATGAAAACAAGAACCAGATTTCTTTTACTTGAAGCAGACAATTATCAGTAGTGCTGCTAAAATCCTATCATCTTTATAGAGTAACACTGAGTATAAAAAGCAGATGTGAGCTATTGAAACCTCAGCCTGCTCAGATAGACTCTGCATTCAGCTGGTAACAAACTTGCTGCGAATAGCTTAGCAGCTGTAGTTTAAAGCCTTAATAGCGACCAATTTTGGATAAAGTGCAGTAGGCTCCTTTCAGCCAGCTCCGTGGCAGTGCTCAGAAACAGGTGGGGGAGGAACTGCGCCGCATGGCTTTATGCTTCATACAGCTAAATGAACCTCCAGTAACCTGATGGCTCTTTTCTGACATCTCAATAAATGTGTAGGAGTGGTTGGACGGCTTGTTATTAGGACGTGGGTAAACAGACCAGGCCTAGTGGCCAGACCCAAAGAAAGCAGCCAGGTTAACTGTTAACCTAGCATTAACTCATGTGCAGCCTCCTCAGATTAATGTCATTTGTTTACGGGATGAATTCAGGACAACTAGAGTTTCTGTCCTACTCTCACCTTACACTCGCAGCTTCATACTTTAGCAAAACTTCAAACTTTTTTAAGCTAGACAACATATCCCCGAAGTTGTGTAAAAACGCACATTTTCCATGCCCCCTGTTAAGCTTGGGACATCTTCTGAGTGTTTGGCATCTAAAGCAGATGTCACAGGATAATACATTCAGTCCTGTCATTAAGACAAACAATCAAATTCTAAATTCAACAGGCGTTGTACTGGTAGGCTTAATGCAAACACTAATTGGGTTGCTGAACAATCCCCACAGGTTTTCTGTCTGATTCTGCAGCCCTGTTGGTTCTGATGACCCTGACATAAGTGGAGCGCGCCGTATGTCACAGATTAACCCTCTTATGGACTTAACTTGATGGTTGTGTCTCCTATGAGTGCAGCTTTAACGTATGTGGCCTCAGGTCACAGGTTCTGAGTCACGTGTCGCTGGGTGTTCTCTTGGTGCGAAGATGAAGGTTTCTCTGCAACGCTGGGAGAGGGTTGGCAGAACCCTGGACCAGTTAGAGGCCGCATACAGAAAGCTCATCTGCCCTGATTGCTGCTCTCAGCTCCCTCACCCTGTTTGCTTCTGTCTTGTAGGGATTCTTCCGGAGAAGCATCCAGAAGAACATGGTGTACACTTGTCACCGAGAGAAGAACTGCATCATCAACAAAGTCACCCGCAATCGCTGCCAGTACTGTCGGTTACAGAAGTGCCTGGAAGTCGGGATGTCTAAAGAGTGTAAGTACAGCCTCACTGTTTACGCCCAAGCCTCTGCTGCCAGGCCTGAGCGCGAGATCTCATCGTGGCCGTTTAATCCCACAGCGTGTCAGGGCTGCACAAAATGTTACATGGCCTCCACTGGCGGCGTTGCATAAGCGGTGTTTGGTGCTCGCACGTATCAGTGTTGGCTGGCATTCAGGTGTGAATGCTGATGCTTAATTTAGAGATTAGCATCTTTCAGTCCCATCAGATAACAAGCTGCGCTGTAAAGCTCCTGGTGCCTGAATTACTTTGGATTTCTGGGCGAAAAAATAGGGTTCCTGGGAGGTCTGGGAAAGCATGTGAATGTATAGCTCTCACAAGCAGGTTCAAAGGATTTTACAAATTAAATCATTTATTTATCAAGACCCCCCCCCCCCCCAATCTCATCTTTTAAATATCTTATCTATCCATCCATCCTTTCACTTGTGGTGTTTGCAGGTTCCATATCGCAATGCCAATATATCTGCAGTAAATACATGGGGAAAATCTGGATTTATAGTTTAAACATGTGGGACAATGGCAGGACTCTGGAAATGATACGTATTCGGAAAAAGTGTGAACCTTTAAAACCTACGATGCGACGTAACCCGGAAGGCGCGTTGCAGGTGACGGGGCCGGGTGCATCTGAGAAAAAGGGCAGCCTTGTTTCAGAGAGCGGCAGCAACAGTCAGGATGCCGCCAGGCCTGGCAGGTCCCTGTGATGAATACGTTCTCACCTGCCGAGAGTGAAAGAGCAGGCGTCTGCTCCCATCATTGCACCCCCGCGGGAGGGGGGCTTTGTGCACACACACACACACACACACACACACACAACACGCGAGCAGCCAGACTTGATATAGTAATTGGCGGAGGTGTGACCACTAAGAGCTCAAAGGCCAGCAGGGTGTTTACTTGAACCTGAGCACATGACTCGCACGCAGCCATGTGCTCCAGTGGGCAGATGAGGCCCTTTGCTGTAATAAATACAGATAAATGCCAAGTAAAAGTAAAAATCAATAGCAGGCAAATCCAGCCAGAAAGCTTTGCCACCTCACACCTGTTTAAACGCACGAGAACAGCCTGTGGTGCGCTCTCTGCGCCTGCTTCACTAAACTATTCCCCTCATCGCTCTGGTGCAGAAAGTGCACGCTCCCCGTGCAGCAGCACAGTGGCTTACAGTAAAAGAAGTTATCCTCTGAGCTCCTTACCTTTGAATGGGGCCATTAATCATGGTTAGAAGTATCACAGCAGCTTTCTTTACACACCGTTGCTCACTGCATGCAAACAGCAGCGTAGCGTGGAGTTGCAGTGCCATCTAGTGATACGCATGTGGTACAGCGTCCAGTTCTGGGAACTGTGAATTTAAATGTTTCGGCCCCGGTTTGCTGAACTGTTTGTTTTATTCTGCAAGCGGTCTGTGTTCGTTTTTGTGCAACGTGGTCAAATTCCTCATCTTGCGGTCCCAGAAAGTCACTTTGGTCAGGGGAAAAATGTCAAATTGGGCCGGCGCTGAGGGAGAGTCGGGCCATCTGGGCCCAGCGGGGACTCCTGACACCGGCGGGAGAAGGCTCGCGCTCATCAGAACGCCCACTTGTGCATAACAACACGCTCGGGCCCCCAATTACGCATGGACGAGGTGACAACAGGAAAAAAAGAACGAATGTGAAGGCATTGCCGTGAAACCGCTCGGCTCAGAAAGTCCCTGCTAGCAGCGAAGGGCGTCTTGGTGACCTTGTGTCTGCTGGCAGACAGCTCCAGACGACAGCACCAGGCCTTCTGCCAGGTGGCAATGCCAAGCAAGACGGCATCGGGAGGGGGAGGGGGAGGGGCACTGGGAGCCGCTCAGGGGCTTCAGAGAAACCGCCTATAATCCTGCTGCCTGTTTAATATTAACCCGACAGCATGTGGTAAAGGAAGAGTGCTAATTATGACCTGAAAGAAAGGTTGATCCATTATAGTTCGCACCTACGCAGTAGAAGAGGGAATAAGACGTCCACCCGTGTTTAGATTGCTCAGGAAATATTCGCTCATTTGTCTTTGATCTTAAGCTAGAATTGTGTCTCCCACCTAGAGGACTGCTGTGTCTTAAGCTGAAAGGCTGACGTTGCTTTTATCTTTAGTGATAAAACAGGTAGTAAGTCCTACAGGGTTCATGAGCTAAAAATGTGCCATTGCTTTTAGAAAAGGAACCGTGATGTAGAAACCTGCTTGTATAATGTATACATGTAGAAATGGTCCTGCTGCGAGCAGTTATTAATGGTGCTGTCACACCATTAAAAAATGTACTCGCAATTAACTGCATAATGTGAATAGTTAACTGGAGATTAATCGCAAATTGAATCGCATATTTTATCTTTTTATTTCTGAAAGTGTAAAAGCCTATTTGGACATTTTTAATATGCAATTTTGCAGCAAATGACAAGTAAAAACACGCTTGTACAAAAATAATTTATTTTTTTATTTTTCAAGCACTTTTCAGAAATTGGAATGAAAACATCATGGTGCCATAAAATGTTAAATTCAGGCCAATAATGGCTAAATCATTAATCATAACGGCCTCATGTTTACACAATGTGTAAACAAATGTATAAATGTTTATATCCTGATATTTGTTTTGCCTCTTAAACAAAGATAGACGTGGTATCAGGTATTAACATATACATTAATTATCCATGTGAGAAGCAGAGGTGATCAACACCACTCTGTGACAGAGCTGCTGTAAAACGGGGTTTTACTATAATTTTAGTACGAGGCCAAAATCTTTTCTGATATTCCATTTTCAGCTGTGGCACAGTGCCGTCGCCACACGCTCCTCCAGGAGGCGTTAATGCTGGAAATTAATACCTGGATGCAAACTTCTGGGTTTTCTTAGATGGAAAACTTCTTTCCCATTTTGATTAATAAACGGAACTAATGTTTGATAACTGCGATAAATTGGAATGTGTGACTTGGATTCTGGATGATTGAGTTGAATTCAGGTTTTATGTGAACTGCCTAGAGGTGGCATTTGTGAATTGCTGCTATATAAATAAAAAGGAATTGAATTAGCATCTTATATCAGAATCAGTGTGATTACCATCATTGTGCGCATTCTCACAACAATGTAAAACTTGGCCTCATTAAATCCAGCATGTTCCTTAACAGCCATAACATGCATTTTGTTTGTTCAGCCTATATGTTTTAGCCTTCCTGTTATCTGTTGAACGGGAAGCTTTTTGAGTAGCTTCTTACATCTCTCCGCTTCCTCTGATGTTACTTTCAAAAGTTTCCCTCCTTCTGAAAAATGGCTCACCTTGAGTCCCCTCTCCACAATAAGAGCGTCCACATCAAAGGGTGTTGTCAGTGCATCCTGGTAGGTGCATGTATGGCGCATTCACTGATAGGAAAAATCACGTCTTTGTTGATGGCTGCCGCCCCCTGTCTACGGTTATGTGCCTCTGCGCCCTGTCCGATTAATTAGAAAAATATATGGTCAAAATATTGTAAAGGGGAAATGTTTTTTTTTTTTTTACCATAATATGAGGCACTTTAATTTACTTATTTTTTCAAGTTAGTTTGAAGTTACACAAATGAAGTGAAGTCTGTTCTTAGCAGCAGACATTTAGTTATATTCTCATTGTTTGCAATGGCAGTGCCACCATCTTGGTTTACAAGCATGTTTTGCAGCTTGTATTTAGTTTCACATTGAATTCAAGTCAACTCCCAGATGAAATGCTTGACATAAAAGCAAGTTTTTAAAATATTTTCATAATTTTTTTTGTGACACGTAAAGGAGGAAAAAAATGTATTAATCGGATTTGGCATAATGAAATCAGTGATTTTATTTTCGACCAAAATTGCCCAAATATTATTATTATTATTATTATTATTATTATTATTATTATTTTATTATTATTATCTAACTAGATTATAAATTTGTCGAGACATAATGTTCATCTGAATGCACCGACCACACCTCAGATTAGCTAAAAGCGTCTAATAGTCCTTAGCACCTCATAAGATTGAAATGTCCAAGTCAAAAAGACAGATAGCAGTCACTACAGAATGATGTAAATGATTGTGAATTACTGTGCAGTTGCACGGAAGTATCAGACAAACATTCCCAGAGAAGTCAAAAGCGTGCAACTAGTCATTTGATTAATTAGATTTTTGCTTTTCCCACTGCTCGGTCACAGATCAGTGTGTATCAAGCAGAAAATCCTCAGATTGTAGCCACCAGCTAATTTTCCAGTGCATCTCTACTGTCTTTTATCTAGGGATGCACGATAAATTGTCACAAACATCGGAATCGGCCCATGTTATTCATTTTCTAACGTATCAAATTCCTCGTATGTGTACACCTACTTGGCAAATACGGCTGATTCTGAATCATCCTTATGGCTCAAAGAAGTAAAAACTGGCCAATATTGATACAATATGGATTGTAAAAACATATCGGTGCATCCCTACTTTTGTCTCCACAGTTTAGATAAAATATGGATGCTTTTGCATGAAAAACATTTATTTAAAAGAGAAGCGATCTCCTCTCGAGCTAGATCAGAGTGAACAAGAACAGCGGAAGTCCAACAGCACGTTTCTGCCTGTTCTTCTGATAAATCATCTTCAAGTTGTTTGTGTGTTGGACACCCTCCTGGTGGCACCCTCCCTTGGCTGTTTTTCTTCAAGCTCAGAGCAGCCTCTATCCCTCAGTTACATCACCTCCGCCTGTTTGTCAAACTCCCAATATCGCCCAGGCGCCCGCATTTTCCTCCTGGAAGGCTTCACCCAACAACAGACAAAGTAATAAAAGTAAAATAAGATGAAGCACAGAATGATAGAGAGCGGCACAAAGTGAGGATAACATCAGCTGAGGAGGCAAGATAGTAGAAAGAGGAGAAGAGAAGTGAACCTGGTGTGAGCGAGAATGAAAGCAGAGCAGTGAGAGAGGAGGAGGAGGAGGAGGGGGGGGGTTCATCTCTGTCGACGGTGGCTCTGCGCCCTGAGCTGCAGGAGCAGGGAGAGAAACATTGACATTTTTATCTTTCCATTGAATTTAATCTGTGTGATGGACGAGCTGCCAGCGCTTTAATTTTCCTCACACGAATTATCCCTGTCTGCCTACCTCTGCCTGTTTGTGGCGAAACACGGGCGCAGCGCACAGACGCACACAGACGCACACAGACCGCTGAAATCCAGCACGGGAACGCGTGATGGATCGCATCAGCTTTTTGCATGATAAGGTCTGGTTCCCGCAAATCATAGAAATGGGATAAACACATAAATAAAAACAATTTAGGACGAATGTGGCTCTGGCTTTCACGTTGGCTTAATATATTTTCAAAAGATGCTTTTGTTGAAAATGACAGACAGAAACTGTAAAATACACATTCGCACCCACACAAAAGGAAATCCAGACCATGTTTCATTCATTTGCACAAAGCCCAGGCCTCCTCAACACCCCCCCCCCCCCCCCCCCCCCCAAGTTATTGCATGTGGCAATTCGCCATGACAGATCGCCAGTCGCGCCTAATAGTTCTTTAATGACTTCATTAAACTGTGTTGTGCGGCATATGATTGTGCTGCCAATTTGTCAGCGCGGGTAATGTCTGGGCACTGGGGATGCCCCACTTTTATTTGTGAATTAATTGGACATGGGCTGTGCCGCGGCCCTCTGCCCCTCCCCTTGTGGCAAACACCAGACTGATTCCCAATCAGCAGGCCTGGCCCAGATCTGCTGAGCAGCTTAGTGCACATGTACACAAACCTCCTCCAAAGCTGAGTGCTGGACCTCCACTAAGACATAATTATATCAGCAGCACAAATGGAAACGAGAGGCTTTGTTTTTTTTGTTTTTTTTATGTGAGAAAAGAGCAACTTCCTGATAAGTGTCAATAAGCCCTGGGTAGTAACACATTAACATGATCGCAGCAGGGTCTTCATATCGTGTTGTGTCAAGCAGTGCTTAGCGGTAACATAATGCAGGATCAGGCTTCCAGCCCCCGCCTTCCTGCTTGCCTTAATGTTCTCCCAGGCAGGGAGGCCTGTCTGTGGGCTGATGAATGAGCCGCAGAGCCCAGCCGAGATTTCCCCTCCCTGGCCCCAGTCCAAGGCCCCCTCTGTCACAGACGCCCGACTTCCCAATAGCCCCGGCGTGCTCGCCCTCTGTGGTCAAGGTTCGGCTCCAGACGAGGAAATTCTAATCTTCGGTCGGGAACGGGAAACAATGCGGCTTCACTGTTGGGAGATAGCGACGAGAGAAGTGATAGAGGCGGATGATTAAAGGTAAAACAATGTTGACGAGGTTTCTCCTGATCAGGTCCTTTTGTCCCCGATACGGATCCATGTTATTTAGAACAGCAATCACAAATGTCGGTACTACCACAGACCTTAATAAGATAATTATCTTTGTAGGCTGAGAACACCAAGTGCAATAAAAGATCTGAAAAATAAATGCATAATACCCGGAACAATAGAAATTCAGTCACTGACACGTTTCAGTCTGCAGAGGCTTACAAACTCTTTTCTAAGGCTTTGGGGACTCCAGCCAACAACAGTGAGACCCCTGATCCCCAAATGGAGAAAACATGCAACAATGGTGACCCTTTCCACCATTGGCCAGCCTACAGGAAGTTACTCCAGGAGCACATCAACCTTTAAGAGTCGCAAGGCACTAATGACCAACTCTTCATGACGTTAAGAAGGATTTTGGATAGAATATTCTCCGGACTGACAGGACAAACGTGGAACATGCCTAAACGTGTAAATCCTTTTCATTTGGTTAAGAAACCATGTGTAAATCAGAGCATAGGGCTACAGTCTTCACTGAACTTGTTGACAACGTGTTCATGTGGTTTGCTGAACCGCCGGGCTAGCCTTAGCATGATCTCCCTCTGTTCTGATAAAACTCTGCTCTGAACATCATAACATGGAACGACTAGTGTTTTAGCTACGCTCTACCCCCGTCACTGTAAAAAAAAAAAAAAAAAAAAGAAGAAGAAATGTTTGGCACAAAAACAGAATCTTTAAATCAACAGAAGCACCAAGCCTCAAATAACATTTTCCAGGTTTTGCCCTTGGGAATAGGTCCATTTTAAAAACTGGCCATATCTCACACCGATAACATATCAGCAGTTGAGTTTCGTCGGCGTCTCTGTTACCAGTTGTTTAAAAAAAAAGGCCTTCACCGGGACATCCCTCATGTGTGTTTATCCACGGAGAATAAAACAACGTGAGGGGATGGCGGGGAAAGTGAGAACATGTTGTATAACCAAGAGAGGGAGAGACGAGGAAAAGAACAAGCTGGAGCCCCCCCGTTATGGGCACTACAGCCGAGCCCTTTTAAAACCATTAAAGGCAGGATATTTGTCATATTATGTTATTACATTAGCTGGTACCCCTAATGAAAGTTGTGGCAATTTGTCAGCCTTATGGATAGCTCCATCCCCCACCACTATTTATCAACCGGCACCCCATCTCACCCAGTCTCGCCGCACACACAAGCGCACGCGCATATATACAACGTAATCAGAGCCAGCGTGGAGAGGCTGGGAGATATGGATCGGCCTTGTAATGGGATTCCAATGCTAAACACCCGCTCCGTGTTCTTTGTCATTTGGGGTGATCATGCTCTCAGCCAGATCGCCCAGAGGGAAACAACAGCGGATTATGTCGAGCCTTTTCCTTTTTTTTCCTCTTTTCTTATTCCCTCTCCTCACACCATTACCACAACCATTCCTGGCCGCAGCTGTCTCACAACATTTGTCTTTCAGCCTCTGATAACAGAAGGAGGTGTTTCTGCTGCTAGCTGCACCGAATATCATTTCTTTAAGCTCTTGGATTTCTGCATTCTTTAGCTTCTGTCTAGGGGGGTTAGAATAATGTCTGGACGGATTTTAAAAAGCTGCAAGAATTTCCTTTTGATGACAATACTCTGTCTTCAAGAGTATGAGTCATGTTTTAGGGATAAATACTGTGCCCAGAGCTTTTCACATTTTGTCCCGCACTGACTGCGCTGCGTTTTATTGGGGCTATATGTGACAAAATATCTAAAAAAAAAGTGCATGATTGTGAAGGAAAATGAAAAGGAAGTTGTTTACAAAGGTATTTACTCTGATACCCCTAAGTAAAACATACCTACATACATACATTGGCATACCATTTTCCAAATCGCAGACGTTTGCAATTTTTGGCTATGTAACAATTAGTGAATCAGACGCGTCCTTAAGGTGTCGGTAAAATGTTTAAAGTGGGTTTGCTCCACATGGAAGGGAAGACAGCAGTGAGATAATATAACTTTTTTACTTGTTTTAGAGTTTATATAATCATGCATAGCATTAAGTACAGGTCAATCAGTTTAATACATAGACTTGCTTGTTGGTTGCACTTTGGGATCCTTCCTTGTTGAACATAATCAATTAAAAGCTGTTCTCTTGAATAATCTTCTGATTAATAGAAACATTAAAAGTTCTTGTTTTAAATAGTCCTTGTTTACAAACATCTTATTTAGAGGCCCTTTTTGTTGCTTGTGGTTAATGCGGAGAAAAGTCAAAATTGCAATTTTGGTTCAAAAATATTGTAGATAGAGCACAATCATTTCTGTTCCGAGTTTAGACGCTGTGGGTCTTTTAGCAACTAATCCACACGGCAAGGAAAGAAAATGATTTGTTGTTTGTATGTGTTTAAAAAGACATGATAAATTAAACTGGGGAAAAAATCGCATCAAACCGCAATATTAAGATAAAAAATCGCAATTAGATTATTTTCCAAAATTGTTCAGCCCTAGAATTGGGTTTGTTGATGTGCTTGCACCTTGCAGAATAAAATCACTGCAGTGAAAGGCTGCTCTGTAAAGGATACTAACACACGGGGGCTAAATATAAACGCCTCGTGTCAGATTTTGTTTGTAAAGAAAAAACACCTTACAGGCACGCACTGCACTGTGTTGTTCTGTCCAATGAAACTCTGCTAAAATACATTGCAGTCTGTAGTTTGTGACGTGAGCAGATGTGAAAAGGTTAAAGGGATAAGCGTCCCTTTAGCAAGGCGCCGTGCATGTCTACGCGCCATGATCTGACCCTGGTGTTTCCTGTGCTCTGCGCAGCGGTGAGGAACGACCGGAACAAGAAGAAGAAGGATGAGAAGAAACAGGAGTGCACGGAGAGCTACGTGCTGAGTCCTGACACGGAGCAGATGATCGACAGGGTCCGCAAGGCCCACCAGGATACTTTCCCCTCTCTCTGCCAGCTGGGCAAATACACTACGGTCAGTGAAAAGGGCCATCTGTCTTTCCCTTGTCTTATTTCAGCTTGTTTTGAGTCGGTCACAAACTCTGACCGCTCACCGATCTTCACAGACTAACAGCTCAGAAAGGCGCGTCTCCCTGGACGTAGACCTGTGGGACAAGTTCAGCGAACTCTCCACCAAGTGCATCATAAAGACGGTGGAGTTTGCCAAGCAGCTGCCGGGCTTCACCACACTCACCATCGCCGACCAGATCACTCTGCTCAAAGCTGCCTGTCTGGATATTCTGGTACAAATAGTGGCTCATCTTCTCATCACAACTCATAAGCTGATATCATTTTTTGTAATGACTCTTCTTAAAACCTTGGTTACAGATATTGCGGATCTGTACACGTTACACACCAGAGCAGGACACCATGACCTTCTCAGATGGACTCACGTTAAATCGAACCCAGATGCACAATGCCGGCTTCGGTCCCCTCACTGACCTGGTCTTTGCCTTCGCCAACCAGCTCCTACCTCTGGAGATGGATGATGCCGAGACGGGGCTTCTTAGCGCCATCTGCTTGTTGTGTGGAGGTATGACACATCACCTAACCCTATTGGCCCAAACGTATTTATTTTAATGGCCATATTTCTTCTGACTCTATCTGCTTAACAAGGTTTATACTTTCCTCAAAAACCTGCTGTATCACATGTTAGGCTGCCCCCTAATGGAGTAGCTAAGTAGTACAGTTAGGAATTATTCAATAATCCACAATAGTTGAATACACATATGGTCATATTCTGCGAAAAAAGGAAAGACTCGTGGAAATGTAATTTTTAGAATAGTTTTAAGGCATACAAGAATTAAAATGCATCTTCACTCATGACCCTCAATGTGTAATGAACCAGTAATACTAAAAATCAGTGGTGAGTAGGACGAGATTCTCTGTAATCCTCAGAGCAATGGCTTCACTGCGTAAATGCCTGAACACAAAAATCCTTAATATAACTGTATTATTAATGGCTTGACAATATTTTTGCCATATTTTCAGCTCATCTATTTTAGGTCTGTGTATTTTATCGACGAGGAGGTTCATGGCTAGTTAAAAGTAACACCTAGCGTCTTTCCAGAGACAGAACATGCTGAACATGTTAGTGCAGTGGCTAAAAACGTTTTATACTGATGTAAATGTTATATTTTATAAAATATGGCAATGTTGAAAATTTCCAGTTGTTAGAAACCGTCGTTATAGAATGTGTTTAACTGTTATGAAATGTAAAAGGGATTCTGGGTAATCTTCAGAGCGACAGACGGAACGTTTTTCATTCTTCAAAGCAGGGCATAACAGAAAACATTTGAGAACTGCAGATCTAGTTTTCCTACTTAGCAGTACAATTTTTTTTATCAGATTTTATAGTCTTAAGATAAAAAAAAACTAATATTTTTAAGCAGCTAAAAACCGTCAGGTTTTGAAGTAGCTTTTCTGTTTCTGAATTGCAAAGGAACAAAATGAAGAATATTAACACCATTTTGGGGGGGTTTGTGATTGTGCTTGTTTTTTTCATAGATCGGCAGGACTTAGAAGAAGCAGACAAAGTGGACATCCTGCAGGAGCCCCTTCTGGAGGCGCTGAAGATATATGTACGGAAGAGGAGGCCCCACAAACCCCACATGTTCCCCAAGATGCTGATGAAGATAACTGATCTGAGAAGCATCAGTGCTAAAGGTCTGCTGCTCATCACACACAAACAACTAACCCTCAGATAATCTTTGATATGGCACCTTCAACTACTTCCCTTTTAGTATTCGTAATTATGGGATGTCACAAGTAGGATTTCTTTGATTCGGATACAGATTAAAATTACTTAAGCACAGCTGGCCATGTATCTGACAGACAGATACGTCATTAAAACCACTAGTAATGCCAGATATATGTGCTAAAATAACACACTATTTGTCATCAGTATCACATTTTGTGACTGTGTCACCTAAAATAAACTTTGCTATGTCATTTGTTTCCAAATCTGTATTTAGCTTGACACAAAGATGAAATAATTCAACAAGCTAGCGTCTTGGTGTTTTTCTATAAAGGCGTTTGCTGAGGTGCTAGGCTAATGTTAGCATGCTATGATTCAATAATTCAGCTTCTAACATATTCAAGTAGATCACAACCAGACAACACTGATTTCATATATTTTTCTTGCTTTGTAAACATAACACTGCTTTATACGTAAGCAAACTTAATGACGTCTCTTCAGCTGCTGTCTTGCTTGTGAAACAAGTCACATGACACAAACAGCCCAAAAGCTGCAGCAGTCAGTACAGTCTCCTCCTTAAAGTTATTGTAAAAGGTGGAAAAAATAAGCAGAAATTTGTTAGATTTACCAAATAAAGTGGCCAGTCTATAATGCACAAAAAAATGGGTTGGGATTTTAAAAAAATTGGCCAGACAAAATGCGGCAGGCCGGCACATTATGAGTGCGGCTAACTAAATCCCAGACAGTAAAGCTACAACAGGTATTTAGTCCGGGCCACTGATGGAGATCAGAACCCCTAAACTACGGAGTTGGTATCAGGACATGCTTCATAGTCATACACAAGACAGGCTGAATAAATGGAGACAATGACCTAAACTTTAGTGGCTGAACTTGTTTGTCCATCCATTCCTGTCTCCAGGAGCAGAGCGTGTCATCACACTGAAGATGGAGATCCCTGGATCCATGCCGCCTCTCATCCAGGAGATGCTAGAGAATTCAGAAGGACTGGAGAGCGGAGCTGCAGGCAGCCGGCCCAGCGGCGCCCCCCCTGGCAGCTGCAGTCCCAGCTTGTCCCCCAGCTCGGCCCAAAGCAGTCCAGCCACACAGTCGCCGTAGTAGCGGACCTCTCGTTTCTGTTGTTTTTTCTCTTCATGTCATCTCCTCCCATACTGTTCTGAACAGAAGGGGGCAAAGGAGGTGGGCTTTGATCCTAACTGCTGATCACAGGAGACTGGCAGAGCCACCTCCTTTTCTTCAACGCCTCCCGACACAAGTCCACATCTCCTGATCTGCTTGCTGTCACTGTGGAACACTGTCCGGACAGGAGGGGGGCGGGGGCGGAGCCGCAACGGCCCGGAATGGCCGCAGGCCTCGGAGATGTCGCGCCGTAAACACTGCTGATGCCTCCTCCTCCCTCCTCTCTCCTCTCATCCCTTCACCTTCCTCAGATAGACAGATGGAAACAGGACCGGATGCAGCGGCTTGTTCTGACCGAGCGAGGGCAGCACACCGGGACGAAGGCATGGACGGGGAAAAGGACGATGACTGACTAGACAGACGCTTTGTTGCTGTTTCTCTGAGGCAGGCTACAACTTTGGAGCTCACTGGGAGACCCCACTCCTCAAAAGACTTTGGGTCTTTCCTCTTTTTTTTTGTCATTTTCAAACAAAAGCAACCAGATTTTGTACAAAAGATATATAAATATATATAGAAGAATTAAGGAACTATCGTGATTGGCGTTTTGGGGGAGAGAACTGTAGGTTGGAACATGGACAAGTTTACCGCGCTGAGATTAGAACTTGTTGTACTCCGTCACTGTTTGAATCTTTTTCATACCTATCAAAGAATAATGAGAGACGTTTCAGTTTCACATTTGTATATTATTCTTAATAACAAAAAGGAAGAAAAAAAAAAGATGTTGACATTTCTCTCGAGTCCTACACCAACACAAAAACCTGCACAGAAAACAATGAATATCACCCACTATTCCAGGTTGGATTTGTTTTCCCTTTAATCTTTTGTTTTCTTGTGTTTTCCTCCAAGAGAATGGAAAAAAAAAACCTGATTGTATGAACTTGGTTGTATGATATTGTCACAGGTCCTTTCAAGAAATCAAATTAATGAAGAGTCATTATTAAGGTGTATTTTAAGTGGCTTTGAGTTTGTGTATATAAGCTGTATTCATTTCTTTAAAACTATGAAGAGTTTTAGGCCTCACCTGATTATTTTTTTTAATTCCTCTTATGTGTTATGTTCTAGTTTTTGTGGTTCAAGAAAATACATTTTTGAGCACATTTTACTGAAGGAAGTTCTTTCATGTTTTGTGTCCTACTAAAGTAACGGACGAGCCCTTCACCGATCACTGGCTGTTCAGAATGTCACCTTCACACACAATTTAAACATCTGCCCCCTTCAGTTTGAAAGCTGTGTCTTTTCATTATGTACAGTAGGAAAACGAGGCATGGGCCGCTGTGCATTTTTTCCCCTGTGGGAGGGAATAATGCTACGATATCAAACGTATTTGCACAAACATTTCAAGCGGAAATCTTTGCTACGATCCCATTGATTTTATTTCAGCTCCAGGCAACTGGTAGTTCTGGGCACATTTTAGCCGATGTGGAAAAACAAAAGATGAACAGCAACACCGTAATAAAAAGGCAAATAAAGTCTGATTTAAATGGCAGGGAATAAAAATTAGTTTTTACCAGATCCATTTTTCTTTATAACTTTTTTTTCTTTTTCCTCAGAGCAAAAAGACTAATTCACTATAGTTTATGCATAACAAGTATTGGTTATTTGGATTTTGATACATGCATTTGTCCTGAAATCTGTCTAAACGCCGTGGTAACCATAGTAACTAAACAGAACATTATACCTTCAACACCTAGCCGCTGATATCAGCTGATCTGGGGTCTGCTCAGGTGCTTAGTCGACAGCAGTCAGCTAGTTTACAAACTCTACAGTTAATTCTTCATACCCCTGACAGGTTTGCAGTGAAAACCGTTTTTATTCAGTCCAGTTTTCTGGTAGGAAAAAAGACTTTTCTCGAAAGATAATAAACGATGTAAAAGCGGTATCAATTATGGAGACGATGAATAAAATCTGTTTATTTAAATTCTAATAAAAATGGCATGTTGAAAATGATCTATACTCTCAATGGAAAACTCTTTGTTGTTGTCACAACAAACAAGCCCTACAAGAGCAGCTTCTCTGGTATTTTGGTGATTTTATTTTTGGTGAATAACTCCCAAGTCTTTGAGGTCGCAAGGCCTCCTCACCATCACCCTAATGTTTAGCTCCCTCCACAAACTGTGTATCAGATTCGAGTTGGCATTCTTGCTGGATAGCTCCAAAAAGTTACATATGTTGGTAAAGTGAACAAAAAAAAAGATTTTAAACCAAAACTGCCTGGTATATGAATAGCTTTAGGCTTAACTGTAGCTTCCACCCAGTGTTACTATTGTCATGGTTATATTCTGACCCTCAAATAAGTGAGGTAAAGTGTAATGGCCTTCTTTCAGCCAGCTGTCTGGTAGTGCACAGAAATAGGCGGGGGTGGGGTGCTACATTGCTCTGGCGGCGAAAACTAAGACTGGCCCCTATTTTCTGTGAAACGATCCACACCGCTGTCGTCTGGTTCCTCTGGTGCTTTGCCAGGCGATCCTTCTTAAACCTGTTCTGCTCAGAAGCGTTGACGTTTCTGATCAAACTGTCCCTGTCTCGACACGTCCGATGTGTGTTAAAGGCGCTGACTGATGCGTGTCAGCAGACAGACGCGCCGCGCCCGGTGTCTGCTCCTCTTATTTTTCAAACCTTGGTATACATTAACACCGGTACCTGGCCCATGCCTGTAGTTAATAAAGTAAACACTCCTGTTGGAGCACAGCTTTCGCTTTTCTTTTTTTCTTTTTTTTTCTTTTGTGCTACCTAGTAGCAGATAGAAAAAACAACAATGGTGAGGAGATGCCGTGTGGAGCCAGGAAGGTTCATCCGAGCTTCACCAGGTCAGCTTCAAAGAGAGTCTTAACGCGAGGGAAGGTGTATGTACTCTGTAAAAACACTTCATTCTCGGTACTCTCTGAATGAATCGGTTTGTAGCGGACGGGACAGGACTTGATTGTAGTGGTCTCTCTTTTTTTTTTTTTTTTTTTTCCTGCACCTGTCAGTGAAGGTTTCCAAATACAAGATCTCCAACACCAAGCAGCTAGTAGGAACAAATACGTGAGGGATCCAGACTCACCTTACACCAAAACGCCTTCACCATTACCACCTGTTACCTGGACCATCATTACTGTAACGCACCAATGTCTCAGGAAGGAATCATTTATGTGTGCTTAGCCTGTTCTTTGTATTTGTTCTGTGATGCAACCCCTAAAGCCTCCAATCACAAATGCACATGTGTACACACTTCTGCTACTGAGCCCCCTGAATATTTCCTCCCATCACCCACTTACTTCTGTTAATGCCTGGCTCTGCCAGGACTGATGCAGGGACACTCAGACCCTGAACCTCTCAGTGTTGCAACATAGGATGCCAGCGTGGAGTCTCTCTGAATCATTTGTACCTTTTTATTTGTATGGAAAATAAAAAAATATAGCTTCTTTCATCCTTTCAGGACTGTGTTCAGAACAGCGCACAACAACCCCCACCAACCCACCCCCCCTAAATCTGGAACAGCAAGAGACGCACCGTCAGCTTGAGAAGTATGGAATAAGTTGCAGTTTTGTCAAGATTATCAAGGAACTTTGAAATAAAAAAATAAATAAAATAAAATCTACATTTAATATTTAAATGTCTCTGTCATTCTTATAGTAAACTTTTCAGACTCATCGGTTCTTCTGTGGTAATGACATATTGGAGGTCAGATGAGTGAAAATGGAAACACCCAAATCATGTAAACGCTATTGTCAGTCCTTTAATTCAAATACTGAAATTATGAAGGTTCTTAACACTCAGTGGTATGTTTTGATGAGTTTATTCCTCTTCATTTTTATCCAAAATTCAGTTTCTCAGAAAATGTACCCATAACGAAAAACTATCTTATATTACCCTCCACAAGCACAAACAAAAGATTGTTGTTAAAGAAGCTGGCTGTTCCGATTGCTTGATCAGTTCCAGGCATAATAATGCTAAGTTGAGTGGAAGGAAATAGTGTGATAGCAACTTCTGCACAATCAACAGAGACCAGCATCCTTAAGTGGATCGTAAAGCAAAGCTCTTCAAGAGCATTGGGGAGGTTCACATGGTGTGATGTTTAGCTGGAGTCAATTCCTCAGGAGCCACGACACAGACAAGTTTCACATTCTTTGTTCAATCTCCTGAACAGGACACTTCAGAAGTGTCGTACCCACGCCTAGGAAATAAAGTACTCAACTGTTGGTCAGTGGTCCAAAGTCCTCTCTTCAGATGGAAGTAAATTTAGCATTAAAGTTTGAAGATCAAGGTCCCAGAGCCTGGAGGAGGAGTTCATTGGAGCTGAGACCAAGCTGTTTTAGGTTCAGCCTGAAACTTTCACTCTGCGAGGATTGGGGGAGTCACGTCATCTGCTGGTGGCGGTCCGTGGCATTTTGTCCAGCCCAAGGTCACTGCTCTTCATACTTCTATCTACTAACAAGCGTTTTGGAGATGCAGATTTCTTTTTCAAGCAGGACTACACCACACGACCAAAAGCACTGATGCCTGTTTTAAGCACTGCTGGATCAGCAAGTGAACAGACCTGACCTAAAGCCTGAAGTGAATCTATGGAGTGTTGTCAAGAGGAAGACGAGACACCCCAGATCCAACACAGATGACCTGAAGGCTGCTGTCAGAGCAAACTGGGCTTCCTGAACACCTCGGCAGAACCACAGATGATCTATTCCTTCCACCGTAGTTAGGGAACTGGTATAAGACCAACATGCACTGGGATGTGCATGTTGTGCCAGAGCAGGGGAAGCAGCAGGAAAACAATAGAAATGGATCTTTGTTAATTGCTTGTGATACATGAATAAACCATAAAACACAACTTTTAAGTTTTGGACACTGGACTTCTTTTTCCTGCGTACGAAATATGTCCCACAGTGCAGCAGTGGTTCATTGATGTTGGGTGTTTGGTTTGACAAAGGATGGAATTGCCATTGCAAGTTATTTTTCAAAATATCTCAACACAGGGAATGGTGTGTCTCCATCTAACCCTATCTCCTGCATATTTGTCTCTCACACCCAGGGCCGGTTCTAGCTCTTTGGTTGCCCTAGGTGAGATTGAGTTTTTCGCCCCCCCCCCCCCCCCCTCACTTTTGCCGTGCGAAATACCAGCAGTACTGTTTTCAGCATCTGTTTAGTGCTTCATTGAGTTGTGTTTACAGTTCCACAAAGAGTGCTGTGCGGTGAATTGTGCCTACAGTTGTGCAAAGTGTGTGTTACAAAATTGCAAATTGAGTGCAAAGCAGTGTTTGTTCTTTTAGTTTTGTGAACTCAGTGAGTGGATTTGCAATAATTATTAATAGTTTTACAGAAATTGTGCTATAAGAATCAAGGGTTGTGTTTAAGCATTCAGAAAAAAAATTTAACTTAGCATGCAGTGATGCATAGACAACAAATACCAGAATAGGTTTCAGAACCTTTTCTTTTTTATTATTCTAAATAATTTATTACACACTCAAAGTTAGGACTGTGCAAAATCACTCTTAACCATCTGTAAGGACACTTAGGTAAAGTATAACTAATAAACTGGATTTTGATGATTATTTGTACATCCATTTTGAATACTCAATGCAGATAATCACTACAAAATATTTTATTTATATTAGTATCCTCCACCCATTCTTAAGCTAATAATATAGCACATATTCTGCTGCATATATACTGAGATAATTAGAAGTCCTTTTTTAAATAATCTTTGTCAGGAATCACCACTGCTTTACTTGTTGCTTCACTCTTTGTCTTTTTATTTTCATGTATCTATGTCTACATGTGTTGTCTTTTACTTTCCTGTATCTGTTTATTCACTTGTGTGTAAATGCACCCCAGCAATCAAAAAAAATTGTTATGAGAAATTTTACCCACTGCTGCTATTTTTTTTTAGATGCTGCTAGCAGAGCTGGAGAAAATAAAAACTAAGCAGGTTGATGCAGCATCAGAACCCCCATCACGAAGGAGAGCATGTAGTTGGTTTGAGTCACACCAACTACATGCTCTCCTTCGCTCCATCCATAATTCTCCTCCGGTCTTCCTGCAGGCCTCCTGCCTGGCAGTTCCAGCCTCAGCATCCTGCTACTGATGTACTCACTATCCCTCCTCTGTACATGTCCAGACCGTCTCAGTCTGGCCTCTCTGGCTTTATCTCCAACACATCCAGCTGTCCGTTGACGTACTCTTTCCTTCTCCGATCCATTAATTTTAAGAGCGGTGCCTTAGCGTTGCTATCTGAGCCATTTGCAATGAAATTTTGTTCATGTGTGCACCTGTGGTGTACATTCTGAATGACATTAAACTAAGTAAGTATATTAGCTAAACACATTTGTCCAATTTTCAGTAGGAAAGGGATGTGCAAAAGGGGTTTGTACATTTGCCTTATTAAAAGATGGTCATCCAGTTTGCACATTTTTGGGAGGCTCAATTGAAAACCAACAGTGTCGCGGCCATTACGCACTAGCGTCACCATGGTGATTAAATGCTTACAGCAATCTGTGTGATTAGCTCACTTCTTAAAAGGTATGTGTTAATTTGTGGTGCACATCACCCAGATGACCAGGAAGACGAATGTGATGAAATGTGGTGCGGACAGTACCCTCGCATTTATGAACTAAAACATGAATAGAAAGTCAGTGGTGGGAAATTTGTCTGAAGACCTTCTGTAAAATGACAAGGAATAATGTAAATAATGAATACCTGTCCAATATACATAAAGATCTGGCATGGCAACTCGTGCTTGAATGTTTACCAAGATTGAGTGTTTTTGAAGAAAAGGAATGAATTACTTGTTTTGGAAATTTATCTTTCCCATGGGATTGTGGTCTCTTTTGATTTATGCAAGTGTAAAAAAAAAAAGAATGAAAAAAAGCGAAGAGCAAATGTTGGTGTGGAAAGTAGGCTACCAGAAATTAACCAGAATATGTACATAGCATAAAAGCACATTCAAGTAGAACCTTTGTTTAACCTTGTAATATGATTATTGCAAACATAATGTGTCGCAATTTTTTTTTGAAAAGAACCAATAAAAACCTTTGAAAAATTGTTCCGCTTATTCTTAGTTGATTTTTCCCCCCGAAATCAGTCGTTTCTCCATCAAGTCTTTTTTGAGTAAAGAGTAAACTGATGTTTAATTCAGCTGCAGTTAATACAATGTTCCGTGGGAGGTAAAGGAAATGGGATACAGATATCAACCCTGGATCCTGTTCATGTTATGCAACAAAACCTTTAAGAATATGCGTAAAATGCATCTGGTTCTTTTATGCGAAAGACAAAAACAAGAAAACCCTGCCAGTAAAAACGTTCAGTCCCACTGTAGTAGTTAAGCCCCGCCCTTCTTGCCTAGCTGAGGCTTTAGCCAATAAGAATCCTTCGCGCGGAATTTCAAATATTTTCAAATTTCGATTCATTCCTCGTAGTGAGATTGTTCCGCCAGATTTGTAAACAAAATAGTCCCTTGAACGAACCAATCGTTAAAATCAGATTTTTACGGTGAAAAATAACAAACCATGAAATCGCAATAACAGAAAATAATCCGCATGACAAACAAACGAGGATTAGTTAACGCCGACATTGGTTTGAATTTCTGCATCCATGCAGTTTTGCGGAGCGATATCACCACTGCATGCGGAAGAGGACAGATCACAACCTACCGCTGTTAATGTACGTTAGACTCCCGGTGGAAGGGGTTGTTAGTTGTGCTTTTAGTCTGGTTATGTTGCGGTTTTAAACTAAAAAAATATTTTATAGAACTTAAGGAGGTTTATGTTTATGGATAGACGGAAGACAGCGTGTCTTTGAACGGATCTACAGGTAAGAGTTCGCCGGTGGTGGCTGTTTATCGTTATATTTGTTCATGTTATGTAGACTTGGAGGCAACGTTAGATCTCAGCTAAGTTCCACTGTAGCTAAGTGGTTTAAGTACAAGTGCCCGAAAATGACACATTTCGCCTCATATTATAATTAGTTGCTGATGGGATGAACATGTGGTGCTTTGGCAACAAACCCGAAGTTTAGTGGAGGCATCGCACATGGGCCATCATTCGTGGTGTTTTAACTCGGGCCTGCTTTCCCACAGTCGATTTACCCTAAAAATGATATTAATGAGTTTTAATACGACGCCACGGGTGCTGAGGCGTTTATTTGCGTTTGTTAAAAACATTTCTAATACAGATCTCCCTGTAGAGCCGCGATCCTTATTGTCATCTGCAGATCTCGCCTCGTTTCTGACTTGTTCACTTTTCTCTGGTGTGATGTTCTCAGGTAAAATGCCCTTGCATGGTAAGATAGTGGTCATCAAGAGGAGCGGAGAAGATGGCACTGAGTTCCCTCTGACTGCGTCATGTATGTTTGGAAGGTGAGATCACAGTGCAGCTTCTGTTTTTACATCTTCAGGTTTAGTTCGTGCATAAAGCAGCAGATGGAAATGTGTGCATGAATGTTTGGATTCTCAGATTTTATTCTGCACCCTCTCACCTCCTGATCCATCAACCAGCCATCTACCTTTTTCTCACCTATCTGTCTGTGTATTCCTTAATAGTAAAGGGCGATTTTAGAGGGAATAAAAATCATCCTCTGTCCCTGTTCTAATGTAGGGGCTCAAAGGTTGCTGGTTTGAAACTCAAATCAGTCACCCTGGGTCCCAGAGCAAGATCGCCAAACACAGATTGCTTCCTGTCCTCCACTCAGTGTGGCAGTACGCCGCTCCCTAAGGGATGGATTAGAGCAGAGACAAACCTTCCCTCTGTGGCATTTCAAAGGGAGATGTTTATTTAAAATGAAGTGAATCCTTTTATTAAAAAGTGTAGTTTGTTCCTGTACTCTTCTGCTGTAAACACGGCCATCTCTGTTAAAAAAAAAAAAAAAAAGGCCACTTTGTTGACACGCTTGCCTGTGGTCTTGCAGGAAGGCTGAATGTGACATTCGTATTCGGCTTCCTCATGTCTCCAAGGAACACTGCAGGATTGACCTGAATGAAAACAAAGAGGTAACTGCTTCTGCAGACATATTGCCCCGTACTCCAGGATGCTTTTCATCATGCCAGTGGTTGGAAGGTTGTGTGTCTAACGCATACATTGTGCTTTGAGTTGCGTTGACTGTTCCGTGTTGACCGGGTTGTTTCTTTCTCTCGCCCCCGTAGATCATTCTGACCAATCTGAGCTCAGTTTATCCGACCCGTATCAACGGAGAGGTTCTGCATCAGTCTGAACACCTGAAACATGGCGATGTCATAACTATTGTTGATCGTTCTTTCAGGTAATGATGGATTTATTTGTTTTTTAAAACCTCGTTTTCATCTTTTGTAGGGTTACTTTAGAATTTTTGAGAATCCTAGGCACAGCATTTTTTTTTTTTTACCATGTGATAATATTGCTATAACGTGGGGAACAGTAGAGGTGTCCCATTTAGCTTGCACAGAAATAAATGGATTCATTAGAAAATTGCTACAAGCAACCACATTATGTTCCAACGCTGCAGTTTTCACCAAGCTGATGTGGGATTGTGTGATTTCTACCAATGTTTCAGGTTTGAGTATGCGCCTGCGTCGACACCAAGGAAGAAGAGGACTTCTTCTGGGGCCACGTCTGAAGCCCGGAAGGTAACGAACCTCTTTGTAGTCTATCAACATTGGGAGGTCGATATAAATGAGTTTTCACTCATGATTAACGAAGTCTCAGACATATTCTGATGGAAAGAAATCTTGTGTTTAGGTTCTTCGGCATCAGCAAGTGGCCGACAGTGGCGTCGCTGACTCGGCACAGAAGAGGATCTCTGAAGTGGCCACAGGTAACGTTCTATGAAGGTGGTCGCAGGGAATCACATGTTTGCACCACACAGGTAGTCTGTGGCAGGTGAATACTGGCTAATCTAAAATAAAAAATGTAAGCATTTAAAGCGGAACACAAACAATGCAGGGTTTTTACAGTCTATTTGAAAGAAGCCTATCTAATAGGATTTCCAATTAATGGATTATCTGCTGACTTGAGATGCTTCTTTTTGTTCGAATCATGAGCTATTAATGTAAAGTGGTCAGAGCCTCAGGATCCAGCGGCTCCTCTCTTCAGGTACCGGTGAATCCATTCATAGATGAGTCGACTGTGGCTGGGCCAATTATAGTGCACAATATCAGGAAGTGCAGCTTTGTTTTATTAATTACTAACACAGGGTCCACAGATAAATGCACCCCAGTTATAAAAAAGGGATAATTCATTGCTTCTTTAGGGGTTTCTCTGTGTAGCCTTGAATATGGGGTTTAAAACTGGCTCTTGTCTAGATATCAAACAGCAATCCCTGTAATTTATTTTTTAATTAAACAGAAAAGTGTATCAGAGATACACAATCTGTGTTTTTAAAAATACATATTCTGTGCAGGATTGATTGTTTGGCAACAAAACTCTTCTTTAGCCTGTGGCACAGAGGCCAACTTCAGTCATTTTTTGCTAGCTGTATTGGACCGATTCTGATATTTTGACGGTAAACATGTTATACTAGAATTCTCAGAATAACATAATTTTTCTCACCAGTAATATTGATACTGGAAATGTTTAGATTATATCAACAGATTTAATTGCATTACTTTAAGTGAGCAATAAGTAAGAATTTGCTGTAAAATTACCCAAAATCCTTCTCATTTGTCACCCGGGATGGAAGTAACATTCCCTATTAACAATAGGAAAAAAGCATATCTATAAAACAGAACTCATTGATTGATGTCGATTATCAAAAAATTCAACGCATATTTTAAGTGCAGCCCTGGTCATTTTATGCTGTCTGGTGACCTATTTTTAGATACAGAACACAAACACTGATTTCAGACGCAACCCTTTATTCTACCAACTTTTTAACAAAACTGAAAGTTAAAAAAGAAAAAAAAAAGAATGAGTTCTCTCTGAACTCTTTGAAGGGGGTGGAGCTTGGTACTAGTGTTGCTGGGTCTGCGTTTGTGATTGGTTGGCAAGATGTCAAGACTAGTATGATCCTACCTGATAGGTCGATGCAGATCTACTTCAATGCAGTCTGTTTACTTCCTGGTTCCAAACAGAAAGCATGTGGATTTCCCCTATTTTTCAAAAGCCATGTTCATAAATGAATGTGGTTGGAAGTAACTGATTTATGAACTTTAATAATGACACTAATATGGCCATTGAAATCCCCAATTGGTGAATTTGGACACCTGAGTCACGGGTCCTACCCTTTTTTCACCTCAATGTTTGGGACGTTGTTGTTTGACGATACAAGGGAGTCTGTAAAAATGCCATGTCAGGGGTTTAGGTTACATGTCCTAATGTCTGAATTGCTGAAACCAAAACGTCCTGAAACGAGTGAGGGCTGCAGAGTAGGTGTTGGAAAAATAAAATCTGAGATCACATCCTCTGTTTAGTGTTGGCTTTTTCATATTTAACATCTGTTTTTGGTGATCTTATTTGCTAAGGAATATTAAGGGCAAATTTGCTGTTTGACATTGACTTTGAATCGTCTTTTTTTCATTTCTTTTAACGCCCTTGTCTCAAAGATGGCGCCAACTATGACAACATACAGCGATCCTTGGAGAAAACCTTGGAAATGGAGTCCCAGGAAGATGGGAACAACTCTCCATTCAGCGATCTCTATCAAATGATCAAAAAGTCTCTGGATGTGAAGACCCCCCGCAAGTCTTCTGCAAGTGTGCTTCAGACACCGTCTTCAAAGTTCTGCACTCCAAGACCCAGTTTAGATGTCAAGAGGGGTGAAGAAGATGTCATTCTCACGCCCGAGAAAGAAGAAGAAGAAGATAAACTCCCTGCAGATCCCAAAGGTAAAGGGAGTAAAACCCCAGAATCTGTGAAGAAGTCGAGGAAGAGCTTCCCTGCTGAGGGATCTGGACCCACGGTGGACGAAGCTGGAAGCTCCGGAGCTCCTTTACAGCGGAGAGCAAGTTTACCTCTTCAGAAGTTCCCTGCCACAGAGGTTATTGAGCAGGTTGCAGCTCCAACATGCCAGTCCCCTGTCAGAAGGAGAAGCAAGCAAGCCACCCCGGGGAAATCCGCTGTGTCCACACCACAAGTAGAGCAAGCTGGTATTTCTCCCAAAGTGGAAAGTTCCCCAGAGAGATCTTCTCAAAACTCAGGATCAGCTGAAAAAGGTGGTGTTTCTTCTTCTTTTACTGCTTTGATGCTTTTTGTTCATATAAAACGATTAATCCGATATCTCGGTGTGCATTTAAATGATGTAGTTGTTCTTCCTTCCGCAGTGAAAGTGTCCCAAAAACGCAAGAACCAGGAGCTTGGGACAAACGTGTCCATACAAGCAACCAAAAGGAAGCGTGTTTCCTTTGGAGGCCAGTTGAGCCCCGAGTTATTTGACAAACGCCTGCCGCCTGACTCTCCGCTGCGGAAAGGGGCCGCTCCACGCAGAAGCTTGTCTCTGTATAAACCCAAACTGTCTCTGCTCAGAAGAGCGTCTGTTATTGGCTTGCTAAAAGTGAGTTAAATGCTTATTTTTCTGAAAATGATTGCCTTAGGTCATGGCCTTTAATTTAAAATGCTTACCATTAATTTCCTCAGGAACAAAGGACACCCCCTAAGAAGCTGTTAAAGACCACTTCTCCCAAGACTTCAGTTGGGAAGGCATCGCCAAAATCCAGGTCTCCTTCACCTGCTAAGAAGTCTCCACTGTCCAAATCCACTTCACCCAAAGCCACTTCTCCAAAGGCTGCGACTCCAGCTCAGAAGTCTCCTAAATCCAGGTCCACTTCTCCAAAGGCTGCGACTCCAGCTCAGAAGTCTCCTAAATCCAGGTCCACTTCTCCAAAGGCTGCAACTCCAGCTCAGAAGTCTCCTAAATCCAGGTCCACTTCTCCAAAGGTTGCAACTCCAGCTCAGAAGTCTCCTAAATCCAGGTCCACTTCTCCAAAGGCTGCGACTCCAGCTCAGAAGTCTCCTCCTAAATCCAGGTCCACTTCTCCAAAGGCTGCAACTCCAGCTCAGAAGTCTCCTAAATCCAGGTCCACTTCTCCAAAGGTTGCAACTCCAGCTCAGAAGTCTCCTAAATCCAGGTCCACTTCTCCAAAGGCTGCAACTCCAGCTCAGAAGTCTCCTAAATCCAGGTCCACTTCTCCAAAGGCTGCAACTCCAGCTCAGAAGTCTCCTCCTAAATCCAGGTCCACTTCTCCAAAAGCTGCGACTCCAGCTCAGAAGTCTCCTAAATCCAGGTCCACTTCTCCAAAGGCTGCAACTCCAGCTCAGAAGTCTCCTAAATCCAGGTCCACTTCTCCAAAGGCTGCAACTCCAGCTCAGAAGTCTCCTAAATCCAGGTCTACTTCTCCAAAGGCTGCAACTCCAGCTCAGAAGTCTCCTAAATCCAGAGCTTGCTCTCCCAGGGCCTTGGCCAGCTTGACACCTGCTAAAACACCCTTGAATCCAGGAAACCAAACCCCGTTTGCCCAGGGTCGCTTCTCTGTGTCACGTATCCGGACCCCGTCTCCAACAGCAGAAGTCGTACAACAGCTGCCTTCACTTACTGTTACCCCCAAAATCCCACTGAGGAGGAAGAGCATGAAGAGCACGTCACGAAGGACTCCAAGTGTTGCCAAGAGTGCAGTAAAAGTTCTTCAGAGAAGAAGCGGCATTTCACGGGCATCAATGAAAGGTGTGCTAAATGCTGAAGCTTTCATTTCTTGCATTTTAAATTGTGGCTTGTGCATAAATATTTATCAATGTAACTTGTTTGTGGCTACTGTGACAGAGACTTTAAAACTACATCATGCTTTCATGGTCTTTGTTTTTATGTGACTAATTATCTCTTTCATTGTTTTATCCTTTTTCCCTTCAGTTCCAAGTTCCTGGGCAAATATTGTCAAATTTGGACAAACCAAGACGTCAGTTGTTGCTCCAGCTGAAAAGAAGACGATACAGAAAGCCCAGAAGAAGGGCGTGTCCAAACCACAGGTCAGTTCTTTAGTTTATCTGATCGTCTGTAAAACCCTGCCAGGAGTTTTTCTGTCACAGCAACAAGAGTGCTTACGGTTTCTCCCCCCCCCCCCAAATCTTTCAGACTCCTGCCAGGAAACTAAAGGGCCACACGAGCACCGGCCATGCAGACTCTCCTGCCACCATCGTTGTGGGGAGAGCTCACAAAAGAACCGTCACACATCCAACCGGGGCCGCACCAAAAGTGATCATTAATGCTGCCTTGTTCAAAAAGGACATGAAAATGGACGAAGACCTGACAGGTAGCTGTAGCTCCCCGCCACACGGCATGGGTTTGGTATGATGGTGGGTTTCACTGTTATAGCTGCTGATCTTCTTTGATTGTAGGGCTTTCTGAGATGTTCAAAACTCCTATAAATGAGAGAAGAAGGAAGTCAGTGGTAAGTGAGCGCAGTGCCAAGAAGACGCCAGCAGGGGTTCTGGGGGCTTCTATGGTGGAACCGTCGGTGCTAAAGACTCCAGAGGAGCCAGGTAAGGTGGTCTTTCAGGTGGAACCATCCAATTGGACAAAAATCTGAAGAGCATATTTTTCTAACTATAAGTTGTATTTATTTAAACATTTATTGTAAGAAAAAATAAAATCCAAGATTAAAAGCTGACATTTAATTTGATAAGGCAACTTATTTATTAATTGCACGCACAACAGGCTGAATAACACTGAACTTACCTGGGAGGTTGAATGGGGTAAATTAGCATAATGAGCCAGCAACTCTGACCAGGAAAGCTGTCACCAGCACATTTCAGCGTGAAAGTTGTTACGCTGAAATTACACCATGAGCGCAACGATGCTACATGCTAAGCTAGCAGTACGGCACAGATGTTTGAGAGCAACATAGAACGGTCAGTGAAGCTCTTGATGACGCATCAGCCAAGTTGTAAACCTCCCAGACTAATTAAAGCCGGGTGTACACTGTACGATATTTTCAGTCGTGGTATTCATATAGAGCTCAAACTGTACGATGAAACCACCGGGTTTTAAAGTTCACTGCTCACCATGTCTGTTCTTACACTGTACGGCCTGACGCTCTGATGCGACCTGACTGCTCACACTGTACGTTCAAAAACCACACGTCAGACTCAGCCCCATAGAGAGATGGCGCTACTCAGACTCGTCTACCCAGAAGCCAGATGTCAGCAGTAGAAGAAGAAAACGGAAGTGTCAATGCTCACTGTTAAATATGAGGCTCACTAGAACGAAATGTGCTGCCTTGGCAATTCTACAAGTTGCTGCTCCGTAGTTTGACTCCATGTCACACATTTACCGCCACCATGCTTCTCTCCACTCCTGTGTTTTTGTCTGAGAAGTAGAAGAATCTCCTTGTTTGCGCGTGCGCAAGGTCGGGGGAATTCGGCTCATAGCTCTGTTTCACCAGCAGGAGGCGCTCATTATCATTCACGAGGACCGACTGAATTTCAAACATGTTTGATTTTCATCCGACCGTCTCATTCCTGATCGGGGGGTAATCGTGAGAGACTAATCGTCCCTTGTTACCCCCCATATACTACAGGATGCAGGACGCACGATCAAGCTGAAACTCGACCCGATCCAAAAAATTCTCGCACGACTGAAAAATCGTCCCAAAAAGGGCAAAAACTCGTACAGTGTACGCCCGGCTTAAGCTAATGCTAGCTGTTAGCTTCACAGACAGCCCAATGAGGGTTCTGTTGCGGTCTGGGCTCCCCTGTCCAGCTGCACCATGCAACGTTCCGCTGCGTGATACTGTGAAAGAGAAACAACATACAAGTGTGTTCAGTCCTGGTTGTTTCAGTTAATGTTGAAGTTGTACAGGAGCAGCATTTAGTTTTCACAACCCTAGAGAGCCCTTTGCAGCTACAGATGATGTTTACTCTTTGGTCCATGTTGGTCACTATGAATTCTCATTTAAAAAATGTTATATACATCACACCTGACTAAGTCACAGGAACCACCAAACTAAAAAAAAAAATGTGCGACTTATAGACCGAAAAATACAGCACCAGCACTTGTTTGCCAAACAAGCTATTTAGCATGGGAGATATTAATGAATGTAAATTGCCTTGCAGATGAAATGATTGTGTCTCCGCTGAGCGTGGCGTCTACAGTAAAGAGTCGAAGATACAACAGTGAGGCAGTCCAGCGTCTTCTCGGCGAGGAAGTTTGTTCTGAGTCTGAGCAGCTGGGCACAGACCCAAAGGCGAGCTCTGTTCAAACCCCCAAGCAGAAACCAGAAGCACCAGTGTGCCTCACTGGAGTCAAGAGGATCATGAAGACCCCAAGACAAAAAGCTGAACCTCTGGAGGACATCAGGGGAAACCTTCTGGTGACTCCCAGACAAAAAGCCCAACCACATGATGGCCTAACCGGGCTCAAAAGAATCTTTAAGACTCCAAAGGTGAAAGGGGAACCTGTTGAAGACCTTCGGGGAAAACTCCTGAAGACCCCAAAAGCCAGAAAGAGCGCTGATGTGAGCTTGGATGGCGTTAAGGAGCTTTTCGGGACGCCTGTCCTCCAGTCCCAGATGCTGGGTGTTACCGCTGCTGAGAAGACGATACAGAAGAACGCAGCAGTTGAAGAGAAGGTTGGTGTGAAGAGGCTCCAGGGTGCTGCCAGACAGAAAGCAACGCCTGTAAAGGACAACTTTGGCATCAAAAGGCTGATGAAATCTCCCAGACTGAGAAATCCTCCAGTGGAAGACTTTGAGGGACTTAAGGAGCTCATGGAGGAGCCGCTGACGTACCTGACAGAGCCGCAGACAGCCGAGGTAATCATTAAAGCACGAACAAATGTTAAACTCAGGTGTTTAAATGGAACATTTTGTAAAATGAACCAGACGTATAGCTGTTTCTAAACAAATACCTTTTGTCTTCACCGTTTATAGTCACCAGATGCCACAGAAAGCCACCCTCAGAGTGACGCAGACCAGCCGCAACCAGAACCATCCCAGGATCCCATCCTGTCAGCACCAGCAAGAGGAAGGAGAGGAAAGAAACCCGAGGCCACAGCACCACCTGCTGGCAGACGAGCAACAAGAGAGAGGAACGCACAAGCCACTGAAAGCAGAGATGCTGTTGCTGCGGTGGAAGAAAGTCTCCCCCAGCCGTCAAAGGTCCCCCTGAAGCCAAGGCGAGGAAGAAATGGCAAAATTCAAAATGAGGCAGCAGAACCGGAGCAGGCTGCTGCTGCTGAAGAGAAGGTGTCCCCAGAACCAGCAATGGATGCGAGCCCAGCTGCTGATGTTGAGAACAAAGCAAAAGAAAGCCCCGCACCTGTGCTGAAGGCCAAGCGAGGAAGAAAGCCTAAACAGCCCGTAGACCCCATACCGCCGCAGCAGGACCTTCCTACAGGTGGGTTATTTCCACAGCGCAGTTTGATCAGTTCTTCACATGTGAGCTGTCTGTGTTGTTTGTTTGACAGAGGCACGCTATTAACCTCTAAACCCAACCATGTTCTTATTCTCAGAAGCAGACGGCAGCGTGCAGCCGCAGGCTTTGGCGGGCGAGAGTGCTGACTCTGCAGGTTCTGTGGAAGATGTTGCCCAGGTTCCTGAAACCGTCAAGCTACCCGACAAAGATGGAGAAATGAGTGTGAGTCAGAAAAAATCTGCCAGAGGCAAAAGAGCTAAATCCCTGGAATCTGAAGCAGCTGAGGATACGCAGGAAGTTCAGAAAAGCTCCGATGAGCCTGTTCTTGCTCCAGTCAGGGGAAGAAGAGGCAAGAAAACAGAAGCCCCCGCTGTTAAACACACCACAAGAACCAGAAATGCTAAGGCTCACAGCGCTGCGGATCAGCCAGCTATGGAAGCACCAGCGATAGCTGAGGTTTCCTCTGAGGCCGTGACAGTCCAAACGGCAGAGAGGTTCAGTGAAGAGGCAAAGGATGCTGTACCTTCAGCACAGGAAGTGACCACCAAGCCTCTCAGGGGGAGGAGAGCTAAAGCAGCACCCATGGAGGCAGAGAAAACTGAAGCTGATGCTGATGCTGGGACTGTTGGTAAACCCAGGAGAGGAAGGAAAAACCAATCTGATGTTAAGAAGCCAGCTGAGCTGGCAGAAGATACCAGTCTCTCTGTGGAGACGGAGTGTCCATCTCAGCCTCCTGTGAGGGCTAAAAGAGGAAGAAACGCTCCACAGAGAGAGGAACAACAGATTAACACCAAGATGACCTCACAGGAGACCTCTGACTGCCAGGAGCCGCCCAAGAAATCCCGGAGAACAAGACAACCAGAGCAAGACCTTGTAAAACCCATCGATGCCGTCCATTCAGCTGAGACCGTCCCAGAGAAGGAGCAGCTTCCTGTTGCAGAACCAGAGGGTGAACCGAGCGCTGCAGCTGCTAAGCCCAGGAGAGGAGGGCGCAAAGCAAAACCAGACGCTCTCACTGAGAATCCTGCCAAGTCCACAGATCTCCACGTCGATGCCACAGAGAAACCAAAACGCAGTAGAAGAGGAGAACAGATCGCTCAGGAAGCCATCCCTGCTGAAGATCCCAAACAAGAAGAAATGCCTGTGCCATCCCCCCAAATCATTAAACCCAGCAGGGCGAGAGCCGTAAGAAGTGAGGCTTCACAAGCCGCTCCAGCCAAGAGAGGACGGCGGGGTGCAGCTCCTCCAGAGGTACCCCCAGAAGAACCTGCATCACAGGCAGAGTCTGCTCCAGAACCAGCCGCACCAACAAAAAGAGGAAAACGGGCCGCGGCAAAGCCCAAAGCAGAGGAAGAGGCTGTGGAGACCAGCGGTGAGGCAGATTCCTCCCAAGATTCAAAGACCAACAAAAAATCAGTCAGGTTTAGATTGGCCAAGGAGGCTAGTGAAACTCCCAAAGCTACGCCGGTGAAGGCCACCCGAGGCAGGAGGTCCAGAACCACAGAGCAGACCGACGCTGGCAGCAACGACGGAACAAAGGAGGCCAAAAGCTCTGAAGAGAAAAATCTCTCCGACGTCGAGGAGCAGCCTGCCAAGAGAGGAAGAAGAGGAGCTAAGGTTGCTGAGGTGTCAGCAGAAGATACTGCAACCAAAGCACGGCCCAAAACCCGGCGGGGGGCAACTGCAAAAAAATAAACCGCCGGTGCAAATATTCTAAATCCTCATTACGGTTTTCCTAAATGTTTTTGTTAATTTTAGATCTGAGGGCATTGTAGAGGGTAATTTTATCGACTGAAAATTAAGCACTGCTTTTGCTCTTCTGCTTCAGGAATCTTTGTTAAAATCCTTATTTTTTTTGAAAGTGGAATTGTTTCCTTTATGGTTCTACAAATATTTTATTGTTGGCTGGAAAAAAAAAATTAAAACTTTTTTACTACAATATAAATGTGCAATGTTTTTTCTTTAAGATTTATACTTGTTCATAGGGGTTTAAATGTACTGATAAATGGTCTTTAAAAATGCATTAGCGTTAGAGATATAATTGCACACAGGTTTGAAAGGTTTCGTATAAAAGGATATTCTTAGAAATTAATTAGGGCTGAATAATGCTAGAGATGCCATGGGACGGTAAGAATTGCAGCGATAAGTTATGAACACATTTTCATCACGGCTGTATTTTGTTTCCAGCATTTAGGACCTTTTTAAACATTCTGAAAAAGTCTGGAACAGACATCTACTTAAGCCAGGCTCCAACAAACAGGCTTGGTATAACATTGGTATGCAACATTAAACTCAAGACTCAGAATATGTCGGTAAAATTGCACTCCAAATAGTCTAGTTTTAAAATTGTACACACTTGCTTTTATAATACATTTATAATATGCCATCCTGATTTTCTGCAACTTTCAGTTTATTCAGGTTGATTAAACCTTGCCCTTTAAAATGAAAGTTAATGGAAGCGGTCTGCATGCACAGAATAACTACTAAATATCTCAACAGTAGGCTGGAATTGAGCAGATTGTCAAATTCACTTCACTAATTTAAAATGTGAAAGTCCTCTGCAATTATATTAATAATTTCTGGTTCTGCTCCGACACTTTTTTTTCCCTAATAAACAAACTAGAAATCAGTTTTAACTTGTTAAATTATAATAATTTGTTTGGGGATTAAACCTTTGTTATATATATATATTTTTATCTCGAATAAATAAAAACACGTTGCTGAAAAGACGTTTTTGGGGAATAAGAACCATATGTGTGGGGATACGCGTACAACCCGAGCAGATTTGGCGGACGGACTAAACATAAACGGATACTCTACGCTGGAGGGAGATTTGAGAGGCAACTTGAGGCTAGTTCTCCTTAAAGCGGACTGCTTTAGGTTTCCATCATCTTCTCCAGACATGGCGAGCACCGCGCCTTCAGACAGCGACATCCAGACAACGAGCCGAGGCTTCTGCTGCACGCTGTGTCACGTGAACCTGCCGAACTGTGAGTGTGGTTGGCTAACCAAGGCACGCGCCTGCTGGCTTCAAAGTTCCGCCGCTGCTCCTTTACGCTCTATGGACAGTTTCTGACTTTATTATTGAGAAACACCGTGTTCATCCGAGCAGGCTTTCCAGTGGACAACTATAATGCTGCGGTGACGACTTAAACTTTAAGTTAAAGTCAACATTCAAGCGACGAGTTGTGCTTCGAACCGTGAAACATAGCACTATATTTAATTTGTTAGTCACACTGTATAAATAAAATTATCAGCCAAATCTAAATGTAGTTCAACGATGGGATCATCACAAACAGTGATGCATTTCTACCCTTTTAATTCATTAATTTAGATGGTTATGGCTTAAAGTTGATTAAAAAAAAAACAACAATTAAATTTCTTCATAAAATTAAAATATTACATATCAGCAGGAGGAAGATTACGGTAAGGTACATAAATATTTCTTAGAGAAATCTTTTTTGAGAAACTAGCTGAAACTAACTTTTTAAATCGCATAAGATAGGCCTACACATTAGTAGAAAGTTGAGTGGAAGGAAAAATTATGGTTGAAAAAGGCACACAAACAAAAGGGTCTATGTAGGGCAGGAGCTACAACTGTAGCATTAGTTGTGTTAACCTGGTCTGAAACAGAAATGTCACAAGCCTCTTATCGAGGTTAGGGAGAGGAACGGCCAGAATGTTGCACTGTGGTCCAAAATTCTCTTCAGGTGGATAGAGATTTAGCATTGAATTTTAAAATCAAGGTCTCAGAGTCTGGAGAACGGATGTGGAGACTCAGAATCCAATTCTGTTGAGGTCAAGTCTGAAGTTTCCACTGTCAGGGATGGTTTGTGGAGCCTTGTCCTCTGCTGCTGGTGGTCCACTGTGTTTTAATCAAGTCCTAAAGTGCAGCCAGCCATCTGACATGGCATCTGATGATCTGTCATGCTTTGCTAACAACCTCTAAGGTGATGCTGGGTTCATCATTTTCCAGCAGCATCTGTCCACATGACTGAAAGTAGCCACCATCGTTGAGTCACTATGGTATCATTCGATTGCTGATGTAAACCGCAGAGAGTCTATGGGATTGATGCAGGAATCCATGCACTCTTTTTTTTTATTTTTTATTTATTTATTTATTTATTTATTTTTTTTATTTTTTTTTGTCTCTTAAATTATCAAACAAACATGAATATGTGACAAACGTAACCTGGGTAAATATGTATATCTTGCGTAGCTTTTTCCAGCACAGATCCAGGGCCATCCCTCAGGGATGACTGTTAAATAGTGCCATGTCTAAAGATTCCTCCGTACAGAAGCTGCTGGTTAATCTACCTGCTACTCAGAGGACGGACATTAATGTCAATTTGCAGTGACTCCGAGCTGTTGCATCAGTCTAACCATCCATTTTCTTTCTTTTTTTTTTTTTTTTGTTGTTGATGATTGCCAGTGCCAAGCGTGGATCAGCATGTGAAGGGGCGGAAGCATCGGACTCTGAGCACAGTGCGCTCCACCAGGAAGAGCCACGAGGAGCGCAGCGTGTTCGTCAGCGGCATCAAACCAGAAATCTCCCAGACCGATTTGACGGAGTACTTTCAGCAGTTCGGGGCTGTCACTGACGTCATCGTGGATAAAGACAGGGTCAGCCTCCTCCGTGGTTTTAACGAGCGGCCGCAGGGTTGGGCCGTACTCTTGCTTATCACCGTCTGTGAGAGAACGGGCGGGATGTTTTCCACCAGGGTGTCTGCAGGTTGACTGAAATGCTGGACTCTTCCTCTGTGCTCCCAGGGGCTTTACGCCATCGTGCAGTTCGGCGAGTCCGAGAGCATCCAGGCCGCGCTGTCCTGCGCCGAGCACCGGCTGAAGGGTCTGAAGCTGCGGGTCAAGCCACGGGAGAAGAAGGAGTTTAAACTGATTCCCAAGAAGAAGAACGATCCTCAGAACCTCCAACGAATCTTCGATCGCCTCAAGCCTGAGCTGTGTCAGCTGCCGTCGGTAAGCCAGCACGTAGTGGCAGCCTAATTCATCTGGTTTTGCTGTGAATGAAGACGTCGATGCTGACGATCTACTTCCCTGCTCCTGTAGAAGGCGCTGGTGTGCTCAGGGTGGTGATCAGCGTTACGTTCTCACCCCACACGGCCCCTTTGGCCATGTAAGCAGGTTTGGTCTCGTCTGACCAGAGCCCCTTCTTCCACACGTTGGCTTCTTCTCACCACTCTTTGATTAAGGCCAGATCTTTGGAGTCCTTTACTTCCAGTTGTCTTGACACATTCTCCCACCCGAGCTGGAGATCTCTGCAGCTCCTCCAGAGTTGCCACGCTCAAATGCAAAACTGCTACTCAGACTCGTCTACTCAGAAGCCAAATGTCAACAGTAGAAGAAGAAAACGGCGGAGGTGTTGATGCTCACTGTTAATTATGAGGCTCACTAGAGCGAAACGTGCTGCCATGGCAATTCTACGAGTTGCTGCTCCGTAGTTTGACTCCATGTCACACGTACCGCCATGCTTCTCTCCACTCCTGTTTTTTTGGCTGAGAAGACGAAGAAGAATCTCCTTGTTTGTGCATACGCAGTGCGCGAGTTCGGGGGAAATCGGCTAGCAGAGGCTCGTAGCTCTGCTTCACCAGCAGGAGGCGCTCATGATCACTGACGAGGGCTGACTGAATTTCAAACATGTTTGATTTTCATCCGACCATCCCATTCCTGATCAGGAGGTAATTGTGAGAGACTAATCGTCCCTCGTTACCCCCTGTACTGTATATTATACAACGCAGGACGCACGATCCAGCTGAAACCCGACCCGATCCAAAAAATTCTCGCACGACTGAAGAATCGGTCCAAAAAGGGCAAAAACCCGTACAGTGTACGCCACTTTCTGTTGGTCTGTCACATAAAGCCTTGATAAAGTACGTTGAGGCTGGTGTAGCGTGATAAAATGTTGAAAAGCTAAAGGTTGAGGGATGCTTGCAGTCTTCTGATCTTGCAGGAATTGGTGTGAAGGGAGCTGATTGACAGCTGTCCTGCTCTTTGCCTCCTTCCAGGTGGATTCCCAGATGAAGTTCATAGTTGAGCGGTTGCAGCTGGGAGAAAATGAAAAGAAGGCCAGAGGGTTGGTGGTGCAACTCCTCCAGGAGGTCTTTGTTGAATTCTTTCCAGGTGAGCTCTCTTTGAAAACTCCAGACGTTCGGCATCCTTCCTGCAAAAACCAGCCAGTCCCTCTGTGGGGTTCCAGGTTTTAAAATGTCTCCTCTGGGTTGCAGACAGTCAGATCTTGCTCTTTGGTTCATCCGTCAACACGTTTGGCTTTCACTCCTGTGATCTGGACCTGTTCCTGGATCTAGAAAACACCAAGACCTTCCAAGCTAAGGCTAAGACCTCCACAGAGCAGGTCTGACAGTTTTACCCACACTTAGCAGTTTTTCTCTTGATGTGAATTAAAGGTAACCGCTTGTATTTACAGATTCCACACTAAAAAAAATTAAGAGCTGAAGTTGAGATGTGCTGAATTTCTTCCCTCCCTGCGCGCTCCAGGCAGGCGAAGGAATGTCAGATGACGGCCGCTCCGAGGACTCCATCCTGTCCGACATCGATCTGTCCACGGCGTCTCCGGCGGAGGTTTTAGAGCTCGTGGCGACCATTTTGAGGCGCTGCGTCCCCAGCGTGCACAAAGTTCACGTGGTCAGCACCGCTCGGCTGCCTGTCGTCAAGTTCCATCACCGCGAGCTGAACCTACAAGGGGATATCACTCTTAACAACAGGTCTGTGAGGGATCTGCTATTTTTTAGCACTGTGAGTTGAGGAAATCTCTCTACAGTACAACTTTACTGCATTTTTTCTCTTTCTTCTCTCTGCTAATCAGACTTGGTGTCAGGAACACCCGCTTCCTCCAGCTGTTGTCAGGGGCGGAGGAGAGGCTGAGGCCTCTGGTGTTCGCCATCCGGTACTGGGCCAGGCAGAAGCAGTTAGCTGGTAGGAGGCAGCGATTTTAGAACTAGCGTTTCTATATCTGCTGATAAATATAATGTGTTAACTGTACATTTAGGTTGTAATTTTAGCCTTTGGCCAGCAGGTGTCAGTAGACCCATACCTTCCTTCCTTTCAAATCATTTCTCTAAACTTTTGGGTTTTTCACTTTATTATTAATTTATTTTAACCTTTTTTTTAATTCAAGCTTTAGTTGAGAATAAAGATATCAAAATTACAGCTCCTTTTGTGTACAGTGAGTAATCTTAAATGAAATCTCATTCAAGCTATTCTTCCCTGAAGAGCACACTAATTAGCTGCGCTCTGTGCGCCGTCCAGCCAGCTCCCTTTGAACTGCGTCCTCAGCGCGCCCCTTTCATCACGGCCGGGTTAGGAGAGCGTGATGACACGTAGAGAAGCAGCTTTGACCCAAAATTGGCATCTAAAAGCAATTGCTTTGATCAGTGACGGCAATTTACAAATAATCATAGGAAATTATCATGCGTCACAATGAAGTTCTCCAACATCAAAACTGATTTTAGGACTTACACTTTGTGTATCAGTTTGATTGGGCTGTTTTTTTTTCTTCTTACATCATGGCTGTGGATTCATTTAGATAACTTATCTAACTGAATACATGCCTGCAACAAGTTTATTTAAACTTTTCGCAGTATATAGAAATGAAGGTTTTAATAATATTTTTTTTAGGTATGAAACTGTAAAAGATCAGATTTAAATTCATTTTATTAATAATTAGCTGTGGCATTTTTAATCTCTTGTGCATTTTCTCTAATTCAAACATGGTCTGAATCATACATACAAGCTGAAATCTAAATATGTATTTGGATACATGCCACCTGGGCCACACCCTTCTTCTGGACGGCAACAAGCTTGTGGCCTAATTGCAGCGCGATGTTTGCTTGGCAGAGCTGGTAGAGCTTATTTAAACGAGATGTTCCTCGTTTCACGCCTGTCTTCTAAACATTGCTGCAAAGGTTCAATCGACTTGATGTCTGGGTCATTCCACAAGATTAATGTTAGCCTCCAAAGCTGGTTTTGATGTGTTTTGAATCATCTTCTCGTTGGAACACCCACTTGAGTCCAAGATGGAAGAAAATGAAAGGAAAGAACGACCCAGGACAAACCAAGGCTACTCAGCTTACTCATATGAATATATTTGGTGACGCGCTGGAACATTAGGTTCACCGTCCAGAGTGAAGAGGGTTTGACATCAACGTGGACTCAGAGGCAGACCGAGACAAAATCCGCGGCCATTCCACCTGGCATTGACGTCTGTCCCGAGTGATCAGCTCATAGTTTCCTGCTTTACATCACAGCCTGGGCTGTCTCTAGCAGCACGTCATTCAAGTGTAACGCTGAGACCAATCTGACTTGCCATTCTTAAGAAGCATTGCGGCTTCAAACCCACAAGCTAAAATGTGTAGCTTAAAAGAACTGCTGGGAGAGAAAACAAATGTGAATAAATATTGTGAGACTTTATAAGGCTCAGCATCAACACACAGAGATTTTAAGCCATAAAGCAGCACCGCAGTAAAACCGCTGATGCCTCACTCCCACAAACTTTAATTAGTTTACGCACAGTTTGCTGCGTAATAATGACTACATATTCCCTTATTGGGAGATATTGCACTTTGCATGAGTCATTTTATAATGCGTTGGCTGCAGCAGGTTCTGTCATCTCCTATGATACTTTAAAAAAAAAAGCCAAAAATGGCTGAACCAGCAGGAGAACTGCCAAGGTAATGCAGTCGCTCCAGGGGACTCACATCTGATCCTTTGGAAGGTCCTTAAAAGTCTCCCTGGCTGGAATCATACTTCTAAGCTGAAGTTCCAAGTGTCCAAGTCCTGTAAAGAAAAGCATCTTTAAAATGTGTTTAGATCTGACCAGAAACGATGGGATCACTCAGGAGGTATTTTAGGGCCTGGTGTGAAGGCCGGAGAGTGAGCTGTATGGCCAAAATAACCGGCAGACTGTTTGGACGAGTCAAGGTGAACCCTGAGATTACCAGCTGTCAGGCACGGTGGTGGCAGCATCATGCTGAGGCTGTGTATGGCTGCCGGTGATAGTGGAAGTAAGGATTCAGCAGTTTCACCTCAAATCAACAGCTGGCTGGTTAACTTAACACGATCCAAACCCACTTCTCTCTGGTTTTAGAACGGGTAACGCAGGTGAATGTCAAGCTTCTGGAATGCTGTCAAGTTTATCTGTATAGAGCATCTCAGCAGCAAGGCGGCTCAAAGCGCTTTACATCATACATAAAAACATCAAACACATGGAAACAGTCACGGATTGTGAGACCAGTAACAAGCATTACATTTCATCAAGTGAAAACATCAATATCTAATATGTTGGTCAATGTTACTGTTATTGTGGGTCAGAACCAACTCTAAACTGGAGGGTTTTCAGTCTTGATTAAAATGAACTCAGTGTTTGTTCCAGATTTGTGGAGCATAGGAGCTAAATGCTGCTTCTCTGTGTTTGGTTCTGGTTCTGGGTATTTAGAGTAGACCAGAACCAGCAGATCTGAGTGGGGTGGAGAGTTAGACTTAGACTTAGACTTAGACAACTTTATTTGTCATTCGGTATGCACAGAGTGCGTACAGAACAAAATTTCATTTCATACAGCTTTTGTAAATTGCAGTAGAAGTTAAATTACAGTTTTAGGTGCGGCAGAGATTTAGGAGTAAACAGTAGATTTTAAATATACAGTATACAAACAATTGAAATGTAACAAAAAAGAGACATTTTTTATGTACAGAATTGGATTGTGCAAGGGCATTTGTGCATGAATGCATTTATTTGTGCAATTTAAGACTAGCAGTCCGATGGCATTTGTAATGCTATATGAGCTGCAATGATGCAAAATGTGCAAAAAATGCAAATGTTGTGCAGAGTTTGTGGGTTGTAGTTCAGCAGTTCAACAGCAGTTTAACAGTCTGATGGCAGACTGATAAAGCAACAGCAGGTTTTGAATTGATTTTGGTGCTAAGCCGTTCAGTGATTTCTAGACTACCAGAGGGGTCAAATCTCCAGCCAGAGTTAACCCACACGCTTGTTACCTGCTATAAACACCGTGTCTTTGCCCTGCTAAATGCTGAGAGGACATTTATTCACATATTACTGGGGTGGTATTTAGATATTGCTTATTTTTGTAATATAGAAAAGATCTCCAGTAAACCCATTCAGATTGTGTTGTGTAATCATTTTACCCTGGAAATGAAAATACCCCTAATGGATATATTATGACATTGATGAGCGTATGTCAGCGTCTAAATGAGACTTTCCTCAGCGTAACATCCTCTCCTATCAGGAGCAGTGTGATGAGAGTGCGTGGCCATGTTCTGATGTTCTGTCACCACCGTGTGACCTGCAGGTAACCCCAGCGGCGCCGGCCCCCTCCTCAACAACTACGCCCTGACGCTGCTGATGGTCTTCTTCCTGCAGAACAGCCAGCCCGCCGTCCTGCCCACGGTCGACCAGCTCAGAGACATGGCCTGTAGGTTGCCGCGTGAGACCGACACCTGCGCCGTCTTATTTTTACCGCCAGGTCTGCAGGTGCAAGGGGTGAAAGCTAAAACTCTCCTTATTTTATTGAAGGAACAGTGACATTAATAAACATGAGCACATCAGGCTAACATGTAAATAAGGCATTATACTAATTTTCCTCTGCGGCCCCTGGCAGGTTGATGGTAAAAAAAACAACAAGATCAAGACGTTAAAACACATGATTCATAAAAATTACAAGATCTGACTCTGAACTGCACAATCATGTAAATGTTTCGCTGCTGGGAAATTCATTCTACCAATTAATCAAGAGAAGAGCGCTACATGGCGCAGATGTTAATTGTACTAAATCGAAACGTGACGCAAGGAGAGCATAAATCGGAGCAGCAGCTGAGAGAGGCATTCTGACTCTGGAGGAGCGACACAGAGCTGCTGCTCAGGTGCAGGAGCCTGTTGACAGGACAGTAATGAGTTGAGCGCTCCTTATGGAAGAGTTGTAAGATGGAAAGCATTGTAGATGTGATTTGATAGATGGATAGAGCTACAGGGGACAAAGCCTGAGCTAAGACTGATGTGACAACATGGAAACTTAAACTGTATCTAGTTATGGATGTTATTGCTCTTGAGTCTGATGATGGAGTGGAGCCCACTCGTTTAGTCAGCTGGATGCTTCCACTGGCTGCAGGTTCCTCTCAGGTTGTCAGAAGTAGACCAGACTGAAGCTACGGACAGGTTCCAGCCTCACACGTTCTAATTCACCTCATTACAGAGGGCTGAGAGGCCCATGAAGAAAACAGAATCAAGGAACCTCAACAAGAGGGTGAGATTAGAAACCAAGGTTCAGGTTACCTTCCTCTCACCAACGAGCTATTCTTCTACTGACCGCAACTGAATGACTTTCTGTCATTCAGAACTAAAAACTAAAGAAAGATGATGTCTGTCATAAAATAATCAGGATCTTCAAACTGGGAATCCATTGACAAACTGTTCAGCTTTTCCGCTCCTTCTTTTCTCTGAGCAGCAGTAATCCACGCTGTGCCCGCAGCACAGATGGCTCCTGCTTCCCGTCGCTGTTTGCAGAGCATTTCAGCTTAAAGTCTGCATTCTTACATTGTTATCGCCTTACTTATGATGTAACGTTCTCCAGTCGCCAGATGAGATATGGCATGACAAACCTGACTGCTGTGATTAATGGTATAAACGTTGTTTGTCCATGTAAAGCCTGTCACTTCTGTGGAATACACTACATCCTGTTGGAGGGGATTGTATGGAAGCTGTAACTTTGCTAAACGCTGCTGCGTGTATTCCTTTTTTTATTCCTTCAGGTTGAAGCTGATTAGATATTGTTTAAAAGAGATTGAAAGAGGTTTTGTTTTACATGATCGACCCGTTTGTTCCTTTAAGACTTCCAGTTGCTTTCCCAGAAAAGCGTTCATGCTGCCGTCATTCGCCCATCTCTGTCTCCGTCTTTGAAATGAATCTCTTTCTGATCTAGAAACAGACGGAAAATGGCAGAAGCGTTGTTCATCAGTTTTTCACATGCTTGCAGGTGAGGAGGAGGAGTGTGTGATTGAGGGCTGGAACTGCACCTTCCCCAGTCAGCCCATCGCGGTCCCACCCAGCAAGAACACACAGGACCTCTGTGAGTGCTTAGAAAGAGAGACGTGTTCCCCTTACACCAAAAATAATTCACCGCCATGTAAGAATAGTTCATGTTTTTCATTGTTTCATGCCAAGACCACTAAGTGAAGTAAGTTTTTTCAGGCTTTGTGTGATTTATGTGAGCAGTTCCCTGATTGGGAAGGTGAAGGATTTTTTCCACTGATAGAACGTGGTGTGCTGGGTGTATTCCTCTCCTTTGATACCCGTCAATAACATCTAGCAAAATGAATTGCCTTTAGAGGTCACCCTGGGGGAGGTGGTGGCCTAGTGGTTAGAGCACTGCGCTTGTGCTCTGAGAAGGATGCAAGTACCCGGTTCAATCCCCACTGCCTGCACTTTGGGTCCCTGAGCAAGACCCTTCACCTCCTGAATGCTCCCCAAGGGGATGGGTTAAGATGCAGAAGTGAATTTCTCCATTGTGAGATCAGTAAAGTTCTATTATTATTATTAGTAGTAGTATTATTAGTATTATTATTAATGAACAAACAGTACCACCAGTTTTATTAGAAAACATTAGAGAACGATCAGCATCATGACGACTAAGGAACCCAGCAGGCAGGTCAGGGAGAACGTTGTGGAGAAGTTTAAAGCAGGATTAGGTTATAATAAACATAATTATCTTTATTATTGATTGCAACTTTTTGCATTCCAATGACACGAACCCATCCCTCAGGGAGCAGTGGGCTGTGATGAGCATGAAGTGACACTGTGTTGTTGACCTTGCAGCAATCCCTCATACTGAGTGTTCTGGGGTTAAGGGTCTTGCTCAGAGACCCGGAGTGGCGGTCTGTGGGAGTCAAACCGGGAACTCGCAGCCTCTCCAGGACACAAGTGCTGGGCCACCACTCCCATTTTTATTTTCATATACGATATTTTCATAGAACAATATACCAAACTTGTAACATCTTACAGAGCGCTGTTCAATCCATTGTCTGAACATTAAAAGCAGCAACAGGCAGTTATTGTGCACTCCACAGATCTGGGGTCTCATTTATAACCTTTGCGTGGAATCCATACTAAAAGTATGCATACGGCAAGAAAAAAAAATTGGCGTACGGCAAAGAATATTCAGATTTATAAAACCATGCGCACGTAAAGAAGCATATGATTTCCCTTTATAGATCACTGCTATACCTGAACGTTGGCGTACCTGGTGCCGCCTCAGGTTCTGCCCTGTACACGCTCAGATCCAACCATCAATGGTCAATGCCAAGCACCTCATGAATGTCTGTGTGTGATTTAAAAAAAGAAGCTAAAAAAAGAAAAGAAACTCTGGAAAATTTTCAAAGAGAGGCGTTTATTAAATGAGAAAATCAGAGGTAAAAGCACTGATGTTGCCCACGTTAAAAGAAGTCGTTAAAAATTAAACATGATTGCTGTTTTCAGCGTCAGATGAAAGCCGCGCTCCTTTTGAAATTCCTCCTAAGCTGTGCGCTCAGAGACATTCAGAGGAGGGAGAGGACAAATGATAAGCATACGCCTGGGTCAGAGCTGCCAGGAGGACCGCACATTTTCCTGTCAAGATTTTTAGTTATAAAACCAAACATTTGTGTGGAAAGTGCCGTACGCGCGTTTCAGGCCCCATTTGGCGTGAATAACTGAGACCCCTGGCTTTTATGGAAGGGAAGCAAAAGGAAAGCCATAAAGATGGGATTGACCAAAAGGGCTGTGAGCAAGCACACACCACACTTTTCAGATTTCTGGTTTGAGAACTGACAGATGTGTTTTACTTAGTGCTGGATTTTCCCATAAAATTCCAAGAAATACTTGTGGTCAAACAGTTGTGGTTAATGTGAAACAGTTTTAAAACATATGACTAGTTTAGTGATGCACCCTAAACTAAGCTATTTAATGCTGCATCCCCATCTCTGAACTAAACGTTTCTGTTTTCTCCGCACAGGTTCTCTTCTCGCTGGCTTCTTTTCCTTCTATGCACATTTTGATTTTGCCAGCAGCGTGATATCCCTCAGGGAGGGTCGTGCGCTTCCAGTCGCCAGCTTCCTCTCACAAGATAAAGACGATGAAAGGATGCAGGAAGAGCAGCCCTCCAAGTCCGACCCGCACCGTCCCAAACTGGGCCCCCTGAACCTCTTGGACCCTTTTGAGCTTTCCCACAATGTGGCCGGAAACCTGAACGAGCGCTCGCTGCGAAACTTCCAGAAGGAGTGCCAGGAGGCTGAGAAGTACTGCCGCAGCCTGCGCTACCAACGCAAAAGCACCAAGGGGAAGTCGTGGGGACTGGCGCGCCTGTTCGCCCCGCCTGGAGATGTCCAGCAGGCCAAGCCGGAGCAGCTCGTCATCAGCATCCCCTTCAGTTCAGCATCACTCCCAGAGGTGCTCCGCACGGAGCTGCACTCAGCAGGAGACGCTTTCAGGCAGCTGTGGTTCCAGAAGGTCTGCTCTGCTGTGGAGATTGTTCTGAGAACTGTCCTCAAGTGCCACCTCGATGCCTCCGCAGCTGCCGTTTTGAGCGAGGATTCAGCTGTTGGCGTCGAGGAGATGGAGACCACAGCATCGTCGCTGAACGACAGCACCCAGAGTGTTGAATCTCTCAGCGAGAGCAGCCCTCAGTGTGCGGCGGCGGCCGGTGCCAAGAGGCCTCTGTCCTCTGGCAGCGACTCCTCTGTGTCTCCTCGTGGCAAAAAGCCAAGACTGGCAGGAAGAGGCAAGCCTGAATTCCCTCTGTGGACATGTGTCCAAAAGCACATGGTGTGGCTTGGCAGGCGGAAAGTGAGACGGGAGCTGATGAAAGACACAGACTGCAGGCCTGAGGGCAGCTGCATGGAGCTGGAGTCCCAGGTCTCAGCTTCCATCGCTGAGAAAGAGCCCGGGTTGAAGGAGCCCCTGGAGTTTAAAGTTTGCCCCCAGATGGTCGGCGGAGCAGAAAACACAAGAGCGCTGCTGAAGCTGAGGCCAAGCAGTGACGAGGCGGGAATCTTCCAAGACTTCTTTCACTTCCTGGAAGCGTTCCTTCCCAAGATGGTAGAGACGGTGCTGGAGAAAGGAGCGGGCAGTGCTTAAAAATGAGACCTGCTTCACACCCGTCTCCAATATTGGCAGAAAAGTTCTTTAGTGAATGGGAAGGGGCTTTACTGTAAGTTTATGTTTAACTACTCATTTATTACTATATAAATGTCAAGTTTGTAATGTTTTTGTTTTATGCTGCCTGTTTGTCCTCTGAGTTCATTAGTGCATCATCTGATTACGTCCTTATGAAGCCTTCCTTTAAAGTTTGAGACTTGGCATTGGTTTTTCTTTGCTTTTCTTTCTAATGGTCCTGACAATTTTTGAAAACAAAAATGAATAAAAGCCATTCTCACTCTGAAGGAGTTGTGCATTTTGTTCCCCAAACAGCTTAAAGCTGTTATATACATTTGTTTGGACTCGCTGTCTAAATGAGGCTTGTGCTTAAATTCTGCGAGCTTCCTGTCCTGCTGGAGAGCTTTGCTCCCATTTGCACTGGTCCCACTAAGACAGATGAGAGTAATTACTCAGGCAGGCAGCGGGGTTTATTGCAGCAGGACAGGCTGGAGCTGAGTGATACACAGAGCTCCCGTGTCCTGATTAACGCCATTCATCTCACTTTTTAAAGGAAAGCGCACCCAGCCAGCAGGTTAGTGCATGGAGATGATGATGGTGGTGGTGATAAAGACATTAGAAAGGTGTCAAATCTCTCAAACTGTTGTTAGGGGTTGTCATGTAAATGAGGCTGAAACTGGTGTGGGGTTTAAGAAACGCATAACTTAAATGTGTCGTCATGTCAAATACTAGAAAAATGGAAGAAAATACAACGGTCTAAAAAAAATGTAGAACTGTTTTAAAATTAAATGAAACACTAAATATGGTCTGCTAAACACACTTATTAAATGGGCAGATTTCAGTCTCAATCTATCATCCATCCAACTGTCTACTGTCTTCTTTCCAAGACCTGGTCCCCGGGGTACCAGGCTCAGTAGGAAGACCCAGCAACACTCTACAGCTCCTGCTGTTCCCTGGCTGGAAGATCCTCCTGTGAGCTCTGGGTCTCCAGGTATCCTGAGAGGCGAATTGATCAGATGCCCAAACCAAATGAAGTCCCTGCTGTGGCTCTACTCCAGACGACAGCGTTCATTAAGAAAGCTCATTTGGTCCCCCTTTTATCCAAGGTCTCAGTTTTCCTGCCTTGTCCCATACTCTGTGACCGTGGGCGAGGGTCAGAATGCAAATGGAGAAATAAATGGAGCCACCGTGTTGTAGCTGATGGCTACAACAACACGTGATTGAGGTGCAGCCTACATTTAATCAAGTATTATTGGGAGGGATTTGAGCCTGTAAATGTGATTCGGACTCAAGACAACAATGATTTCAAACTTGTGCTTGTTTTTAGAAACCATATGAAGCTACATGCTGTATAATGACTCCTTCCTGTGCAAAGAACAGTTCAACTTCACCATCATGTCCAAATGTAGCTCCTATGGATTCACCCACATGTCAAAAAAAATTTTTTTCTTTGATGCCCTGTATTGTTACTTTGCTGCTTCATAGCTGAAAAAGAAGCTTTTCTGATTCAACAGCAACCAATATCTTAACCCAACACTCCAAAAGAGCGATAGACAGGTGTGCCTGATATATGGCCGCTCACACACAGCTCTAAGCCTGGGATTCACCGTGATTGATTTCCCAACTGGAGCTGTGTTTGCTTTTGGCTTGAAACAACCTTTTTTTCCCTTGTTTACCACCATGAAACTCAGTTTTTCTCAAGGTTTACGTCGTCGAAAACAGCGATCTGAAGGTGTGAAAAGGTGAGATCATGTGCCGTCCTAGACAACAGTACGCCTATTTCAAACCAAACACTGGCACTTTGTGGGGCCTGGAGCTAATTTATTCAGAGAGCTTTATGTTTGGTTTAGTTTGTGTCCACTGGGAGGAATCCCAGGGAGCTCCCCGAGGGATCTGGATTCTTCACAGCTTTTGGGAAATGTCTGTTCCCCATCTGCTGCGAGGCATGCGTTCATCCTTCCAGCTGTGACGCACGTCTGCTGTGACGTCACATGTATTAGTGGTGCGATGCCGTTCGTTTATGAGCCAGCCAGTCAACAGCCCATGACCGGATTCCAACGACATCGCCCTTTCTAAGAACATTAAGGGGTTTCAAAAGGGATCCGTTTACTAATTACACGCCGACTTCCCAAATGTGTTTCATATTTGAGAACTTCCTCTGAGGGTAATTGTTGTCCAGAGCCATTCAATCCGCCTGCTGTTACTGAGGCAGTCAGCGCTGCTTCCAAAAAAAAAAAACAAATGAATACGGCAAACGCTTCTCTTCCAGGATCCCAGAGGCAATAAATAGGGGAGCACTGCTTTCCCGGGAAATGAGAACTGTATTTTAGAATCTGTAGTGGTTCTAATAAAAGTCTTCTCTTGTCTTCATTCATACACACATAAACTAGAATGACATCATATACTTAATACATAGAGTTTAATATGATGCAGCCTCCACTTGTCTGGGAAGGCTTTACAGGAGGTAGAGGAGTGTGTTCAGAGGGATTCTGACCATTTTCTCGAGAAGCCCATATGTAAGGTCAGACACTGATGTTGGACGAGAACCGGTCTCATGGTCTCTGCTGTAATTCATCATAAATGTTCTATATTGAGCTGTGCAGGACTGTCAAGCTCCTCCACATCAGACTCACGTATTCAGTTCTTTATAAAAATGTGCCTTTGTGCTGGTGAGCAGTCATGGTGGAACAGGAAGGTGTCGTCCCCACGCTAATCCAACAAAGTTTTTTCCCACTAGAATGTGTTGGGATCCTGAAGCATTATGAAGTCTTTTTGTCAGAACCCTTCATCCACCCATTGCCTAAAGCCACTTGTCCTTGCAGCATTGTGTGACTTCAGTTTCACACGCTCACAGCGTATAGATATTAAGTAAAACATTTTATGGAAACTTTAGATATACTTTATATATTTATACTTAATGATAGAGATAATATCTCCAGCTTCATTAGAGAAGAAGCAGGATCCCCCCTGGACAGGTCACCAGTCTGTCACAGCACAACACAGACACACAGGACAGACAACCATGGACATATGCACGCACTCATACCTCTGGACAGAAAAATTAAATTACCACTCATGGTTTTGGACTGTGGGAAGAAACCAGAGTACCTCAACACAACCCACACAAGGAAAAATACAAACTACATGCAGACAGATCTCAGGCTAGGATTTGAACCGAGGACCTTCTTGCTATTGGACAGTAGTGTAAACAGCTGCACCACCATGCAGCACTTCATCAGAATTGAGTCCAGCTTGTGAAAAACAATCACACCCCATAAGGTACCAAACCGTCAGGCCTCTGCAGTCCGGTGAGTGCTGCTCATCTGCCGTTCATCTCACCCAGATTCATCCTGGGTTGCCAGATAGAGAGGCATGATTCATCACCTCTGTGCATCAACTGACCTCACCGTCCGTCATTCCCAGTTCCTTCCATGTTGTTTTAGCACAGCTAACAGCTGGGGGATATTTAGTGGTGAGGGAATTTAATGACTGGACTTGTTACACAGTCTATCACAGAACCCAGCTGGAATTCCCTGAGCTCCTCAGAGTGACCCAGTCTGTCACAAAGGTTTGTAGCAGCAGTCTGCTAGCCCAGGGGCTGGATTTTAGACACGTTGGAACAGCAGAATGTGATGATTTGAAGACCCAAGACTCTCAGAAATATAGTGTATCTTTAGGTTACACAAAGCACAGATCTATTATTAAGAATCTAATCAATGTAATATGATCCACCCCACGTTTGATCAGCCAAGTGTATAACATGGTTTTCATAACTGGTACAATTTCATGTTTTCCAGACGCCAAAAAGCATTAAAAAGTTTTTTGTTGTTGCTTTAATAAATAAACTGAAGGGTTCTCACACTTTAAACTGTGTTTTAATGAATCTGAGTGAAAAGTTGATCACACCGGTTGAGGTTAGGCCAATCTTAGTGTCTTAGACATTGAACTAGACATGAAAAAATGCAGTACAAATTATTCTAAAAATAATTTCCCCAAACAAACAGTGAAAACAGGCCTTTAGTTTAGGACCGTCACTGAATTTCATATTAGAACTTCAGCATATTTAGCCAGTAGTGGTGTTCGGCCATTTTATTCTAAAGAGGTTACACTGTGCCAAACAGGGGAGGATGCCCAATTCACGCAGACTACACAAGACGTATTAAACACAAATGAAGAATAGAAAAACCATTTAGAGGACAACGGACAGCGTCTTTATTGTTCTTTAATCCCGCTCACCCTGGACAGTCGTCCATATCTCCTGCATGAAAAACTTCCACCGTTTAGGATTTGTGTGTGGGACTGTGAGGCAAAGACAGCAGTTACTTTTTTTTTAAGAGTAAAAGCTTTTGTTTTGTCCCCTGCAGTTCCTCTTACCATCACTTGATAGCCTCCTGTAAAGCCCGTCACATGGTCCTGAATCACCACTCCACGTTATGGTGGGCCACAATCAAGCCCCCATTATGTCTCCTGAACAATGCAAACAGACCTGGCTGCATGAAAAGCACTCTGTTCATATTAGTGGCTCCCCGCTTCTTCAGATAAGGCAGACTGAATAATCATTTCCCCCTTTCTGTCTGTGATGGCAGGAAGGAGGCAGGCATTCTCCAGGGAGATTGCCCCCACTCCACAATGGACTTCTGTGCATGTGTGTGTGTGTGTGTGTGTGTGTGTGTGTGTGCTTCATGTTCCTGTTTGGACTCAACAGTATGTGTGATCCAAATGAAAATGGAGGTGGTTTAACTGTCTACAGTAAGTAGATTTCCCACATTATTGTCGTCAGCTAAAATTGTAAATTGCCCATGTCTTACATAACACACTCCTAGACATGAGTGGAATCAGCGTTGCTGGAGAAAAGTTGGTAAAACTGAACCAAAGAAAGAAAAAAGTTGGGGAAATACAGCGGCTTCCCACTGGTCTCATTATCAAAGGCCTTGATTGCAAGTCAAACACCGGCTCTTATCTGGGAGCCAAATGGCTCTTCAGAAGTGCATTAGCTAGAGTTTATTGGGCCGTGACAACTTAAACTGTCTGCCCTTTCCTTTAGCTGCGCACTGTTAGCTTTTCACTGTTTACCATGAAACACTGGAGCGAGCTAATGAGTTTGTTTTGAGCATGTTATTGTTTCTTGCCATTCAAGTTTATGGACTGTAGTAGAAATGGTTGATTACTCTAGTAGCATTAACTAAATGTTCAGGACAAACTCTGATAGCAGCAGGTGATTACCAGCAACGCTTCACTTCCACCAACCAACTATTATTTATTGTTAAAAGTGATGGTTTATTAATTTCTTTCTCCTTTTTTGCATTAATAATGACATGATGAGGTGCACCAATTCTAATCATTAGTTGTCCCTTGATATTAATTAAAGTTATTGCACAATAAGTGCTCTGGATGGTGAGAATAATCAATGAGTAATACAAAACTCCACTTCCAGCCTTTATAACGTAGCCTTTTCCACTTTAATTGGTCATTTCTTTGGCCTCACCTCTGCAGAGGCTGTCAGCCGGGATTTATGCCCGAATCAAGGTGTGTTTTTGACAGGGGCTTAGGGATGGACAAAGACAAAACCATTGTTTTTTACAACTCTATAAACAACGCGTTAAATGGGGTTATCATACGAATCTCCTCTGAGACCGCAGCAGGACAGCACACGGCATGCTGTGATGTCCTGTGCAGTAAACTCTTAAACACTGAAACAGAGGTTTAATTTTAACTGAATGGTCCGGCTGTTAGCTGTACAGCTTCAAGATCATTTAACGGCAGCCTTTGATTGACTTGTGACATTCAGATGTGAGTACCCAGAACAAACTGTGTTAAAATGTGTTCTTGCCATCACAAAGACAAAACACTCTGTGGATAATAAACCCCAGGAACAGGATGGGTTTAAATGCAAACACAGTTAGAGACCGGTAAAACAAGCAGAACTACAATAATGCACAGGAAACAGCTATGGTGGGTAAGACTGTTCAAAAAGCAAATGATTCATGTCAAACAGGTGAAAAATACTTTCTAAATCCACATTTGATCCTTTGATTACATCTCTGATCAATCAGTAAATGAAAGATGTGAGTCCAGTGTGCAGGGATCCCCACAGAGGCAACAACTAGCAATCTACAGAGGTGGAAAGAAAGGATGGCTTCACTAATCTGATTCATTCTGACCTACAGGGGAAATGCCATCTCTAATACCACTGGAATCAGCAGAAACATGTTATTTCAGAAAATGAATAGTTCATTACGTCAGAAACCATTATCGGGCTAACAGTGCCTAGTAGCAGCTGCCAAGACAGATGGTCAAAAATAAACTAGATTCTTTAATGGTGTGGCTAATAGGTAAAATGTTACCTATTAAAAAGTTTGAAGGCTGAGACTTCAAACTTTTTACCAACAGAAATTGTTTTGGAAACAAAAAGAAACCCAACCCTTGAAACTTTTATAATTACACGTTCACCTTTTGGCTAACAGTTAAACATTTTAGATCCGGAATGTTACATTTTTACCTAGCAGTACGACTTTTGGCAACCGCTAATGTTTTTGGAAAAAAGATTTAGTTGCTAATAAAATGTCTGGCAGCTAAACGGCTGTAAAACCTAATATGAAAATGTATGCTGGAGTGGTACATTTTTGCTAAAAAGTCCTTTTTGGCTAATGGTAAAGCTTTAGATAGCAAGCTGAAGCATTCAGATAACGAAATGGGCTGAAAATTGAGATTGCTGACTAGCAGTTACCGTTTTTTTTTTTTTTTTTTTTTTTTTTTTTTTTTTTGCAGAAGGTTAAAGCTTTTCATCCACTTTAAGCAAAGAAAATATGAATTTTTTTTTTTGGCCTCTAAAAAAAACTGCTTTTCAAATTAGCACAAGTTTGAAACAAGTGGTTTGGCACATCGACCAACTTTCCATGTATGGCTGTTCGTCATTTAAAACAGGTGAAAGCGCTATAAGAGGAGCAGGTGCGTTTGCAAGTTTTCAGAAACAGTGGAGGGAGTGTGAGAGGGGATGTCCACGGAGGAGAACAAGAGGAGAAAGATCAACATGAAGATGAAGACTCAAGGTACAGAGAAAAGACAATGTTAATCACATAAATCTGTGTTGAACCAATCAACTACATCATAAAGCATGCAGTGATTCTGAGGTAGGCCCATCTGAAGGTTCAGAAAGAAGTGAAAACTAATTTTGGGTTCACCAGTACTTTATCCCTTCTTGTAACATGTGGGACACATGCTGTCTTGGTCTGCAGGAATGAAGGTCCAAAACCCAAAGGTGGAACGGACTCCATGTTTACCTAGAAACAAAAGGTGATTAAGGAGTTTCAACCATTAGTGCAGAAAATCATCAGTGATCACAGTTTTACCTCAGCATTCATCAGACCTTCCTGTCAACCCTTGAAGAACATGATCAGATACACACAAATAATCTGTAACAGAAATTTAGACAGACTAAAACGTTTGTGGAGGCAGGTATTTTTCTGTATACTGAACACATCAGAGATGATTCCTAGACCAGAGATATTTTTGCTCTTCATCAATTACTGCTGATTTATTGAATAGTAATTCTTCATTGGCCGTCTGACTGCTGCACACGGTAATAATGAATGCTTCCAGGAGTCTGCAGCATTGGGGCTGTTTACTCCATGACAAATATGTTTTTTTTCCTTCTTTTACTCATTAGGGAAAAACAGCGCTCAAAAGGTTTTTGTTTTTCCCCCACATCTGTATGTAAACTGTAAATAAAAAAATGTTAGGCATTTGGAACAATGTGTTTAATTTTACAAAGATTCTGGGCTGTTCTGGTGAAAGAGTGTGTAGTTGTGCAAATCGTGTAAAATGTTTTGGGGGAAAAATAACAAATTTTTAAAACTAAGTATGAGCGACCCCCCCCCCCAAAAAAAAAAATCCAAACCAAAACAAAACTATAAATAATACAAAAGCTTAAGTAACAGCGAAATTGAATTTGATTACTTAGTATTTAGTTGAAAATAATAGTTGAATTGTTCCAGACTATCATTGACCTTTGCATGATAAATCAAAAGGCTCCGACGGTTTATGCAACATAGTTTAAACAAATGGAAGCGTTATTACTGTTTTTACTGCAACGTTAATCAGTAGCATTATCAAAATGATCCACCTGTTTGCACACGTACTCCAAATGCACAGACACGCATACACTCTCAGAGAGATTGTGCTGGGTGGATGAGGGCTGCTTTCAGGCGTCATAAAGTGAACAGTGGACCGTGAAGAGTCAAGACAAACAGGAGGAGCTACCGTCACGGCCGTATTGTACCTGTGGTCTGAGTGTGGGCACCTCTTAACATGAAGGGGAGTTGTTTACAAAGTCTCTTTCTCAGAATCCATATCGGAAAAGAAATATCAGCCAACTATTTTCCTCCTTAAGCTCTTCCTCTAGTCTAAAACGTGTTTACGGGGACCTGAATCTAGAAATGCTACTTAAAATAATAGCGACGTTTGATTTAATTCAGTTTAGATGACTGATACAGCATCAGTTGACAATAAGTGTCGTCGCAAAGCACTTTCGAAGACAAACAGGTCCAATGCATATCCAGTTATACAGAATCCTGTTCTGTCCAGATTCAATTCACATCAGTCCGGTCATAAAGTCAGATTCAGATCCCATTCTGTGCCCTCCAGTTAAATCATCTTTATCATACAATACAGCCAATTCAGTTGATTATATAAGGCAGACTGGTAAAACCGTATCTACCTGAAGCTTTACCAGCACAATGAATAATTTAATTCTATCATTTGACAACAGTAGTATCTTAAATGACTTTCCATAAACCTCTCTACACCTGCCTCACTGTGTGTCAAACAGAATAGTATTATTGATCTGTGTGTAGCCTCCACTGCCTCCAGACCACAGCCTTTCAGACGCTTCATCACCAGCTGAATAATACATGCTGTAGTGATGAGTGCGCGGAGAGCCCAAGGTGGTTCAGAAATGAGCAAACACATCGTTCCTGGAGGAGATTCATTTCCCACTAATTGATTGTGATTTCATCAGAAGTTGGTACAATCAAATACATTCCTGTATATTCTATAAAGGAATACGCTTTTTATGGCACCTAATAAATTCTATGAATTTTAAAATGTCAAAGAACAGTTTCCGTGGCTGCATACATTCTTTGGTTATTCATCTTTTATATCTTGAAATATATAAAAACAAGACACTGGTGGAGAGTTTTACATCGTGTAATATATCCTTTAAACTTTTAATAAAAAATAAATAAATCTTTACCTTTAATTTCCTGGAAGCAGTAGTGGTTTTTCATATGGGCAACGTGCCTCACCACCTTGGGCAGCATGGCCAGGGGGTTGCAGGAACCATTCTGTAACTTGCATTTAGACCAAAATTACATCCATCCATTGTCTATACCCACTTATCCTTGCAGGGGTGTTAGGGCACCGGTGATCATCTCCAGCAGTCATTGGGTGAGAGGCAGAGTACATCCTGGACGGGCCGCCAGTCCATCATAGAGCAACACAGAGACAAGCAGGACAAAAAACAAACAAAAAAACAGACAAAACAAAAAAACAGGCTGGTCATGCACACATTTATACCTAAGGGTAATTTTGATGAACCATTAACCCTGTTTGTTATATTTGTGAACTGTCAGAGGAAGTAAGAGTACCCAGAAAGAACCCGTGCAGGAAAAGGGTGAACACTCACATTCCATGCAGATAGACCACAGGCCAGAATTTGAACTCAGGACCTTCTTTCTACAAGACAACAATTGCCTTGCAACTAAAAGACCCCACCGTGTTGTGTGCAGAATAAACGCTTTATGCACACATTTAACTATTGATGCTCAAGTGGGCATCTGAGTCATGCCTTTGCATTCCGCCTTAAATTAGATAAAATTTCAGATGAATTTCATCATTAGTTTAAAAAAAACGTAGATTGGTCAAACCTAATGTAAATTGTTCCACACTGAGAACTGGGATTCCTTTAAAACTCTGTGGGAGATTTTTTTAAATAATCCTTTTCTCTGTGAAAACAAAAAAGAGCAATTTAAATGTTGTTTTTGTTTTGTTTTTTAAACTTTGGTCTGAGGCCAGTTTGAATTGGGATCCGTTTAAAAAGCCCTACATCTAGACTGGTTCAGTTTGGAAAGTATTACTCTGCGTTGATGACTAATTCCAAACCCCTCCGTTTTATTTTAGTAATAATCAGTGATTTAGTGTTGAGTGTGGAGGGGCGGTGAGAGGAAGGTGGGGGTGAGGGAGCACTGAGCATGAGGCTCCGTTCATACAAGAGCACCACTGCCTGCTTTTTCATCATCTTCCTATTCAGTTACATTACACATTGCCAAATCACAACAACAAAAAAAGTAATTTCAAGGGAATGTCACCTAAAAAAAACCCTAGTACAATTTAGTTCCAGCTATTTTCACTCTTACACTGAATTCGATAACACAGAATCTAACTATGGGCTTATCTTGTTTCTCACATTTCTCTAAGGTTGCTGAGTAAGAAGCATTACTGTGGCTGAACATGAGGCTTGTTGCTGTTAACCTGCATGAGAGTTCTGCTTCTGGGATATTGATTTCCATGAGCTGTGTTTGCGCTGTCCGTGGTTCTGATCTCACCACCCATGTTCCATCAGTCATGTTGGACCTTTATTTCCCTTAATCCGCATAAGAAGTACCGATAAGCCTCACGCGTCGCTACATTTAAATTTATTACACACAAATCATTCCTCACTGAGAAAAGGTAGTGTTTATTTCTATTTATACAATCAGTGTGTTTGAAATCCAGACCGGTGACGCTCGAGTGTGAGCGTGACCTGATAAGTTTTGTGCAGATAACGAGCCGTTTTACGCGCTGCTCTTACAGCAAGGGGTGTGGTTAAGTGTTCCCCAGTGCGCATCAGGTACTGGTCTCACGCTATATAATACTGTGGACCAGAGAGGAGCGCAGGACAGGAGCACCACCGAGGTGACTGAATCGCAGGACAAGTCAAACTGTAAGTCCCTCTAAGTTTTCACTCTTTTCACCGACGGTTTATTTGTGGAAAGTTTTCATTCTGCGTGTTGTATGCTGAACTTAAGATGTTTCTCAGTTTGCGCATTCACACCGTGGTTTATGTACTGGATCCAGTTTAATAGCAAAACCCAGTGTTTAGATTTTTGTTTAAAAGTTGACTGGAAACCTTACCGAGTTCCGCTTCTCAGATGGCCAAAATGATGAGATCGTGGGTGATGTTCGCGGCTCTGGTCGTCTGCCTGCTGGTGTGTTGGAGCAGCTTCGCGGACGCCTACCCGCCCAAACCGGAGAGCCCCGGGAATAACGCCTCGCCGGAGGAGTGGGCCAAGTACCACGCAGCGGTCAGGCATTATGTCAACCTCATCACCAGACAGAGGTCAGGCAAAAAATATCAGAGCAGATATTTAGTTTAAAGGCTCTTTCTTCGTTATTTTAATGCATGTATTTCATGGAAATTATGGGGGGTATTCATTTAATTTGCCAAACAATAAAAAGAAGTAAAGAAAGGTAAAGAAAGGAAGGTTTATTATGAACTCCTGCCCACACACACGACGACCTCCGACCATAAATAATAATAATAATAATAATAATAATAATAATACATTTTATTTGTAATGCACTTTACATTTAAGAAAAATCTCAAAGTGCTACAGGTAAAATCATCATGGAAGAGTAAAATCAAACTAATGACCACTATAAAGCCTTTTTTTTTTGTAAAAGCAAACGATTTTTCAAGAAATTGATCCATAAAACCCCATTTTGCTATGTAACTCTGAACGCATTAAGAACTAAGAAAAATTAATCAGAGTCATCAAGACGTGTAGAAACTAGGTAGACAAGAATGATCCCACTTTTCCCCCCCACACTGAGATTTCCTAAATTACACACTGTATTATAAAGCTCCGTAAGAAAGGTAAAAATCATTCTGTATATGTTTGATCAGCCAACTTTGTCTCAATCTAAAGGGGACCAAATGCCGAAACAGGTATTTCTGTACAAAATGCATTTTTTTTTACACAATTCTGAAGTTGTGTTTTTAAAAAGTAGAATAATCCATAAGAGCTCTGACCAGTCTGATGAAAGTCCTTTCAAAACAGTGAAAGGGCGCTTAGCTATACAGCAAATCATATTCTATAAAGATGCAACTTTAGAAGTGCTTTTAAAAAAATCTACTCTAAGGGTTCAACTACACACTCCTGGGTTTCCATTTTTAACGTCAAGCCCTGCCTCTTACTGGAGGAAACAGTGAGGCACTTACGTTGGAAAAGCTGGATGCCTTCAATGCTTCTGTTGTGACATCCTAAACGCATCTTTCTGCTTCATGCTGGGAGAAAAGACTGAATGCAACCAGACTGTTCATTTAGCTTTCTGCTTGTGTAATTGTCCTGTGATGGAAGCTGTGTGTAGTCTTAGCATTATTTTCCTTTTCCCTGTAATTAAACTGCCTGGATGTGGCACTGAACTGAAAGGCTGCAGCCGCCTCGAGCCCCAGACCGAGAAAGGCTTTTACTTCCTCAGCAGCAAGACCTCAGCAGACTACGTCAGAGAAAGACCAGCCAGGGAACTTGAAAACCCCTATTTCGTTCTCAGATAATTGCACATCTCGTTTGTAATGGAACTCCACGAGATTGCTAAGGGAAGCACAAAGGTTTCTTGGGGGGCTATGTGCAGTTTACCCACCTTTGTGCACAGCTGGATAAGAAAAGTTAGGGGGGAAAAAATCACATCCCCCAAGGTTGAAATTGTTAGCAGGGCTGATGGGGGTCATGCCACTGGTCTTTGTAAAGCAAAGAGGAGGAGGAGGTGATTGGAGACTTTCTCACCGATGTTTGATTGCAAATGTTTTTTTCCCCCCCAGGTACGGAAAAAGATCTTCCCCTGAGGAGGCAGTGGCTTGGCTGCTGTTTGGCGCTAATTCCAACCAAGATGAGCCACGGTGAGCAAACAATGAGGATATGTGTGTCAGAGCTGTTATCCCATCTGATATTAGCACAAACAAAGATTTCACATCAGGCATTTTAACAGGTTTTGCTTTTTTCCCCCTTCTTTTTTTTTCTCTTTCAGCTCTGACTATGTTGACACATGGTAAATGAGCCCAGACTGACCCTAACCAGCCACCCAGTTCCCCAACCCACCAATCAAAACATTTCTCAAGAGAGCACGTGCACTGGCCACTGGACAGTCTCCATATTTAATTGTCTAATGTGCATGCAAATGAGCGTCTCTCTTCTTCTGTTTATTGGCTTCGGTCAGTAACTGGATGTATTTGTTCTTTCTCTAAAATTGTAAATAATTTGTATCTTTAAGAGTCTCTTCAAATTAAAGATCTAAGTGGAATAAAAACAACGTTTGACATACTGGCGCTCTGGGTGTTGTATTTCTTTGGGGGGGGGGGGGGGGAGACGTCATGCACCTGTTCGAAGCCATTGCGCGTGCCCAGCGCATTCCGAGAAGGTCGCAGGGGTTGTTTGAGCGCGCGGACCACCAGAAGGGCGCGGGTTTGAGTGCAACTACATTTACTACCACTAGATGTCAGCGTAGTCCTTTGGAGCGCACATTTGCGAGCATTTGCAAGTCTGCCTCTTCTCCTGCTGCGCCTGTGTGGGTTCTTGTCGACGCCAGCAAACGGACCTCAACTTCGCACAGATCCACCGCAGCTAAACACGCGCTGGAGATCCCTGAGACTTCCCGGGGCTTCCCTTTGGTAACCGGATTGGTGCGTAGCGCGCGGCCCCCTGCCTTGATCAATGGAGCCGTTTGTAGGGGCACGCGCCCCATTGTAGGCAGGGTAAAGATAGCTGTGTGTGTGTGTGTGTCTCCGCGTGTGTGTGGGCTGCTGCTGAAGTGACGGCACAGGAGCTCTGCTGCGCTTCAGCGACTGAGAGGCGACCGCCTATGATCCCACTGACCGTCCTGCTGCATCACAAAGGCGGGAAGGAACCGGATCCAGGTGCCGGCAGGTGAGCGCCTCAGCAAGTCGCTCTTCCACCGTAGCGGAACGTCGAGCTTAGTTTTATGCCGGGGGAGGGGGGGTAGCTTTCGTACAGCTTCACAAGGAAAGCCTTTTACCTTTATTGCTCAGCATGTGGCTACTGTTACAAACACTTTGTTGTTTCTTAATTAAATTGTTGACGTCATTTGTTGTGGCATAAGTCTCTGTGAGGAATCCCATTACCAGCCATCAGGGCCGTTTACTGTCTCATGAGTGGATCTCGAGGCTACGAACATTTCGCACGCGACAGGCTCGCGCGCCGTGTTCTCTCCCAGTCAGTCGGTAGATGCTGCTAATTATGATGAGGCGAGCCGAGCTGGCCTGCCTCCCCGTGCTCGGCACCTGCGCGACTGCCGTGGATCCGAGGCGGAATGGACGCAGTCTGTTGTCTCATTTCCATGTTGACACAAGGCTGGGTGGACGTCATGCACCTGTTCGAAGCAATTGCGCATGCCCACGCATTCCGAGAAGGTTGCGGGGGTTATTTGAGCGCGCGGAGCAACAGAAGGGGCACGTGCTGCTGTGATGGGAATGTAGTGTGATGGATGTGGAGGGGAAGCGGCTTTTAAAGTAAAAAGCAACACGTACAAATATTTCCGTTGAATTTTATTCCAATTGCCCGGGTTAAACGTGAATTTGTGCCAGGAAAAAATAGTTAAAAGTAGGGCTGGACGATATAGAAAAAAAAAAAAAAAACATATCGATAAAATAGAAACCATATTGATCGATATCGATAATTATCAAAATAAATTCTAAATATACATTTTAAGTGCAGCCCTGGCCATTTTATGCGGTTGGTTAATGACCAATTTTTAAATAAATGGCTTCAAACACAACCCTTTATTCAACCGTTATACGAAAACTGTAAGTGTTAAAAAAGAAAAAAAGGACACGTGCTTTCTGAACTCTCTGAAGGCTGATGGAGCTTTTCTGGGTTTGTGATTGGTTGGGAGGATGCGATGACTGTAGTATTACCCTACATGATAGGGTAGAATGCTTTGTTCTTTTATTGAACTTTTTATTGACCCCTGGTATTTATATTGAACCATACATCTGTCGATTGATATATATCGTTATTGAATTATCTTCCAGCCCTAATTAAAAGTTAATCTAACGCTTTAAACGTCATCACGTTTATGTTCCATCAAATACAATGTGATTTACATTCGTTTTTTGGTTATATCAGACATTTGTATGTTTAAAAGACGGCAAAATGAATCAAATGGAGCCATGGATTAATAGATTTCAAAGTTAGCATACACTCATGGATGGCCATAAATGTCCTCTTTATTTAGGCCTTTTAAAGTCTCATTCAAAATCAAAAATGCAAAAACAAAAATGTTTTTTATTTTATTCGAGATGTTCTGTGGTGCGCATTGGATCCAAATTATACCTGCAGCCAAATATATAGACCTCGCTTTGAAGCATAATGCACACCTTTTCAATATGAGACATGATCTTAATGCCTCCATCATTTATCAGTTTAAAATAAAATCTTAATGTTATTTTTTGGATGATTGTCCTTTTGGAACACTTTAATCTGTCCATGTTTTTTGAAGGTTAGGTGCTGATTCGAGGTAAAGTTGAGTCAATATTCCATCCACTTTGTGGAATGCAGCAACAGAAAAAGACCCGCTGCATGTTAGTCCCACCACTGTGCCTGACACTTGGCACAGTGCTGTTAAGCTTAGGAAGCCTTACCATGGCTTCTTCAAATATTCCTCTTGTCATTTTGGCCAAACTGCTCAACTGAGCATGAAACCTGTCTCCAGAAGGAGATCGGCCTGTCCAGTGGGGTGAAGTTTCAGTCTTGCTTGATGCATTAGATAGAATGTGGGGCTTTTGCATCTTTGATTCCTCTGCTGAGTTTTTTTTTTTTTTTACTTGCCTCAATTACATACAAATAAGCAGGCTCTCCTTTTAATGTTAATTTCATTGTTAGAGAGTGGAGAGACACAGAACAGCTGCGTGAGTTCAGAAAAAAAACAACAACACAAAGGTTCTAAATTGCTTTGCATTTCCTGAGAGAAAGAAGTTGTTGATCACCTGCATTTATTCACCCATGTGGTGCACAGATTCCAATCAGTCAGTTAATTACAGATCCTGAACTCAACTCATTTGATTCCACTTTTGAATAAATGAATAATCCTTTGAATTTGTAACTGCCTTTATTTTTGATCTGCTTTTTGATTAGTAGTGACTGTGTTGCTCCCCCCCCCCCCACACACACACACACACATATTCTAGGTATCGATTTAAATACTTTTAGAATCAGAATCGGCTTTATTTGCCAGGTAGGTGTGCACCATACGAGGAATTAGACTCTGGATTGTACAACGTTCATGATGTGCTTACTTAGAAAATAATACAATAACACAACAGTGCAGCAATAGAAATCAAACAGGACACTGAACACATTATAAACAAGCGGGCAGATTGAGACAATAATGCAATGGTGCAATGAGCAGAGCGCAGACGATGCAGGAGTAAATATTGTTTCCATTGTTGTTGTTATTAGGTGCATGGTAATGATCATGTGATCTTTATCCATATGAGCCATAGACCATCAAAACAAATGCACAAAGTATTTTAATCTAGACCAGTTTATCTGGTAGAAGTGTAATATACATCAATTTTATCAATATTCAATAACTTTATTGTAATTTTGAAGGAGTTCTGTGACGTTTTTGCTCTAAAAGATTTCCACTTTATAAAAGCAAACCAGAGTCCCTGCATTTGATTTTCTTCTACCGATTCTTAGTTGCACAGGCCACGTTTCAGAGATTTCTATTGAGATCAAAGAAACCATGTCGCTGTCAGTTTTTTTTTCTTTTGGAAGCGAGGGATTTACTATGTATTTCTGTGCCTTTGACAGCTCTGGAGGTTGACGTTAATGTCATCACGCCTGGATGTTCCTGGACAGAAAGATTTCTGTCGAGGCAGTTCCTTAAAGATTTAAGGGCTCTGGCTTCTACCAGACTTTGAAAATATATCCTTCACTCGAAACCATTTACTGTAGATCTTTCCTTCCCACCAGAGCATTAAATTGAATCGTTTCAGGAGAAAATGTCGGTGTGACAAAGGTCTCGACCTCAATGGCATGCAAATGAAATTAATACAACCCCTCTGATATTGAACACGCATTCAGAAAGATTCATCTGCAGCAAGCGAATAGAGTTTATTGTTCACCGCAAGTTATTTGTTGGCACAGGCAGAGTACTTTTATTAAAATGCTGCAGGTGCCTCACCATGGCAGCATTCAGTTGAAGAGCTGAGTGATTCATGACAGCATAGACCAAATTAGTCTAATCTGCTGTCGCTGTCTTATGGGAACGTTTTAGTTAAAGGTCCAGATCGTGTTCCATTCCAGCTGAAAAGATGACTGACATTCGCTCGTTCAACTTTATATATGAAAGGCTTCTCATTCAGGCTGGGCAATATATTGAGATTTTAAAAATACTGAGATTTTTTAAAAGGAGATATAAGATGAGACTATTGTTTATATCAAGATGATCTATGTTGTATTATAAATATATAATAAAACATAGCTATTTCTGATATTTATCTACAGCTGTGTGTTAAAAACGATGTGCCTGTGAGACATTTGGGATAAAGGTTTGACTCAGAGATGCCTTTTTGTAAATACTTTGAGAAAAGAAAAACATATCAAGATAAATGTCGCATATCTCAATATTTTCAACCTGAAAATATTGAGTTATTATTTTATATCACCCAGCGCTACTTCTCATACATGTCAAGTGTACCAGAAAAAAGCTTTAAAGAAAGCAAACAATTCGGTGTCCAGCAAAAGTATTCACACCTTATTAATATTTAGAGTTTTTTGTGAACAAAGTAGTGCATAAAGAGGGAATGGGAGAAAGATTATATAAATGTTAAGAATCCTTTACAACAATAAATCTGAAAAGTGTGGCTCACTTTCATCAATCCTTTGTAACAGCGACATCACGACGATGGACAGAAAAGGAGGGCTTAGCGACGACAGCTGATTGAAGTCGTGAACGCTGCAGGAGTAGAACTCATTCATGTATTTAGTATTCATTGTAGAACATTTTTATGGTTCTTATTTTGGTCCAGCTTTCCAACTGTCTGCTTTCTCTCACAACCCCTGCATTTGTCCTTCTAAATCCTTAAAATGATAAATAATCACCACAACGTCATGAGTGGGTTTTACTTAAGCATGTAAATGGTGGGGAAGTGTTCAAACTAGCATATACAGTAATAATGAAAGAATAAATGCAGTCCGCCTTTTTCAGTTCAAGGTTCTGGACCAGCACTTAATAGAAAATGATTTGCTATTTTGCAAGTTCTCTGAAATGATTTAAATCGAACTGCACCTGAATAACTGATCCTCCTCAGTGCAGTTTCTGCAGTTTGCTGGTGCTTAGGGCGCTGTACCGACAAGCTGCTTCAATGGGCCGGTTCACGTCCAGACCCTAACCCTGAGAGAAATGCTTGATGAGACCCGCACAGAGCCGTGCAAAAAGGAAAGTGTAAAGGTAAATTAACCGGAGCAAGGTGGCAATATGATTTGTTAAATAAATGAACACATGTGATCCATAAACATGTAGGCTATCAGATAGTGTTTAAATGAGTAAATATCAGGTGTCTGATTGGAAGTGAGTGCAGCTTTAAATGATCTAAGAGCTACATTGCACATCCCTTTTTTTCCTTTTCCTGCATTTTGGCTTAGCGTGCAGCACTCAGACGGCGTAGTGAGGCGTGTTAAGATAAATAGATGTCAAGCACTGGATGTATAGTCACATTTCCACTAAAATACAGTGACTGTAATAAATGTGCTATGTTAAATGGTCTTTGTAGAAAGCTCTGTCTCACACAACCGACTCTTTATAATTTATTTAACTAACTGGTGATGGCGTCTATTTTCTCAGGGTCAGCCATGGAACATCAATAAAAAGATCTTAAAATGTGAAGGATTCCTTCTTCGATCTAAAAGGTTGTAACACAGCCAAAGCCTAGTACTCTGTCAGGTAGTGGAGGACAGAGCAGCAGCCTCGCTGCTCAGAAAGAGCTACGCAGTGCAACACACTGATGAGAATGGAAGAGTCTCACACAGAGAGGCTGAACACTTCTAAATATAGCCCTAAATGGCAGAAATTCTGTTCTGTAAAATACAGAAATATTGAGCTTTTCTCTCCACATAGTTTTTTTAGGATTTAGGAGAGTATGAAGTGCAAAACTGCAGGTGTACTTGCAGTATGACACTTTGAATGTAATGGCATCTTGACCTCTGGTTGGATGAAGCACAGCCTTCCAGTTTCTATAAAATAGGGCAGAAATCGCTGCACATCATCACAACACAGATTGTCTGTGTCTGTTCATTGATTTAGTTATCTTCCAAAATGTATGTGAGTAGGAAAATGTTGCTTGTTGTGTCAAAATGGCGCAATTTGATAAAACAAGATTAATCACAAATAAGTAATTATGAGGCCCCAAATTAATTAGTGATTTTTATATTGTATCACACCTTTAGTTTATTTGCTTTTCACTCAGTGTAGGCTGCTATTTGTTTTGTGCTACATCTAATTCTAATTAGGTCTGTGTAGTCACAACAATATAACATGTTAGAAAGCCACACACACTTCTCAACCTGTAGAGCTCTACTCCTTCTGTCAGCCTCCAGCACCTCCTCCTGTCTCATAAGGCATACACCTGGTCAATGAATTGGGTGATATATCGGTACCATCACATTAAACGGGAAAATATGGCATTTAGTCTTCAATGACAGCAACCGATTGTACCAACAACACAAAGAGACTAGGTCAGTACAGTAGACAGGTGGGATGGCAAAGGGCTGTCTGCAGCTCTGCAGGTCAGCACCTTGAAAATACCCAACTATAGTGTTGGCATTTGCTAACTAAATATATGCAAAGTTAAAGGTATAGTGGATGACTTTCCTGGAAACGTAGCTAGGAGACTCCTAAGTCCCTTTTTGAATAATTGCACAAGCGTAAAAACCATCTTACTTGCTCTTCTGCTCCTCAGGGGGACCATGTGAAGGAATCTTCCAATTAGACTCAGGTCTCACTTCTTTTTCTGAGGCCTTCCTCTTGTTCTCATAAACTTGTAAGACAGTTTGCTTCCTGCGACTCTCAGACTTTTTCAAAGTATACTGTGAGAGCAGCGGAGCTACAATAAATAGCTAACGCCGAAGCTCTCTGAATACATAAACACTAGAGTGTGCATGCACAGCCAGAGGAAACTAGCAAGGAATGATTACACACACTGGCGTTAAGTGAGCGCCTCGCAATGATAGACATGTGGGACAAGCAATAAATAAGCTGATCCCCCTGGAACTCAAAGCTGAAAAAAAGATTGTCCATCCATGCATTCATTTTCTGATCCGCTTAATCCCACACTATACCTTTAAAGGGGCATAGCCTAAGTTCAAGGGCTTTTGCAGACGTCTGCCCCCTCTGGCAAAGAGTTGAAATGACACCAGTGTTGTGCATGTGCATTGAAGAAGAGGAAAAGCATCTGCCGCTGCGACTGCACAGGTCTTTTGTTTAGAGGTGTGATGTCTTCTGAGGTAAGAAAGCTATAAATATTGAAGTTGTCTTGCTAATGCATCAATTACGGCGAAAACTCAACAAAAGTAGCCAGGTGAAGTAGAGCGTGCAGTGCGTCACACCCATGCGTATGCCCAGAGGATTAGGCCCAAATCACTCTCTCATAAACGGAATAATCCCGCCTATAGAGGCAACAGCAGCAATTAGAGGATAGCTCATTTTACGCATCGGACAATTGTAAGAGTATGTATGGGACAGAAAATACATTATCAAAACATGGACTATACAACTTTAAGGAATGACCTGTGAGGACTCTGCCTGAGTCCTAATGCCCAACCTGCTAAGAAGCACCACAGGGGAAATGAGCAGAACCCGAACTTCCAGCAGTACAATAAGTTAAATCTTTATTGTCATTTTAGGTAACAAAACGGGCTACTGGTCCATGCACGGCGCATAGAAAAATGAACAAAAACCTGTGTTCAGAATAAAATACAACTCATAAACAGAGCAGCCATAAAACAGAAAAATTAAAGTTGTACTTGTGTATGACACAGCCAACTTCGAAGAAGTGAGGTATTGATTAGAGTTACAGCTCTATTGTAAAAACTGCCCCTGAGTATATTAGTGAGTGACATTAGTGACATAAACAGAAAAAAGAAAAAATCAGGTGTTAAGCTTTCTTCTTTGCAAGCTAAATAAGCAGGCTGACAGACGTACCGGTGTAAAAAAGCACCTTCACTCTGTAATACTCAGGCTCCAGCCCTGCCTACTCTCTGAGGGGATTTGAGTGGCACTGAAACAGATTCATATTCCTAATTCTGTGATAGCTGCCTCCCCGGGAACAAAGGAGTTGGAGGCCTGAATGAAATCCAGGTGGAGTAGGCAGTAGATGCCTCCCCTGGTGACTTGCAGGTCTTTACTTCAACTCTGTCACCTCAACCTTAAAGCTGTTTCACATTTCATTCTAATTACAGTCGACAGAAGAAGCCAGGTAACCCAAATAGCAGAGAGATAGATCTAAGATGAGTACCGCTCAACAGATATTTAGTGATGGTGGTAAGCAGTTTTTTTAAGTGATGCACCATCAGTAAAGAAATAGAGAGATGAGGAACAGTTTTAGCTTGTCTTTAGTTTCTAAAAGCTGTTAGGCAGTGGTTGATCATTTGCCGTGATGTTTTCAAGCCACGTTAAGGTGAGCTTAGTTAAAATTCATTAGCTACTTACTTTCCACGCTGCTGACTGCTGCCACCAAGCAGCGGCACACTGTGTGCATTCATTTGCATGCATGAAGCGCCTTTATTTTGAAATCATCGAAGCGTGGAGCAATCATTCTTTCAATTACTTATTCTCTATGTGCCTTCTGTCCCGTTCAGGGTCATGGGGTTGGCTGGTTGGGCGAAACCTGTCACAGCTGTCTTCAGTGGAGAGGTGGGGTACATCTAGGACCATCACAGGGTCAGTGTAGAGGCAAATGAGAAAAATAAGCTTTCAGAGTATACTTTTGTGGTCAGTTTAATATTAATAGTAAACCAGATGCATTCTTGGACCGTGTGAGGAAACCACCAACATGTAGCATTCAGTTTCTCTAAACTACCCATGAGGTTTCCTCCTCCTACTCTCTCCATCTTCTGCAGACGTTTGTAGTTGATCTGATCACTGGGATAGATGCTAAATAATCTCTTTAACTTTTTAAAGAGTTTAGAGTTGAATTGAATTTGCTTAAATAATAGAAACTGATTTTAAATCAGATGGAAGATAATCTAAAGTTTAACTATATGTGATTTTTTTTCTACCTTGATGTGTACACACTTCAAAGTCCACTATATGGAATAACTTGCATTTAAATGTATATTTATTGAATTAAATCAATGTGTTCTCTAACACTACTCAACAGCCATGGTAAAAGTCTCAGAACTGTGTTAGGAAAAGAGGGATAATTCTCAGGGAGAAAGGATGGATGAGAAGCACAGTCATTATGATAAGGGAATTCAAATTGATACTTAAAGCAATGTGCTGCGATCCAGAAACTTCACCGTTGTATAAAGAAAACAAACACATGCTATTGAATGACATGTATCAGTCTGGGTCTATTGTGAGAGATTTGATGATAGATAGGAACCTTTTCTTACATACGTCATCCCACTTTTCTTCAAAAGAAAGTCAAGAAATTTAAATTTAAAAACAGAACTCTTAATATTGCATAGTCAGCATAAGGCAGTGTAACATTCTGCCTTTCAACTTATTTTTAAAATCGTCAGCAGTTTTCAAATGTTCACAGCAGTTGTGGATTTAGAGCACACGTGCACCAGCACGTGGCTCACCGCCCAGGGCAGCATGTCCAGGGGGGCCTGAAGCAACCATCAGTTGTGCCCAATGAATTTTCTCTTCCTTATCTTGCAGTTCAATATGGAACAGTGTGTTTTATAAAAACAATGTATGCTGTACCTGCCTAATGTGGCTGAGAATCTCCATTATACTGCTAAATCTAACACATAGTCAGCTGGATTATTGTATGTATCAGATATTTTAAGAAAAAAATACATTTATTTAGATCATTCATTTAATAAGTTTGTAATTCCTGAAGTAAATTTAGATGTTAAATTTAGATACTTTAGTTTGTTACATATAACAAATGCTGTTTTTCAAGGAATAGGCTTTGTCAGGGGAGTGGGGTGTTTGTGTGTGTGTGTGTGTGTGTGTGTGTGTGTGTGTGTGTGTGTGGGAGGTGGGGAAGGATGGAGCAGAAGGAGGAGCTCACCAGGGGTGCCGTTCTTGCAAGAGATACATTGTGCCCAAATACATCCATAGGATTACTGTAACGATTTGCTGTGGTTGAATCCAATGTAAACCAGACATGAAGCTGATGCTGAAAGGGGTTTTATTAACAGAATCCAAGGGGCAAAAAGGCGATCTTCAGGCAGGCAAACAGAACCAGGCTGACACTAAACAAACTCAAAAAACAGGAGGGCACAGACTGGTAGAGAGGCATATAAAACAAAAATAACAGAGGCTGGAATGCTCTTACCAAACCGTTGTGAGTAGGGATACGAAGAGAGACATTCTAGCAGAGTGCAGAGAACTGAGGCAGGTATAAATAGGCATGCAGACAGGTGAAGAGGGAGGGACTAATTAACCAAAACCAGGTGGGAGTAATCAAGGAGGATAAACCTAACACTAAAAAGTGATGATATAACAGAGTAAACAAAAACAGTACACAAACTAAACAAGAATTCAAACAAGACTGAACTCAAAACAACCAGAGAACCTAAAGCAGGAGAGAGAAAGGAAACCAAAATAATAACATAAACCAGAACAGAACCCAGAATATTACAATTACACGGCATGGAGCAACAGAATAGAACTGTATCTGCTCTGGAATGCTAGCAGAAACATTAGCCTTGGGCTGGGCGATACGGACCCAAAACAATATCTCAATATTTTTAGGCTGAATGTCGATCTGCAACATTTATCTTGATATGTATTTTTTTTCATAAAGTAATTATAAAAAGGCATCTCTGAATCAAAGCTCTATCCCAAATGTCTCACAGACAAATTTTTCTTAACAAACAGCTGTAGATAAATATGAGTAAAAGGCTGAAAAACAACCTACTGGAAAACAAAAGCATATAGAAATATATAAAAGTATGTATAAAAATCTCAGTATTTGTAAAATCTTGATATATTGCCCAGACCTACGTAAGCCAGCCATCTGTATACCAGAAGGAAGTGATGTTGAGTTGTTTCTGTTCAGCTACACTTAACTCTTGGCTCTCCATGTTGCTGATTTAAAATATAAAATACGTCAGCTTACTTTGACGAGGAAAAGGACTTTTTGTTTAGCCTACCGTAGGCCTTTTTCAACTGCATGTCACTGATATGCACAGATCCTTATAAATAAAATCAAGTACAACCACGTGGCTGTTAATTAGTCAAATATAGTCCACCTGAATGGGTTGGAGAGCTTTTGACCCCGTCCCCACGAAGACGAAATTAGGTGTATCTGCAAATGTATTTTGTCGTTTAGGCCATGCCTCCACATGGATGCTCTGTTTTAGGAGACCGTAAACAATGATTTTTGAAACCGGATTCCAGACTAACTTTCAAAACAGCGGTTTCATTTGTCTGTATGTACATGTGAGCGGCTTCTTTTCCTAAATGATCGTAGCTTCGCCTCCATCTGTAATCCACATACGCCTCACTCCCACAAATAACAATGAAGATGGTGCTGCTTTGTTATGGCTGTTAGTAGCGTCCTCGGACTCCGCCTTTAGAACGAACCTGCTCTACACAGCGTGTTCACATGAGTTGTCTGCGCATGCCCGGTGATTTTTGCATGTTTCTTTGACAGTGTCACAGCACCACCTATAGGCCTTTTCAGTTGTGCTGTGTCCTCTTGTGTGGCCAGCCAATTCTGTTCTTAATCATTTATGAATATGTACTGTGTTTGTCTTCATGTAGACAAGGTCTTAGATGTCAAACAGCATCATGAAGTTGATGGAACAACTTCCTCTCAGTCTGGGAGGTGAAGTTTAAAGCAATATTTTATTCTAAAACTATATCCCAAGCTTTGAACATCTCACAGATTTCAGTTGAATCCATTGTCTGAAAATGGAACGAGTATGGCACATGGCCGTCCACCTAGAGCAACATGCTGAACAGGGAAAGTATTGATCAGAGTAACAGCCAAAAGGTTCATGTTAACTTTAGAGGGGGTGCAGAGGTTCACAGCTTGGGTGGGAGAATCTGTTGACAGAACATCTTAGTCATGCACCCCATAAATCAGGAAAGAGTGGCGTTACTATTAAACTGCTGAACTATAAACTGGACTCTGCACCACATTTGTATGATTGCATCTCTATCTAGCATTACAAATGCTGCCGAACTTAGTTTCTAAATGCACAAATACACAAATGCCCTTTGCACAATCATTCTGCACATACAAATGGTTTTTAAAGTACTCACCTGTACACTGTGATCGCACACTGTCTCTTTGTCCTGCATTGTTAAATTGCAATTGTTTACATTTCAATTGTTTACTTTTAATCACTGCTGCACTTTACACTGTAATTTACAAGCTGTATGCAACTAAATTTCGTTCTGTACACACTCTGTGCATACAAAATGGCAAAGTTGTCTAAGTCTAAGTAATTGCTGTTCAGAGAAATGCAGGATCAGTTAGTTCCTGTTGTACTAAAAGCTCTCGACTGTGTGCTGGAAAAGAAAATAATTCCCCCTTATTAGAAAGATGCAGTTATTTTTGCTAATTCCTAATGAGGGGAGGGATAAGTTGAAATGTGGAGACTAGTGTCCAGTGAGTGTGTTGAATGTTGATTACAAATTATTTACTGCCCTATTTTCTCAGAGACTGAAAAAAAATCTCATTGGCGGTAATACATAAGGACCAAACAGGCTTCATCAGACAGAGACAGACTCAGGACACCAGAAAAACTTTGCATTTTAAGTTATGCAGTGCATCTAAAAAATAGAGACCCTTTTGTTGAGTTTAGATGCAGAGAAGGCATGTCATTTAGTCAGATGGTCCTTTTTTTTATAAAGTGATGTCTAAATTTGGATTCTGCCAAACCATAATTAAGGTAATTGTGGCATTGTACAATAAACCATGCGCTAGGATAAAAATTAATGGAGATCTATCAGAGTCATTTACTTTGGAAAAAGGTAAAAGGCAGGGATGCTGTCACGGCACTCCTCTTCGTCTTTTTCATGAAACCATTAACTCAATGGATAAGACAGAGGTCCGACATAACAGGAGTTCAGATGGCATCCGGGGAGCAAAAGCTGTCCCGGTTTGTGGATGATTTGCTGTTAACTATAACAAGCCCAGCTCAAACTCTACCTTGTCTTATGGAGATAAATATGGTTCACTATCAGGTTACAAGATAAACATTACTAAGACTCAGGTCTTAACACTAAAGTACGGCCCACAGAACTACTTTAGGAACTTTTACAAATGGAATTGGGAAGCAGAATCTATAAAATATTTAGGTGTCACACTACCCAAGGATTTCTCCAATTTCTCTATTTTCGTTGCTAATTATGGACCGTTACCCTCAAAGCTGAAATCAGACATACAGAGATGGAATTCAATCCCTTTTTTGAATTCATATACCCAAATACAGTCAGTTAGGATGAACATTGTTCCACGCTTGCTGTACTTGTTTCAATGCTTACAATCCAGATACCAGAAAGACACTTTATAGGATGGGACAGAGTAATATTGCAGTATATCTGGCAAGGGAACAAGGCCAGAGTGAGATACACAACACTGCAGTAAAGGACAGAGAAATGTGGACTGGGTATTCCCAACTTATGGAAATATTACCTTGCAGCTCAGTTAAGACCAGTGATCTGTCTGTGCTGTCCATCACATGAAGCAGGATGGAAAGACATAGAAGGCACAACGATGGAGGGAATACCTTTAATTTAATTGTTAATGGACAAAGATTTACAAGACGAGCTGATGATACGACATGACTCAATGTTACACACAGTGATGGATTCTTGGAAAAAGATAGTTAAATTGTGCAAATTAGGTAATCAGATCAAATTACTCAGCTGGTGTGCCTTTGACTCAGCTTTTAAGCCAAACAGGAACAATGGGCAATTTAAAAAAAAATGGATCCCAAAAGGATTGACCAATTATTACACATATACCCAGAAGGGGGCGTTTCAGAGTTTTCAGGAACCTCAGAGGTCTAATGGGTTGGAGAAGGATGATATATTTGCAGGTCAGGTCTTATTTTAATCAGAACCTATGAGACACTTGGGAATCTGCTGATCCAGGATTTTTTAATGTTCTTCTTTATTGAATTCAGGCTCTTGTACAAATCTTATCTCCAGAATATATAATGCTATTCTACAGTCTAAACAAGGTGACAGACCACATAAGTGGAAAATGTAGGAACTTTAGTTACTTCAACTAAAAGCTGGGAAAGGATCCACAAATTACACTGGATGACCCCAAGCCTCAACACATGGAGAGAATTCTGTTGGAAACCACTGTTTGATATAACTCCAGCTCAGAAAGGACATCAGGGAAATAGATCAAACTATTATGTGATCACTTATGTGGCATCTTTACCAAGACAATCCCATATAAATGTGAAGCCCTGCACTTAGGAGACATTCCATACAATAACTGGACTGTGAAAGACATAAAACTGTTGTTAGCGCTGCTGGCAGCAAGCAAAGTGACTATCACTACAAAATGATTAAAACCTGACTCTCCTACAATTGGTGATTGGATTAAAACTGTACAGGATTTTTTTACATTCTAGAGAAATTGTCATTCTCTGTTAAAGGTCAAAGGGAATCTTTTTTCAGGATCAGGTCAAAACGGACAAACTACGTGAAATCTGTGGTCTCTGTCAACTAAGTTTATCTGTAAATACTGTGATGCTATATAATGTAACCCTGTCTTGATTCTGGCATGCATACATACCTGATTTAGTTTTCTCTCGACAAGAGAAAAAAGTGAGTAAGCCCTCTCCTCCCACTTATGTTATATTTGTTCAGTTATTCTACAAAAACTGGATTAGCAAATTATTGTCCCACGCTTGCAATTGTGAAGCGGGATTTGATTTGGGCACTGAAGAGCTTCTTCTTACTACTTGAAAGAAAGTCATTGCTAGAAGAAAGTCACGAGAAGTCCTGCATGCAGTTTCCCAAAACAAATGGAAGAATGTGCTCTGGTCAGATGAGACCAAATCTGAACATTTTTGCCCTAAAGACAAAACAATGCGTGTGGCAGAAACCTAACACTGTAGATTACCCTGAATGCACCATCCCCATGGTGACACATGGCAGTGGCAGCATTGTGCTGTAGGGACAGGGAACCTTGTTAGTGTAGATAAATGAAAGTAAATACAGAAAAACGTTTGGGGGGGGGGGTGACTGTTAGGTGCTGCAAAAGACTTGAGACTAGGGTGAAGGTTCACCTTCCAGAATGACAACGACTCTAAATTCACAGCCATAGCAAGGATGGGGAGGTTTAGTCATGTGTGAGAATCAATGTCTAGCCCTAAATCCAACTGAGAATCAAGATTGAAAAATTGCTGTTTTTAGATGTTTTCCATCCAGTGTGGCTGATTTTAAGCTGTTTTACAGAGAAGTTTCTGGCAGTGCGAAGTTTGTAGAGATGTAGCCCAAAAGACTTTTAGCTGTAAGTGCAGTGATAGTTTGTTCTGCAAAGCATCGACTCAGTGGGACTAAGCACAAATTCACATCATACTATTCAGTACTATCCCATTTCTTTGTGTTGGTCTATCACAGAAATCCTTATAAAATGCATTAAGCTTTATGATTTTGATGCAAGAAAATGTAAAACAAATTGAAAGGGTGTGAAAATTTTCTGCTTTGGCCCAGAGCTCAGTGGAAAGTACTTTAGCGTGTTCTTAGTGAGGGAACAGTGTAATTGTAAAATTTTTATTAAGCAACATGAGATCAATGTTTGCATTGAAAGGTGCACCTCTGAGCTGTACCTGTAGAATATTTAACAAATACTCAGAATAAAAGGAGCAGCATATTAAAATATAGCTTGGGTCCTTTATTAGCTCCTAACTTATTATTATTTTACGCATTTTCCCTTGTTGCCATGGCAAAGCGCCGGGGAAAAGGAGACCGCGGGCTCCTCGTGGTTGTCTTGGATACGACAGTTTTTCCGTGTAAAGAAATGAGACGAGATGAACCTGTGGGAGCGCAGGGCTATTCTTAGGCTTGACGCCAACATGCATGTGTGGATTAGGACTCGTTTGGTTGCTGGTGCACGTGTGCTCAAGCATGATCCCAGGCTCTAACGCAGCCTCAGAGCGAGGATGGCTGAAGGCGTTTTTACGCGCGGCACAAAAAACACCTGAGCCACGGCTTGTGTCGTGGCCTCAGGACAAGGATGTACAGAGGGAAGGCTTTATTTGGACTTGTATGTTTCACATGTCTGCTTAAAGTAGCACCTGCTGAATGGAAACAAGCATGATAGAGCAATTTAGCAGGCTTAACGTTGACAATATCAAGTATTCTATTGAAATTAAGGGTAACTTACAAGTGCTTATATAAGATTTGGAAGATGAGCTGGAACTATTTTGTCAGGTGTCCTAATAATAGCCGCAGATATAATTTTAGATCCGCGAGCATCCACACAACAGAAATCCAGCACTCACAGCCGGCCTTTTGTTTTGACAGAGCGTGCAGACGTGATGGCAAGTCGGTAAACGTGATGTCATGGTTGCTTTGTTATCGAGCCAATCTCCTCCTGCTATACGGTGAACACGGAATGACGGCTTATGTGAAAGCATGTGTGCGTCTGCTGACTAATTGAGACAGGAGGGGAATCGATCCAAAAGCAAAGATGGTTCAGATTCCCAAGACGGCGTATTGTTGTGGAGGCCGCCGAACCGCCTCTGCAGCAGAACAGCATTTAGCATGTGAATACCACAAAACATCCTATTATTATTATTTTTTTAGGAATTCATGTTCACTCATCGATCGAAGAACTACGGCCTCTTCTGCAGGAAAATAGTGCAAGTTACTGGCATAGCTCTACCATCATTCTTGCCAGACAGTGACATAAAAGAGGAGCGGCAGAGAGGAAAAGAGCTGATGAAGATCCTGACCCCCACGACCTTCCCCCAACCCCCCCAGTGTGTCAGATCAACTCAACAACACGGCCGAGCTCTGCTGCAGTGGCCTCTGATTACTTTTAATGAGCTCTGTCATTTCACATTGCAAACGCAGGACGCCTCAGATAAGCCCAGGGGACTAGTATTTGCTGTGAAGGAAGGTCTAGCAAAAGTCGAGCGACGCAACATCAGAGTCGGGACACATATCACGGAAAAGATAATCTTATCGCTACATAAATGATGCCGTAGGCGATTAAACATTAGCGGCACGAGGTCAAGCAAAGTGAGAAGCTGAATATACTATATGTAAGAAATCTTTGTTCAGGATTCCTGTTTTATTCTCTCGCTGCTGTCTGCAAACAAATATCCAAACATCTAGAGGCAAGGAACCAGATTACGGTGACCTGGAGCTTTCTTTTGCACATGTAGGTTGCAGTCAAGGATGTGTTGTGCAGAGTATTGCTGCATGCACATAATAAACAGCTGGTTGATCATTAAAGGATTGAATAGGATCTGGAAACTATCGACTGTAGTCTCCCAGCAATTTTACTTCCAATCAATATTCTTAATTGCATCTGCATTCACGCAAAATGTGCCACGCAGGATAGGATGCCTTGATTTATTTAAGTCATTTCACCCCCCCCCCCCCCCCCCCCACCAGAAATGAGGTTTTAGGTAGGAATTTGTTGATGTGGAGTCACATTACAAAACACATGTCAAATGAATGTTATATTGTAATGGGCAATCCACACTACATTTCATCACTATTAGCTCACTCACCAATGATGTAACAGCATACAATAAGGTCTCATCTTCCTCTTATTTTCATCCAAGCAGTTTGCTGAAGTGGTAGGCAAAAGCAAGCAGGTTTATTCTCTGTTTTAATGGGACTCAATAACAATTTGGTGCAGACAAAAGTTATGGAAAGTGTTCTCTTGCTTCGTAAACTCAGCCCTGTGCTTTGAACATCATAACATTGACGGAATAGTGTTTGAGCTGTTCAGCTCTCGTCTACATTGAGCGCTGACTGGGATGCCTCATGACACCCAGAATGGTAGTAAAGTCATTATAAAAGATGGGAAAACACTTAGATTGTTAAAATCCTCGATTTATTAGGTTAGCAAAGTCATGAATTTTGCAATATGCAGGTAAAAAAAAGAATCATAGCCTAAAATATCTCCCAAAAAGCTGTTTAGAAATAATATTTTTTCAATTGCAAAAGAAGACGAATGTGATCCCACCTGGAAGCAGACATACACGAGTGTCTCATTATTTTCAACTCCATTCCAGTATTTGACACCAAATATTTACATACGCTGTATAAAAGGATAGATGCATGTTTTTTGTTACTGTGTGATTTAATCTCAGACCAAACTTTTCTTGTTTTAGTTCAGGATTACCAAAATTGTTTCTATGTGCTAAATACAAGACTGCTAAGTGAGATGATTTTTTTAATTTTATTTTTATAAAAAGGTTCTTCAAATTCAGGGGTTTTAATTTCCTTTGTGTTTGGTAGACTTGGGGTTCCTTCCACAAGCTTCGCACAAAGTTTTGGCCCATTCCTCCCGACAGAACTGGCATTACAGAGTCAGGTTTGTTGGCTGCCTTGTTTCCACGCACATGTTCAGCTCTGCCTAAAACGTGAGCCTGAGATCTGGGCTTTGCGTTGGCCACAGCAAAACCTTGACTTTGTTGTCTATAAACTGCTTTTTTTATCTAATTTTGTGGTGCACTTGGGGACATTATCCGTTTGGATGACCCAGGTTTTAACCGTGTTGAGATGTTTCTTCAATATCGCCATCTAAGGTTCCTAATGTGCACGGCTGTAGCCATCTCCGTACTTCACAGTTGGGATGGTGTTCTCAAGCATGTAAACTTCCCCCTTTTTTTCTCTAACTGTGGCCATCATAGTAGAATGCATTAGTTTCAGTTTCGTCAGACCAGAGGAAACCTACCTAAAAATGAACTTTTTTGTCCCTGACTCCTTTTACATAATGTAATACAGCCTTTTGTGTTGCTTCTGTAGTATTGTAGTAACTTGTAGCAGTGGATATTCAGCACATGTAGCTGTAGGACTCATTTCGTTTATGATACTGATGCTCTCTTACCATCTCCAGGCAGCATCTTCACATGGTCTTTTGCTTTTGTGCGGGGGTTGATACACACATTTCCCACCAAACATGTGAGTTTCTGGGACAGACTTGAATGGGATGATGGCTGGACACTCCCAAGATGTTTCTACTTGTACATAATTTTAACAGGTGAATTCCACATACACCTTCTGGTATGTGGAATTCAAACCAAAGGATGAATCAGACTTGTGGAAGACCATAGTTATCCTGTAATCTTGCCTGATTTTCCAAGATGTAACTGGAGGAGGCAATAGGCTTGAAGTGCTGCCTGAAAACGCATCCACAGGTGGGCCTTATTTGTACTGGGAGGATGTAAATTAGCCTATCAGAAGCTTGCAAACCTATGACATCATTATCTGGACTTTCACCATTTTTTTAAAAGCATAGTAATCTTAGTGTTTGTAAACTTCTGAATTGAATAGAAAGTAATACATTTAAAAAAAATCTCATTATTCTGACCTTTATGAAACCACAATGATTTTGGTAATCCATTTGTACCTGAAACAGGATATGTTTATTCTCGTTCTGATGTTTCTGATTCTGATTCTGATGACGGTGAGAAAAAATGTTGGTCCTTTTTAAACCATAAACCATTTGGTTTTATCTGCAGTTATATAGTGGCAAAGTTATTCATTCATTATCATAAACAAACAGCCTTTTGAGCGTCTTCTGTGTGATGCCTCAGATATTGCAGCATAGGGGAAGACGATGATTTGCTCTTGTTTGCGTTTAGACACAGTGACCTTGTGCCGACTGCTCTGTTTTGAGCATCATCACTGTTTCTTTCACTGGATAACCATGGTCATGGCAACTGGGATCTAGTACCCTTGGATACAGCGGTATCTCCCCCATCAGCTGCTCTCGTTTCCTCCCCTTTAATTCCTCTCTGGCTTACTCCTCAGGTTTCTAAACAACCTGTCTTCTTCCTAACAGTCAGTCTAATAATTATCCTCCTCCTTAAAAAACAAAAATCATGCCCACCGGTTGTTCCATTTGTGTTGTTTAAAATATACACTTTATTGGATATCAATGAGCCAATAGGTTTTGTTGAGCAGGTACGTTTTGGTTGTGTTGAACTAGTAAACCATCTACTCTTAGACATGGGAATGGTTTCAGGATTTTTATTATTGTGGTGTTAGAGCATGAACCTTAGAAGCTACTTGCTCGTCTACTTGCATTTAGTAAATATGTTGAGGCAGCAGGATTCTGTAATTTAAAGAGGCAGTTGAGATTTTTCATTTCTGTGATGCTGTTTTCAGCAGGCAGTATGTTTTCCTGCAAAAGTTAACTTTTTAAAAGGTTTCAGTTTGGATGAGTCGAGTCATTTCTGAAGCACATATTTGCTAACCTGGCCAGCCAGATTGATAATGTGTAGCATTCTCTGTTCTGCATGTCATTAATCTGGCACAGTTGCTATCAAATCCGTTTGAAGAAAGGAGGGACATTCAGCACAACTGTCCAAGCTGATTGGACGAAGCAACACCTAGTGCTTGTCTACCAAAAGCTGGTTTTAGCCAGTCACGATATCAAATTAAAAGGTAAGCAGCACCGTCATGAGAAACCACAACATGGTACAAGGCACTTATTGCTCTTCTTCTTTCAAAGATAACCCCCACCGTCTCTCTGTGTTGTTCTCAATAATCTTGTTTACATAGCCAGGCAGGCTTGTACGCCCATGTCAACAGCTGCCTCTCAGGGCTTAGCCTCTCCCTGCCCGTAAAATGCCACTGCCAGAGCAGTGTTGCGTAGGCACAAAATGGCGGAGAGCACAGCTAGCGGTTCAAATGTTTTCTGGTTAACAGCATTATAAACTTATGCGTTACTTCCTTCTTCACTAGACTTATTCCTTCAGAAGGTGATACGGTTTTGCTGTGTGTTTATCCTTTGCAAATATGCACATATGAGGGGACAGGTGAGAAGGGGAGGGGAAATGGGTGCAAGGTTGCAGCTGGAGTGAGAGAGGCGTGGCTTGATGCATATCTTGTTTTGGTCTTTACAGACAGGGCTTAAGCCCCACCTAGTGGTGAAAAATTGTTCATTGCTCCTTTAAATCATGCAACATGATTGGCCCGAACCATTTTTGGTTTGGTCACAAACAGCTGAAGATGGATTCTTGTGTGTTTGTGAACGCACAAATACGGTGAGAATTCATCTTGCAGGCAAGGTTAGATATTTGCTCTGGTGTTGAAAATGTAACAGATGTTCAAAATGATCTTTTAAACAGTCTTAAACTGCTGTGATGGTTATTCTAAGTCTAAGGTTATTTGCACTGTTGGCAGTGGCGGCTCCAGAGATTTTTTTTCTGCAAGTGTTAGGGGGAGAAGCATTATACTGAAGGTGCCATGAAGGATAACTTATTTTCACATTTCTCAACACACACAGACGGCAGCGCAATCAACGGTGCACCGAGAACTCTGACATCTGCAACAGTCACCAATAGAGGGTATAATAAATATGTGGCATTCTGCTGCTCAGTCACAGCATACACAAACATGAACTGCAACAATGACTTCACTGTGCTTTGTTTTCCCAAAAATCCATTTTTGCATTACACATTCCTTTCAAACAGCGCTTTAAATGGAAACGGATAAGTGCTAGTACTCCCTTCAATGTCATACAAATATTAGACAGAGACATGGGTAATATTTTTATATAGATCCATCTGTCAGTCTATAAATTAATAGTTTAATTGTACAATAATTACAAAAAAGAACAAAGTCAGTTCTAAATCAAATCCACAGGAGCCAAGTTCAAAGTGTCAAGAAAAATAACATCAAAAGGTAAAAATATAAAACAAACAATCCTTAAAAACATAAAGAAGGGATACGTTTTAGACTTAAGATTCCAATAAGCTTATTACTGTTACTGTTTCCTTTTGTAACATATATTTCTTCCCAGTATTAGGCCTGGCCTCAACAAACCCATGCCACCTGATAAACTTACCTTCCATGTGAAAATATGTAACTGCAAAAACTCAATATATTGACCAGCCAAACACAGTGTCTCTGCACATATTTAAATAATAAATCATTTTTAATATCAAATTGTCTATTAGGCAATCAGCTGTATACAGGAAGTGTGAAATTTAAAAAGGGTTATCAGGCCTGTACTTGTGTAGTCGGCTGGGGGAGAACAAAAACAAGCTGTTTCCACTCCCATCACACAGGGATAGATATGGAGAGGAGACAGCAGAGGCTGAAAGACAAAGCAAAAGGAAAACATGAGCCATATTATGCGAACATTTCACTCCATCAGGAATTTATAAGTGCCCACTTTTACTACTTTGAATAATTTAAATATATCAGCAGGTTTTGCACATACAGTAAAATGTTAAATATTAATAATTATTTAGAAAACAATAGTCTTCATCTAAAAATAACGGTGATGACCTACAGTAGAATTAAGATATCAGCATACTTCACAAAGTCTGCAGCAGGTCTTTGGTTCATCTTTGCTGGACTGGTTTGGTGCTTCCAGCCCTCTCATCAGCAGCCTGATCCTTTGACCAACGGTCTGGCCTCTGCACGTCTTATCTGACGTATTGTTGACCTCTCTTTCAGCACCTAAATCATCAGCAACAGGCGTCTGTGTAGCATCAGGATCCCAGTTAGATGCGCTAATGCTAGCTTGCGGAGTCTGACCTCTATTTATTTGTGTAGTGAAGGACTGTTTATAGCTGCTGTTGTCATCCAGTTCGGGTCCTCTTGAGCCCTTTTGGAGCTAGGAGGACAACATCCCAGCCGTGAGGATTTTCCTCCGAAACACCTACGTTCACTTGAATGTATGGCAAGCGTTGTGTGCCAAAATTACGGTTTCTTTTGAGGCGATACATTTCAATCAACACATGCAGAATTCCATTCCTGTTGTGTGATAGGTTTTTTAAAAAAACTAAATATATAATAGTTGATTGTATATTGAAATTGGATGTATTTTGTGGGGAAAATATAACATCTTATTTTCCCAATATATCACATGTAACATTATACTAACTCATATGAAAAAAACCCTCTAATATTTTCTTAGGGGTGCTAAGGGGGGTGCTATGACTTTTCCAGGGGGAGCTATAGCACCCCCTAGCGCCTCCTTGGTGCCGCCACTGACTGTTCGACGTATTTCGCTACAAAATATTTGATGGCCTTGTAAAGAATTGATGACCCATTATTGTATTGGACCACAGTCTAACTCAATCCTTAGGGTAAATAACCACAGATAAATGACAGGTAAATAAATGTGGCAGTGAGTTGTCCTTTGATTGACCGACAAATATTGTTCCCTATTTTAATAGGGAACAATATTGTTTCCTATTTTTTTGTGCTTTTCAATAGCTTTCCGTTTGACCTGGGTCAGTGTCCGTACTGCTAGCATAACGCAATACCTGGACCCAACAAAGGTTGCACAGTAAGATTATCACAAATAGTGACAATACAAAAATTTCAAACTCAATACCAATACTAAGAAAGACAGTTGAAAGACACTTGATACCCTTTTCGATACTGCAGCAACAAGGCGCCGGGTTATTTCTGGGGAAGAGCAAAAAATATAATTTATTCCATCATGACAAACTGAACTACCAGTAAGTAGGGGACAATTCAGCACTTGTTTAGTAACATCTAATTGAAGTGTCTCTTTCCTGTTTGGCAAAATAGTAGACTAGATAACCATTAGCTATAGATGTTGTCATACTAATAATAATATAATAATGATGTGATAATAATGAGATCAATAATGAGAGAATAATAAGTTTCTTTGAGAAAATCCGTGAAACATAAGGCAATGCAACAAACCTAAGGAAAGAACGTCTAACTAAACTGACAGGTTGGACAGGGAGGGCAATAATCACAGAAGAGCCCCGTGTTAACCATGGAGGAGCTGTTTTAAAAAAATAATCTTGTTTACAGATGCTCCTCAGTCAGTCTGCACAAACTTGGATTATTTTGCCAAGAAGATTGAGCAAGAATTTCAGCGTGTAGATATGCAAAGCAGGTAGAGTCCTACTTCTGAAGACCTGCAGATGTAATTACAACAAACTGTGCTTCTACCATGTCTAGACTCAGAGGAGCTGATGGTAAATGCACACCAAACTCAGATTGTGATTTATGAAAAATGTTGTTACACACATATTTCTTTTCCTTTCCACTTCACAATCATGCGAGTCAGTTCTTTGTGTTTGTCTATCGCATAACCACATGTCTAGGGTTGTGGCTGTAATTATATTTTTCAACATTTCTTACACTTGTTTAACAGTTTTCCTTGCTGTCAGGCAGTTAACAGAAGGATCTTCTTCAGGCCTACAGTTTAAATTTAATCCTTTTGTCTTATTACCCAAAGCTCGTTTTTTTTTTCTTTTATCTTACCAGAATTTTAGAGAAATGTCCTTTTAACAGATGCCAAATCTTTCATCGTCTTGTCAGATTCTCATTATTTTTTCTAGCAGCCTGATGGTAAATGGACCAATTACAGCAGACAGACATCCTCACTGAGCTAATGTTAGGTGGCCTGCCCACTCATTCACCCGCTCGCTCGGCCTTTCCAACTGTTGTCTAATTGTATTCCCAACGGATGTGACGGCTAAAACCAGACGCCCCCAGAGCAACTGGCTGCTCTATTCTAGGCTGCAATAAAGCTCCTTGTCATGTGGAAGAGTTATTTTGGATTCCTTGGGAAATGGTGTTTGTTGGTCGGCTGTTTTTCAACTGTGATTGTGGTTTTCTTTCATCCCTCTTTATCTGTGTTGACTTTAGTTTCCAGTCAAGCCGATGGATTTCCAACATTTTCTAACAAGAACTCCCTCTTCTTTTTTTTATTGCAGTTGATCTAACAAGTTGTGTGGAGGATTCTGGGAGCAGCCCGACTCTAAAATGCCTGTGGCAACATCCAGCTCGGACTCTGGTAACTATCTCAGTCTTTCTGTAATAGGAAGGTCTCTGTGTGCTTTGCATGAAGGAGATCCTGAATGGTCTGGTTTATCACTCCTCTCAGGACCTGTATCTAATCTTCTGACTTCTAATATGACTTAATGAGCTGACTAATGGAGCACTAAAACCCCTGCTCGTGCCTTGAAGGATTTACTGGTGTATAGTTTGAAGCTCTCAGCTGAAATGCAGGAGCGAAGACTTGAAAGCACGCTCCAACACCGACAGGCTTAAGGCTTTCAGTTAAGACTGAAAACTAATCAACAATATCTGTTGCTGGACGTCTGGTAAATTAGTCCTGGGGGGGATATTTTTTTTTAAAACACAACATTAAATCTGCAACAAAGAGCCTTTCAAGATTTTATTTGGGCATAATAAATTCAAGAAGTCAGCGTGCCGGGGAGAGAGTTTTACTGTGAGTAACACTGTGTGTGGAATGGACTGTCAGTCTAGATTTGTACAGTAAGTGCAGGGCTCGGGCTGAAAGACTGGCATTTTTAGTAACAAGCACTAAAATATTTCTCCATTTCAATTCATGTCAAATTTCTATTCAGACGTGTAGAATGACTTCAGCAGGGTCCAATTAGATAAATTAGAAGAATATGTTTAATCAGGCAGCTCAAAGGGTCTTTCCTGTGAAAAGGAAGCAACCACCTTAAGTCCATTGGTTTAATATATAAATACAGATATTATCTGATCATAACGGTGCAGGACAGCTGTTTTATTAAAACTTCTAATGGTCTGCTTTTCAAGTGTATTTATTTAATATAGAATAGGTCAAATATAAGCCCAAAGAATGGGTTCAATGGATTAGTGTTTATACACAAATCAGAAACAAAAATGTAGTTTTTATTTAAAAAAGAAAAGCGACAATTTCCCCCGCAGCTGCTACAAGAACCAAATTTAATCATTAAAGTTATTATTGATTTAGCAGTAGTTTTAAGTAAACACATCTTTATTCCACCTTGTGGCTGTTTTGCTCTTTATCGAGTAATACCAAGTATGTAGGAAACTAAAAGCTCCAGCAGCCCGCAGTTTAAATCTACCCTAAAAACAGTGATGGGTGTTGCCTCTTTAGTTTTCATGCCATGATTGACCACGTTTTTCTCAACCGGAAATATTTCCACGCTGTCTGATTTGTATTGTTTTAAGCAAGTTCAGTTTAGTTCAGTTTGTACGTTCACAAACATGCGATCTCAAGGCTCTTTCCCAGAGATATAGATCCAGTTTATACACAAAACTATTATCGGATCAATCCATTGGTATGGATAGATTCAAATTCAACTACATACTTATCTCTTCAATTTCAGTAAAATGTAGTCAAAAAGCCCAGCTAACTGCAGTATATCAATGACTATGCAGCAATCCCTCATCCTTGTCAGACATGAGGCAACAATGGAAAACAAGGACTCCCTTTAAACAGGAAGAAGCCTCCAGGAGAACCGAACTCATTATCAGCGGTCATCTGCAGCAACCAACTAGGGATTGGAGAAAAAAGTCTAAGAGCCTTTTCTTTAGCCAGCTAACCGGCAGTGTTCAGCAACAGGTTAAGGAGAGGCAGTGGCAGATTACATGGTGCTCCAATACAGTGTGTCAAACAGAAACCTGACTTTAAACCTTTGAAAAGGTGCGATGTTAAATTCCTGCTGCTTTTAAGTCAGAACCTCATATTATATAGAGACTGATACCAGACATTGGCCTATGCCCAATATGGAAGTGAGTAAGGTACACGGTAAGCTAGCTTCAATCAGCCTTAGTTTTTATTAACTGCTTTTCAGATTCTGATTCAGGTTATTTATTGCTCCATGGCAAAAAATTACAAAAACAGTCACATTCTGTCATACATTCCCATGAGCAAAAGGGAGCAGAAAGAAGATAAAATCTTATTTTGTCTGCCACTCGTCAAAAAACAAAATAACTTTGCTAACACGGTGGTCATACATCGTTGCTTATATTGAGTTACTTCTCCCATAATGACCACTGCTCAGCCAAGTCTCTTTACCTGCTCCTGCTTGCCAAATCAGAACTCCCTTTTATTGCCTTTACTTTAGAAGGACCCAGTCAGCATTCGTTGAGGTAAATGCAGCAAATTCATGTATTCAGCAATCCAGTCTCTGATTGACACTAAACTTAGAGATGTTGATTCCAACCTTGCCTTTTCCTTTGTTAACATGTCTACCAACTGCTAACAGGTGTAGTCAGCTGTATGGAGGGTAACACAGTCCCCACAAATGAGGATTTGGATCCACGCATAGAAATAAGTTCTTTTGAACATGACTACTGTCAGAAATCACAATTTTAAACAATTTTGAGCTTATTTTCCTTCCTCTATTTCATTGCAATTCACTTTATTTCAGCATGCTAGGCAAAATAACAAGCAAATCAAATGCATACCCAAGCACACCAGGGTTTTCTGCTTTAGTCTTAAAGTGTAATTGAAAGTCTGGATTTTTATGTTGTAAAAAGTTGGGAGGTTGTTCAGATTCTTTTATTAATAGATATTAAATTACAAAGTTCTACCAAGTGTGTAAATTTGTTCATTCATTCATCATTCTTATTTTATCTTCTTGAGAAATAAACAATTGCTTCTCATTTATTACATTTTTGTAATTCTTGTTGAGAAATTTTATGGCTATTTTAGACTGACAACATTACAAGACCAGGGGATCACCCTTTGCAAAATTTAGACAGAGTTCTGCTCCTGAAACTGGCTTTCAATAGCTTGCTTAAAAAATTAAAAACAAAATGTTCCTGTTACATTCTCTGCTGTTAACCAGTAGTTTTTTGGTGAGTTATTACATCAATCAATCAAACTTTGTTTAGAGAACACTTTACACACCCAAAGTGACCAAAGCTGTACAGGTCTATAAAATAAATTAAATAAAAACAAAGTAAGCAATAAAATACGACATCTACACTAAAACTAATACAGTGAGGACAATGAAACAAGAAAAAATAGACAAACTATTAACAAAACCAGCCTGATAGTTCTGCTCTACTAGATCTACTACGTTAGGATGTTTGTCCATACTAAGAGCAAGATTTTGAAAATGAAAAATATTTTCGTGTTTAGCATTCACATGCAAACTGAACTTTTGGTTGGAAAAACTGAATTTTACAAATTGATAATGCATGTACGCACACTTAGAGAATTTGAGAAACAATGACATAGCAACACCATGTCCTGTTGCATTGTGTTAGGAACCACAACAATGGCATTGTATTCAGTTTTTTTCCCTTATATTGGTCTTGCTTTGTTGTTTTTGACATCTGGGAAATTGTAATAAAACACCAGAGCTTTAGCCTAAGTGGAAGTGCGTCAGCGGTCGCCATGAAAAGTGCTGTCCCAATAGTGCAGTCTGTAAGGAAGGAGGTAGGAAAAAGAGACTCTATGCTTCCTCCCCTGGCTAGTTTTGCTTTGGAACCTTGCGATATCCCTTACCTGTACTAAGGAGCTATAAGGAACTACACAGTCCTTTGCATGACGTGCTGTACCAGAACAGCCCACCTCACGGAAATCAACGAAAATGTCCGGGGAGAAGAGAGCGCCTACTTTGTAGTTGGATTTTGGAAGACTGTAGGCCCAGATATGACTTGCATTATCCATGAGAGTTTCACGTAATGATGTCGGAGTTAAAGGCTGTCTGAAATTGGCACAGCAGTCTGAAGCTCCTTTCCTCGCCATGATAGAGTTCTTACTGTTGACCCCATGAAAGGTCAAGCAACAGGAGCGAGGAGCTATTATTCAGGGTATTCGGCTGGAGCCCAGAAATGTTCTGGAAAACATCCATAGCTATATTTCCTCTGACTTCAATGGCTGTTTGATAAATCTATCGTCACCTAGCAGTTCTCAGTGGGTATTTTAGTGTTTTTGTCAGGGTTTCCATTTTGTCTTTTGTCATCTGGAAGGACAGACTTTATCATCTTGAGAGGGAAAAAAAAAGTCTCTGCAAAAGTTGTTTTGAAACCATTTCATGGAGTTTCTTTAGTTTGTTCAGCTGTGAATTCAACACATTAATAAATAGTTCTGTTGGATCTACTGTCCCACTGGCGGCTCATTGGAACGACTGGTTTGGGAATGTTTCTGTTTTCTTAGTTGAACTGAAAGAGAGGAGATGGGGCCCCATACTGTTGCAGGTTAATCTGCTGATCTTTTCCATACTTTACCCCTCCAGGGAAAACTGGAGAGAAAATGGTCCTGCCTCTTTTCTTTCTTCTTCCTCTAGAAGGCACCATGCTTCCTTCTTTCTTTCTCTCCCCACCCCTCCCCACCTCCCCCCCCCACCTCCTGCTTCTCTTTACACATGCACCCACCCCTCCGCCGTCCCTCTTCATTCATGCAGAAGAGGAGGCTCTCAGCCCAGTCGCAGCTTCTACACATTCATGTCAAGAGCAGGTAGGGAAGGATGTAGAGAACGAGGAGCTGTTCTGGAAGGAAGAGGAGAGAATCAGTAAGACACGGAGGAAGGGGAGATCTTACGCGCTGCGTCCGATAGAGTATCGGGTGTGTTGCTGGGAGTTTGATCCCCGTGAGAGAGGTATTGCTCAGTATGGCTGGCAGCCCGTTTGGGAGGCTCTCTCTGGAGGAGGGCGACTCAGCCAACTCCTTGGAAGGAATGGAAATGAAGCTGTGCGGGGAAGGTAAGAACACAGGATCGTACCTGCTGGCTGGCTCAGAAATGTTGGATGGTTCACAGCACAGATATGCACTGTGGGGAGGCAGAACGCTACACAGAATCTTAAATCCCAGTTAAAACAAACGGTTTCTGGCAGAGGGAGGCTGATGTAGCTGCTGGTGTTCAGTGGCCAGTTGTTTTAAATTTGCATTGCACCTGCTCCTGATGTAGTGCTGGGATGAAGATCAGCATAGACAGATTGGAACTGGAGCCAATGTGTGTTCTGCAGGAATCCAAGGCAGCATGCCTTAAACACAGAAAGACAGAGGTAATATAAACCCTCCTTTGCATTGCATAGGACAGGTCTTGGAATCAAAGCCAAGCCCGTATGAGATTCTCACCATAACATAAACCTGAGGAAAAAAATACAATGGTTTAATATATTAATATGAAAACTTTTAAAATGAATAACATGATCTATTAGCTTTTATTTTAAAAGGCAGGAATTATTCTAGCTGCAGCCAAAATAATATAATAGATGAATAGATACAGTTACAGTAATGCTATCTTTATTATGAATTTTATTTATTATCAATTTGATGCACAGACTCAAGTTAAAGTGTAGAATGAAACAAGTACTACATTTTGTGGTTTTCAAGTATATGTCATGTAATAAATCCTTTTGCCGTTTTATTCTTTATAAATCTGCATTGGGAGTCTAACATTCTGATATTAGCTGGACAATTAGTTGAGCTATCCGTTGGATTAGCCAGCATGTGCAACATACATGGAGGTTGTAACTCACTAACTTTCACCCTAAAAAAGAGTAATGGATGGCGCTCCTGTAGTGTTCAAACCATGACTCTGTTTATCCTTGACTGAAAAGAGTTCTTAAAAAACAGTTCTGTTTTTTTTCCCTGCGTAAAGGAAAACTATTATATCCTTCTTTCAGCCAGCTGACTGGCAGTATGCATAAATGTGTGGGGGAGGGGCACTCCTGCATTACCCCATGCTTTATAGCAAGAGAGAAAATGCTCTCTGATATCAAAATGGTTTCAAGAAGTTGGAACAGCATGGCATGACATTTTTGCAGTTTCAAACCTGAAACTATATTAAGGTTTTAAAAGCACAATGCTTTTTTGTCAAACTGTTCCAGTAGTTTAAAGCCTTTTTGTGGCTCTAGTGTCCTGTATTTTAAAGTGGACAGACAGGAAACTGGGTTGAGAGAGAGGGGGAAGACATTCATCCAAGGTCCACAGGCAGGGAGTCAATCTCAGGACCGCCACATCGAGGACTGATGCCTCTGTACGTGGGTCGCACGCCCTACCCCAGTGCTACCATGGCGCCCCATTTAAAGTCCTGCTACCTGATGAGATAGCCGACAAATTAACCAGCTAATTTCAGCTTACAGCAGGTGTTGCTCAACTTCTTTCAATACAATGTGACCAACAAGGTTGGACTTGCGTTGTTCATAGCTTCACCGTCTGTAGAAAAGGAAGAGTCCGCTAAACATGTTGACATACATACTCAAAGGCCATCTGCCCATTCTACCAACCTTTAAATACTGGACATGAAGCAAGGATTATATTATCCTGTTTAGCCGTAAAGATTGATGCACCCACATTTTCAGTCAGTCTTTGCTCTGCAATAAACCTTTTATTTACGTATAAAGACCTGAATATCTTTCAGCTTTGGGAACGTGGATTCTATTGGACTGCATCAAAAGAGAACAGCTGTTTTTTATGTTTTACCGTTAGTTATCATATTGAGACAGTTTTTCATTTTAGTCTCTTTTAAAGAGGTCATTTTTGGGGTTTTATCTACAAAAAAATGCCTATTTCTCTAACGGAAAGTCACTGAGATAGGATGCACTTCAGAAAGGTAAATGTGGCAGACCCTGTCAAAGGCAAGTCTGTGTTTGTTGTACTGAATGATGTTTGCTTTTCCAGCATGGTAACCCCCCAACTTCCATTCATAATTAATGGATTTCATCAATAATAAATAATATTGCATTTCTTGCAACAGTATTTTTTAAGCGTCATTGCTTTGACCCACACATGGGTTCCCCGCTTTTGTGAATTCATGTACACAAATACCTCAGGATGCCAGTTGATTAGGATTAGAATAAAAACAACTGGTTTATGGTGTCATGTTAATTGAGACGAGCTACAAGCATCATCACATCACTAGCCAAGCCCACTGTGTCACATAATGTGCGGTGCTGCAACATATCCTCTGCTCTCTAATGTAGCTTGACAGGACAGCAGTGACAGCCATGATGAATCACATTTTCTGTCAAAGCAGTCTGTCTACCAGTTCAGGGTGAGTGCATGTGTTTGTGCTCCCGTTGGCTATACAGACTGTGTGGAGCAGACCTTCGGTGTATTGCACATTCATGGTGAGTAAGAGCGAGGATCGTTCCCATGCAAAAGTGCTCAGATCAGAGAAGCCTGAAAGTGTCACACCCAGAAACATCATAACACTGGGAATCTACTCTGCCTTTCTGCTCCTGAAAGCCTCACACTGTAAGAGAAACACACGTTTTTGAAGGTTAATGAAGCAGTCTCCAAACAACAGGTGATGTATCATTGAGGCCACTGTGTTGGTAGGATTACACTGTCTAAGATAATCACAGGGTCTCAGCAGAATAGGACAAGTTAATGTGGTTCTGGCTGAGGGTATTTGATAATGTGGCAATTATGTCATCGGCATCACACTTCAATGGTTTCGACTTAATCTTTCATTCACAGCTAGAAGGAGAACATGTGTGGAGTCAAAGTCAAAATCATTGCCTCATTACAGCCACTTTAAAGAATAGACTTGGCTGACCGTAGTTTGCCTTTCTGCTGCCACACAGGTGAGGTGTGATTAGACTGCAAAATGTCAACAGGTGTGACAAGTCGTGTCTCCAGAGATGACTTTAATCGAAATGCAAGTCTCGCCGGCTACAGAAAGGTTTAAGTTTGCCCCATTACTAAAAGTGAACGGCTTCTTCTTCTGCCAATACATGGCTCATTCCTGTGTCAAATAACTTCAACTATAGCTCAGCTCAGAGTGCTTTAGTTGTACAAAGGAACAAGGGTATGGGTTGGTTTGGCCAAATGTTCATCATTTTTAGTGATCCTAAACGTTTTTGAAGCATCTCTCTCTTTACCAGATATTGGTACCCTTTGGTAAAGATGTTAGGCCTTAAAATGTACTTATTTCAGTAGAAAAACCTCTCATCAAAAATGGTATAAAAATCTACCCTTTCATCTAAGGATGTTTATCAGTTAGAGGCAAAAAAAGAGAAAACAGCATTAAGAATTTAATATATAATGTAAAACAAACCACTGGTTTTACACCTAATAGTTTCTACAAAATAAAGGTAACTGATGATTTTTTTAAAGCCCCAGGGTGTAAGATTTTCACGCTGACGCACCGTCTAGTGGTGCACTAAACGAATTACGAACAACCTCGCCATTAAGCATGTAATGAGTACTACAGAAGCTGTGGAGTATTATAATTGTGACAATGTCAATATGTCCTCCATGCTTTATGTACTGCTAATAGCTAATAGCTATGGTCATCGTGTGAAATGGTTTTTGGCACTGTTACCAAGTCCACTTGTTTTTTTCTAAAGTCGCTTATAAATTCTGTGAGTTGCATTATGAGAACGCTTTCATTTATGATGTGATGTTATTAGACTTCCTAAAGGAATACTTGATTAAAAGCCAAATTAGTTACACACTGTGCTTTTAAGTTTTATACTTATTAGGCTCATCAGATGTCCGATACACATTTAGAGCTGAGTTCAAAATAATTGTATTGTTAGCACCCTTCTGCCTATCAGCTCTAACAACTATCATCCAGCATTGGTTTCTTTTAAAGGCTTCCATGGTTTTAGCAATCTTTGGTAAAACAGCTTTCCCTCGTCACGCACCATGGTCACTGAATAATCTTCAAAACTCTCATTAATGATGGATTAGAAGAATATTATAAAGGATGCAATGACTGTGGAATGTCACTGCTTTTGTTGAGGGTTCACTCAATTTAAATTTTAATTCTAATATTTTATTCCATTTTATTGTGCGATTGTAGAGTTTATCATTATATGCCTATTTTACATTATTATTTGGCAGCTACCTTGATCTTTTCTCCTTTTGTAAAATAGATTCAAATCAAAATGGGACTTCCTGAATAAATAGGAACAAATAAAGATGAATAAATAATACATCGATGAAGATTACGTTTCTTTCTTACATGCATGTACACTGGGAACACAGCTTATTGAATTCCAAATCAAAACAAGGAGAAAGAATTGGTCAAATTTCTTACCAGGAAAAGTAATGCAGTATTAGGCTATTCCACTTGTAGCTGTGGCTGTTGTATTCTTTATAAACTCATACAAGTCATACATTTACTGTATAAACAGAAAATTGCTGAAATATTTAGTTTCCTTTGAATCAGTTGCATATACACTGTTTCTAAGAACATTGTGTCATGTCTGTGTTGCATGGACTCCTTCTGGTACCTGTTAATAGGTATTCCAGCTCAGGACAAATACACTGTCACTGAATTTACTGAAACACCCATTTCAAGGGCATTTCCTCTTTGGTATAAAGCAATATGAACTGTTTAAGTAGACTTATTTAAACTTATCCCTTTGGCCTCTAAACCAAAATTGAACAGTCTTCTTTTCATTAGTCTAAAATATGTAATTTCTCTCTAGGCCAGTCAGCATGTTTTTTTATTAAATTAGAGCGTCTCCAGCAACTCTTATTTGGGACTATGTGAAGGGCTTTGCTTCGAATTGGTGTTTTCTGACATGTATCTTTATTTTTGATTATATGATTTGATTGTATTATTTAATTGAATTGGACTTTGTAAAGTACCTTGAGAATTGGCGCTATATAAATAAAATGTTATTACCCTGGAGCTGATAATTGACTGAGTCTTTGCCGTTTTGGTCATTCTTTGATCCATTAACTGTATAGTAGTCAATATGTTTTGGCTTCAAGTTCCAGGGGCTCACCTTATCTATTGGTTGTCCCACATGCTTATCATTGTGACACGCTCACATGCATGCTCCTTGTTTGTTTGAGCTTGCTAACTGCGCATGCGCACTTCTAGTGTTGATGTATCCAGTTAGCTTCCGTTTCCTTGTAGCTCCACTGCTATCACGCATACTTTGAAAATGGCTGAGAGTCGCAAGAATCAAACTGTCTTACAAGTTTATGATAAGAAGAGGAAGGCCTCAGAGGACAGAAATAAGGCCAGATTGTGTTTGGTAGATTATTTTCACACAATCCCCCTGATGAGCGGAAGAGCTGGTTGGATGGTCTTGTGCATACGCTGTTATTCAAAAAGGAACTTGGCCGTTTTCCGGAAAAATCATCCACTCTACCCTTTAAAATGATAGCTTTCTCTTTCCTTCCAAATAACTCTGGTTTTGGTTTCCATTTTAAAGCTTTTGAGGCCATTTTCTCAATTTCTTTGGATGTTCTCTTCACTCCAATCAAGCTTTTGATCAAAATACATCAAGTCTGTAATGATCCATTTCCCTCCCTATTTCCTGGGAGGAGTGCACTATGTCCAAAATGCACATCCTTTGCTGTCGCTCTGAATTAAAAGGCAACTGATTAAACTCCACACTATCATTTTCAGTGGTTTAATCATACAGAATCATCAGCATGCATGCCCAGGGTGTTGGTTATGTTGGCTTTCTTTTAACCTAGTAGGAAATCAGCTGCCATTTTTATTTTGGTTGAAAACAGTGGTAGCTGAGTTTAGTGATGTTTCACTGCTAATATTTTGAAACGAACAGGCATTATTTAACCATGATTTCCTATTTTCCCATAAACTCCCGTAGGACTTTACTCAGAGATCCATATCTCTTAGCCACCCTTCAGGATTTTAAAGACAAGCAAGTAGGGGAGATGTGTGTTGAGCTTCATAAGTCAGGAAATTGATACCTAAGCTCGTTTTTGGGAGACATGCCAGAAAAAAAGCTTGCTGTTCTCACATAGATAATGTAAACATGACTATTGCTGAAAGCAGCCATGGTTTTACTGTAGAATATTGTCCCGATAAGATGAGAGTAAGGCTGAGCTTTCTGACAACAAAACATCCACATGGGTGTGGCATATAACAAAGGAGGCATGTGTGATAAGAATCAAGAAGCTATATTGTCATTGTGTTTTACCATAATGACGATTTTGGTGAGGCAGACACCGGCTCAAAATGCACATAGTTATACATAACACACAGACACAAAAATACATGACCTTCTTTTTTAAATCAATTTATTTTTTAAATAAGTTGATTGCACTGGCCAACCAAATTACTCCCTGAGGGGCATAACCATGCAAATAGTCTTAAGCAGCTAATGGGGTCATTTTCAAGTTAAAGAAAATTGGACAGTAGACTACAGTACTGTGCAATTAATTTAGTTACAGAATTATGCAGTTTGCATGGATGTCTAAACAGACATTCCCTGGGAGATTGAAGTGTGCTAATATCCATTTGTAAGTAAGAGGCAATAAATTGATTTTCATCAGATCAGAAACCTGTGTAACCAGTAGTGTGTTTGTAACATATAACAGACCATAAACTGGGCTGGTGATTTATTGATTCCCAGCAGGGGGCGATAGTCCTCACAGATTTGGGAAAGAAGCTGATTTTAAGCCTGTTAGTCTTTGATCTAATGTTTCTGAATTGTTTCCCTGATGAAAGTGGGACAAACAGTGCATTGCCCAGGTGGGTTAGGCTGAAGCGGAAGGGCATCAGTGGTCACCATGATAAGGGCTGTCATTAAGGAAGGAGGTAGGAAAAGTAGCCTGCATGCTCCCTCCCACAGCTACCTTTGCCTAGGAGACCCGCAGTGTCCCTTACCAGCGCTAAAAACCTTTAGGTATCCCACAATACCTTGCGTGACATGATGTATTAGCACAGCCCCCTCATGGAATCAACGAAAATGTCTGGAGAGAAGAGATTGCACACTTTGTAGTTCATTTTTGGAAGGCTGTAGCCCTGAATTTGACTTGTATCATCAATGTGTGTTTCCGTTACATTATGTCATTGGAGTTAAATGGCTGACCAAATTTGGCACAGCAGTCCAAAGCTCCTTTCCTTCCCATGATAGAGTTCCTACTGATGACCCCATGAAAGGTTAAGGAACAGGAGCTAGGAGCAGGAGATAGAAGCTATTATTAAGGGTATTTGGATGGGGCCCTAGTCTAGGTCTTGTACACAACATCTTATCGTTGTTGAAAATGAGACCCACCACAGTGGTGTCATCTGTAAACTTCACATCCATGTTTGTGAGGTTGATAGCAGCGCAGTTGTGAGTGAAGAGGTCAGGGCTGAGGACACCCCCCAGCAAGCCAACTTTATTTATATAGCACGTTTCAGTAACAAGATGATTTAAAGTGCTGTACATAAACAGAAAAACACAACAGAGGGAAATATGCATAGGAAAAGAAAAACATTACATTATCAAAGGAATAAGCTAAGTAAATCTTTGACTAGACTTATTTCATAAATTAACAAACATACAGAAAGCATAAAATCACTTTACTTGTTTCTATTCGTAATGAGAAAAAAGCTAGGTAAATCTTTGGGGGTTTCTGATCTAAAGCTATTTTGTCCAACTTTTCTATAGCTACAACTAGAATAATCTTTTTTGTTTCATTGTTTCACTGGAACAAGCTTCATCACTGACATTTTATAGCTTAATTGTTTTTATTCATAAATTACCAAAAGAAAAACAGTACATTAATCTGAGTAAATCCTTGACTAGACTTTATTTTCACTGGAACAAGCTTTATAACTAACATTTTAAAGCTTCATTATTTTTATTCATACATTAATAAAATCCTTATAACTTGAGGTCTGACTTTTCTGACACTACAGCTAAAACAGAAAGTAGCAGAGTAAAGGAAAAGCACAGTAGAAGCGGTGTGTGTATGCCTGTGTGTTTTAGTGTAATCGCGCGTGTGTGTGCACGTGTGTGTTAGACTGTCAACTGTGGCAGATGGCTCTCACAGCCAGAGTCTGATAGTGATGACGTTGTCAGGCAGTTCAGCAGAAAAGCAAAAGTAAAGCAGAAATCCTGTTATCGTAAATCCAATTTTGTACACATTTTCAACATCCTCGACTGACAAAATGAACAGACACACGATCCTCCTCCCAGGAGCCCACCATGTGCCCATCTGTAAATGTCCCACCCAATCTTCTCGCTGAGAAAATTTGGTCATTTGCGTTGAGAGTCCATTTGACCCGATCCATAATTTACAATTTGGAGGATATGCAAAAAAGGCTCCAAAAAGATTGATAGAACCAGAAGCAGGGCAGATATGGGGAATCTTGAACACTGTAGTGTTCGACTGTTGAAGATCAGTGGGGCCTATCCTCACCACCTGGGGCCTGTTGGTGAGGTAGTCTGTGATCCAGGAGCAGAGCAGAGGAGATAATCTCAGGTTGTGGAGATTCAGGGTCAGCATGTCTGGAAGGACAGTGTTGAAGGCTGAGCTGAAGTCCATGAATAGCATCACAACATAGGTGTTTGGCTGCTGCAGATGAGTATTAATGCACCATATCTCCAGTGTTAAATAAGGTGGAGAATTATAATCCTGTAACAATGTATTAGAGCTGCTGATATTTCTGGCACAAATGATTTCACGCAAAGAAGATATATTTTTTCATATCAGTTGATATTGATGTATCATGTATCACAATATAAATCAAACCACTATTTTGTCAATGTCTAATGTTCCTGCTACTATTAAATTAAATTTGAAGATTCTTTTTGATTTACTGTATTTGTGATATATCTGTATTGCTTTGATTTTTTTTATTATTTTTTTTATAAGGATTGATATTAGAGAAATCCGACCCTATGGGTGGTTGTTGGCACTTTACAGGCTTCGTTTTCGTGGAACAATGACTTGGGACTCATTCTTAACTAGGACTGTAAAGTTTTACAATCGGCATGCTCCAGCAGGTGGCACTGGTTCAGGTGGTTAGACAGATTGGTGGTATTCCCCGACTTTTGCAAACATGCACATGACGTTTGCCGTGCACCCTACTTTGTTTTTTGTCCGACTTTAAATAACCAAAACACCTTCACATGATTTAACTGTTGGGGCTTTTCTTGTCAACAATGTAATTTGCTGTGCTTTCTGTCATTTCTTTTTTCGGGGCACACATTTTTTTTCTTCAGCCATGTCCTACCTGTTACCTGAAGTAAGGGGCTACAGCTGCACAAAGTTTTTTTCACATCTTTACCAGGGTTGAATATATTTGTCTGGAACATTATTTACAGATGCAAAAAAAAAAAAAAAACACACACAAAAAAACACATCTCAAACAAAATTCCATCTTTTGAAGATATTGCATCCTCCTGTAGATCCCTGATTTTTCCACTATCTTTGTCATCACTCAGCAAAGGAGCTGATCGAAGGATTGTCCACATTGCGGGGGGGGGACATGTTTGAGTTCTTCTTGGAATACGAATTGGTTTAAACTGCTCCTTGAATGGGAGAGACATAGACTTGAATGTCAAACCTGTGCACTGAACCCACCTTATTTTCCTGCCAGGGTCATCTTGACCTATGAAGGTCTTTGCACCGAGAAAAGGAATGTTTGTTTTGTGATAGAAGCCAAAGATATTTAAGGTCAACATGACCAAACAATGAAAAAAGGAAGGAATTTGAACTTATAAATGAGTTGCACCTTTGGCATTCTGCATGCTGCAACTGCAGCTTGCAGCAACCTTTAGGACAGTGGCTTAAACATCAACCAAAATGTCACTTTTCCTGCTGATTGGCTATTCAGGTCTCATTGAAAGGAAGTCGAGATCGCATTGTTCGCTGTGTGGTAGATCAACACAAAGTAGTGCGTAGCTGTGAATAAAATTTTTTTTAAACAAAAAACAGATTTGCTGTAATTTTCTTCCCCAAAGTGTGGCATATTTTTTCATTCAGCTCCCCCTACAAAAATTTGTTGTAGTATCAGCTCCCCATGCAGTTACATCTGCAAGTCTGTAATGTATGTTTCTACAGGCTTTGCAGATGTAGAGACGGAAATATTTGCCCATTCTTTCTTCATATTTAGCTAAACCTCAGTGAGATTGTTTGGAGAGCATCAGTAAACAGCGATGTTCACTTTTAGTGACAGATTCTCAACCAATTTAGATTGCGACTTTGACCGGACCAGTCCACCATTGCAACTTTCTCTCTCTGTAAGTTAAGGGTCACTAGCTATTTACATTCAATTAGAATATTGTGATCAGATCAAGTTCAATGGGAATGAAATTGTATTCCAAATGAGACTTTGGTTTATGGCCAAAGTCTCACCAAATGTGGGCAACGGTGGTGCAGAGGTTAGGTAGTTTGTCCTGCAATTGGCGGGTTGCCGGTTCGGTCCCCTGCTATGGCTGTCTCTGCCGTTGTGTCCTTGGGCAAGACACTTCATCCGCATTGCCTGCTGGCAGTGGCGCTGGTGCATGGCACCCTCGCCTCTGTCAATCTGCCCCAGGGCAGCTGTGGCTACTAACATAGCTCATCAGGGTGTGAATGGGTGAATGACTAAACTGTAGTGTGAAGTGCTTTGGAGGTCGTCAAGACTAGTTAAAGTGCTATACAAGTATAAGCGATCCTTAATCCAAGTAGCTTCCATCTAAATGTTTGTTCTGATCATGTCATTTGGATTAGGGCAAACTGCCCTGATTATGCATGTGCGTCTGATGACTCTCATTCTGTAACGCAGGAATATGCCGTTATATTTTTGCCACCAGATTGAGCGAGCAGTAGAGCGTGAGGCGAAGCAGACAAAAATGAGTGAGCAGTGTGTGAGATTTAGAAATTCACAGCAGTCTCACTGTGCACTCAGTAGAATAGAATAGAATAGAATTCAACTGTATTGTCATTGCACTGTAACAAGTACAAGCAACGAAATGTGTTCTCTGCTTTTAACCCATCCCCTAGGGGAGCAGTGGGCTGCCACTGTGCGGCGCCCAGGAAGCGTTCTGGGGTGAAGGGTCTTGCTCAGGGACCCAGAGTGCAGGCACTGGGGATCGAACGGGGTACTTGCATCCTTCTCTGAGTGCAAGCGCGCTGCTCTAACCATTCGGCCAGCACTCCCCCCAAATTGGTGACTGCGCGCTCACGTTGGTGGCACAAATATAACTGTGTACCATTTTTGGGCCGCCAGAAGTCACAAAACCAACACACTGCCCCGATGGAAATACAAATTCTTCTTGTGTTTTTTTAGGGTAATTAGACATCTCTGCGCATGTCAGAATGCTTCTACTCTGAATAAAGCTGGTACAAGTAAACACATCGTGATCACGTTAATTGATTTGGGCCTAAATAAACAATTTATTTGGATTATTCTTTTCTTCAATCCATTTCAATTCGATCAAGGAATTTGCTGCATCTAAACATAGCTTATCATGCTGGAAGGTGAATCTCTACCACATTCTGAAATAAAATGCAGCCTCTAACAGGTTATATTTAGCATTATCCTGTATTTAGCTTCATTTGTTCTCCAACTCTCATCAGCTACACTGTCCCTGCTGACTATGATGCTGCCAGCATCATAGTTCATAAGGAGAATGATGCATTCAGACTGATGGGCATTGTTAGTCTTAGGTCAAACCTAGCATTCTGCGTTTAGGCCAAAAGCTTCAACATTGGTCTGATATTATCAGAACACCTTCCTCGTGTTTACTCTGTCCTGACCACTGAACGGTTAGTGGTTGCTGTTTGGTTGGTGTGTTAAGGGTTATTTGTGGTTAGTTTTCCACCATTCATAGCATTTTGCATTATTGCAAAACAAGTCAATGTACCTCTTATCTGACCAGAAAAGGGTTTTGTGCCCCCTTCAAGGCTTGTGGCAAACTATAAATATGAGTTATTTTGCCCCTCTTTCAACAATGGCTTTCTTCTTTCCGCCTTCCATAAGAGCCATACTTGTGTTTATAACTAATAGTCAACAGATTTACTTACCTGAGCTGTGGATCTCTGCAGCTCCTCCAAAGTAATCATGGGCTTCTTGGCCGTTTCTTTGATTAGTGCTTTCATATTCAGTATCTGATCATAATCAACATTGGAGTATCTGTGCGTGTTTGGATGCAGTATATGCTGGTTTATTATATTTCAATGAATTTACACTTGGCAAAGAAACAAGAACATTTATGTTAATCCTAATCAGTGTCATCATAGCAATTTTCAACAATGCTATTGCAATTATATATTTTTCCGATATCGAGCAGCCCTCCTTTTTAGTTTAGATGAACAGCCATATCTTGGTAGGTTTACAGTGTGCTGTTCTCTATTTTCAGATGACAGACTGTGCAGAGGCCAGTGAATTGTTCAAAGCTGTTTTAGAACCTAAATCTGCTTTAAATGTTCTCCCTGCTATGTCTCTTGGTCTAGATGAGACTTTTGTTCTCCAATCTTCTCTTTCAAGGGTCATCTGTATTTATGCTGAGATGAAATTGCACACGGGGTCTGTATTGACCCCGTGTCAATACAGACTGCCTTCAAATGTCATCAGACATTTGAAGGCAGTTGGTGGCACTGAATTGTATTTAGGGGCATCAGATTAATTGTAAGAAAGGTAAAAAAACAACAACACATATCCACCTCACATTTATGTGCTAATTGAGGTTGCTCTATCACATTTAATGGTAGTGACTTGATAAAAAGTTAAAAAGAGGCATGGCTACCCTACTTTCTCAGCACACTTTAAGACTGCATCTGTCTAAAAAAAAAAAAAAATCTGTATAAACGCAGCAGGTAATTCAATGAATTTTGTAGTTTTCAAAAAGCTTTGGTTGGCCTTTGTCATGCTGAGCAGATGAGCTTAAAAGTCAAGCCTGTACAAGGAGCACTCAAACACACAGACTGGCCAGGTAAGTGCTGTATGTTACATACTACGTTTGCCCACACATACTTCAAACAGCAGCCTCCTAACTAATCTAGATGAGCTGCAAGAAGATTTAACAATATTACTCACATAGAAGGGAGCAGGATCCATTTCATTCCTTGCATTCTGAGCCCTCTGGGCTAATGAAACATTGTCCTTTGAATTCATGAAGAAAGTAGATTACGCTCTGCAGGTGCATCAGGTCGGGAAAATAATCCCTTTCCTGTGGACAATTTGATCATGTTCTACAGTCAGAACTTATTAAGTATAGGTAACACCACAGTGGAATAGACTATAACCCATTACCTGTGTCACTAAATGGAGACAGTTCCATCATTCATATCAGTATGCAGTCTTAAAACTTAGAAGATTTCATCTTTTCCTTCTTAAGGGATTCATAGCAACTAGAATTTGCTGTAGAGCTGAGGACAAAGGAACGGGTTTCAAGTATTTAATAATGTGGTGTGAAGAGAGGTTGGTTTTCAGGCATTTTTCTTCTTCCCAAGGACAAACTCAATATACTCATCTGACAGTTTAATAGCCTGTCAGTGAGCTAAGAGTGCAATAACATCAGCAGGGGTTTATAGAAACAAAGATTTTTTTTCTCTGGAAATAAAGCAACCACACCAAAAAAACAACACCAAAAAAAAAAAAAAAAAAAAATAACAATCCTGTAGTTATGTGTTTTCACCGCCCATAGAAGCTGAAAGCTTGTTTCAGGAATGAATGAAACTTTGCACTTTTTTCATTAAAATGAAATATGTCTTGTTAAGGTTGCATGAAGTGTCGAGTTGTTGCTGGACCAAAGCGCAGACAGGAACTTGGAAACCGCATAGTGAGTGTAGGATGTTTTAATCAATTGACACGAATGAACTTACAGGACAAACAGAAGGGTACTGCAGAGAGGATGACAGAGATATTTGTGTTTTTTTCCCCCTCCTATTCCACATTTACAAATTCATTAACCATTGTACTTAAGTGTAATCTTTCATGTTAGGGTATGTTAAGCCAGATCTCTTGGATCTGCTTGCTATAGCACCAGTTGTATTCTATTTCATCCCAAAGAAAGAACCACTTTTGCCAGGAGACCAACAAACAGTCCGTTATGTTTTGAGCATGATGTTTAAAACTCTTCAGTTTCCTTTGATTTTCATCAGCCCTATTTAAAGACCTTGACGCAGATGCTTTACAGTTGTGACTGTAACTTTCAGGACGAGGGAGCTACAGAATTTACAGAATTTCTGGGAAGATGAGGGGAAAAAATGCGCAAACAACTGCAAAAATCAGAAGTTAATTCTCCATTCAAAACTTTTTATTTCTGTGAAAAGGAAGCATAAAACACTTCATAAAATGACTTCTCTGCAAACAATCCATTTTTCTTTGCACCTTAAGGCAACTTCTTTATTAAAAGTAAGTTCAGGAGAGGAGAGTGTTGTGCGGACCCAGGGACTGGGAGCAGAGGGAGCCAGCTGCAGGCTGCTCCCCCCTGAGGATCTGACATGGAGAAACAACAACAGAAGCACTTCTCCCATGTCCCCGCCTCCCTCGGCTCCCCTGAGCATCTCATCTCTGTTTATCTAACCGCTGCTCCTTAGCAACCTTCAGTGTCGGCTGAGAGGTTTGGGTTCCTCTCTCTGATCTATCCACAAATGGTACCGGGCCAGGTTGCTCCGCCACCTCTGTTACTTGAGTTTAATTGTAACCCTTTGTTGGGATGAACAGGCACTCAGACGAGCCTTTCGCTGACTGAAGTAGCTTCATTTGGTTTTCTTGTGATTAGACCTTGGCTGAGGAGTTCTTGTTCTGATGGTCTTCTCTTAGTGCCGTCATGTTGAAAGTGTTTGAGTTTACACAAATAACGCACCGCTGGCTACTTTCTCTAGTGTCGCACTTCCTGATGGCTTTACATTTTCACGTTTTTTTTTTTTTTTTTTAACCCCCGATGCACACGTAGGTCCATTCTGCCTGAACACCTGGGTCACCTTTGTGTGCTCCTAATCCCTCCACCTGCTGAATGAAACGCCTCAAATCGTATCAAATTCCTGTGAGTGGTATAAGCAATTTAGATCCAGCGAAGTGAGAAATTACTTTCAGCCCACCTGTAAAGGCAAAATGGACGAGAAAACCTGAGTATGTCGTTACGAAAGCCCACCTCGGAGGCTGATAAGACGCATGAGCAGAAAAAAGATGGATCCTGAGTTTGACTCTTGCTGTTCAGCCTTTTTACGAATAAGAGGGCAGCTTTCAAGCCGTGACATAGAAGATGAAGCATTCCACTAGAATGTTAGAGAGGAAGGTTCATCAAAGGAAAGATACAGTTTAAAGACTAATTAAATCTGCTATTTAGGCCTTTTGCACAAACTTTTAACCTGTATAGACAATCCTGCTGTGTTCCCTTTGATGCCCAGTGTGTGAAATTCAAGCAGCGGCTCTCAATGCACCATTTAGCAATTCTTGTATGAAGAAAGGCAACAAGACCCGTGAAGAAGGTCAGGCTTCATTCTTAATAATCTTTCTGAATAACGGATTGACCCCAGTCATACTTGGCTGTGGAATGGTATATTACTCCTGACTAAATACGTTTATGTTCAGCACCAGGTGTAATGAGTCCGTTGTTCTGCATGCACTTTGAACATCTTTGTGTTAGGCTGACCCTTCTGCCCTTAAAGCCTATATTCTTTTCTTTGCAATTGCTTCTGGTTCCTGCTCAATCTGGCTTTCCAACAAACAACAACAGTAACTCTGTAGATCCCCGACGTGTGCTGGCTGAAGTAAACAACCCTCTGGACAGAGCAAGGGGGAACTGGCGCTTTTCTACAGTGACAAAAATTGCCAGTGCTGCAGAGCCATTGGTGTGTCAGATGGGTGGACTAAACAGAATTGCATAGGACCTGAAAACTGAGCCGGCTGGTCTGATGTTCTGTTAAATCTGTACCTCTTACACTGGAGCTGAGCTGGGATAACAGAAGGAAAGCAAAACGTAACTGCAGAAAACAGAGTACTATTTATTCTGCTCATCACATTGTTTGGAGAGATGATAGATGGGCAGATTGAACAATCACTGAGGTGGGCTTCTCTGGCTTCTTGCCTCCAGCATATTCTATCGTTTTACTCTTTTTCCCAAGAGACTCTTAAGATCTATGTTGTACTCAACCTCAAGCTGGATTGATGCTTTGCTACATTTTCAGCATAAAAGTTTGTTCAAATTAGGATGTTGTTCCTGATGGCTGATTTATTTAAGAGTAGATATTTGCCAGGTCTCAATTTGATGCTTCAGTAAAATTATGGAATTATTATAAAATTATTATTCATACCAGATTTTGGCCTGAAGTAATATTTTAATTTTACCAACATTTTCAAAAACAAACAAGAAATGAGGATGAGAGACTGTACAGGAGGGGAACATTTGTACCATAAGGTAAATAATACTGTACAGTTATTAAAAATACAATACTTCTAAAGAAATGCCACTGTGTAGATTGATTTTAAAAAAGATTGTACAGAACATGCATGTATATTTGTGCGCAAAAACAACAGCAGACTATTTACAAGAGTGAAAAAAGAAGTGTGCAAAAACAGCAGGGATGTAAACTCTTATTGAGTTTGTTGGGAGCAGTGATGGTTACAAAGACTGACAGCAGCAGGGAGGAAAGATCTGCGATAACGCTCCTTTGTGCACCCAGGATGCAGCAGTCATTCTCTGAAGGAGCTCTCCAGCTCTGCAGCAGCTTCATGCATAGGGTGGGACACACTGTCCAACAGCGATATTATTTTTGCCAGAGTCCTTTTGTGTCCTACCATCTGCACTGGGTTGAGGGGGCATCCTAGGACAGAGCTACCCTTCCTGATGCTAACCAAAACACTTACCAGCTGTTTAAAAAAAGGCTGGAATGCTGCAATGTCAATTAACATGGATTTGCAAATCTCAGACTATCAATAACTAAGAGCACACAAAAACTAATAGCAACGGGGATGTTTTTTGTTCTAAAGCAATGGTGACAGAGTAAACATAGCATTTCTGAAAGTGTCACCAACTCAAATTTAAGACGTTTTAAGACCAATAATGAATGAAATTTAAGACCTAAATCCTGAGATACAGAGACATCCAGAAGAACTGCAGTCATAAAATTACTCGCAAAATAGGTACATTTATACAAACTGTGCATATATATATATGTATATATATATAAACTAGTTACATTTCAGATACATTTAAAACTCAACTGTTTAAAGTAGCTGTCTTATTTTGTACTTATTTCTACTGTGTATTTAATATTGTCTGTTTTTATGGTAAACCATGTAAGGTAATGTTGAGTGTCAAGAATGGTGCCTACAAATAAAATGTATTATCCATCCATCATGAGGGGTGCTGGTGCCTATCTCCAGCTGTCAATGGGCGAAAGGCAGGGTACATCCTGGACAGTTCACCAGTCTATCACAGGGCAACACAGAGACAAACAGGACAAACAACCATTCACGCACATACTCACACCTAAGGAGAATTTAGAGAGGCCAATTAACCTAACAGTCATGTTTTTAGGACTGTGGGAGGAATCCGGAGTACCTGGAGAGAACCCACGCATGCACAGGTAGAACATGCAAACTCCATGCAGAAAGACCCAGGGTGGACTTGAACCCAGGATATTCTTGCTGCAAGGCGACACTGTGCAGCCCAGATGTATTATTATTGTTTACCTGACTAACTTTTTTGGAAAGAAAATACTTTTTGGAGTAGTTTCACTGCACTCAAGTACTCTTTACTTCAATAAAAGTATCCAGAAGTATCGCTACTCGATTAAAATGTATGAGAACTCTACCCACCCCATGTAACTTCACTGAATTAAAAAATAGGTATTTTAACCAGAAATTCACCAGTGACACAGTTTTTGTTAAAGTGAGACTTCATGGTTATAGACAAACTTTGTTTTTTTTAACGTTGTTTCCTGCTGTTTCATTTGACTCTGGCTCAGGTGAATATACTGTAAAGAGCAGATATTATTAATGGAAGGACTGTTCTGACAAATACACATTACCTAATGTAGGCTTTGGTTACATACGTTCTATGTAGAAAAATGGATTTTGAAAAGTTTCTTCTACAAGAATTTGTTTTTGGAATTATGTTGTTTTTGTATAACTTTTATTTTTTTTCTGTCTTTAAGATTTCCAAATTTGCACATCACCTTATTAATTTGTCCGTGTGGTTATCTCATTTTTAAATTTGAATCAGATGTTATGATCAAACAGTTATTACTTGAGTAGCCAATTAATATAATAAAATTACATAAACATGAATATAATAAATGTCAGTAATCATGATTGCTAGAATCCAACATTTACTTACTTTAACAAGCTTCAAAAAATCATTAGCTGCTGCACTCCCAATGAGCTTGGACTCCAGGTATCTTTACAGTACCTGCAGAATTGTTGTCCCTCTGAGGCAGAACCACTGCTAGTCCTAGGGCTGGGACCAGAGCAGCAGAACTGACTGATAGCTGTCGTCTATCTCAGGCCGTATACAGCAGTAACAGCGCTTTCTAAATGCGACTCCACTGCTCTAACTCCCAACATTCCCATTTTTATTTAATTTAATTTTTGTAGAAGCAGCAGTGGCCTTCAACATTGCTGTTTTTAGTGGACTTACTCATTCTGTTGCTGCCACGTGTTGCTAAATTAACATTTTCCCGTGAAAACAGCAGCACTACTTCTTTAGTTTCCCCACGAGGACCATCAAGTGGAGTGATACGGACCAACCAGTAACACGAAAGCTGATTGGCTGGCTGTGTGTTTTTAGTTGTAAATGCATTTAATAAAGCAGAATTCAGATTCATAGACCCACCCTTTGCTGCAAAGCTACCCCTCATAGGGGCTCTGCACAACCCCTCTTGAAGTAGATGAGAGGCGTGAAGTTCACGGTTCAGCCTTTCCTGTGGACAACCAGTCTGTTTCTGTCATGAAAATTGAGATCCAGTGTTGTATTTTTAACTCGGACAACAAAAGAACTCACAGTCTGTTATGTAAATTCTTACCAGACAAATGACCCCTATGAAGAAAAACACCCACACTTCTTACTGTCAGGTCTGCTTTGATTAATTTCCCACCAGAAGGTGACGTCGGGTACCTTAATGAGTCATATTCTAAGTCTGGAGAGCTGCATCAAACTCTCACCGACCCTCATTGAGTTGTTAACATCATCTTGTTTGTGCTCATTGATTGGTTGTCCCTTTGAGTAATGGGTTCGGTTTGATTTTTGCATCTTTAAGGTAGAGGTGCCTGCATGCATGCCTTTAAGTCCTCATCACCGAGGCTGAGTCATGAGGCAGACAAATAGTGTCATAAATAAAAAGCAAACATATGGAATTTTAAAATCTTTGGTTATCCAACTTCGCAAACAGTATGCTGTGGATTAGGGGAAGCCTGGAAACTGACAAATGTCTAAATGGTTGTTCTGTCAGCAACCTCAGCAGCTGTGTTGCTGTTACTGTGGTGGTGCGGTGTGTTTGTGTGGATGTAAGACCAAGGAAGCTGGAGGTTGTGGGAGAAAACCATCGTCTCATCTGACAGAGTTATGAGCAGAATGACTGACAGGGATAAAATTACTTGGGAAAGGAAGTGAGTCAGCTCCCATCCTGTCTTCCCTGTCCGTCGCATTCAAACCCAACATTGTATCTATCATTCATTCTGTAAATGTCCCACTACAGTAAATGCTATCTCTCTCTCTCAATCTTTACTTTTTTTATTTTGTCTTTCAGGCAAGCTTCCCCCTCCGTTTTCCACACCAAACTGTGCGAAGGAAAAAAATCTGAAAAATTAAAATGTTTTTTCCCTCTTTTTTTCTGTTCTTTATAGCCATGCATCAGGCTCTGGACACATTGAGCGACAGCACCAGCTCGACTACAGCTAATGACCTGGATCTCATCTTCCTCAAAGGCATCATGGAGAGCCCGGTGGTGAGTAACCCCTTGGTGATAAAGTTACCCTGATCAATATATAAGGTGGTTCTCCACATCTACAGATATATTGCACAAGAGATATGATGTGATGACGGCATTTTGCATGTTTCAATTTTAGTGTCATCTGACTAAATTTTCGGCCTCAACATATATGTTGGACCAACACAAAATCGGACTTCATTATGAAATGGAAGGAAAATTACTAAATCAATACTTTGTAGACCCATCTTTTGCTGCAATTACAGCTCTAATGTATGTCTCTATCAGCTTTACCCATCCACAGAACTATATTTTAGCCAATTACTCTTTAAAAAAAGCCCAAGCTCAATCTGATTTGAATGAAAGAAATGTGAAAGTCTTGTCACAGATTCTCTATTGTATTTAGGTCAGGACTTTAACTAGGCCATTCTAATACATGATGGCAGATGTTTATAATGTGCCTACTTTCCTGTATATATAACAGTTGAACAACCTCATTTCCACAATGAGTATTAATGAGTTTAGAGGCTTACATGTGTTGTACTTCATTTCCCCTCCCAAGGGAACGTTGGTTATATGCATAACCTCCAGTTGCCTTTTAGTCAGTACACTCTGCAGAACATGTAGGACCCTGCTATCCTGGACTGGCAAACGCTCGTGAACATAGATCATAAACCAGTAAGAGAGACATCTGTCTCACACCTTTGCTAAGAAAAGTGCCTGGGTGGCGTCTTATCCATGTAATAAAAAACATAACAATGGAGAACATACAATATGTCCTCCACTGAGAAACAAAGCCCATGAAGTAGTTACACCACTGGTTCGACACACACTCAAACATCCCATGTCCAAACCCCTACTGGCATATCCGGGGGAACTTACCTCCATGAGGCAGTAAGAAACCCACTGCATAGGCGAGGCTTTCTCTCTCTACTAGATTTGCAAAGCTCGAAAACAGCTGGTCCTGTTTGCGGCACACACGACCGGGAAACACGTGTGCACAAAATAGTGTTTAAGCATCCTGCTCTGCCGTGGCATATGAGGGTGGTGAAAAGGCTGATGTCTTGAACGAAGGGTTTCTGTATGATAATTGATGTATGCTGGTCCGGGGCGTAGTGTTTCTGAGCTATTCAGGGCAAACTTGGTACAGGAAGGCTAAACATTAACCACACGATTGTCTCCCAGGAATTTTGCTGAACTTGATTATGAAACAGAAAATGTATTATTAGCGGGGGTGCCAAATCTAGCCCTTCGCCTGTGTCGGAAGCAAAAATATCATGGAGATGAGACTGTGTAACCGCTATATACCGCAGGATCTCCTGGGTTGTCACAGTAAGACAGGCTCGTTGACATGCCATCAGGTAGGTAGGCATCCTGCTATATGTTGGACCAGCTGAAAGGAAACTGGTTTTCTCTCAGGAGTGCCTTGTACTTAGCTCCATCCATCCCTTTGACTCTTATGCTGCGTTCAGACCAAACCGCTTTTGAGCCTCAAAAAGACATCCAACACCTCAACTTGGATGTTTATGCACATAAAAGTCCGATGCGCTGTCTAAAACTTCAACACTCTGATAGTCAAAGTGACTTCCATGGGGAGAAGCTACCCTTTTCTTTTTTTTTCTGCTGGACTCTTTGTAAAATTGCGGATGAAATCAAGAGAGCGGTCTGGCTTTATTAACTGAATAATATAATACAATCTGCTTGTATCTGAATTCACCAGATAATTCAGAGGCATTTTGAGTTTGGTGAGTTTCACCACCTACAGCAGGAGCTGTGTGGTAGCAAGGGACGCTTTCAGCCCGTATCTCCCACCAGGGCACCAAATACAGGCGCCCTATTTCAGCTGATGAGTATCTGTCCATCTGTCTCAGGTTAGTGGGCATCTCAATGTAAATATTTATTAGTCATCTAAAATAAAAATATTTTTCCCGTTAGAAGATCCCCCACTATGTCATAAAGCGGAGTCTCTCTGATTGGTTGACGCCCCACGTCCAGCTGCAAAAGTTTGGATTTTCCAACCCTTGCGTTGAGCACGCTAGAGGCGCTTAACGCACCTCAAATCTAATTTGCAGCACGAAACGCATTGAAAGCTTCAAAATGCGCAGCATAAGATGCGTGTGATGCGCCGCAGGACCGCTGGAACCCCCCCAGGCGCGCCCACCATGGACTTTGCATGTAAATCCAAAACCCTTGACGCTCAAAATGTGTTTGATTTGAACCCAGCATAAGCAGCTTTCCTCTTCCTGCTGACAAAACTCCCCCCCTCAGCAGGTATGGTGTGTTCAGGGGGATGCCCAGTGCAAGTTTTTCGGCCCGACTTAGCATTTTGCATGTTCAAATTTTGCCGTCATCTGACTAAAGCACCTTAATCGACTTGTTTGTTGTGTCCCCTACAAAGCTTATGGCAAACTGCCTCTTATGGCTTTCTTTCAACAATGTTGTTCTTCCTTCCATTCTTCCATAAAGGCCAGATTTATTAAGTGGAAAACATCTAGACTGTCAGTTTAAATACATGGCCATTTATAGGTTATAGGTTTGCAGTTATGCCAATCAAATATCCGTTTCACTGCCTTGGCTTAATTTTGATGTAATTAGTTACAATTGCTGTTTAAAGGATGGTCTTTGTTTTAATTTTCTATTATTTTCACCTGGTGTCGTGTTGGATGGGAAAAGAAAAAATCACTTTAAAAGTAAAACCAATGGAGGAAAATGGCTTGTCTAGCTTTTGGTGCTCAGTATGTTTATGAGGGAGGATTTTAGTAACTGTGATTTAAAGCATCTGCTGTTGTTAACAGATAATCCTGACCAGATTTTTGTTAGTTTGTCCAGTTTCCAAACAACACAAAAAACGTCCACAATGCTGGTGTGGAACCTGGTTTTAGCATTCGTTTTAATTTGATACCGTGATTGGCTAAAACCAACCTTTGGTAGGCGGGCACTCGGTTTCGCTTGGCCCAATCGGCTCGCAGAGTTCTGGTGACGTTCCCTCCTTTCCCCCCAAACAGATTTAAACGGAGCAGTCCCAGGTTGATAATGTGCAGAACTAGAGTGCCACACATTATCAATGTGGCTGGCCAGGTTATAGAGTTTGGGCAAACAGCATGACTCTAACAGACATGGTGGGAATGACTGCTAAATTAAAAGCAGATAATATACACCTCTGGCTCCAGTTCAAAGCTGGGCTGTGCAGACGTTTCTGTGTGGAGCATGCATGTTCTCGCCTTGCATCCGTGGGTTTCCCCTGGTACTTCTGCTTCCTCCCACTGTCTGAAAACATGCAGGTTAGGTTAATTAGTTAATCTAAACCTAACAGTAGGAGTTTGTGTTGTTGTGTGTGTCTGTATGAACTGGAAAATTGATTGGCAATTGGCATGGCTTTCTTTTTTAATTAGAGATTCTCTGAGTATTTCTGTATCTGAGTATCTGAACTTAGTCATTATAATACTTTATTTTCCAAAACTATTAGGTATATTTAATTGAAGAAAAATGGATCTTCAAGGTTTCATCTTGCACAGAAATACACACTCAACTGTGTATGTGAGGCAATGAAGAGGAGAGTTCATGGAGACACAGAAGTCTAATAAAAAAAACATTGAGTTTTCTGCAGGTACGAAGCCAGTCTCAGTGCAATCTTTGTATATATATTTTTTTTAATTTAGAGTTTTCATTTGGTAGGGTCCACTTGTACACTCTACTTCTGAAAATGTGCCAAACCACGTGTGTGTGTGTGTGTGTGTATATATATATATATATATATATATATATATATATATATATATATATATATATATATATATATATATATATATATATCGAAGCTGTTGACAGTTTCGATATATATATCGAAGCTGTTGACAGTTTCGATATTCAGTTCTATTCATACTTTACTTACTAGCTTACCAAATGTAAACTGTGGTCTGTTTTGTACTTATTCAAAACATCAATTTCCTGGCTTCATAAACTGCGCCGATTTCACTTAGTATCAAACGGCCATTTTCTAAAGAAACGCCCACTTCTGGAAAGGGAAGGCACTCAGGTGACAAATTTAGTGTAGACATGAGCCAATATGAGATCCCAATGCTAAAATATTAAATAAAAATACCATGCTTTCTAGGTCGCATCAGATTATTTGAAAAAAAAAAACAAAAAAAACAAAAACAAAAAAACTTAAATGTATATACTGACCTCATTATAACAGAAAAGCTACAATTATTCCTACTGCTGGCAAAATAATGAAACATATTGCACATAGTTGCAGTTATAATGTATATATATATATATATATATATATATATATATATATATATATATATATATATATATATATATATATATATATATAACATTTAGCTATAGTTGTTAGAATTTTGATACAAAGACTTAAGCAAGTAGTAGTATTATTAGTCCACATATAACCGGTCTCAGCTAGTTCTCCATGTTTTGCAGAAGAATAGTGAAAGACTTAAGCTTTTTGAAGTGAAAGGAGACGAGCTTAGTGGAGGAAGACAGCATTGTCAGGGTTTCTTCCCACTACGCCTCATGTTTTTTTTTTGTTCCCGCCGCTTGTCAAAGTCTTTTTCTACCACATCTTGCCAAAAGCACAGTCTTTCATGTCTTCTTAAAAATGTGGACTTTTCTCTGAAACAGCCAGCGATGGAAGAAGCACAGCGCAGAGTACTGCCAACGAGCAGAAGGAAGTTAATGTATGCCAGAAGCCATTTTAACATTCTTTGTGCACTTTACAGTCGTTAGTAATGGTAAGAATATTTATACTCCCTTCACTGAATCAACCGTCAGTCGACAAAGCTATGCATCAGGGGTGAAGATGTAAATCATCTAATTCTCATACTTACATGTAGCCAAGGGTAAAAGTCTTTGCAGCATCATCCAGCTATCTGAAAGTAGCTCTGTTCAGAGCATCCTGGCATGGACTCTCTGGGTGGATTTCTAGGCAGTGCAGCATCAAGCTTCCTGCTGATATTCCCCAAAACAAAGCCTCTTCTCTCCTGTATTCTCTATTTTCCCTCCATAATCTTTAGTTCTTCTCATTCATGGTTTTGATTGCCCCCTGCAGAAAACTGCCCGTCTAATCGTACGAAGCCCAGCGTTTGTTCATACATTTGGCAGACGGCTCGATGTATCGATGAGCCGTCTCATAAAAGATTCATCTGCTGATGCAGCCTTACTGAAGGATATGAAAAGACTTTGCAAGAATATTGTTTCCCCTGACCCCTGTGCCGGATCTATAAACATTTCACAAGCTCTCAGTTGATGCAATGAGAGGCAAAAAGGTGCTCGCACAAGGATGCAGGGTCATAAAGTTGGTGCAGGTGTTCAAGGATGCAGCATGATGGGGTTAGTCAGTGGTGCATATTATCATCAAACAATGCAATCAACTCAACTCACAAATCTTTAATGAGTTAGAGTAATTATTTTATTTATTGTGTGTCCGGTCAGCTTTAGAAAACAGTTTAGTGGGCCGGGTTGCCTTGCAGTGTCATGGAAGATTTTCTCTGGAAACGCTGAGCTATTCCTCCTGTTGCATAATAAAAATTGCACATTATTTATGCAACAAAGTGGACATGGATCAGCCGTGATAAGGCGATAGTTTAAATGTTTTACTTTTCATACACTAATTAGTTTCATAGCTAATCAAAATCAATCTGAAGTATAAATACTTTTTCTTTCTAGGGATTAGATATGAAATTTGTTGTAAATCTAGGTCACTGCTAATAAACTAAAACAAAGGAAAATTTTAGCCAACTAAACAACTAACAAATTAAATTAAAGCAGTACTTCTAACCTATTCACTTAAAGGTATACTACGCAACCGGGGTTGATTTTCCAGCGAGGCTCCCCCCAGAGGGCGAAAGTAAAAGTGCACTGTCATAAAGATGCTCAGCTGTTCTGGTTTCTCCGTGAAGCCAGGCGCGGTTGTTTTGAGCTTAGCAGACAGGTGAACGCAACGAAAAGTCAAAAAACGGCAGTACAAACAATGACTAACAGTGAAGGTATGAACATCAGGCTTCCCGCAGCGCTATCTTGGCGCGGCGGCCGCCTCGCCAAGCCACGGCCGCCGCCTCGCCAGTTTTATTATTATTATTATTATTTTTTTTTTATTTTTTTTATGTTGGCGAGACGCTACCGCCACCGCCTCGCCAAGCCGCGGCCGCTGCCTCGCCGCGGCCGCCGCGGTAGCGTCTCGCCAACATAAAAAAAAAATATAATAATAATAATAATAATAATAATAATAATAATAATAATAATAATAATAATAATAATAATAAAACTCGATATGCTTGCATGTTTATTTGACGTTAACACGCGGTTCTTTGTTGTTGCTTTCGCGCGTGCATATAGTGAATGGCAGGGCAAAAACACATGGAGTTCTCGTCGTAAAGCGAGACTTCTGTGTGTGCGGGCCGTGAGCTCTTGCAATTGCAAGTGCGGTATTTCCCCCACAGACCCCCAGGGCGGCCGAGAAAACCTTTGTTCGACCTGAAATGACTCATTTAATCATCCAAATCGGTATGGAACACATTAATTAACTGAAAAATGTTGCATAGTATGCCTTTAATAAAGTATGAATGAATTAGCTTTTAATTAACACTCAATACAACCATAATTAAACATAAATCTAAGAAGGACCAGGAGGTCATTGGTTTCACACAAGCTGAAGGTAAAAACAATTTTAATTTTATAATTTTAGAACAGAGAGCGTCTCACTTGAGCTTCCATTTATTGCTAGTTCAACTCTCACGGAACCGGCTTGGGTGTGGATGTGTGGTTCTGTCACCCATCACCCTGGTTGGATGACAGTAAAGTTATTTGATATTGAAACATTTAAAAAAAATCTGAACATAGGGGAAGGAAGATCAGCTCTTTTCCTGAGAGTGGGAAAAAGCTTAGTGGTCAGTAGTTTCTAGGTTCATTTCCAGGGTGGACCAGACAGGAGTTTGTCAGCCAATCAGATGCTGACTTAAGGAAACTGAACACAAGCTTACATGCACAGTCAAGGATAAGGGAAATTTTATCCATCCATCCATCCATCCATCCATCCATCCATCCATCCATCCATCCATCCATCCATCCATCCATCCATCCATCCATCCATCCATCCATCCATCCATCCATCCATCCATCCATCCATCCATCCATCCATCTCTGTTACAGACTCTTCTAAGCTCCACAAAAAAATAAATAAATAAAAGCAATTTTTTGCTTCAGACATAAATTAATGAATAAATGTATCATGACAGCATCGTTGCACGTGTAATTTAGCATGTAGGCATGTGGAAAAGGCTGCATACTTGTGGTTTGACCATGTGTATTATTTCCTGTCTCTCTGCAGGGCCTCTTCCCCTGCTCCTCAGCAAATAAACATGGTTTCTCATAGAGCCATAGTCGGTCCCGCTGGACTAAGCCTCAGTAGAACTGCCTGACAATTAGGATACACATACACACAGCTTTACGTGCAGCTGCCAGTAGGGAATGCCCCCAAATGTCATGCTGCATTGCATTCTGGACACTTGTTAGCGACCTAGTACGCACACTAAAATGAGAGCTGTAGAGATGGAAAAAGAGCATATATGAATAGAGAATGTTAAAAGGACACATGCATCAATTGTAAGAGGCTGTTGAAAGAGGTTATCAAGCCAAGATGAGTCCTTTCAACATGTTGAACCGTAAGAGAGTCTGGATAGCATTTGTCCTCTATGTTTGTGTCGTCCTGTGATGCACTGGTTACCTGTGCCAGGTCTATGCGGCTCTCGCCCTATGTGCTAGGCACCAGCACCCTAACAAGGAACCAGGAATAAACAATGGATGGAGAGGTTTTCCTTTCATTTTGCATACTGTGTTTTATACAAGTCAATTTTAGTGTTTGTATGTTAATAAAGAAAACCCAAACAGTTATTTGAGATGGGAGAACACATTTTAAAATATGGGCAGGCTCCATAGAGGGGGCAGTAAACCCACTATGGGCAGCCATCCATGGGTCAGATTTATACCTGCGGTCTGCCCACATATGGGGCACATTTGCATGTTTCTTTGAGTTAAAATTAATGCTGCGCCACTTTATAAAATCATGGAATGGTGATGATATTGGTAAAAATTGCAAGGATGACATCAGTTGCAATAAATACACATTCTCATCACTCGTCTTTTTCATCTTGGTTTCCAATACTCCCTTCAACATCCTGGAACAGTCATCAGAGTCAAGTGTGGGCCTCTACGTTGAGATTCCACCCAACAGGCTGAGTAACACTTTGGCATGCAAAGCGTGGCTTCATGACACTTTGAATGTATCAGCCAACAAATACCGCATTCCATACAGTCCTTTGTGATTAGTATTCTGGGCACTAATTAGTATTCTGGGCACTGATATTGAGATGACAGCATATTCACAATATATTGTGCTGCCCCAGATATGTTTTATAAGTTAGTTTTCTTTTCAGTTTCCAACAAAAAAGGTAGCCTGGTGGAGTTTTTTTGAGCAGGACTAGCACTGATGACTGATCAGAACTGCTGGATTCCCAGGATGGTTGATGTGTGGCTAGTTTTTCTGCAGGTAGCACTGGTGGTTTACCCACAGAGCTCCTTCACATCAGCCCAAAAGAGGAAGGATGCCCCTGTGCACGCCCGCCGACAGGGGGGGACAAACGGGTCAGTTGTCCCAGGCCCAGGGCAGAGGAGGGGGCCCAAAATGGACCCTCTGATCATTAAAATGGTCAGTGTCAGTCAGCGCGTGCGCTAACTGCAGCAGCAGTCTGTGTGTCCCGGCTCTCTGCTGCTCCCCCTCCCCTCTCGTACATGGCTCAGTGGCGCCAGCCAATCAGCACGCAGGCTCACTCTGGCCCGCCCACTCAGCTTCTCTTCACTCAACACACACACAACCGCGCGGCTCCTGTTCAGACTGGGAGAGAGACCGCACAGCGGAAAAGCATGAAGAGGGGAATAAGCGGCGTTTGGCTTTAATACCGTAAATGAAATCAAGCTGTATATTCTGTAAAAAGCCGGTTAAATGCAGTGGAAACACAACAAATTTATCTAAGCACGTGAAAACCCATGACGTCTCTGACTGAGGCGTTTCAGTCCTCCATGGAACATCCAGGTAGATCAGAGTGGTCATCTTCAGCAGCACTTCATGTTAACTTTCAAAGTAGATATTATCTATCATGCTACTGGAGCCCACAGAGAAAATGTAATTAAGACCTTTTAAGAACCTTTTAAGAAGTACATATATCCTATTAAAAAGTGTTATTTAGCTAATCCTTATTTATCTCACGACGGGGAAATTTATAGGATTAAAGCAACAGGCAGGTGCACACAACACAGACATAATTAAAAAAGGATTGAAAAATATATGAGGTGGATTAGGAAGAAAAAAAAACATAAAATTATTATTATTATTATTATATAATTGTAATAATAGAATAAAAATCACAAAACCCGAAAGGTCAACAGTTTCATGATACATCAAGCTAAAATGTCAAAAGTATCTGTGACTGTTGTGCGTTTAATGGCAAAAAGAAGGCCTTTCTCAGAGATTCAGAGGGCAGAGAATTCCCAAAGTATCTAACATATTCTACTTCCTGCAATGGAAGGGAAAAAAATAGTTAGGGACTGGCTAATATACAGCAGGTCAAAAAAAGGCCATATTTTGACTCCAGTGCTGCTGTTCTCTGATGAAGAAAAGATCAACTAGTGCACTAAATTCAATAGATAGGTTGAAAATATCCAGTATAAAATACAGAGATTTTCAGGGCATGAAGTATGCAGTTAAGTTGACTTTTGTGTGTGTGCGCGTGTGTGTGTGTGTGTGGGTGTGGTGGCGGCAGGTGTAGGGGGGGCAAAAAGACTGTGTTGTCCCGGGCCCTAGCAAAGCTGTCAGCTGGCCTGCCGCTGTGGGCCCCTACAGGGTACCCCAGTAGGGGCCTGTGTGGGATGGATTTGAGTCTACAGGATACTCCAATGGAGGCCCAAATTGGTAAAACACACTTTAGGGCCCTGTTTGGGCATCCTTACACAAAATAGATGTGTGTGATGTATTGGATTTTAAGGTTTGCTCTGCTCACTCTGCGTCAGAGAAATACCCCCAACAGCCCATGGTGCGCCCACACACAGGCACATTTGTGGTTATAAAGACTTTTATGCCATTTGTTATGGCTTTAGCCAGTCTGAGTTGTCTGCAGGGGGCTGTTTGAGTTGATAACGCACTTCTGATTTTTTTTCTTGCACTGTATTAAATTCAGGTGATGCCATGTGAATCTGGTTAAGGGTTGAGTGCATAACTATGGTATTGAAAAGCTAAGTGTTCAGTCCTTGGTAGAAGTTACTCTACCATATTTGATAAAACAGAGATGATGTACAAGTCTCACCTCACATGTTTTGCTCCAGTGATCGGTTCATCTCCTTCACGGTTAACTCTTCTGAAATACCAACAATGTCTGTAGTGTGCCAGGTCATCACGTCACAAAAAAAAAATTTTTTTTACTTTCCACCTTTGTCCTTCGATAAAGTCGAGAAGAATTTTGAAAGTTAATCTTCCCTTAAAATATGTCTCAAAACCCATACTGCGAATCCCGGGGTACAATGTTTAGAAAAATGTCTGTGCTTGGCTTGTTTGTGAAGTTTGGTAATGAACTGTTGTGTTTTGGTATTATTGCTCTGTTTACGCCTCACTGAAAATACCGTAAGAGAAGTGTCATAATATCTCTGCAAGGAATATTAATTTCACATTGAGAAGTTATTGAAGTGGACCTGAACGTTGTAACAGTCTCAGTCAGTGGAAAGCAAAGCACCAACAGTGTCTCGAAAAAGTATTCATACCCCTTGTATTTGTTGTAATTGTAAAAGAAATGTTGAAAACAATGTGTCACTGCTTCATGGCAAAATGGGAACAGTTTAAGGGATTTAAATACTTTGAAGGGCATTGTATTATCAAACAATGAGAGAGCTAAGGCAGAGTGATTAATATGAGTGTTTTCTTTAAATCCAAGGCCCATGAACACTTTGAGGAACCAAAACTAGAGGCTGTGAGCGAAAACAATGTGGAGCTGGTCCAGGACATCCTCAAAGAGCTCGGTCCACTCACAAACAGGAGCCAGGCAGCTGAGGAGCTCGCCCGTATCCTTAAGGAGCCTCACTTCCAGGTCTGGAGAGTTTGCTTTGAGCTTTTTTTTTTGTTTTTATAAAACAGACTGGCTATTTCAAAACCTTAGAATCTAATGTTCATTCCCATAGATCCTAAGAGATTAGTGCATGACCAGCTGATTTATCTCAGCCTTGTATCACTGTCTTTTATTTTCCTTTATCACTCTGCTCGCAGTCCCTCCTGGAGACCCATGATTCTGTGGCATCCAAAAACTACGAGACCCCTCCTCCGAGCCCCTGCTCCTTCATGGACGCGGCTCTCAACAATCAACCCGTTCCACCAGACGCAGTCAGGATGGTGGGCATCAGGAAGGTGTCCGGAGAGCACTTGGTAAGAACGCACAGATGCAAATCCTCAGTCAGTGAGATGATATGCAGAATGTCCTGATGCAGTTCATGCACTCAGTCTAATTAGATCCATTTATAATCTTGTTAAAGGGAGAAATAATTCAGATTTATTTAGACTGGCAACGAGGTAGAGGAGTAATTTACTGGCATGGGGCTGACTTAGCAAAAAGGAGTACACGCACCTTGCCAGGAGCTGTGCATCCTTATTTACAAGTTCAAAAGTACACGGCTGTTAAAAAGCGTTTGCATCCTTACGTTTAATTTTTTAAGTTTAGATCAACACATTTAATATCAGACACAGATAACAAGAGTAAATCCAAAATGGTATTTGAAATGATTTATCAATGCAAAAAAAAAACCTTATTCAAACAACCTGACCCTTTGCAAAAGAACAAACCGCCATCAGGCATTTTCCATAACTGCCAGTGAGTCTTTACATCGCTGTGGAGGAGTTTTTGCTCACTCTTTTTTGTGGAATTATTTTGATTCAGCCACACTGGAGGGTTTAAGCCAATACCACTCCATCACAATCAAATTTAAGCCCATGCATTCTCTAGGCTGGCCCCAAAATATTATCTATTTTTTTTAGCCATTTAGAGGCTTGCTGGTACTCCACCGATCATTGTGCTGCTGCTTAAGGATAAACGGATGGCTGGACATTCTCCTCGAGGATTTTGTGAAAGAGCAGAGTTCATCCAGCAAAGCAGCTCCAGATCATTGCATTACCACGACCATGTTAGACTGTTGGTATGATGTTCTTTTACTGATATAGTGTTCGTGTTACATAGTTTATGCAACAGTACCCATGATTTCGGCCCTGGAAACTTCCCATGGAGGTCTTTTTGCTCAGTCTCTTTCTTATTGCTAAATTATGAACACTTATGTTGCGCTATTGATGGTGTTGTTGTTGTTTTTTGTGACATCCATGACATTCATGGATGCACTCTTGGAGAAATTTGATAGGATGGTCACTCCTGCGAAATTTCACCTCTGTCCCATGTTTTCTCCGTTTGTGGATAATTGCTCCTTAGAGGTCCAAAACTTTAGGATTGGCTTTGTAAATCTATGTTACAATCTGTTCTTGAACTTTAAAAGGTGATAGTTGCTTTTTGATTATGCCTATTTTACCTAAAAACAACAATATTTGCTATCGTAACCATGCAGATGACAGATAGCTCTACATCACTATGTCTATGAACCCATTCAAGCGCTGAGTAAATACTTAGAAGAAAGCAATGCATGGAAGTGCCAACATTTTCTACGATTGAATAAAAACAAAACTGAAGTAATAATTTTTGGATCAAAGGGGGATTGATCAAGAGTTAGCACAAATCTAAATCAAATCTACTCTGCGTACCTACAACCACAACCAAACATGGAGAAGCAGCATTTAGTACTTATGCTCCACTTACCTGGAGTGGAGTTCTGAAACCCTGAGTTTCTTTAAATCAAGGTTAAACAATTATTGTTTAGAATTGCCTTTAAATGTTGTTGAAGTTTGTAGTGCAACTTGTCTTATACCTTAACCTACTGCTACTATTTCACTGCAATTAACTTTCTTCTGTAATGTTTTCTTTTGTTTGTTCTCTTCTTGTGCAGCACTTTGAATTGTCTTGTTAATGTGCTATACAAACAAACTTGCCTTGCCTTCATGCTGTCAGACAGGTTCTGTTTGAGTGACTGTTTGATTCTACAGATCTGGCAGTAGTCAGACATGGGTGGGACTGGCAACATTAATCCAAAGCAGTTCAACAATTAATTCATAATGTAACGAGGGGAGAAATTACTCTTTCGTTGAGTCAGATTGGTTTGTATAGCTTTCTTCTATTAATAACTAAAATTATCAGTTAAAAACTGCATTTTGTATTTAAAAAAATAGATCTTAATAGTTTAACAAAAATATACAAAAGGCTACTTTTCACAGTTGTGTAGATCTAAACTTATGGGTTTAAACTTTAGGTTTTACTACTACATCAGTAATGGCAGTGGAGGGAACCACAGCTGATATGTTGTAATTCCCACTCAGGGAGTGACCTTTCGAGTGGAGAACGGTGAGCTGGTGATTGCCAGGATCCTTCACGGCGGTATGATCGACCAGCAAGGCCTGCTCCACGTGGGTGACATCATCAAGGAGGTGAACGGCAAGGAGGTGGACAATGACCCCAAAGTGCTCCAGGAGATGCTGAAGAAGGCAAGCGGCAGTGTGGTGCTGAAGATCCTGCCAAGCTACCAGGAGCCACACACACCGAGACAGGTCAGTCCCTTTAAGAGAGGAACACTCCGACTAATAGAGTTTAGAAAATGTTCTCATTTGCTTAAAAGGATGCTGACATTTCCATCAGCAAGTGCCACTTTCCGCCCTCCCTGGCACCCACCCTGCTGTCTGTAACCTTGTATGCTGAGCCAAGAGGCATTCATCTGATTTTAGCAGCAGAGCATTTTGGAGAAGTAGTTGGCTTTTATGCTCAGATTACAGGTCTGTCATGAATTCAAATGTATTTCAGTTTATTGTCTAAGTGAGCAAGAAAGGAAAAAGGATACACACATTTCTTTCTAATCAACAAAGTTTTTAGTTTTACATTGTTTTGCTATTTTTCTCCATGTAATTAAATTTCATGAATTTCATCTTTTTCAAGAAACGCCTAGAAATAACAGTCTGACGTTAAAATTTGTCTTCAGGCGCAGCAGCAGTCCTGGTACTGCTAAAATTGAAACCCAGTATGAATTGAGTGATCTTGTCTGCTGCTGTTTGCTAAAACAACGCAATTGAAACCATTAAGAGATATATAAAATGTGTCAATGGAATAATTAATTTCTAAATTACATCAAATAAAAATATTTTGTCGCATCATTTCTCTTCAGAAAAAGTTATATTGTCTCAAAAGGTTTCTTATGGACCCAATATTTGGTGTAGATCCGTAACATCTGATGTTACAGATGGATTGTCATCCTGTCTGGGCTTTAGTTTGCAGATGGAGAGCCAACCTGTAGTTGGTCACTTTAAATTTAGATTTAGTTTAGTCTGCAGGAGAGCCACATCAGTCTTGATTCCTCAAGTCTTGGGTGGAAAATAATCTGACCACTAGTTAAATCAATTTTTAACATGCAATAGCTGAAATCACCAATTCTGCATCTTCGTGCAAGTGTAGCTATATATATATATATATATATATATATATATATATATATATATATATATATATATATATATATATATATATATATATATATATACGTGTGTGTGTACATTCTTTCTGTTAACTAAGGTCAGTGTGCAAACATTTTGTTGTGCCGTTCACTCCCTGTGCTCTAAAAGACTTTGTAAAGGCTGTCAGTCAGAGATCTTTGGCTGGTTGTGCGCTCACAGTTAGGAACTGTGGAGGTTCAATCAGAGAGTAAGAACCTCCTGAAAGTGGCTCTAAATGTAATCCAGCTCTGTCCAGATCAGCCTCCCGCTTGACGGTCACAGGGGGCCTAATCTACAGTGACAGCTCCAACAGGCTCCAGGATACTGTTGATGTTGTTGTCGCTGGTGTTGTGTATGTTTGTGTCTGAGGGAGTTGGTTTGTCTGTATGAGACAGTCTGTGAGAGCCGCTGGGAGTTTTTTTATGTTCTTGCATCAGTTCGACGTCAAGTATAGGGGGAGGGGATGGTTAGTTACCATGGCTACCACTTTTGTCTCTCATTTTATTTCTTTATCTCTCACTCTCTTTTTTTTCTTTTTTCAAATTTTCATAATTCAAATAGAATAAAGTTATTGATATAAGGGTGCCATGCTGATTGCATCAAGTGGGTGACTTTTCAGCAATCTCTCCTTCTAAAGCTGGGTTGGCACAGTGCCTATGATGTCCGTCTTGGACAAAATCTTTCGTCAGGCATGACAATATCGGGTTGTGTCTTTAAATCTCTGGCCTGATGAGACCCATATATTCATTTCCCCAATGAAGGCAACATACAACAAACATCAAGTAGGGGCAAAACAAATCTTTGCATTACAACTACTGCTGCAGCACGTCTGATTCTTCCACGTGTCCCCTTTAACTCATCTTCTAGTCCCTCTTCTCACCATCCAACTCTAATATTAAGAGCATTGATGGCGTGAGAAATCATGTTTGAACACTCATTTTTCTTTAGGAGTACTTTCTATGGGAAAGAAAACCGAAGAGAGAAAACAGAGTTTGTGACATCAATAGCTCTCTCATCCATTAGAAACACAGTTAAACACAAAAGCACTGAACCATGGGCAAGAAAAACAAGGAATACACGGTTAATGGGCAACAGTAGCTCTGTTAAGGGCTTCATCTAGGAAAGAAACACAGCTAAACACAGAATCATAGGGGAAGCGATACTTCCCATACAAAAAGAGAGCAAGAACGTAGGACTTTCTGCTGTTCCCTTTCCGTGTGAAAGATGGTTTGTCTTATTTTATAGACCTGAGAAGGGGAGTAGGCTGTTTATTACTGATTGACACTCCCGCAGTGCCTCCCCCACAGCTAACAGATGTGGGTTTATTTTAATACATGGCAGAGGCCGTGCATTTTTCAGCTTAGCGTGGAGTTCTTAATGACCTTCTCGTCTTCATTTCTCTTTCAGGCCTTTGTAAAATGCCACTTTGATTACGACCCCACTCACGATAACCTGATTCCCTGCAAGGAGGCAGGCCTCAGCTTCACAAGCGGAGACATTTTGCAGATCTTTAACCAGGAAGACCTTAACTGGTGGCAGGTGAGTGCAACTACCGTCAGGTGCGATTCCTTGTTTTTTTGTTTTTTTTTTTGTCTGTAGCTCAAGCTGTGTCTGTGGTTGCCTCCCAGGCCTGCCACATAGAAGGAGGCAGCGCAGGCCTCATTCCGAGTCAGCTTCTTGAGGAGAAGAGGAAAGCTTTTGTGAAGAGGGACATGGAGCTCGCCACCACAGGTAGTCCTCAAATCTATGGAGGCTTTACACAGTCTCCTCGCTGCTCAGTCGCCATCAGGCATCTGCTCCTCTGCATATCGTGCTAGTATTTGATCTGGTTCCACATCCTCTGCCGATCACCGCTGAAACACTAATGGGCTTTGGAAGGGCTGGGGCGGCGCCATGCAATCTGCTGGTTATCAAGCAGCTGGGTCTGACATTCACAAACTATCCCCACCAAGAGGGAGCATTGATTCGGGAGAGGCGATATGAGCCTCATAGACGAAAACCCGATCAATACGGATCTCTGCGCACATGAAACATGCAGCGGGGGAGGCCTTATGTGTTTAGATCCGCTTTATAAAAAGTCTTCAGCAGCAAACAAAGCAGGCGGTGAGTCATAGTGCGCCGTGTGCCCTTGGCTGGATGAGGAGAGGACGATGACAACCTAAAGGTACCGTCCTCTGAGCCGGAGAAGGACACATCTGTCTGCCAGCACATTCTCCTCCTCCCGTTATACTGAGGACACAGTCAGAATTTCAATGCAGGAGATGAAAAGTTCTGCGTGGTGTGCCCAGATAAGACCGCATGGTCATTAATTTGTTCCTTCAGCTGTTAGAAACGGAATAAAATCCAGATTTAATACAACTGAGCTCACATTTCCTTGATCCAACATTGTGCCATACTGAACAGAAGGTTAACAGATTGCCAAGTCACAGGTGCTCCCTCGCACCAGCCAGGATGCACGGTGCGGCTAGTGTTGGTGCACGCTGCCATCTAGTGGTGCTGAATTTATGACCCGAGCTCCTTTATAATTTCAGCATGGATTTTTATGCAGGGAAGTGCAGCTTTAATCTATTATCTTTTTTTAAATCTCCATTTAAGGTCCTTTGTGTGCAGGAATGGGGGGCAAGAAGAAAAAGAAGATGATGTATTTAACCACCAAGAATGCAGGTAAAAGGATTGGTGCTCTTACATCTTGTCTCAGATGTGAATAAAATGATTGCGTGTGTCGTTTCTTTTTTACCCTATGGTCTGTTTCTGGTTTCCGGTTTCCAGAATTTGATCGACATGAGCTGCGGATCTATGAGGAGGTTGCCAAAGTTCCTCCCTTCAGGAGGAAGACACTGGTTCTGATCGGAGCGCAGGGAGTCGGCCGACGCAGTCTGAAGAACAAACTGCTTGTGTCGGATCCCCAACGCTACGGGACCACCGTACCCTGTGGGTGACTCATGGATTCTAACCACGTGTAAATGTTTCTGGATCGTTCTTTAGTTTACGGTGCCTCGCAGAACTAGGAACCTTTTTTCAAAAATATTACAACCACATACCTCAGTGTAGTTTATTTGGAATCTTTTTTTAAAGACCAACGCACAGTAAGGCATATTTGTCACGTGGAAGAAAAGGGATGTTTTAAAAATATATTACAGATTAAAATCTGGAAAGTGTGGAGTATGTCTGCATTCAGCTGCCCTAAATCAATGCTTTTATAGAAACAACATTCCCGACAATTATTTCTATGAACTGTTAAGTTACATTGCTGCTGCTAAAATGAAATTGACTATTGCTGAAATAATGTTTTTGTAAAATTTCTTGTTATTAAAAACACAGCTGAGCACACGCAGTCAGCCATTTCATGTACTACGACAACGATCACAAATCTTTTTCTTTAGCTAAAGGTTTTTAGATTTCACATGGAGTGAAATACAAGGTCAGTCTGAGCTAAATTAAAGAGCAACTATACCCCAGTTATGCTGTTACCAGTAATGGGGTGGTGCTCCTTTAGTTTCCCCCTGCTGAGAAATGAATGTGACAGTAGTGGGGCAGTAGTGCACTGGATCATATGGGAGGGGAGGGTGCGGAGCAGCTTGGCTGGAATATCCACTCACTCATTTTATTATAAGGAATTTAAGCCATAAGAGCGATGTCACAAAACATTTTAATGCTTGTTAAAAAAACTTTTTAAACTGTGGTAAATCTTGCCAACAGTAACCGACCATTGACTAATCTAGACACTGAAATTATTGCCCAGTCCTCTTTGTAAAATCGCTCAACATCAGTCAGGTTGATTGGAGAGCATCGTTGAAGTATAATTTTCAAGCATTGCCGTAGATTCTCACTAGGATGAACTTCTGGACTTTGACTAGGCCATGGTAATGACAGCGGTACCGAATGTTGTATAACTACTGGCATTGCTGTACAGTGTGAGCAATTTTACAATATCAAATGGCTGTTTGGATGAAATATTTGGGATGCAATAATCTTTCTGGTACCGAGCTGCTAACATTTTTATTAATAAGAAGGAAACGGCTTTTATTCTAAGGCATTCTGTTTTAGCTCTGGCTGTATGTTCAGGGTTGATATCCTGCTGAGGGTGAACCTCTGTCACAGTCTCAGCTCTGTTGATGTCTCTAACAGGTTCGGTTGCGCGGTATTTAACTCCATCCATCCTTCCATTAACTTTGACCTGCTATGCTATCCCAGAAGTCCCATGATTCAAAAACCAAGTTTCACCTTGGAAATGGTAGCTTCCAGTTATGATGCAGTCTTGGTTTTGTCCACAAATGGAGAATTTGCTCTCATCGGGCCATACCATCTTCCTCAACATGTCTGATGTGTCCTCTACATGTCTGCTGATAACCCTAAAAGAGGACTTTTTAAGGTTATCTTAGCAGTTTTCAGCATTTTGACAAGAGTCTGTCTTTCCCAGTGGCGCCTCCAGAAATGTTTCATAGAGGTGGCCCGATGGAGCCACTCAAACTCTTGGGGTGGCACTGAAACTTAAAGCCATAATTTCAGGATTTTATTCTACTTTTGTAGTAAAGCTGCAGAAAACGCCTACTAATATTTTTTGGTTTTCAACATTTTCTTTGGGATTTTTAATGTTCCTAATGATCTAATGTGCTTAGACCAGTAACAGTACAGTTAACACCCCCTGGTGGCGCCACTGGTCTTTCCACTAGACAAACCAATCAAATAACATAACTTTTTTTTAACCATGGTTTCTGCTACATCACCTTGAAGTTAATCATCCTCTCTCTCTCTGTTTCAATGTATCCCTCAGTCACCTCCAGGAAGCCGAAGGTAGATGAGAGGGATGGTCAGATGTATGGTTTCATGTCACGGAGTGAGATGGAGTGTGACATCAGAAGCGGTCGTTTCCTGGAGCATGGCGAGTACGACGGCAACTTGTACGGCACCAAGATCAACTCCATACAAGAGGTGATAGAAACAGGAAAGATCTGCATCCTGGACGTCAACCCACAGGTGGAGATTATGACTTTTCAATACTCATACATAAGCTATAGCTTGTTCTTCTTACGTGTGTTTTCAGTCAAAGCTTATCTTTAAAATTGGCCTAAAATAATGAACTAACAATTAGCAGGAAAAAGGCAGCGTTAAACCTATCAAGGGTAGTTTAAGATTCTGCTGTTTGGAGCATTGGAGTTCATCATTGTGCATTGATTCCCTCACTGTGGCTGTTTTTCCTCTGAAGGCCCTGAAAGTCCTGCGGACGTCTGAATTCCTGCCCTACGTTGTGTTCATTGAAGCCCCGGACTTTGAAGTCCTCAAAGCTATGAATAGGTCAGCAATTGAATCGGGAGTTGTCACAAAACAGTTGACGGTGAGTGTTTGGATAGAAATGTTTACTGTGGGGCTGTCGCTCATTTGGACTCATTTCTCAGTTGATCCTTTATTCTGATTGAATATATTAACCCAGAGAAAATTAATTTTCATTCTTTTTTTTTTTTTTTTAAAGAAACAACCTTTTCAAAATTTTTCACCTCACAAAATTAAACTTAAACAATTTTTTTTCGCTTCAAAGTATCAATTATCAATCATAACTAAAAAGTGACACCTCAGGCATGACAAAGCAAAATAAAAATGATGCTACAGACAGACAACCTGTCTAATCTCAGATTACATTCAGCAGTTTAAAATTATTTGTATTATTATTATTTTGGCTATACACTAGCCTCTGGGTCCAAGGTACCCCTGACTGCATGGTTTGATTAGAGTCGAGTGCTTCTCACTAGGTCTGTCTGTTCAGCTTCTTATGTATGGGGCTTGTCTTGCTGACGTTTCTGTGGCTGTTTTCTTGTCACCTAATCTGAAGTACATCTTGAGTTTAGACCACTCCAGCCTTTGAAAACTTTGAAAGCTTTTAAAACCCGACTGATTCGGTAGGAGTCAGTTGCTTTATCCGGTATGTTTATTTTGAAAGGTAGTGCTAAAAGAGCCAGCCAATGACTTTAGTTGAAATCTGCTGACTCAAAGACAATATATCTAAAGTTCAAACTAGGAAATTATATGTTTTACTTTTATTGTTGATTGCAAATTTCAGGACTCACATTTCAAGGATCAACAAATGTCAAACTAACCTAGAGAAGTGTTGGATTTACTCAGATTTAAGAGATGTTTTTTTCCCTTTTTTATTATTTACTTTATCTGGAAAAGTTCCTGATTCTTGAGGACAGGGCAGAAAATTAGTCTTCCAATCCTAATTTGGATGACTCATTTTCTTCCAAATCCTCAACATCTTGGCATTAGAAACAAACAAATGTTATAAGACATTTCCATCTGTCCGTTTGTACCTAATTTGAAGAACACATTGGCTTTTAATTCCTACCTACTTCCATTCTGTACCTGCAAACAAATCATTTCATAGCTTGCCAGGCTCAAACATGTACTTACTGTAGCATATAATTCTTTTTCTGCGTTGGTAATTTTTGGTCAATTTTGGAGACAAATATTTGTGAAAATATAAGGAGAGAATAGATCCATTTTTGCACTTGTTCTGACTAAAGAAACATACATTCTGGCTCATTATAAAAGCATACATGAAGAACAATTTTAGTTTTTACATTTAATATCAGTTTGTCCTCATCTCATGAAACTGTATTCCCCCTGAATTTTACTGATTTTTCCAAATATTCCTCTGCAACCTATAAACAAGCTTCAACATGCTTTTCTTCGGCAGTGGAGCGTGGTGCAGAAAGTCTGCATAGAGGCCACTGTATTCTAGTGCATTACTTGGCTGTTATTTTGACTCCTCTGCCAGAAATCTTATGAGGGTACTCTTTCCAGTTTTGGATTATGGTGGCACTCAAAGACCAATCAGAAGTTGAGAAATGCAGCTGTAACCAGCTATGTCATGTGTTTTGCAACAGCAACACTTTTTTGTGAGGGTGTTCCTTTTATTAGTCATACCAGTTTGTGCAACACTTTGATTCAGAGAACCTTTTATCAAACCATGTGACGTTGATTTGAACATGGCAGTAGGGCTACTTCCTCAATACTGACAGATCTCGGCTGCTTTCTTAGATTTTTTTTTATGTTCCTTTTTAAAATTCTTTTCCTAGTGGGTTCAATACTTTTGATATTTATTTTACTTGCAGTATCTAAGATGTCTTTTTCCTGGGCCAAAGGATATTACATTTTCACTTCATGTGGGAATTTGTGGGTTTGGAGCTGCACATGTCGACAAAGAATCTTCCTATCTAGAATGGAGGATTGTTGATAGCTGAAATAAAATTATTACTCGGAGAAGCCCACATTTCAGATATCTATCATTCAAATAGCAATTAGAGATGAGTTTTTTTTTTACTTATCCAATATGGCATTGTATTATTAAGAAGTGCTGTTTTAATGCCAAAGAGAGCCCAACAGGTTTACTTTCACAAGTGGAGCATTGCTGCTTTTGCTATAGTGCTCCGCTTGATACAAATGCAAAAAACCTTACTGGACATTATTTTTGGATTATTTCAAATTCAACGTGAGTGCAGTCTTTAAACGGCTTAACATATTTGCTTGAAGATCATACTGGGTAGCTTCTTGGGATAGCATCAACCATTTGCAGGCAATGCCGTCCCCTTTCAGAAGTACAATGAACCTAACCAAAGAGTCCCCCGGGCTCTTCTGATACAATTTTTTTTTTTTTTTTTTGCTGTCATGTAGCGACATTGACAAACATTAAACTCTGAGTAGGGAATGACATTGAATGATCATTTGTCAAAGTGGGGACCACAATGCAACCCATAGCCCCCTGATCAGTAACAAAGTGTTGCAGCAGGTAACTCCATTTTCTCCTCGAACAAGTCCAATAGGAACCAATCAAAAATGAAAAATATCAAGGATATGGCATCATGATGGGGTGAACTGACCAGCTCTAGTTGGGAGAAACTACTGTGTAGGTAATGAAAACAAGGGGATGGGGGCTGTGTTGGCATTGGGGGTATGATTTTGGCAAAAGGACAGACTGTTTTGGTTGCAGTTACTAGAATCTAACTTTTATTCTTCAAAGCTTTATTGGTTGAGTTGAAAGTTTCCGTCTGAGTTAGTGTACTCTTCCATCCATGTTACTGTCCTAAATGAATGCTCCCAGGCACTGTTCCCTCAAAGCTGCACGCATGTGCAATCACGCACTGCATCTGGATTCACCGCGCACAGAAAATCTATGCATTTTGCAATGCTGGTGAGATGATATTCCACGGTCCCACTCTGTGTGCACCAGATGCTGATTGGAGCGCACCACTGATTGACGGGTGGGGCAGACACCTTTCTCGCTGGGCAGGGGGCGGTGTGCGTCTTTGTTACTCCTGCTGCATGTCAGCCATTTGTGTGGCTGTGTTTTTGGGATCTGCTTATTTGAGATCGTGTCACTTTTTTAACCAATCTGGTTGGTCTTTGAGCGCGACACCTGCTGTTTGTTCCTGGAGCGCTGTTGCTCCGCTGGTGTTATCAGCTGCAGTTGGAGTCCTTTGCAGTGCATGGCTTCTCTGCTGGTTTCTGACCAGCCTTCTTGTTCTACCTCCGTTTTTGAAAAGCAACTCTGCAATATATATTTAAGTGGCTTGTACTTGTACAGTCCTTTATTAAACTGCTTTACAGTAAACTACAGTCAGTCATTCATCCATTCATGCACACATTCACACCCTGATGGTGGTTAGCTACATTGGTAGCCACAGCTGCCCTGGAGCAGACTGACAGTACCACATGCTGGGGCTAAATCTCATCGCACAAAATGTAAATAATTTAATTGCAATAAAATGTGAACTCTGAAAAAATGTACATGTCTCTCAGTTCTTCCTTAGTAGGACCCCTACTCTGACATTGAACATAGTACACAGCTCATAAAAAAGTCCAGGATTTTTGTGTTTTTCATGTAATCGGGTTAAATCTGTTGTATTTAAGTTAAGTAATCTAAAATAAATGATTGCTGTAATTTGATTCTTTTAGTAAGCCATGTAACATGTTATAATCTCAGGTTTTGGACAGGTGTAATACTGGCGTAGCCTCAGTGTGCACGTGTGATGTCACCCACAGATGTCCAGTGAATGCTCAGACACAAGAAACATTAGGGGGAACTTTGCGGCGGTATCTTGGAAAAGACTAAAAGCCCTGTTATTGTCTCTAATGTGCCCTCACACAGGACTCTGAACTAAAGAGGACAGTGGACGAGAGCGAGCGCATAAAGAGGGCCTACGGACATTACTTTGATCTCTGCATTGTGAACGATGGTTTGGAGGCGGCCTTCCGAAGCCTCCGGCTGGCTCTGGAGAAGCTCTCCATGGAGCATCAGTGGGTGCCGGTCAGCTGGGTGTTCTGAGCATCATCGGCAAAGAGTCGGAGTCGGAGTCCGAGGACATTTTGCTATTGAAGCGGAGGGAGCCGTGCATCAGAACTCAGCACAAGGGACCAGCCTCATGAGCATTTTTGTACAAACTAAGTGTTCCTCTGTTCAGTCTAATGTCAAGTTGTGATTAAGTTCTCAAAACTGGGTGTTTGTTGAGGAGACTTTAGAGTTGATGATGAGGTGTAGTGCAATTGTGAGATCATAGACACGTGGACAGTAAACAGTTGGACTTTTATTTGGAGGGACAGTTTTAGCCTTCACAAATCTTAAATACTTTATGTAGTGTAATGTTTACATTGGTTCTGTAGGAAGGGTTGAGGATAGTTATCAAATTTGTTTTGAAAACTTAATATTTTGCCATTTGATCACATTTTATGATTGTACATGTTCAGAAATGTGCTTAATCTATGTCAACACAGATCTAAAAAAACCTAAATGGCAATAGTAACTGAAACATACATGCAATACATTTACTGACGCACTCTAAAGTGAACACACATTTCTGTTTTCGGGAACAGTGGAAGACGTTGTTGCCGAGACAATTCTTTTTCATGATTTTTAGTTCTTTTTGAATGTTGATCCCTGTATGTTTGTTTCTCCTGACAGTTAGAGGATTTAGCAAATGGACCAATCTGTTGCATCTGAACGTTTCTGTTTGAGTTTTACCTGTAGCACCAATAACAATCAAACCCCGTCAGGAAGCCAGAATAATCCAGTTTAGTAGCCGTGATGCATTATTTGCAGTGTTTACCGAAGGGAAAACATGAGTTTAGTGTTTACTTCTTGGATTCTTGATGGAAGATACTTTTTGGTTACTTTTTGATGTGCAAGCAGTAAAACAGATTACCAGTGGCTTCAAGTTCATGTTTACTTTTGCCTTAAAATGGTTCAAAAGCCAAGGAAACACATTTTTTTCATTGTGCAACTTTTCACTTCTATCTGTATACGTGTTCCTTAGGAAAAACACATAAACATCTCTGTCAGCTTATTTATTGTTCTTTTATTCTTTCTTTCAACCTGTAAGTACTGTATTGTAATAAAGAGTGTATAGAATAACAGAAAGAAACACTTGGTGCTTCGATGATTCTGCTGGTGTGTGGATGCAGTTGGATGCCATCACTTCAGTCTGGTTGTGAAGTCACAATTTATTCAAACTTTAGGTGGTTACAAAAAAATCCCTTTGATATCTTATTAGGTTTTAAAGTCACAATATCATATAAATAATAAAAATAGGTGACTTGCAATAGTATTCGTACTCTGATGGTTTTCACATTTTGTCACTTTACAGCCATACAAGTTCTTTTATCGCATTTTTATGTGATGCTCCAACACAAATGAGTGATGTTGAATGAAAATGAAAATTGGTTTTAAACAAAAAAAAAACAACATAAAAAATCAACAAGGTGTGACACAGTTATATTCAGCCTCCAGTGTATATAATACTTTGTTTCTGCAGCAAGTCAAGTGGAACAGATCTCTAGCAGCTTTCAGAGGTAAAAGTCACCCCCCCCCCCAATTTCTTCTTTGCAAAATGGCCAAACACAGGTTTCCTCAGCCACAGATCCTAAGCTAACACATGCTACTGATCTATTGCAGCTCAGGCTGAATGTTTACGGTTGTCCTGGTTAAACAGGAATGTCTGTCCCGGCCTCAGGTCGTTTGGAGCCTCCAACCGTTTTTCTTGCAGGATTTTCCTGAATTTATCTCCTTCCATTTTCCAATCAACTCTGACTAGCTTCCCTGTCTCTGTTGAAGAAAAGCATCCCCACCACCACCACTAGGTTTTAATGCTGGGCTGTTGTTTTCAGGCTGTTTTGCAGTTGGAGTTTTTAATCACATAGCATAGGCCTTTGTGGCAAACTGCAAATAGAACTTCTCATGATTTTTTTTCCTAATAACTGTTTCCTATCTGAAAGCCAGCTACTCTTCTATAAATCTCTATAGATCTCAGAACATCTGTGTACATGTAAACTGGGTAAAAAGTACAAATAGTTGAACTCTATTGACCAATTAGGTTGCTTCTGAAAGCAACCGATTGCACTGGAGTCTATTTAGTGTCAGTTTAGGTGTCATAGTGAAGGGATTTGAAACAGTTTTCAGATTTTTAGTTGTAAGACATCTTGAAAACCAGATATATAAATTTTCTTCAATTTAACAACTATTCTTCTGGATAATAATTTGCATGCGATACATGTGGTGTTTGTATGTGTTTGTAAGTGGCATAACAGGGAAGGGAAAAACTTGGTTATGAATGCTTTTGCAAGCCGCTATGAAAGGGATTTTAGCTGAAGGATGCTCTCCTTGAATGGTCCTGGTTGAGGGGTGAGGAAGGTGGGCTCGGCTCTAGACGTTCCAGGGGACTCATCCAGTGAGAAGCCAGGGGCAGAGTTATTGGAAACATGTCGTATGGAGGTGGGGGGCCGCCCAGCTTAGGGTCAAACTGCATGAGAAAAAGATTCTGAGTTACTTTGAGCACAGTTTATTTTACTTTGATGCTTTTGTGCCGGTTTCCTTGAATGAACTCAAATATCCCAGACAACGTAAGTGTTGATCTGCTTAAAGCCAACCTCTGACCTCATCTTATGTTCCCCTTAAATGACCCACATTTCAATTGTGCTTTTCTATTCATCCTGACCACTCAAAGCACTTCACCCTGGAGCCACATTCACCCCATTGGACTCACAAATTTAACATTTATACATCGATACACAGATCAGTAAGCAACCCGGGGCTAGTTGCCTTTGCTCAAGGGCACATTGACGTATGACAGAAGATAGATGGGTTTAAGCCCACAACTTTCAGATTGAAAGGCAGTTACTCCTACCTCTGAGCCACAACCTACAAGTTTAATGCCCATTTCCTTTAAGTATATTTCTCATGTTATTCTTGGCACAATTATTACTTGTCAGCTTCATTCAGGTCAAGGTTGTCCTGAGGCCTTGTTGTGTTTTCTTAATGGCTGTTGTCTTGTTCAGATATTAGCCTTCCACCAACACTGAGATACTCTGAAAATGCATCAGCCGACTGGTGTATTTCCACAACTGTCTCACAGGTCTCTGAACATCAGTTTAAGTCAGTGGTGTCCACAGCCTCTCCTCCAGGGCCCATTTCCCACATGTTTCAGATGTTTCCCTGACACATCAGCAAACCTGAATCAAATGAACAGGGGTTCAGCATGTTGCTGCAGAGCTGGGTCAACGGTGGCCCACGGGTTACGGAGTTTGTCCTGTAACTGGCGGGTTGCTGGTTTGATCCCCCACTCCGACTGTCTCAGTTGTTGTGTCCTTGGGCAAGACACTTCACCTGCTTTCCTGGCGGTGGTCAGAGGGCCCAGTGGTACCCCATGTATGGCAGCCTCGCTTCTGTCAGTCTGCCCCAGGGCAGCTGTGTCTACTAACATAGCTCACCACCGTCAGGGTGTGAATGACTGACTGTAGTGTAAAGTGCTCAGGGGTTGTCTGGCGTAATAAAGCACTGTACAAGTACAAGCCATTTACCATTTATTTACTATCTGGGTGTAACGTTGAGAGGCTCATTTTAATTGGTTGTGTGGGAGTAGAAACACATCCAGAAGAAGCAGGACATCGGCCCTTGAGGGCTGGATTTGGACACACTGCTAAAAAAACTGTTAAAGCTTCTCAAGAACCAGCGTACAGAACTTGACTGAGAGAATTGTCTGAATATTTGTGTAACAGCATTTAGAATTTAAATGTATGTTCATGTATAAGAAAGAAGACCAGAGACTGGGGGTCTCCAAATGGTCTTTGAACCTCTGCCTCAAGATGAACAGCATGGCTGTGGACCAGCAGACCAGACCTTTACCCTCCTGGAATACCTTAGAGGGTTGTGGGAGTTTGGTTGTGAGGTCCACATGTGTATAGCCCACGTATAGCTCAGTCTAAATGGGTCAAAAAACGCTTCCTGGAGATTCCAATGCCGCCTTTGCCTTCCCCAAAAGCATGAAATTCTATCTTTCAAAAATTCACTATCAAATTTGAAAAAACATATTGAGGTAAGTTAAGTTGCTAAACGCTGTCGATATTGATCCCTGGAATTCTGATGCATAGAATAAAATATCTAAATCTAAACTGTCACAGGGGGTAAACACAATAAAAACATGCTTTATCTGCAGCATTGCTCATTAATATGGTACATTACTGATTTATTAAAACTAAATACGATAGGTACACTTAATGACATTATATAAGCCGTTAGGTATTATGGTTGGCAAGTACTTTTACTTTTAATACTTAAGTAGTTTTAAAAGCTTGTACTTTCTTACTTTTACTTAAGTAAAATAATAATGTGGTACTTTGACTTTTACTTGAGTAAATTTTTGTCTGTGTATTTGTACTTTTACTTAAGTACATTGTATGAGTACTTTCTCCACCACTGGTCTAAAATGATTGACTATGGGAGTCCGGGGTGCCAGCGATGGTCTTAGGTGCTGTCTGGTTCTTGTAAGTACAAAGCAACAGCTGTGTCTGCATCTTCAGCATAAAGTCCAGCTTGTTTCCCTTGTCCCCCACCCTGTTCGTAGTGTTCATGGAGGACAGTGTATCGAGGCCAGGGTGTCACACTTTGGGTAACTCAAGGTCTCATCTTTGCCTTTTGTGTTTGAAGTGGTTCTGTCTCCAGATACTGAGTGTAAAACCGCCTGAGTAAGAGTCAGCTCCTCTTAGCCTGAGGGCTCTCAATGGTAAACAGATGGACTGTTACTTCTGGGTTGGGAGGTTGCTGCCTCAAGTGGAGGAGTTTGAGTGGCTTTTTTGTTTATAATGGTAGGATGGAGCTGGAGGAGTCCTAACTCACTCCTAGATGTAAAGCGAGGAGCCAAGGAAGGCTGGTGCTTCTTTGAATCAGGAGTCCTTTAAAGAATGTAGCCGGGGAGAGGGATGTCCAGGTTTTCTCCCTGGGCCTGTTACCATGACCCAATACCAGACGAACAGAAACATAAATGTAATGTGTGAATAGAGAGCAGGGTTATGTCACGGGTTAAAGGTGTAGGTCAGCAGTAAACATTAAACCTAATACATATGAAATTAGTAAGATAGGTAAGCTAAATAAATGGTAAACCGACAACTCCCATATAACACAGATAAAGTCATTAATTTTATATTAGCTTTTAAAACTTTAGCACACAAAGTTTAGCAAATGACCACCACAATTTACACAACAAAAACAAAAACAAACACAAAAAACAAAACAAAACAACAATTTCATATTAGTCTTATTGCATAAGTGTTGTTCAGTTTCTGGGCCACGGTAGGATGGAGCTGGTGCTGAGCACTAGCACTGTAAACAGCCAAGAAACTAAATCAATGCAATTATTCTGTTTTATATGGGTTTATTTTGTTGTTGCAAAACAAAAGGTTCTATTTGGGGGGAAGTTCATATTTGGGCTAATTTAATGTGTTTTGCCAGTGGTGCGAGCTGAGCTGTGAGGTCAGAGCTGCTGCTGAGGACCACCCTCTCCCAGGGTAGAGAACACACACACTAGCAGTCAAACGTTTGGACACAGCTTCTCAGTCCGTGGTTTGTCTTTATTTTTATTCCTACCTCTGCGAACTCCTTGAAGACGGTTAGAAAACCGTTTCAGGTGGCTACCTCATGAAGCTTATCGAGAGAAGGCCAAGAGTGTGCAGAGGAGTAATTAAAGCAGAGGGGGGCTAATATGAAAAACCTACAACATGAAAGATGTGATTTGTTTTCACTTTTTTTTTTTTTTTTGCTTGCTACACAACTACTACATATTTTGCTTCATAGTTGTGATGTCTGTAGTTTTTATCTACAAGTTGATCAAGATGACGGAAAGCCATCGAATGACAAAGACGTGTGTTCCATGACGTACCAATGAGGTCCTTACTGAAAGTACAGTTCCAAGATTTACTGGTTACCTTTATTTGTTCTACTGTTGATTTTACTTTGAGACAAAAAAATCAGAAAACCTTTTTCAGATCCAAAATAAAAAAATAAAGATCTATTTTCCTGAAGAATATGTTTTATGTTCTAGGTTGAGTTCTCTGCTCACAAATGAAACCAATGGCCTCAATTCAATTCAATTCAATTCAATTCAAAATACTTTATTAATCAAAAAGGGGAATTCTAAACATGTTTCTGCTCACCTGTGAGTACGGAGGTGGCTGATCCACAGTGCTGTAGCGTGGAGGGTATAGGTTGGAATGTGTGTCCGTCTCATCCTGATCGTCTGGTATGGAAATTGCTTGGACTTGCATTGTTGCTGTGGCATCACCCTGTGTCCTCCTCCTTTTCACTTGATAGTAAAAGCAGAAGAGTATGGCTGCAATGGTGATCGCTATGACTGGGAATCTAGAAACAAATCATTTTATTTATTTAGACAGGTACGTTCCCATAGGAAAGCTTGGACACAGGCAGCTTCCAGCTTGAGTTTGTTGGACAACTTACAGTATTTGAATCATTCTTCAGTCACAGCTGGACTGAAAGTCGACCTGCTGGCATCACTGAGAGATAAAAAGGAACAATTTTACTAACCTGATGAGCAAAATGAAAGTTTTTTTATTTGGTTCATAGATTTAATATTTCCTAAAATCTCATATGGGAAATAAAATCCAGACAAACAACAGAAGCCACCTTGTGGCAGCTTTTATATCTCAGCTCATAAAATCCTGGAAGGATTATCTGGAGCTCTTCATGCTGACTGTCCAGCCAAGTGATTATGACCTGAAGTGGCCCGGCAACGTTTCCCTCACATGTATGTTCAGATGTTTTCCACAAGAAATGTTTCAGCTGGTTTGTTTGGCGTTTTTAACGCAACATAAAAACCGACGTCATCTGGTGTAAAAACTTTCTGTTCATCCTGAAAATCTGTTGTTCATTTTAAAACTTCTAGCAACATGTGAACTTAAGTCTCTATCATATATTTACTGGCATCTGGGAAATTCTATAATACACATAAAGGTTTGCCGTAAAAGCTGATCTTACCTTATTTGAAAATCCCGAACGTACATAGAAATTGTCCAAAGCTGGGAGTCTCTGTCGAATGATAATGTGTCACTTGAAGGAGGTGCAGTGTGACATTTACAGCAGCGCTGTCATGCTTAAAGACACAGCCACAGCGGGGTGTGTTCACTCTGTGTCACACCGGCTGTGCAGTGCTATACAAAAGTGGTCAAAGCGCTTAAACCTTACCAAATTTGGTCACAACCAGAAGCTTCAGATTGTTTTATTGCAGTTCTGTGTGATTCCCAACATACAGTGGGTCACAACTGTAAAGTGGAAGGAAACAGTAACATAAATTAGATACAAATCTGAAAAGTATGATCTGCATTTCCATTTACCTCCCATGAGTCCAGGCTTCTTACAGCTACCTTTGGCTCATTTGTGGATGCCTCTACCAGCTTTCCACATCCAGAGACTGGATTTTTGCCTTTCTCTGTAAAATTGCTCCAGCTTAGCACAGTTAAATGGAGAGCGTTAGTGAACATCATTTTCTAGGTTTTCAAACGCATTCTCAACATGATTTAGGTTAACTTATTATCATCTCTTAACAGCTTCCTTGCCTCTGCTGAAGAAAAGAATATTCTCTCCATGATGGTGCCACCGCCATGTTTCAGTGTGTCCAGGGTTGGTTGTCCCAAATGCACAGCGTTTTGCATGTAGGCTACATAGTTTCATTATGGTCTCATCTGACCAGATGACATGTGAGCTCTGTCTTCTTATGGCTTTCTTTTAACAATCGCTTTCTTCTCGCCACTCTTCTATTACGATGAGATTTTACACTCAACTAACCCTTGCATGTCAACAGGTTCTCTCTCCCGAGCCATGGATCTCAGCAGCTCCTCCAGAGTCACCGTGGACCTTTTGGCAGTTTTGTCCCATTGATGCTTTCAATGCCTGGCCTTTCAGTTTAGGTTGACAACCATGTTTTGATGGATTTGTGACTTTGATTTTCAGATGGTGGATTGAACAGAGCTTTGAGAGATGTTTACAGCTTGGGATGTTGTTTTCTAACTTAACCCTGCTTTACACTTCTTAACTTTTTCTCCGACCTGTCTGCTGTGTTCTTTGGTCATCCTGATACTGTTTGTTCACTAATGTTCTCTAACAAACATCTGAGGCCAGAACCAGAACAGCTTTGATTAATTGATACTGATAAATTACATACAAGCTGATTCTGATAAATAAATTATTCTGAAAAATAATTACTTCTATAGGATTTTGTTTAGGTCTACTACAGTAGAGGCAGATAAATCCAAATACACACCACACTTTTCACATTTGTATTGGTAAAAAAACACATTTTAAAAAGTAAAGTACAATGCAGCCACTTCACAGAAATGCACTAATTTGCATTGGTCTGTTACATAAATTCTTAATAAGATACATCAAAGTTTGTTCTAGGAGTGTGAAGACACTGGACATGAAAACAAAACAAAAACTTTAATCCATGTGGCCATATGAAGTCACATACTGTATGATTAGAGGAATCAGGAACTGCTGAGGATGTACCAGTATCTGAAAAGAGTGCCGCATTGCATTGGTGGAAAATTAAAATTACTCTTTCAAACCGCTGCCAAGGAACATAAGAAGTGGACGGGGGAAGAATAATGGAATTCACCCTAAATACACATAAAAACATTTAAAATGATGTGCATACCCTTGATGCACCAAATCAATCCCATCAGCATTTTAAAGGTCAGTCTAATGTGAACTGGCTCAGAGAAGAGTAACACCGGTGTGAAGGCTGTAAATAGACTGCCGTGTAGTTTGGTCAAAATTGTAATTCATTTTATTAAAAGTGGTTAATACATGCAAAATAATGATGTGTTAAGAAGCAGCTTTAAAAGTGTTGGACCAAAAGCCCATACGATGGCACTCCTGCAGAATTCAAGCAAAAAAACAATTTATTACGTTTTGAGAATTTTATAAAATATTCCTTCTTAGAACGTTTTTAAATGCATGAACAACTTTGCTCCTGGAATTGTATGCAACATGATAGTATGTTGCATACAACATAGTCTACATTATTATAGTCTGCAATTTATCTATTAGCTAGATGACCAATGAACGTGGCATTGGATGCACCTTAAATTGTGCAGTCTGGAAGTTTTCAGAGGAAGAGGAGAACGATGCGGTGTCCTTTAGCTGGGTCTTCATCGTATGATGGCAGCGGGTCGTCGTGGTCTGGACGTTTAGATTAGATTAGATTAGATTAGATTAGATTTAACTTTATTGTCATTACAGAGGTACAAGGCAACGAAATGCAGTTTAGGTGTAACCAAAAGTACAATAGCAGCAGGTGCAGGATAAACAATGGTTCCATAAGTACAGGACATGGATTTTTACTGAATAAATATAGAGATGAATACTATTATAGACAGAATTTTACAGATAGATTTGTCCTATGAGTATAATATATAGATAACTAGTATTTCAAACTAAATTTACAGCTGGATATGTACTGAATATAATATACAGATGGATATTACTATAAATAGAGTTTTACAGATATGTACAATAGCATAATATACAGATGATTATTATAACAGAGTTTACATGTACTATGAATATATGTATATGTATGTTTAGGCCTGACAACAGCGGCTGATGACTCCACTTACATGCTAACAAAGCAAAAGATCTCAGCAGAGTGATCCCTAAACTCAAAACAGGACTTCTAAATGAGGAAGAGCGATAATCATTGCTGAGGAAGTACTTCCCCAACCGCAGGAAGAGACCTGAATAAAATAGAAGAAATGTGTATGGTCAGTATGTCACTGACCTCCTTTGAAAAACCTTGAGAGCAAAACAAGACTTTGTCAGACACTTTCATGATCACATGGGCAACATGAGAGTTCAAAGGTATCTCTTTACCACCTGCTTACACCACACAGTCACACTGACACAACGTCTTTAAAGCAAGCAGGCAAACTCTTTATGAGAGGCTCTTTCCTGAGAGCACAACACATCTCTTTGCTCATTCTCCTCGCGCTATAATAAAGGACGGTACGTCGTACCGTCTATCCTTCATTGTTGAGCCCTTTTTTTCCTTTAATATTTATTTTATTTGAGGTGGTTTTAAATGGTTATATTTAAACTAAGATTTGTCTGTTGTTTAAAAACTGTGAATGCTTCAGTTTCTAATGTAAGTGATTATTAAACAGCAGTTTCCATAAAAAAGCTGATTTTTGTTCCAGTTTTCCAAATTGATCACTCATTCATTTTAACTTTTTGGAAACCTTAATTCAGCATCTATAAGAATTGTCGTGTTTATTATTAAATAAAAGTAGTTTGCAGCTGATATTTGCGCTCAGTGTAAAGAGAGAAGATATCGCAGATGAATCTTTACCGATAGCAAAATGTTGTTAAACTGGATCTATTAAAAAAAACACAGTTTTGTTTTTTATTAGGATTTTTTGTAACAGACCAACGCAATGCCTTGCATAATTGTGTGGAAGTAAAACTGATACTTACTTTTCAACATCTTTCACAGTTAAAATCCCAAATGTGTGGCATGCATTTGTGTTTGATTACCCCAAATAAAATCTAGTTCAACCAACAGCTTTCAGAGGTCACCTGATCAGTTAACACAGTAAAGGGTAATTAAATTTCAGTATAAATCCAGCTGTTCTTTAAAGGCCTCAGAGGCATCATGAAAACCAAGGAGCACAGCAGACCAGAAGCTGTGGAGAGGTTTAAAGCAGGAAAAGACAATAAAACAGTATCCCAAGCGGTGAACGCCTCCCAGAGCTCTGTTCTGCAAACATACCAAATCAAACCGGAGATTGCCAACTTCAGTCCCTGAGCGCAGGTGGCAAACAATTTATAGATGTGTCCCTGCTTAAACGCCTGGTTCTAATCAGTAAATAACATACTCACCCCTGTGGGAGCTTCTTATTGATGCCATCATTTCAGGGACGCTGAGCCCTGAGGAGTGGAGTTGCCTACCCATAAAAAAAAATGACTCGCCTGGCAAAGAGAACAATAACCAGAGAAGGAGCAAAGAGGCATGTGATAACTGGAGGAGCTGCAGAGATCCACAGCTCAGGTGGGAGAAACTGTTGACAGGACAATTATTAGTTGCCTACTTTACAAATCTGGCCCATGTGGCCTTTTATACTGAGTACACCATTGTGGAAACAAAGGCATTAAAAAGCCATTTTGCAGTTACCAAAAACCACGCAGTCCTAGACGAAACTGCCTTTTAGAATCTCCAAATGATCTGAGGCTGAGACAGTGTTTGTCCATCAAGCAGAACAAGAACCCCAAACATACAACTAGAGCGTTGGGATGGACCAGTCAAAGTCCAGGCCTAAATTTATTTAAGACTCTGTTGCAAGATTTCTAAAATTCTGTTTGCAGACACTCTCCATCTGATTGAGTTTCAGCCTTTTTGCAAGGAGCGGTGGGCAGGAATATCCATCTGTAGATGTGTAAAGCTGGAGGAGACGTACCACAAAAGACTGCCAGCTGTTGACTCAGGGGGGGGGGGGGGGCACAAATGTGCATCAAATTGATTTCTATGTATAAAACTGCCTGAAAACAATGTATCATTTTTGAATTCAGTTTGTACTACTTTGTGTTTTTCACATAAACCTTGATTGTGGTTTTAACAGGACAAAATATGAAGAACTTCAAGTGGTGTGAATACTCTGTATGGAGTCATATTCAGTGAATCAGAACATGCGTTCCGATGACGCTCATTTGTCCGATTTTAAGCACCTTTGAAAAACACCTATGAGCAGATATTAAATATCGTTTTTATTAAGCTCACATTTCTGGATTCAAAATAGTTTATGCCAGCCTGATGTAATCTTCTAATCTTAAATGTCGTGTTTCTATTACATGACAGGGAAAAATCATGAAAACAGAAATAAAGGCTTGAAAACATCAGTCTTGGTAAAATTAATTTATATAATGTGATGGAGTTCCTGGAAGTAATGAACTTTTCAACAACTTTCTAATTTGCTGAATAGGATTTTATATTCTTGTAAACATGGTATATAGAAATCCTAAAAGGAAAACTAAAATCTTCAACTGAGCATGAAAACTATTACCAAAACACCCCATAATGTTCTCTCAGAAGGCTTTTTTTTTTACTTCTTATCTCTTAGATGTCAATGCTATAATGTTGTGGTAACTTCAAATCTGCATATCTAAAAAAATCCATTTGATATTTATCTGCGTCAAAGTCTTTATTTGTACAGTACAGCGTAACAGATGCAGTCAAGGTACAGTAAATGCATGTAATTATAGAGATTTTAAGTGGGACTTGCAACACACCATTCACACCCTCGGTGGCCTGTTTAAAGACGCAGAGCACACTGAGCTTAAAGCCGGCAGTGTTACAGAGTTATAATCACTTTTACCCAGCAGAAAAGTGACCGCTGCAGCGGCTGAGCCACAAACCTCTGCAGTTTAAAGTATCGCCCGTTATGACGAGGCACGGACGTCACAGGAAAGCTAAAAAAAAACCCATACAGTATGATGAAAACAGTGATGACTGAAACGCAGGAATCCCTGTTTCAGCTTGTTTTTAAGGAATGTGGTGGTGGTGCTGTCAGGGCACGTAGGGCCAATCTCTGCGGCTGCTCTTTGGTAAGCACAGAAAGCTGAAGGAGGGATTCTCTAAGCCAGATAAATGGTCATTTCTGGCTCACGCCTCGGCACGAATCACAAATGAAGCAGCTCAGGGTTCGTACACCTGCAAACACACGGCCCTCCGCACTTTCCTTTAGCTCCTTCCTCTAATGGCAAAACCCAGACCGATCACAACCAGCCAGCTAGGGCAGAGGCGGTGGGGGAGGGGGTGGTGGCACACCACTGGCTGGGGGAGGAGGAGGAGGGGGTACACCTCCTGGCACAGGAGGAGGGGGGGGAGGCAGACTGGTACTGCTCGCAGCAGGAGGAGGAGGAGGAGGAGGGGGTGGGAAGCTGTTGTCTGACAGGCTGATGGCTGGTGGAGGAGGAGGTGGGGGGAGATCGTAGGGGGAGGGGAAGGAGGGTGGAGGGGGGAGGCCAGTGTCCATCGAGGAAGGAGGAGAAGGCAGGTTTGTGGCAGCAACAGGGGGAGGAGGGGGTGGCAGGCTGCTCTCTGTGGGCTTAGTGGGCACAGATGGTAGAGGGACAGCGATGCCGTGGATGGACCTGTTGATGCAAAGCAAAACCAGAGCAGTCATGACCTCTAGATCCTGTCCAATTAGATCAGATGTTATCAGAAAACTGTACCAAAACTCTGCCCCCAGAACATATCACTACAGCGCCTAGCCAAGGTATTCACAACCCTTAAACAATTATACAAATCACTGAGAGTGCTGGAGGAGCTGTGGAGATCCACTGCCTAAGTGGAAGAATGTGTCGACAGGACATCTAAGGATGAGATGGGTCAAGATGGGTGAAACTGGGAGCTAAAGCTAGGGCAATACTGGAAGACCCAAACCTAAACGTAGTCATGATGTGTGGTTTAGATCAAAGCATAGCCATGTGTGAGAATGGCCTAGTCAAAGTCCAGATGCTCTCCTTGTAATCTCCTCAGTGTCTGATGATTGAAGATAGTGGAGACCTAAGCTGAAGGACCCTCCATCGCTAACTGCAGGGAAAGGTTGTTCTACAAAATATTAACTCAGTACAAATCCATCCACACTTTTCAAAGTTCTGGTTGAAAACTGTGGATCATGTTCCTTTCCCTTCACAGTTATGGATTAATCTGTGTTGGTCACCTAAAATCTCAGTAAAATACATTAACAGTTGTTGTACAGAAGAAGGAGTAGGCTGTGAACAGTCTTGGTACGGTGGAGAGGTGAATCAGTGGTAACAGTAAAACAACAACACAACATACGCTGAAGATTCTTCAGTCGTCTCCTTGTTCTCCGTCTTCTTGCTGGACTGCTGATCTTGGGCCTTGTGGGGAGAGAGGGGGGGGGGGCGGTTACAAGATGACTGAAAGTGACAAAACTATGAAAATTGGGAAACCATTTCTCAAACTAAAATGTACTTCACCTGGAAATAGTGTCCAACAGAGTCCAGGATGGTGTATGATATTGGAACTCTCACGTAACCTTCCTCTGGCTCCTTGCCCGAAGGGGGCGGGGCCAGGGTCTTGGTCCGGGTCTTGTCTTTGGGTGTGGTGAAGGTGCCGATCTCCCTCCTGGCCACCTTCTCAAGGTGGATTGCAGCAGCCTGGATCAGAACCCAGCGTCAACAACACAACCAGGTAAGAATGTATCATTTGACTGAATTGCTAATCTTTTTTAAAAATAGAAAAACAGCAGCTTTAAAAGCGGCATTAGTAATGTAAGATATTTTCTTTATTGATTGCTATTTTGATGCACAGACTTGGGCAAAACTATAAATTGAACAGCTTGATTTGGAAGTCGTTTTTTAACCCTGCATCCAAGGAATACTATTCCTTCTAGAGAGAGATAGAGAGATAGAGATAGAGATAGAGATAGATAGATAGATAGATAGATAGATAGATAGATAGATAGATAGATAGATAGATAGATAGATAGATAGATAGATAGAGAGAGAGAGAGAGAGAGAGAGAGAGAGAGAGAGAGAGTAAAACAAGTATGACAATGTTTAATTAGTCGGGCTATCTGCTCAGGCAGCCGGCCTGCAGTCAGCTTCTGTACAGACACACTGCTGTTTGCTTGTTAAATCTAGATTTAAAGCTACAGTTGCCACATAAACCAGTGTGTAAAAAACAATATGTGCAAAAATGCAGCATCTGTTCAGTTATTTTTCAGACAGTCAGAAAACATGAGGAGAACATTTATGTATTTATTTCTTTTTCATAAAGTTAGTATTTACTGTGCATTCCTTACTCCTACTTTAAAAACTCATTCAGATCATATTGGGGCCGTTTGTCTCCACCAGGTTTCTACTGATGTCAATCTTTTTATTGGCATTTTTTTTAATGCATTGCCCTTATTATTTTTTTATCACTCAGAACTGAAGTACACCTCAGTAAATTAGATTATTAAGAGGAGTGGCTTTTATTATAATGGAAACCCAAACTTGGTGGCCTCCTCAAGGGGAAAACAACAATGGTTATTACACCAATAAACTGGCTGTTCACACAGAGCTTTAAATAAGTGTAACAATGGAAGGAAAAAGTGGGGTAGAAAATGGTGCACACGCAACAGGGACAACAGCAGCCTGGAGAGGGGTGTGAAGCAAAATCCCACTAAAGAGTTTCATTTGTGGGACCTAAATTGTTTATATGATATATTAATGATATTGTTAACGTATTAAAACTGTTAAAGTGTATTTTTTTGCAGATGACAAACTTTTTTTAATGCAGCAGACAATAAAAAACATTTAAAAAATGGACTAGAACTGGAAAAAATAAGCAGTGGTTTAATGGCAATAAACTATCCCTTAATCTTGAATAATCTTATTTCATGATATTTGGTGATAGTGGCAGAAATACTGAACTATCATTGGATATAGAAGGCACTACAATTGAAAGAATGAGTTTTTGGGTGTTATTACTGATGAAAATATTTCCTGCAAATCACACATTAATGGTGTAAAAACAAATATAGCTAAAATAATTGCTGTGTTATATAAAGTCAAAGATTGATTGAATAAAAATGCACTATATATATTATATGATTCGTTGATTGTTCCATATCTGACTTATTGAAATAGGAATATGGGGAAATACATTCATGTTACAAAAAAGGCCAATAAGAATTGTAAGTAGATATAAAGATCCATCAGATCCATTATTCTTTGAATTAGTTATTTAAAATTCAGTGATTTAGTTTATTATGGCATTTTGAAACTGATCTTCAAAGCTCATGCAACATGTTTACCAAGTAATATCCAAAAGACATTTGAGAAAAGGTTAAGTAATTATAATTTATAAGGATGTGAAATATTTGTAAAATCAAGGTTCAGAACTAAAGAACTGGAGAGATGTGTTTCTGTGTACAGACACAGTTTATGAAAGAGTCCGGAGAAAGAAATTAAAAAAGCTAGATCAGTTACTGTGTTTAGAAACATGTAAAAGACACAATGTGAAGCTCATATAATGAACTGGGTTAAATACTTTTTTTTGGTTCATTGTACTTGATATAGATGTTTAGAAATGAAATGAAGGGTGTAGCTAGAGAAATGTTCACATAGCTGTTGGTAAACCAGCTGCTGATTTTGTTTCCGACTTTTGTTTCAGTGTTCAGTTAAATATTTAAAGTTATTATTGGCTTAACTATTTGTGTTAGGGTGCAGGTAAAATAAGATTTTCTTCATATTGCTCTATTTTATTCAGATGTTTGAAGTCGTATGGTGAAGAGTTTAATTAATTTTCTAAATAGAATAAAAAAATAAAAAGAAGCTGGTTGAGGTCCAGTGACCTAGACCCCCAGAGAATCTAAGAGTATTGTCAAGAGGAAGATGAGACCAGACACAAACATGCAGATGGAGACCGTTACTGAAGCAAGCTCTCCTAACATCTGAGCAGAGCTACAGGCCTGGTCTCCTCCATGTCATCCTGCACTGATGCAGTAATTCCTGCAGCGAGAGCCCAGACCATGTACACAGACATACCAGGTATGTATTTCTGTATTAAATCAATCTTTTTTGTAACTTTCTAAGAAACAGATCTCAGGATTTTTATCAGCTGTGAGCAATGAGCAAGAATAAACACTTCAAAAATCTGTCACGCATGTCTAAATTCTCACTTCACAATTGAATGAATCAACTGTTGGATGTTCTCATCTCTGCAAATGAGCTGCAGAACAGAACAGAGCTGTCTTCGGTATTTGTGAAGCCTTTCTCACCAGTGACAGCAGGTTGACGGAGGACTCCATGTCCTTGATCTGCATGGCCTGGGAGTCCAGCAGCCTGAGCAAGGTGCTGGCCACGTTGTTGATCTGGTAGGTGACACTGGCTAAAGCCTGGGTGGTCAGAGCCTTGGTCTCCTCCACAGCTTTGGTTGGATCATCCGCCTGTGGCAGCAGTAAGGCATGCAGAAGTCAAAGCATTGCCCACCCAGTGACATTCTCTGCCCAGAGAGGTCTTCACTCACCTGAAGGTAGTTGTTTTCGCAGTAATCTGCCACTCGGAGAAGGTTGCTGTGGTTATCAACCAGGTTCTTCCTGGCAGCCGGAACCTCCTGTAATATCTGAGTTATAACTTCTGAGAAGCTCTTTGGCGCTGTTATCTCTCCCATGGCGATCGCTAAAAAGAAAACAAAAAACACAATGTTTCCTATAGAGGAAACTACCAGACGCTGTTCGGTGAGGATGGAAAGGTTTTGATCATATCAGTGCACGCAGGGAGGTGTTTCTGTCGGTGGGAGAAGGCGGAAAATCCCTGAGGGGAGAGATTTCAGAGCAGCTGTTCTCAGGGCAGGGCCGCTCCATAGACAGGTGACCCCCAGAGAAACAGGAAACAGCTGTCTTCCTTACAAAATACAAACGCGTTTTCATTCTTTAACACAACACAGTTTCAAATAGGTCACGATTTACACAATAAAATGCCGTATCATATCAGAAGTATCTCCGGGCGGCATAAAAAAAAACACCACCTGCGATATTTATGAACTCCACTAGAGGTCAGTATTTTCCCGTAAAAAGTGACTTCTAAATGCCTAAACTTACAGTGGAGATGGGAAAACTTTCGCCTTAGAGATTTCTTCTGTTTTTTTTTTCATGCAGAGAAAGATAAACTTGGTAAAAACAAAATAGTTTTCAAATAATGATACCATTTATTTAGGTAATACTGTTTCACAATGAAAATACATCTGAATTTCCCCACTGATGGGCAATATAGGCTATTCTATTCTATTCTATTCTATTCTATTCTATTCTATTCTATTCTATTCTATTCTATTCACCCCAAACCTAAAAACGGACTATTCCATCCTTGGCAGCAACATCGGCCGTCAAGGGTTTGTGATAACCTCAAATGGACCGTTTATATTTTCCTCTGCAAAATTGTTAGTTCAGACATACTGGGGGGTTGAGCATGGACAGTTGAAGGTCATGCCACAGCATCTCAACTGGATTTAAGTTCAGACTTTGACCAGATGAAAGTCTGGAGTTTTAGCAAGTCAAATTGGAAAGTTTGGTCATTTTTCTGTTGTTTTTACCATTTGGAGTTGGGCTTACTGGAGTTTTTTTTAGTCAATCCTCTACAGTAAGTAGTATTGTAAGTGTGTTTCAAGCTAAAGGCTGAAAAACTGTCTGGACATTCTCCTTCAGGATTTTGTGGTATATAGCACTGATTATTACAGCACGTCCTGAAACTGTGGAGCACCTTCCCGTGACACTGCCACCACCATGTTAGCGATAGTCTGATGTTGTTTTTCTGAAATCCCGTGTTTTAGTTTTTTACAAAAATTATCCATAGATAAATTTTGAAAACAGGAAATATATGCGGGTAGTTTTTGACTCATGTTGTAGAGATACATAGACAGTTGTTATTCAAATGTAAGTAAGGAAAACACAAAATAATGATGTATAAATTTCACTATGTATCATTCATCTGTATTTGTTTTTTCTTCAGAACCTGAATTAGATCAGATTCTAATCCAGTCTATTTTCAGCTTCCAGAAAATGTTACGTTCTCATCACAGCTGTAAAAAAATATTGTTTAGCATTAGTTTAAAGAATGTGTCCCAGTTGCAGTTTTTTACAGGCCTTCCAGTATCAAGTGATGAGTTTCCAGGTAACAACAAAACAACAACAAGGTGTAGGCAGGCCCTTGGTCCAAAATGCAAACAACAAATAAATGATAAGTTGTTTCAACATGCATTTTAATTTCCTACTAATGACATTAATAATGAGGGCATAACTAGAATTCAGTGGTTTAGGAGAAAAGAAATGTTCCGCTTAACTTTTTATCATTATTTATTTAACAGGTTCTACAATCAAACATAGCTATATCTTTAGATTATGAAATGAAGCTTGTCATCCAGCATAACTGGATGGAAACAGCAATACAAAACCGAAGAAAACTATCAAAAAGAAAAGAAAAATATCTCTTCCCAGATAAGGACCTGTATGTAGAGCAGATTCAGCACACGTTAGCGGGTCAAATGTTTCCATTAATACGTAGCTGTTTCCACGACAAATCAAACCCAAACACAGGATATACACACTGGTCAGTAAAACTGAGGCAGCAGTATGAGCTGCTTATGTGGCCTTTTCAATGATGCTGGTATGTGGTTAAGCTTTTTCTACAGGACTGATGGAACAAGGATGCATTATGGGAGCTTGGCCAGCATGTGGCATCATGGGATAAAGTGAAACATGTTCTGGTTTCAGGGGGAAATTGTGGCCCCCAGTTTTGGCCCATGTGTAAATCTAGTATCATCATATACATTTCATGAATCCCTCATTTCTTCATACATTTATCTGACTCCATCCAGCTTGTGTGGATACAGTCAAAGAAATAAAGCAAGAATATTCCTGAAATCTACAAATTCGGTTGCAGCAGTCTTTGACTCTGAAGTTTAGGAACCAGAGCCATAGCTTTGTTTCTAGTTTGCACCATCCGTCCCAACAGAGGTATTTAGAATGAGGGAAATTTACATCAGAAGTTTTCTACATTTGATTTTCACTGTTTTAAAAACATGAATAAAACAAAAAGAAATGTTATCTAATGCTGCGGTCCATGTGGCAGGCGATCAGAACAACCAATTTACTGCCAGGGTGACTGCTTGTGGTCAAATGGGAGGCAAAACTACAACAGAATTTAAACATAGCCTTCATTAGTTTCACTTTTCTTTGCTCAGCTGAGCACCAGGTTGCACAGTTGTAGTCATAGTAAACAAAGAAACCCGGGTAAAGTTTGTCTGTGAAGTTTGCTCCAAATGTCTAGTCGACAGATGGATGAGGGTGTCAGAATAGACTTAGAAAGACGTAGAAAGGTAATCTTCCAGCATACTATCTAAATACACTCCAATTCTTTTGCATTCATCAGAAGGTATATCAGAGCCCCAGTCACATTCATCACTGTGCCAAATACGAAGTCTTGGATACCAAGACTTGTCATTGTATCCAAAACCAGTCATCCGACCACTTTCTTTTCTTGGAATGCTACTGTATGTAAGACCTACACCAACATTTTCATTACCAGAGCTCCTCTCTACCTCAAAGTAGTGACGTCCAGCCAGGCCCTTCCTGCACAGAACCTGTGATTACAGATCAAACCTCTCTGGCCTGGGTGGATAGTAGCACTGTTCCCTGTGCGCTGCCTGCTTTTCATCTTCAGACAGCCAATGGTTGCGGTCGGCTGTGTTTGGGTCCAGCATCAGATCGCAGGCGAAAATTAGACAGTAACTATCATATATCATGGAACATACGGTGGATTACAGCAGCAGAACCACGTTTTTAGCTTCATCAGTACAATTAGTAGATTTGATTAACAGTCAAGATTAAACCACTTTTCAAATTTTTACACTAAATCCCTCCTGCCTTTTGACAAATAAATCTAAGAGAACGTCAGGCCTTGAGAAATCTTCTGTTTCCAGGACTCCGTCCCTGTAGCGCTAGTTGGTTGCCTCTCCATAATTCTCTTCAAGCCGTTAACCAGTACACAGATCTTAGTGGCTTTCTGTCTCATTTCGGTCAGGACCTCATCTGAGAAGAACCAGTGGTCTTTAGAGGGGGGAGTCACCTCGGATTTGAGTTTGTATCTGAGAACACAGACAGTTGGACATCTGGTCGTCAGCTTCTACAGAGGTGATAACAAAACAGATACAATCTGCTACACCTGTTCTAAGAACCTCTCTGTCCAACTCTGACTCATCCAAGACAATTAGAGATAAAAAACAAGCTGATCTGCCTAATGGTGACTTTCCCTACCAGCTTCACCACTGAACTTTCTTCTGCTTTACCTTCTTGAGTGGAAGGAAAATGTTTTTCTGTAATGTCTGCTGAAGGAAATATTCCTATTTTTTGTGAATCTGTGAAAACCTCTTTACAACTTTGTCTTCAGCTCAGCTGCAGATGGATCCAAAATCTTCAGAGGTGTCAGACATATTTTCACAGGGACTGAATTTTCTCTGTTTTCTCCAATAAACTTTGGAGGCCTTTTGTAGGTTCTCACTCAGAGTATCTTAAAATGATGTAAGGCAAGGCAAATTTATTTGTATAGCTCATTTCAGTACAGAGACAATGCAAGTGCTTTACATGATTAAAATATAGGAAAATAAAACAGAATAAAAGCAAGTTGGAATAAAATGTAGAAACAAAATAAAACATGGGAGAATAGAAACTAAAAGCAAACATTCAAAACAGTTGGACTACAAAGTTGAACTAATTATGTTTCAGTAGAATAGTTTAAGTAGAACAGTTGAAGTCAATCCTAAACAAATGTGTTTTTAATCTTGATTTAAAGGAACTCAGGCTTTCCGCACTTTTACAGTTTTCTGGAAGTTTGTTCCAGATAAGTGGAGCATAGGAACTAAATGCTGCTTCTCCGTGTTTGGTTCTGGTTCTAGGTATGCAGAGTAGGCTGGAGCCAGAAGACCTGAGTGGTCTGGAGGGTTGATACACTGATAACAAGTCTGTGATGTATTTAGGTGCTAAGCCATTCAGGGATTTATAGACTAACAGAAGTATTTTAAAGTCTATTCTCTGAGATACAGGGAGCCAGTGTAAGGACTTTAGAACTGGGGTGATGTGCTCTACTTTCTTAGTCTTAGTGAGGACACTAGTCATGTTGGACTGTTTTCAAAGATGAGGTCACCGTAGGATTTGTCAGTTATAGCTTTTTCACTCAGCTTCATGTCACCGCTCCCTTTGACATCTAAGGATGGAATCTTCCTATCACAGCCTGCATGCTGCCTTCAATGCTCTGAAGACTGCTAGGATCTAATTCCTCAGTGTCAAACCCAAAAGAAGGCCTTTGCCCCATAAAGAACGCCTATAACCACGTGTGTTGCCCTATTCTTAATAAGAGCGTGAAGGTGCTGGTTCTCAGCTCCCCAACAAGCCAGGGCCAGCTGTTTGTGTTCAGTTGTGACCTTGTGCTGAAGGGTCTACAGTCGACACTTGTTCAGTATGAAGGAGCCTGAAATACATAACAAACAACAAACCCCTCCTCCACATGTTGTGACCACTCCCAGCCCAGCTGAGGGTCTGAACCACTTATTTTGCAGGTTGGTTGGTCGTACTTTCATACTTCACTCCCACCAAAGCAGGTCCACTGGTGTGCCCAGAAACACCTGTTCGGGACACGCTCCAGCAGGAAAGGTTTAGTCTAACGCAAATTACAACTTTAGTGGTTTTAAACTGTCGAGGTGCCAAAGAACTGAGGATTTAAATGTGTTTTTGACAACAGGAAAATGAGTCTCACTAAAGACTGTTGACTTTGGTGACTTTCGGAGCGTCGGAGTCATGGATGCCATGTTGGATTTAAATGTGAGAGTCCTTTTGGCTGCTCCCTTATGCAAGGGGCTCCACAGCAAGTCATTACAACCTGCACACAGACTTGGCAGAGTTTTTTTTACTGGAAGCCCTTATTGATGCTATCAGGATTCAAACCCAAGTCAGACAGATGTAGCTTCAGATATTCGAATCTTTGCACATGACTCCACTCGTGTTGCACATAATATGGCAATTATAGTGTCTATACTTATGTTTTTAGTGGTGGTGGACACAGTGTAGGTTTTGTTTAGATCAGATGCGGGCAATACTGGCATTCAAGATGACCACCGCAGATTTCACAAGGCGGGAACCGTCCTCCGCTTCGGGTCGGACTGTCGCTTCCACGAAGTCCATTCATTTCTGATAGTGGAAAATTTTAAGGGCATTATCCCATTTATACCATGGTCACTTACGAAAGAAAGAAATATTAAATCAATTAATCCTTTAATGTTTTTTTTCCCTGTTAAAATTCTACATTTTTCACAAGAACCGGCTGAGGGATTTAATATCTCACATTGTGACACTTTGCCAGGGTAAAAAGCAGCAACTGTATTATTGTTACCAGCTAACGTTTGAGCCAGTGCAATAATTTAGAAGAATCAGACTATTAGACCGGAACTTTTTTACAAGTGTCCTAACACTAACCCTTTTTAACGGACACCCTGCAGCCAATCAGAATCGAGTATTCACCCAGACCATGGTATAAAAGACAATTTACAAGACCATTGTGAACTACTTGAAAGTCTAAGAATATTTGTGATGCTATAATGTATGCCATTATATGGTCATTTTGAACACTGCAAACTCAGGGAGGAGAACAATCGTTGGCCTCTACATGGCTGATATCAAGCTGTTGGCCAAGAATAGGTAAACCATTGACTTACCTCACTAGAATACACAACAAAGTCCAGTGGACATTTGAAATGAAGGAAGCAGATACAATTCCAGCAAACGATAGGTAGACACTGGTGGAGGGAGACCTGGGATGTTTGACATACAGTTTAAAATCCTGAGGAAGTTTGCGGAACCTCCTCAGTTTGAAGAAAATTGGAAGTAATCGCAGAACTGTTTTTTCTCTCTCATTATCCTGCTATTTAGCAAATAGATATTTTAACTGATCAAAAACTGAAAAGGTTTAGGCTGCTTTAATTTATGACACTGAGGGAATTTTTTTTGTGTCCTTTCATACTTTTCCACTTTTGCCTGGCTACGTTTCTCTAAAGCATGTTGAGGACAGTACTTCTCCTTATTTATTCATTTTATCGTCTTTAAGTGACGAACCCATTGGAATCGCAGCTCTTACAATTGAGCTGTGAGTGAGTCGTACCCCCGGCAGATTGAAAGTAATCTTTGAAGTTGACCAGCATGTTTCTTGTGACTAGAAGTAATGCTGATATTTTGGAGTGGCCCAGCCAGAACCCTGGCTTGAGTCTGTAAAAGATTCTGTGAAGGAAATTCAAGGTTAGAGTAAAGGGCCTTCCAAGCTCAAAAACGGGGAGCTCATCACCAAAGAAAAATTGTCAAGATACCCGTGGAAACATACAAAATGCTGCTCAGCAAATATAATAGGGCGTAACTGCTGTAATGCAAATACAGATTTTTACAGTGATTACATTCGGTTTGGTTCATTTGTAGGCTATAGTGGAGATTTACAAATGTCTTCTCAAGGCACTTTACGAGACAAACATTTGGCAACAGAGACCAGAAGTGCCGAGCTCACAGAGACTGATCCAAAGCCACTTACAGCTGGAATTGCTGCAAGAGGTGACTCTACAAAGTATTGACTTTAGTGGAGGTCAGCAGTCATGGACGTTGAAGTTTTCTGTTATTTTGTCCTATTTGGTGTTTGCCTCCCTATAAAATAAATAATCCATCTTGAAAGATGTAGGCATGATCTGTAAATGAAATGGTGAAAACGCTGACACAATCCAGTTTCATTCCAGGTTGTGAGGCAACAAAACATGAAAGATGCCAAAGAGGGTTAAAACCTTTGCAAGGCACTGCAAACTACAAGTAAGCCTTTGATAAGCTATCTTCTGACCTCATCTAGCTTTCCTCTGCACTCCAAGTTATTTCCCATCTGTCACGTTTTTCTACGCTCAGGAGTTTGAAAAAGTTGTAGCGTGTTCAATAATAATCCTGACCTTTATGTTCGTCCTGCATCAGGTGTTCAGATAGTTTATCAGTGGACTTGTACACACTAAAGATTAGTGGTAATTATACCCACGTGCGGCGTGCACGTTCGCTCAGCACAATGTTATTTTCTAGCCTGGTTCAGACAGCTGGACCCGAACAAGTGTGAAACCCGCCCCTGAGTTCAGAAATGAGAGCTCCATTCATAGTAAAGTACAACTCATTAGGAAGGTTTGAAGGACACATCCAAAGAAGACTGTAAATAGCTGACAAACTTTGAGGTAACTCAGCCTTGATGATTAGCCTTATTGAAACTGCAACAAAATGAGGCAATGCAATATTTCTCTTTGATATCATTGAGATGAGAGTACATGTTATGATATGCCCTGTCCATCCATTGGTTGTTCCCAAACAGCTATGGATGAATTATTCTAGTCCATCAGAACGGTGTACGGACAAAACCTCGCAGATGCAGAAGATAGGGAAATACTTTCTGCTGCACATTTTTAGTGATTTAGTTCACAAAGGTAATAAAACCCAGATGAGTTTTATTGTGGCCCAAAATTGCAGAAATGGTTCCTGGTGGCACTCTTGAAAGGAAACAGGTCAAAGTGAGAGGAAAATAAGTTTTCCTTTAAGCTAAAGAACATATGGTACTGACAAAACACATTAAAACCAAAAACTCGGGAAAAGGCGCAGACTTCCTCTAAATGTACAAGTGACTTTTAAAATTCCTCTGCTTCCTTGGGCCAGATATTTTCAGCAACACTAATGTGTACCATGGGACATTTCAACAGGACTGGAGTTAAAACAAACACTGTCAACAGACAATGGAGCTGGTAAAAGCACTTACAAAAGGAAAAGCAAAGACAATGAATGAATTGTAAAACAAAAAAATTGTGAGGTGTTCGTTTTAAAACGTGCAACACAGGGAGCATACAGAGCTAGTTCAGATGATGTGCTAAGTCATATGACCACCGGCTCAAAACTAGCAGAGCTTTGGTGTGAGTACATCTGCAGGGACAGTGAGGTCCCTGAAAGCTTTTCAGAGAAAATCCAAATGACAAAAAGACAAAGAAACCTCATTGGTCCAAGGACAGATTGACGTTCTGTAGGAAGTACCAGGAACAAAACTGGTGCAAAGTGTTTTTACTTATAAATCCTCCTTCTGATTGCCTGGGTCTTGGGTGAAGAAATTACTCCTACCGTCAGTCTGTTGTTGTGCCAATATGGAACAACCCTGATGCAATCCATGTGTGGAGTTGTTTTTCATCCCAAGCCAGTTGATATGCAGTAAAATCTGACTCTGCCATGAATACAAATCTGGATAAAAACATGCCCCAACTAAGTCCAACTATTCATCTAAGTATTTTCCAGAATGAGGGAGCACTGCAATACAAGGCCACAGTCTTACAAGAATGGCTCTAGGCCAAGACGTTGGCCGGAGTTGTCACCAGAGAACATTTGATGACCTGTAATAAAGTGTCTGGATAAGCATCAGCAAATGGTGGCAAATAAAAAATCTGCCAATTATAAAAGGACAAATAGCAGTCGCCATCAGTCAGGATTTGGCTCAGAGGTTCATGTTCGGCACATTAGAATAAGCTGCATGAGTTATACACAATAAACAAACAAACTGTGTTCTTTAACACACCCTCAGTTAAAATATGGACCAATTCAGGACTGGTTTGATTTAATGCAAACATTAAAGCTCAATCAATAGTTTATCATTTTTCTGTATGCTAAAGGAAAAACAAAACCCAACCGCATTTATCTATGATAAAAACCAAATTAGTAGAAGAAATATTCAAGAGACGGATAAACACACCAGTCCATCACAGAGACCCACAGGACAATCAATCATGCACACACAACCTTGCAGTCTTATTTTTGGACTGTGGGAGGAACTTGGAGAGAACCCTCACATGCACTGGGAGACCATGCAGAAAGTCCCCAGGTCAGGACTGTCCCACTGCCAGGCAGCAGTGCTACCATCCATGGCACTGTGCAGCCAGCATCCTAGCTCTTCAAACACTTTTTAATATCAGTCAAACAGAACTAGATTAAATGCAACAAACAATTTTCAAACTTTATTTTCATTTATTGATGAGAAAGCTATTCAAACATTTTTCATGAAAATGCTTTATCGTAACAGGAGTTCAGCATTTTAATAGCTTAATGTGAAAGCTGTGTAGTGGTCAGGTGATTCAGTTCACCTGCTGGCAGCTCTTCCAATATTCACAGAGAGGGTGTGAGGAGTCTCTGAGAAATTTCAGAGCCTGATTCCTGTAGCGGCTCTGGAACAGAGCCTGTAGAGAAGAGGTGGGACACCCTAATAATATCCCTTTCAGCTCCCCTGTCTATCCTCTGCAGGACCCTCTTGTTCTGCCTTGCATCGGCAGTCCCCAGCTGAGATGCAGAACATCAGCACAATCCCCCCCCAACAGGGCTAGATTATTGGTTTCACCATTTTAGGTTTGGATTATAACCCCTAAAAAAGATGTTAGTGTCTGACATTAAAGCTAGCGTGGGTTGAAAAGAATGACCCATTATCTGGATCACCGAATAATCAATTATTGAACTAAATTGAATGATCCAGAAGACAAACAGCCGATGTTGATGAAATTAAAAGGAAGGATATCCATTCTCTCTGGGTTCAGTTGATGAGGCCATTTCTTTGGAGACGTGACATCCTGCTCATGGGGAAGCTCGCACTCATATGCATTTAGCTTTTAAGGTCCCGTCCCTTCCTGCTTCTCTGTCAGTTGCCAGTAAAATCAGGACATATTTCAAAATGATGTGTTGGCAAGAATGGATAACAATCAACTAAACCTTAAGAAGGAAGGATGTGTCAAGATCCTTAAATCACTCAAAACCATAGTTTAAAACAGTGGTCCCTAATCATTTTTCTACCATAGACTAGTTTTATGTCAGACATTTTCATGGATCTACATTTAAGGTGTGGTGGATTATCCAAAAAAAATAAATAATACGACCGGCACAAAAAAGGAGGCATTGTCTAAAAATCACAATAATACTCAAAAGATATTCACTAATATAAAGTGCATGAAAATACAACTCGATATAATAATCTTTCTAGAATTGTGCTGCTCAAAGTGGCTGTATGTTGGAGTAGCCCTGTTGTTTTTATTCTGCAGATCTTTTTAAGGAACTTCAATTCCTCCTTTTCTGTGGATCAAAAATATCTTTTTTTCCCTGAACTGGTGTTGGAAACTGTGCTGCTTAAAGGATTTTTGCTGGGATATTTTCATTTTTGGAACATTTGTTATGATCTACAAGCAACCAGGGCCCCGTGTCAGAAAGCTGGGTTAGTGGATGTTCAGAGTAGTTTTTGGGGTAAATTTCTACATATCCTGGATTTTCCATTTCAGAAAGCTCAGAAGCCTTTACTCTGAGTCAAATTATGACAACAAATTACTTTGTGAAACAACCCTGCTACCGAGTAAATTTGTTTGGGCTAACCCTGAGTTTTTCCTACTTCTAAGCTGCAAGGAAGTGTTGGAAAAGGCATGTCCTTTTCTGGAGCAGGCTGCATGCTGGCCTGCAAATACTCCACAGAAATCTTTGTCGGGAGAGGCTGATCAGACCATGAATAAATGTCTTATAATTTCTGGATTTATATATTTTCAGTTTTTCACCACTGTCTATGATTTAACTTAATATTCTCAGCCCACATATTGGTTTTCCAACACAAGGGGACGCTTTCAGTTATGAACAATTTCTTTGTGCTGCTCTTCGTTTTTATGCCAACAGCAGCTTTTAATAACATAGGAGATGCAAAAAATCTGTATGTTGCACTGCCAGAAATGTTACCGTTGCACTCAGTTATAGTAGAGTTTAATGGTGTTCTATAATGTGAGACCCACAAGATGAATAAAAGAACTACACAGAATGAAAGCAATAATTTATTCTGTATCAAATTTTGAGACATCCAGCCCTAATTTTCTATTCACATAGTTTTCCCCCCCCAACACTGTTAGGGCTATGACACATTACATCACTTAAATAACAGCACCTTACTTCAACTTAAAATGTAAATATAGTGTATATGATTGATGTAGAGGTTGGCACAAATTATACACCTTCAAGAAAATATGTATCACTCATTTTTAGAAGGATGGGTGAAGCCAAATTCTGCCAAAAAGATAAATGAATGATATTCACGTGTGTTGATTATAGCTAATGCTTTAGTTGATTAAGGTTAAACATAAGAATAACTTATAAACATAACCATACCAGATTAAACTGTATTTGTATACTTCATCTGGATTTGCTGCCAATTACTTTTTATGCCTGCCGGATTGCACCTAGACACGCAATCAATGTTCAACCCCCTTCCCCCACCCCGTTGGGCTTGAATGAGTGTAGTGTGAGAATACAGCTTTAATTATCTGTTAAATGACTCTCATATCACTCACAAATTGACTTTTTAGTAATTCCCTGCCGCTAACTCACTTTTGCTGCAGCAACAGCCTTATTTCTTTTTGTTACTTATGGTTTAATATTCTCCATATGACTTTATTAAGGATCTCTAATTCCACTACATCCCCAAATGAGCTGAAAAGAAGTGGCCAAGGATGCAGAGCAGGAGCAAGAAGAGAGAGAAGAAAATTTAAGCCATCTCTTGCATCGATTATTATGGGCAATGTGAGATATTTTGGAAATAAATTGGAGGAACTCCAAGCCTTAATGAGGACCAAGCCAGAATATCAGGAATGCAGTACTATGTGTTTCACTGACACATAGCTGCAGGATCACATCCACAACTGCAGTGTCTCTCTGCCAGGCTTTCTGACCATATGAGCAGTCAGAGATTTAAAAAAGAGTGGAAAGAGCAAAGGTGGTGGATTAGAGGTGCTGGTAAACAACAGATGGTGTCATTCAGGACATGTCACCGTGAAGTCTCATGTTAGCAGTGAGTTTTTGTCCATATTATTTACACAGAAAGTTCACCATAGACTGTTATTTTGGCAACAGTCTATGTTCCACCATTAGCTGCTGCCAACACTGCATGTGATGTCATCAGCTCAGTTGTGGATAAGCTACAGACACAACACCCAAATGCCTGTGTGGCAATATCTGGTTATTTTAATCATGCTTCACTCTCTGTTACACTTTTCAACAGTTTGTCATCTGCTCTAATAGAAAAAACACAACTGGATTTGTTTTATGGAAATGTCAAAGACTCATTCATCTCTAAGGCAAGACCTCCTCTTGGCAAATCGGATCACAATCTTGTTTTTCTCTGATCAGAATATAGGTTTATTTTTCAAGGCAACCTGCGGTAAAGATAACGGTGAGAAAATGGTCATAGGAAGCTGAGGAAGCCCTTAAGAGTTGGTTTGAGGGTTTGAGGCAACAGACTGGGATGCACTGTGCCAGCCACATAGAGAGGACATCAATGACATGACTGAGTGTGTGACTGACTATATACATTTCTGTGTGGATAACACCACCCCCACCAGAACAGAGAGATTCTTCCCCAACAACAAACCCTGGATCACCAGTGACCTGAAGGAACTGCTTAATGTGAAAAAAAGAGCCTTCAGGAAGAGTGACAAGGACTTACTGAGGTGTATACAGAAGAAACTTGAAGTCAAGATAGGAGAAAGCAATGAGGTGTACAGGAAGAGGGTGGATAAAAGAAAAATATCATAGAGGTGTGGTCAGGGATGAAGAAGATCACAGGGTTCAACAGAAGGATGATCTGACAGATGTAGGTCTGGAGAGAGCCAATGAGCTGAACACATTCCTCAACAGGTTCAGTTCACGATGAAGCTTGGCATCCTCCACTCCTGCCTACAGCCAAACAAACACCACACCCTCCTTTGACACAAAACTTCCATGTCACACCTCAGATGTTTTACCTTCTGCCTCAACCACAGACCCTTCTACTTCTGCATGTTTGTTCTTAACAGAAGATGTTTCGTTTCCCTTGCTGCCCCTTCCCATTTTCTGTCTCTAGAACACTGCAAAAAAGGGAACTAAAAGTAAGATCAACTTTCTTGAAATGAAATTATTTCAAGTGCAGTATTTCTAATTATCTTATGAAATGAAAACACTCATTCATTTGGCAGATGATGTTATTTATATGCTCAATTTCAGGGCAAATGCCCTCATTTCAAGAAAGTGTTACTTACTTTTAGTTCCTTTTTGCAGTGAAGTCAAGTGAAGAGGCAGCTGGAAAGACTGAACCGGAATAAGGCTGCTGGTTCGAATGGTGTCTACTCCAGAGTTCTGAAGGCATGTGCAGAGCAGCTCTCTGGGATACTACAGCACCTCGTCAACTTTAGTCTGACCAAGGAGAAGGTTCTGGTGTTGTGGAAGACCTCCTGCGTTGTTCTGGTACCAAAGAAAACTCACCCATCAGTCTACAATAACTTTAGACCTGTTCAACTGACATCCCAAATCAGGAAGGTCCTAGTTAGACTCCTGTTGGCCCACCTGAGTAAGCAGACGAGTAGCTATCAGGACCTCCTGCAGTTCGCTTATCGCCTTGGAGTTGGAGTTGAAGATGCCATCATACACCTGCTTCAACAAACCCGCTGTCATTTAGACAAGGCCAACAGCACTGACGATCATGTTCATTGATTTTTCCATTGTAGTTAAAACAATTCAGCATGATTTACTGTCAGAAACTTCAGAACACTCAGGCAGAGGCCTCAACAATCACCCGGATCAGAGACTACCTGACAAACAGGCCACAGTTTGTGAGACTGAAGGGTTGTGTGTCTGTACTCTCACCATTCCTTTTCACTCTTCACACCTCAAACTTCCAACACAAGACATACTCCTGTAATCTGCAGAAATAGCTGCAATCATTGGATGCATCAGATATAGTGAACAAGCTAAGTATAATGAGCTGGTGGACCTCTTTATGACATTATGTGGAAACAATCATCTCATTCTGAATGTGGATAAAACAAAGGAGAGGATTGTAGAATTAGTACCCGGACTATTACCACCCAGGGAGAAGAGGTGGAGGTGGTGGAGGAGTAGAAATACCTTGGTGTTCACCTGAACAACAAACTGGACCGGATATACAACTGTTAAGCTGTCTACAAAAAGGGACAGAGCAGACTGTACTTCCTGAGGAAGCTTAGGACCTTCAAGGTTGGCAGCGAGCTGGTACATGTCTTCTATATGTCTGTTGTGGATAGTGTGATCTCTGCCATCATCTGTTGGGGTAGCCGCATCAGAACAACTTACTTAAAGAAACCCAGCAAGCTTATAAAGAAGGCCGGCTCTGAAGGATTCTTCATACAATAAAGAACATTATGGACAAGCCTATTCATCCTCTTCATCAGACTATTGTACAACAACAAAGTTTCTTCCATCAGAGGCTTCTCCAGATCAGCTGTAAGACAGACCGGTTCCTTCCTCCCTGCTGCCATCACCATTTACAACAATAACAGCAGATTTGTTGCAGCAAAGAAAAGCTGCAGGTTCTGACCCTTTTTTCAGAGCTATCATGCAGAAAAATTAATCAAAGAAACAGCACCGATCTTGTCTTTAATTGACATGATTGAATACTTTGTCAAATAAGATAAAGATTTTAAAAAGAGAAGAATCGTGGCATTTTAACTCCCATATTTGCAAAATAATATGTTGGCCAATTGACGTTGTCAGGATGCAGCTTGTAGGCTGCATGCTGAGCCTCCCTTCCTCTCTCTCTTCCCTGCAGAGCCTGATTGGTTCCACCTGTCAGGCTGCAATTGTCACTGATTTGTTTCCACCTGTTGTCACCTCTATGTATACCCACCTCAGTCTGTTCTCATTGCCAGTCCGTAGTGTTCAATTCCTGCTCAGTCTAAGCCAGAAATCCTGTGTCAGCTCTGTTTTTGCTCTGTCAGCCAGAAGACTTAGCTCAGCTCTATTTTTGCTTAGTCACTGCCAGAAGACTCTACTTCAGCTCTGTTCCAGCTCACCCTCGGCCAGAGACTCCGTTCCAGCCCAGCCCAGCCTCAGCCCAAGACTCTGTTCCAGCTAAGTCACAGCCAGAGACTCCGTTCCTACTCAGCCCGCAGTATTGGGTTCGCCGGCTCCGGTGTTCTGCTGTGGTCTCTGTCTTCAGCTCCTGTGCTCCGTCCTGGTCTCAAGTTCTCAACTCCTGATGAGCTGTCCCGGTTTCAAGTTCTCGACTCCTGGGTTCCGTCCTGGTTTCAAGTTCTCGGCTCCTGTGTTCCGTCCTGGTCTCAAGTTCTCGGCTCCTGCGTTCCATCCTGGTCTCAAGTCATCGGCTCCAGTGTTCCTTCCTGGTCAGACTCTCCACACTACTCCTGCCGGCCAGCTTCTGCACCCTACATCCCTGTCTGGTAAAGACTCTGGGTCCTCTCGTCATCCATCATCCACACTGTTCAATAAAATCATTTTAAAGAACTAGTTCTGTGTGTGCGTGCTGTGTCCGGGTGCATCCCAGAAAAATACCATGACAGACGTAATTTAGAGTTCATGGCTCTATGGTCATCAAAAATGTGCAGCAAGTGAATGCTTCAGCCCAATTGTCTAAGACTTCAACTTTCAGCATCCGAGAGTCATCACATCCACAACTGCAGCATCTCTCAGCCAGGCTGTCTGACCATACGAGCAGTCAGAGATTTAAAGAAGAGTGGAAAGAGCAAAGGTGGTGGATTAGCGGTCATTCAGCATTACTCCATGTTTCTGACTTTGCCACAACAGTTTAAACGACTACCATCATGGTAACAGGACGGATAAAACTTACAGCAATTACACATTTTTAATCTTAATTGCGTTTCAGTCCAATTTTTGTTTTCTGATGACCAAATTTGTGAATGATGCAATGACTTAGATATAAAGTATATTCTTAGACATCATTCTGAAGCTAAACATGTCACATGTACAGGAACTAGTTTATGTGGTAGCTGTGAACATTACAGAATGTTAAGGTGGTGAACTACAAAGATTAAGGAATTGATTTCAACTCAGTGAGTGGATTTTAAAACTAGTTGTAAGTATAAACTGGAACAACACTGACCAGGTTTTCTGAAACAAGTTTAGATGAGACAGGGTGATGTGCATATCTCTGTGTTAACTGAAAGTCCTTCTGCAAAGAATAACTTGGTAGGATGATGGTATCCTTTGGAGGATAGTTGGATCTAATGTTTCTTTTTTTGGAATTCAGCATCTTCCATATTCCCAGGGTTTTGCAAAGGTAAGGACATTTTGTTGCGTTGGGATAAATTGTGATGAAACTGGGAAACAACACCAGATGGAAAAGGATGAAGTAATTTTACCTGTTGACGAAGAAACTGCAGTACAGCAAAGTTAGCATTTGATTTATTGCATGGACTATATTTTCTCTACAGACAAAAAGCCTTCTGGTGTCGCCATCCACCAGCGTGCAACGTGCAGAAGTTGGAGGAGATTGGATGTGGATGTAGACTGGCCCTGCCTCTCCACACTTCACAGATTTCTATTAAGGGAAAAGCCAAATGCTATTATAATGGCAGAGACTGCAGGAAAACTGTGATGATTGTGTGTAAACACACACACACACACACACACACACACACACACACACACACACACACACACACACAGAAAGCAGTTAAATTTCACTGAGAATAGCTAAAAGCAATTGTGATCCTAATCTCCACTTGTCTCCAGCCACCTGCTGCCCCACACTTGAACAGGTTTCTGTTTCTGAGCAACAGGTTTCCAGAAGCTGCTTATAGAGGCTGTTATAGCTTTATATCCCCACCCAAAGTAATGTATTTCAAAATAACATAAACATTGTCTACAGCCCTAAATTAACCTAATTAAAATGCATTCGCAAACACATTTGTGATTAGAAGAAGCCTTTTATCTCCACTCTCTCCTCCTCTCAATTACTACATTAGAGGGCACAATCTTTTTATCTACACGACTTGGCTATATTCTGTCAATAAGTAGTCAGATGCACATGTTAGTCATGGGTGGATGTTTGCGTGGAAAACAAGTGTGACAATAAGAACATCCAGTCTTTCATAAACCGTCTGCTATCTCTTTAAATAAATATCAGCTATATGGCTCTGCAGATAAACATGTTCACATCTAGCGGTCTGATGGAGGCAGAACTACAGGAAGGCATGGTGCAATTTTCCAGTGATTCAAACAAAGCTCAACTGCACCATGTGCTGATGCATCACTCTGTGGCAATTATGACTCTTTCTGCTGTGACCAGAAAAAGCATGATCAGTAATCACACTCATACAGTTATCTCACCAGTTTATGCTGATGTTTTCAATTATAACTTACTCTTGGCAAGTTGTGGAGCAGTGTGGTTAGTGTTTGATGACCTCAGCAATAAGATTTTATCCAATCCATTCTGCCTTCTGCAACAAACATTTGACGTTTCTTTCTCCAAAGTTTTATTGGACCATTTCAGGGGGTCAATACAGATTGGGTTTTGCTAACATATTTTATTTTCCAATGGATTCCAATGCAATAAGAAATAGCTTGCAATATAGTTATAGTATATTTGGAATGGCTAGCTTTAATTAACTGAAATTCTAAAGATAAAAGAACAAGATATTTGTCCATTGAAGCCATTTCTCTGTTAATTTTGTTAAAGGTGTATCTGAAAACTAAGGCAAGCATTTTGGCTCAATAAAACATCAGAGATTGTAAAGTTAGTGCCAGATTAGGCTGTTCAAGGCCACATACTGACTTAGAACTCTGCTGCTCTGTAGAGCTTAGGAGGGCAAAAACAATAGTTTAAAATACACCATGTAAAGTATAATGATATCAAGACCTCAGAAGTTCACCTTCCACCAGGACAACAATCCTAAACATATAGCCAGAGCTAAAAGCAGTGCTTTAGATCAAAGCATATGCTAGAATGGCCCAGTCAAAGCCTAGACTTAAAACCAAATCCAATTGAAAGAAAATTGGTCTTTACATACCAATTTACATAAGATTTTTTTATGGAATTATCAAACATTTCAGTCTCTAATTATGCAAAGCTGGTCGAGAGACAGCCCAAAAGCCTTGCAGCTGCAACAGAAAGGTGGTTTTATAGTGTTGATGACGTTTTGCAAGTCACTGTGAATGACTGCACTTGTTGTGGCAGTGACCTCTCCTGTAAACTGTTTTCTTCATGCCCTTTAATACACTCCACTTTTTAATGTCTGCCACTGACTCTAGAACCTGCCCCCCCCCCACACACACACACATAGAGCAACCATATAATAAAGCTCAGGAAGTTCTGTTATAAACTTTTATTTTTGGTGTACCTCTCAAAGATAATCAAACCCCCAAACAACTTTCTGGAGCCACTCCCTAATATCAGAAGCTCTGTTAGTATTGCACATACCCAAAACACTGCATTGTAATGGTGAAATCATAAAAAATACAACCAGAAAACAGCACTTAGATAAAGGTAATGACCACTTGAATCTGAACTTAAAAGTCCTCCTTGTCCACCAGACATTTGTCTGATGATACAGATGTCCAAAATAAGAATAATTGCTGGATTTGGAATTCAAGGCCCATAGTTAAGACTGTAAACTTTAGTGATGCATGTCTCCTCCATAACTGTATACACAAGACTGACTCATTGCAGTATGATACTTGATACTTCCTGTCTTACTTTGTAATAGACCCATGATGGCTTTGATCTGAGAGAAACTCATCTTATCTTCCTCTAAGTCTCTCACTGATGCTTCATGTTCTAGGAATATATTCAGATGGCTCCCTCTCTCAGGGTTTCAGTGGACAGTGCCAACAATTTACGATCAAAAGCTGCTCAGAGGATTTGTTTGCTTAATAAATATGGCAAAAAAGATCCTTTCTCATTTCAGGAAAACGAAGCTGATTTGTGAAGACCCAGATAAAGCTTTGGTCAGCTAACAAAGTTGTTCCTAGCACTTCCTTGAAGTACTGGAGTCTTCACCTCGCCAGATCCTTGATCCTCTCCATGCACTTTGGGAGTCGGTGAGGTTGTGGCACAAACCTTTGGATCTCATTTCAGGAAAAATAGAATAGAAGGTCCTAATGAGCAATATCCTTGTGCCTTAATAAAGTGCCCATGCACCAGTGTTTATGCACCCCAATTATGTAGGCCAATTAAAAGCATGCACAGAAATGAAGCCTGTTGTCTACTACAGAACATAGTTTACATTCTTATAGCAGATTGAAAACATACCAAACTAAGGACATCATTGACAGTAATGCTTATTTTACAGACAGTCTTTTTTCATCTATTAAAGCATCAAACCCAACAACTAAGTCAGGTTTTGGTTCTTGTCAACCACCTGAGCCTTTAACAGCAGTGAACAAATGTTGTTGTGTCTTGCCAAAATGGCGATTGCCCAACGACATCCAAAATAAGAAAATGTTTTCTCTCCCTTCCATAGATCAGTACCAGTTTCCCTTTTGCCCAAACTGCCCCACAATTTATGTGATAATCATTAGACTACACAAAGTGCCCATTCATCATCTAATAATCATCATCAAATAAAGAGGCACCTAAGCTCTGTGGACAGACAGCTTTTTTTTGCAATGACCTTTGTTCACTTGTCCTCCTTGGAGAGGATATCAGTTACTGTCTGCTGGACAACAGTCAAGTATGCAGTCCTCCTCAATGATTGTGTTGGCCACAACCTGAATGGCATGGCATTGCTTTACTAAAAATTCTTATAAATTGCAATAAATCATTAATGCTTGGAATATACTTCTCTGTGTGAAATCAGTTTGTAGATACTCACGGTACAATTTATTGGTTTGCTGGGACAGAGTTGGTCCCCTTTTTGCTTGTGCAACTTTTCCTACAATGCCTCAATTTTCAATCATATAATATGACATTATGTGAACAACTAGCTTCTTTAGCAGTGAGCTTTTGCGACTTAGTGTCAATTATTTTCTGCTGGACAACTGGGAAGTCATAATAATAATAATAATAATAATAATAATAATAATAATAATAATAATAATAATAATAATTATTATTATTATTATTATTATTATTGGGCTGCACAGTGGCGCAGTGGGTAGCGCTGTTGCCTTGCAGCAAGAAGGTCCTGGGTTTGAGTACACCCCTGGGTCTTTCTGCATGGAGTTTGCATGTTCTCCCTGTGCATGCGTGGGTTCTCTCCAGGTACTCCGGCTTCCTCCCACAGTCCAAAAACATGACTGTTAGGTTAATTGGCTTCTCCAAATTGTCCTTAGGTGTGAGTGTGTGCATGAATGGTTGTTTGTCCTGTTTGTCTCTGTGTTGCCCTGCGACAGACTGGCGACCTGTCCAGGGTGTACCCCACCTATCGCCCTGTGAACGCTGGAGATAGGCACCAGCAACCCCCGCGACCCCATGAGGGATAAAGCGGTTCGGAAAATGGATGGATATTATTATAATTATAATAATAATTTTTATTTAACAGCGCCTTTCTGGACACTCAAGGTCACTTTACAGAAAATAAAAATGAAAATACAAAAATACAAATACAGGAACATAAAATGGGGAGGGACAAGAGCAATGCATTTACAAATAAGCGAGCTGGAACAGATGGGTTTTGAATCTGGTTTTGAATAAGGGGAGAGTGTCAATGCTGCAGAGGTCAGGGGGGAGTGAGTTCCAGAGCTGGGGAGCAGAGCGGCTGAAGGCTCTGCTCCCCATGGCGATGAGTCGAGCTGGGGGTACACTGAGGTGGATGGAGTAGGAGGATCTAAGGGAGCGGGAAGAGGTGGCAATGTGAAGGAGGTCTGACAGATATGAAGGAGCAAGGTGATGGATGGCTTTGAAAGTATATAGAAGGATTTTAAATCGTATTCTAAATTGAACTGGGGGCCAATGGAGTTGCTAAGGGACAGGGGTAATATGGTGAAAAGAGGGGGTTCTGGTGATGACACGAGCTGCTGAGTTCTGGAGAAGTTGGAGTTTATGGAGGGATTTATGAGGGAGGGCAAAAAGAAGAGAATTACAATAATCAAACGGGAGGTAATGAGACTGTGGATAAGGACAGAGGCGGTGCGCGTGGTTAGGGAAGTCATCAGTCTTATTCAATGATTGTGTCATACCATCATATTTCTGTTTCTAAGATCCTTTTCAAAAAGCTTTATAATGCACCATTAATGCTTGAAATCTATCACTGTGTGTGAATTTAATCTGTTTACTCTCACTAGTTTGGTGTTCGGTGCACGTTCCTATTACCAGGCTGGACCACCCTTTGCTTCTCCAATGTACTCTACCACACCTTTTTCCTTCCACCTAACTTTCCACTACTAAGTGTGGACTTTGTTAACTACCAGCTTCTTTATTTATAGTGTGCTCTTCTTGTGGACAGTGTCAATGACCAATGGAGCAACCGAACAAGCAATACTTTTTCCAGTAATTGTGTAGGTTGTACAATCACCATAACAAGATATCTGTTTAAAAAAAAATTCACCAAATGTGTTTTCATTAGCTCTGTGAGCCACAATAATTAAGAATAACAGAAAGAAACTTGAGTGAGAATACATGTTTTTTAATAAATAAACGTTTTAAAGGTGCATAGCGCAAGTTTTGAAGTTAAATATTGTTTATTTTCTTTCACATGCATATCCTTATAATTACCCAATGTGTAAAATTAGTTATCTTCGATTTACCTGGAGTTGCCTCTACAGCCTCCATTAGTCAGTTCATGAGAGAGTGGCTGCATCCAAAAACGTCTTTTGGGTAAGTCTCTCTTTAGCCAAAGCAGAAGTGCGTCAGCGGTCGCCATGATAAGTGCTGTCTGAATAGTGCAGTCAGTAAGGAAGGAGTTAGGAAAAGGAGCCTGTATGCTTCCTCTTATAGTTCCTTCAGCATCTGAACCTTGTGATTTCACTTTCCAGCACTAAGGCACTATAAGGAATCCCACAATCCTTTGCGTGACATGATGTATCAGCACAGCCTGCGTCACAGAAATTAATGGAGTTGTGCGGAGAGAAGTGGGCGTGCACTTTGTAGTTCTATTTTAAAAGGCTGTAGACCCAGATTTGACTAGACTCGTCCATGTACATTTCCATCATGTAATGACATATGAGTTAAAGGTTGTCTGAAATCGGCGCCGCAGTCCGACGCTCCTTTCCTGCCCACGGCAGAGTTCTTACTGTTGACCCCATGAAAAATCAAGGAACAAGAGCTAGGAACTATTATTAGATGTTTTTGGATAGAGCCAGGGATTCGGGCCGAATCTTCTGGTTGTGTGCGAGTGTTTGTTTTGGCTCTGTCTATACGTAGTGCACAAGAGGCTCAGCTGCAGAAGTCTGCCTCACATCACGTCAGACCTAGCGGGCGAAAGGGGGAGGTGGGCACAGAGAGCTGAGCTCGAGGAGAGATGGAAGTTGAAAAGCAGACACACAATAGCTTACAGACTGCAAACATCGGGGACGCGTGGTGCCGGTGCTGCCCCGCATAGATAATTTATAGAGTAAATGCCGGCGTAAGTGAGCGGCATGTTCAACTGCTTAAACCACCAGAGTTGAAGTGTGGGACTGTGCGACTGAAGTTCCACAGATGTGTGAGACATTTTCGCTTGTCCAACCTAAACTCACCCATCTAAATCCCGTCCAGTCACAGTACAGTAGTCGAACACCCCTTGCGAAAAAAGTTCTGCCCAGACATTGTGTCGAGAACATGCGGGCAGACCCTCCAAGACAGGACCGGAAGAATGAAATCACATCATTCGCTGTGGGAGCGAGAACAAATGTCTTGTTTCTCGTGGAGTATGTAGTAGCTTTTGAATGCCCCTTTAAAGCTAGAGTAGGCAATTTTCTTTTCAGAAAAGTAAATAAGAAACGCCTGATTCCATTTTGAATAACTACGCATGTGCACGACCATCTTACCTGCTCTTCTTCTCCTCAGGGGGATCGCGTGAAAAAAATCTCCCAAATCCACTCTGGTCTTATTTCTTTCTTGTGAGGCCTTCCTCTTGTCAGAAACTTGTAAGCCATTTTCAAAGTATTTTAGTGAGAGTAGTGTATACTTTCAGATCTGTTTTTTTTTTATTCCTTTTTGTGAATACTTAATATATTTACTAGTCTTAGGATCGAAGGACCATTTCACCCATCCATCCATCCATCCATCCATCCATCCATCCATCCATCCATCCATCCATCCATCCATCCATCCATCCATTTTCTGACCTGCTTAATCCCTCATGGGGTCGCGGGGGTTGCTGGTGCCTATCTCCAGCATTCACTGGGAGAGAGGGGTACACCCTGGAGCACAACAAAAAGTGTTTCTGAACAGGATTACCAACTATAGCAGGGGTCACCAACACTGAGCCCACGGGAACCACGTAGCCCCCCAAGGACCATGTGTGGTGACCACAAGCACGTTAAAAAATAGCTTAACCCTTCAGTGAGCTGCATGTAAAATGCTATTTTATTCAGATGCTCTTCCTTTTTAATCATACTTGCATTTACATAGATTTAAAAATGACAAAAGCATTAAAAAATATTTCTTTTGCGCAAAGTTAAGGTGAGCTTGGACTCTTATAGTTCAAAGGTCAGTACTGGTGGGCCTCTGTATGACACAGTACCGAAGAAGTAGTTCTCAGTTTCAAAAAGGTTGGTGATCCCTGAACTATAGCTTTAATTAAGGATAATATACGTTATACATGTATTTTATGTTATTTGTACATGAATACCTTTTTTATCTTAATTAATAACTTAATAATTGATGACTTAATTTTATCCCTAATGTGTTGAATGGTCGTTGGGACAATACACTTTTGTTGCTTACAATGAAATGTCTAAAGGGATGAAAAGTTTTCAGCCTTGAAAATATTTACTCAGTCTGTAAGTTGTACCTTTTCATATCCCATTATTTCTCGTTTGATCCTGTATATCTAGGAGGAAGGGAAAGAAAATGCTTCCTTTCATTTTGTGCTAATTTGGTGCAGAGAGAGCAAACGTGTTGTGGTAGCTTCGGGTCGTTATTAAAGGATATTATTATGTGTAAAAGTCCTCCCCTTTGCAGTTTCTTCGCCTTCTCCTCTATCATTTTCCCGCTCCTGTTTATCCCACCCCCTCCCTCCGTTGTCTCCAAGCTGAAACGGGGAACTGGGAGTAAAATATGCGGAGTCCCTCCCGGACTCTCCGCTGCGCTGTTTAATGAGGAGCCTTCACTCTGATGACATGAAAAGGCGCACAGATCCAGTGCAGACGGCTCCAGTGCGCAATGATCTGCACACCGTCAGTGTTTTCACAGGAGGAAGAGCGAATGCGCAAACAACTTTTGCGCACCGGACAAGACAAGAGTGGATGGATCAATAGCTGAAAGGGAGAGGGGTCTTAAGAAACCTGACACAGCCGATCAGACTCACACCTGACGCTCTTCCCCACGCCAGACTTCTCCTTTGTTTGGCGGGGGACTGGGGACATTAGTTTGGCTCTTCGGTGTTTCAAGGGAGGGCTTGAAACCAAGTGTGGGTTGGGTTAGAGTGGCACTTAAAAAGAAACTCTCACTGTCTTCTGTGTACAACAGCAGTCAGGGGAGAGGAAAGCGTAGTTGCACTTTATTTTCCCCTCCCAGCCAACTCACTCAACTTTTCCATTTTTTTTTTAATTTTTTTTTTTTTTTTTTTTTACTTCTTTTCGCCACGCTTTCTGAGATGGGAGCCATGGCTCCTGGGACGCACAGGTTGGTAAGAGGAGCGCTGCTGCTGCTGCTGCCAGCCCTGCCGCTCTTTGAAGCTCTGTCAGCCAGCTGGCTGCCAGGGGACTATGCAAACACCGTGTCTGGTGCACAGACGTTCCTCAGTGACTACAACAGCACTGCAGAGGAGGTGGTCTTTAACAGCGTGTCCGCTAGCTGGAACTACAACACCAACCTTACGGAGCACAACTCCAAGCTGCAGGTAGGAGAGCTGACGGACCCATCCACACATCGGAAAAGTTATTTCTTCTCTTTGTGGAGCTGCGCTCTGCTACACTTGGATATTAACATGATTCATCTCCCTTCAGCAGTTTATCCCTCAATATGCTCAAACACAGACACCTCTGCTTGTATTATTGGAAGTAAAATCAGATTTTAGTGCCTGTGGAGAAAGCTGCTGCTGCTTCTTACTTTCCTGCATCATCAGAACTCTCCTTATGACATTCCTTATTTGGCTGTAGGCTATGTATGGATTTTATTTGATGTTTTCACATTATTGTCTCTTGTGATAAAAGCCCCTGCTGCCTGCACAAGATGAAATTTTCCCCTCACGCTCACTGCTGTACAGCTGTTGAAACACCTCAGAGTAAAGCTCTAAACATAGCAACCCATGAGGTGGGGATTGTGTTTCAGAATGTAGTGTTGCAGGGGATTAAAAGTACAACACACTGAGGATTCACACTCAAAATGCACACGAGTTCTTCAGGTTTACATGTTGAAGAAAGCTGCATTGCTCACCAAATTGAGCTTCCAGTATGAAAGAAGACATTTTGGCTCTTTTTTCTCCTTCTTCCTGAAAAGTTAAATGCCATCACGCTCACGTTGCTCAATCTGCTCTGGCTGCCAGGGAAGGCATACCCTCTTAAAATTACGAAAACTCTCTAAAGCTGTCCCTTTAGTTCTGGTCATACAGCATTCCATTACAAGGGTCAAAAAGCTGTGCACATTTGGCCCTTAGATAATAACATACACAGAGCAAGCGCACTCTGACACTTTCCCCAAAGACTTGACAGAAATTTTCAAAATTCTTCTGAGACGTGACATAAATCAAAATGATTCTGAATGGAAGATTGACTTCAGCTTTAAATTAGAATTATCGTGATATGTTATCTAAAAAAATATGACCATACAACAGTTGGATGAAATCATGATCAAACAGAAAGCAATGTGTTTGTGGAATCAAATACTCCTAGCATGAGTTATTTGGAGGTGTCCCTGGACAAATCTTCTTATTACATTATCTACATGCTATACGTGTGTCTGTACCAGTGTTGATGTCCAAATAGATCCAGATGGCTCAGTAGTTAACACAAAAGCAAAAACAATCCCTTTAATTTTCTTATCTCCTAATGAAGTACATGATTGGCTTTTAAATAATTTTATATAATGAAATGCCTAAAACCGGGCATGTTGAAGTTATATATCAAGTTTTAGTTTCTGTCTGATTGGGTGAATAGCTTGAATAGTGTCCACATTCTATGAAAGATCATGTTAAGAAACTGATTGTTGTACCATCAAATCTCTCAGGACTATTGAGGAAATCTGGCCAGTTGGCTAAATCTGGTACACGTACGAGGTATAAATATGTAATACAGCAATAAGATTTGTCCTTTTTTATTATTTTAGAGAATAATAGGTCCCTTTATTCTTTTAAGTTTATGGAAGAATAGTTTCATTAAACATAATAACAAATGCCTGAATTTGAGAAGACCTTGAACGTGAAGTGTTCATGAAGCTGAATAGTAACCTAAGCTCAATAAACCTTGCAATGCTTCATCTTTATACTCTTGCTTATGTAAAACTAAATGAGTTGTGGAGGACAGTAAATGATAAGCAGAACCTTGGAGATCAGTATGAATCTGCAACAACCTGTGCTTATCTTTATTGCATTTTAATAGCTGCAAAAGTGGTAATAACTAACATGGATGGCTGTCAGGTAACTGGAAAAAAAAGAGAAGATTTTAAGGGTTGAAGGGGGTGTTGGGCGGGTGGAGACGGACTAAGAGGAAGAGCACTAAGGTCAGAGTTAATACATCAACTCAAAGCCTCTTTTTCCTTTTTGCTGCAGCCTATTATTTCAGTGATTGAGTGGATAGAGGCAGATAAGGAGCTTCAACAAAAACACTGGAAAAATCTATTGTCCTGTGTGTTGTGGTTTTTGTGAGTGTGTGTGTTCTCTTTTTGTCGCGTAGTGTTGCACAAACAATGATAATTGACCAACAATGCATTGCGTGTCTGTGATTTTACCATATGATATCAATTTGCTTAATGTACAACATATGTAATTTTAAGTCACAACTCTTTTTTTCAATGTCAGAGGTAGATGAACAGATTGGTTTCTAGCTCATGTTCTGCAGCCGCCTTGAGTCCAACTCTTCAAGCACTGCCGTTATAGACCGAGAATGTCCGTGAACTTTCAGACCGTCGTAAAAGAAAAGCTTTAAAGAATCACTGAGGCTATAGGAAAGAGAGGAGACAAAAGAGAAAAGAGACAAAAGCTTTTTCTAAAAATAGATTCTCCTCTCCTCTGTCAAAGTGTCACAATATTGATCCCAGAGGAAAGATGTGGTACTAGGACTGTCAATATACAGAAACACATTCATGAATTGTTGTTGATGTTTCGTTAATGGTGGATTTGTGGGGGAAACAATCAATTAAAGTGATGTCAGAAGGTCAAGTTAAGACCTTTTCTATATGTACAAACTGTAAGATAATCAGTAAAAACCTGTATGGCTCGCTGTACTTGTGTGAACCTTGTCAGCTACTCCATAAATGGTTCACCCTTAGTTCAGTTTAACATAATTTCTTTCTTCACCTTTGCCCCAATCTGGTGGGGCTCCAGCTGTGGCAAACTCTGTGACCCCATATCAGCACTGGTGGGTCTTTAATGCAATCTGAAATGACACTTACAGTGTAAAAGGTAAAGACTATCTTCCTCCTCAGACCTTCACAGTCTTTAGATTGCTAAAGGTACTGTAGCTCATAAATGTTGAATTATCATTGAAATGTTATTTTATTTTAATGACACAACTCGAAAAGTGAAAGTTTCGTAAATATTCCTTACACAGGGATATTTAATATCTTTTTATATTATACTGATTGGGGATTTTACCTAGGGAAATATTATGTATTATTATTATTATGTATATTATGTAAGACCACTAAAGATTTTCTATACCAAAATCAACCGGATGACAATACAGAGGCAGGGGTGTCCAAAGTGTGGCCCAGGGGCCATTTGTGGCCCTTTGGCAATTCTGTGCTGGATAACCTAAGCCACTCTTAACTATAAGCTTTGTCAAAAAGGAAAGTTTTAAGCCTAGTCTTAAAAGTAGACAGGGTGTCTGACTCACGGACTAAAACTGGGAGTTGATTCCACAGGAGAGGAGCCTGATAACTAAAATAATTTACTTTTAAATATATTGGAAGACTTATCTCTACAAAGCAATGATGAGACTGACTTTTATTCATGCTTTTCAATTCAAAGATAGTGCACATAAAAAATATTTGTTTTATTATTATTATTATTATTATTATTGGTGTTATAACAATAAGTAACCCAAAAAAGTCATGATGTATTGCATGCTTGCTATAAAAATGACAGAGGGGAGGGAAAAGGGATCTCTGGAAACACACAGTCTTGAACTGTGTTCCAGGCATTCATCAGTTGCCAAGTCCACTTATTATAAGTGACTTTAGGCTTGTTTGTTTACATAGACCTGTCTGCTTGTTTTTCTTGCAAGAACTGGCAACACTGGCTTCCAGCCCACTTGCACTCTGTTTTTATCCCTAAAATGCAGCTGCCAAGGCAAAGAGGAATAGAATATTCTCCTCAAATGCTTGCTCTGATGTGTAAAAGTTAAAGTTTAAAGGTAATTTATCCTGAACTAAAACAGCAATCCCCTCAAACATGCAGCGTTGTGGACGTTCGTCATGCACCATGTGTGCATGTGGAGCAACTTTTGTCCGATGATGTGTGACACAGCCTGAGAAAGAAATTATGTAATTATCATCGGTTTAAAGGTAGTGAAGCTAGATTTTTTTTAAACAAGTTTGTGAAACAAAATTTCTGTTTAGCTGTCCCCACCACTGGCTTTAACTATGGAGGCAGAGAACATTGTCTATAGGCCCAGTTCCACTGGCTCGTGATGGCCGCGCAACGCACTGCTCCGCTCACTTTCGAGTGTTTCGGGGGGAAAATGTCAGGGTTTTTGTGGCTCTGCTGAGGACTAAGCCCAACCCTTGCTGACTTGAGAAGAGTTTTGAGTAAACACCCCTCTTTTCAAATGACAAATGAGAGCAACAGATTTATATTAAGAACAACTATCAACTATGAACATGAGTGGGTCAAACCCAAATATAATTTTATTATTTTAAAACTACGAACCATGGCTGAAGGGTACAAAAAAAGAAAAAAAGACACTTCAGCTTTCTATACTGATACGCCCTGTATCAAATACGTGGATTTATCGAGGCTTTCTCTCATTTCACACTGAAATTTGTTACGTTTTGTCTCTGAAGTGTCCATCCATCCACCTTTTGCGGTACAAGGCAGTGGCTGTCTGCCTTTCCCTACTGCCGTCACACATTTCTTTATAAAACACCCCGTGGGAGCAGCAGGGTGCTTTCGCAGAGGTGGCCACTGATACGAGCTCAAACACGGTCAAGCCTCACCCACCCTCCGATGATAGAACAGCCTGCTGCCTGTTAGTATGTACTCAATCAAAACGATAACAATAAAAACACTATGGTTAAAAATCTGAGGCAAAATATCTAATATAAGGCTTTAATTCAATTTTCAATTCAATTCTCTAAAATATTATTTATATAGCGCCATTTTACAACACATGTCATCTCAAAGAACTTTACAAAGTCACATTCAATCAAATCATACAGATTGGTCAAAAAGTTTCCTATCTAAAGAAACCCAGCAGATTGCATTGAGTATTGACAAGCAGCGTTCACTCCTCATGAAACAGCGTAGGGCCACAGTGGACAGTCGTCTGCATTGTCGATGGCTTTGCAGCAATCCCTCATACTGAACATGCATGAAGCGACAGTGGATAGGAAAACTCCCCTTTTACAGGAAGGAAAAACCTCTAGCAGAACCAGGCTCAGTGTGAATGGTCATCTGCCTCCACCGACTGAAGACACAGCAGAGACACAAAAGCACAGAAGCACACATTGATCCAGGAATCCTTTCTATGTTATATGGTAATAGCAGATGATCTGTCTCCCCTGGATAACGTCACAGCTAACAGAAAGCCAGACCAAGTGTACCTACAACAAAGCAAAAAATGACAGAACAAAAGTTAAAAGTTGTAATAACAACAAACAATACAAATTGGAGACAGTACGAGAATTCAGCAAAGTGAGAAAAATAGACCCTGATGTCCTCCAGCAGCCTAAGCCTATAGTAGCATAACTACAAAGATAGCTCAGGGTAACCTAAGCCACTCTATCTATAGGCTTTGTGAAAAAGGAACTTTTTAAGCCTAGACTTAAAAGTAGATAGGGTGTCTGCCTCATGGACCAAAACTGGGTGAGTTGGTTCCACAGGAGAAAAGCCTGATGAGTAAAGTATCTGCGTCCCATGGAAAGCTAAAATTGGAGAACTATGATCCCTCTTGTTGATTTTCATCAGAACTCTTGCTGCAGCATTTTGGATTAGCTGAAGGGTTCGAACACCATTTTGTGGATTTCCTGATAGTAAAGAATTACAATAGTCCAGCCTTAAAGTAACAAATGTATGGCATAGTTTTTCAGGGTTACTCCTGGACAAAATATTTCTAATTTAGGCAAAAAGGAAACCCTGAAACCCTGTTTAATATGGGATTTAAATGACATGTCTTAGTCAAAAATAACTCCAGGGTTTTTTACTTTAATACCAGAAGTCAATTTAATGGCATCCAGATTAAGTTACTGTTTAAGACATTTTGAGGACCAAAGAAGTTTTGAGGTCCAAAGATTACAAATTCTGTCTTGTCAGAATTTAAAAACAGGAGATTTAAGTGGTTCAGGTTTTGATGTCATAAAGACATGCCTGTAGTTGAAGTAATTGATTGGAATGATTGGATTCATCTGGATTTATGGATAAATATAGTGTCATCAGCATAATAGTGGAAATTAATCCCATGCTTTATGATAATTTTACCAATCAGAAGCACATATATAGTAAAGAGAATTGGCCCAAGGATTCAACCCTGTGGTACTCCACAAGTGACCCTAGAGTTTGAAGAAGTTTTACTATTAACATGAACAAACTGGAATCTTGTCAGACAGATAAGATTTAAACCAGCCTAGTCCGTAATCCCTACAATATGTTCAAGTCTTTCTAGGAGAATATTGCGATCAATTGTATGAAATGGAGCACTGAGATCTAACAGGACACAACTCCATTATCTAAGGCCATGAGAATATCATTAGTGACCTTCACCGGAGCCGTTTCAGTGCCATGATGAGCTCTGAAGCCTGACTGAAACTCTTCAAATATGTCATTACTTTGTAAATGTTCACATACTTGATTAGCAACTACTTTTTTAAGAATATTAGATAGGAAAAGAAGATTAGATATTGGTCTGCAATTTATTAAGTCATCTTGATCAAAAGAGAGGGTTTCTTCAGAAAAAGTTTAATAACATCTACTTTGAAAGCCTGTGGTACATATCCATTTACTAAGGATATATTATTCATGTCTAAAATGGGGGCATTATTCAAATTGAATACTTCCTTAAATAATTTGGTTGGGATTGGGTCTTACATACAAATTAAAGGTTTAGATGAAGCTAAAGTTTTAGGTAAGTCAGAAAGCTCTACTGCGTCTAAACAGCTCACACACTGATCAGGTTTTAAAGATTCCTCCAATGCTGCCTCACTTACTGAGGATGAGGTAATCATGTTTAAGTATTAACTGTGTCTAAAATCACTTGGGCAAGGCTGCAGTTTGCTTCGGAAGCTTTGGCTGTTCTACAGAAGCTCATCTTGGTCAATGCTTTCACGCCATCAACGCTGGCCGTAGCCTGGAAATCATTGTCTAATCAAGCCGATAAAATAATTTCACTGCGGTTAATATCTTTTTTATTAATGTATTATACTTGCTGATGAAAAAAATATATCCATCCATTCATTTTCCAACAGGCTTATCCCTATTGGGGTCGTGAGGGGTGCTGGTGCCTATCTCCAGCTGTCAATGGGCGAGAGGCGGGGTACACCCTGGACAGGTCGCCAGTCTATCGCAGGGCAACAGAGAGACAAAACACCATTCTCGCACACACTAACACCTAAGGAGAATTTAGAGAGGCCAAAAAACCTACAGTTATGTTTTTGGACTGTGGGAGGAAGCCGGAGTACCCAGAGAGAACCCACGCATGCACAGGGAGAACATGCAAACTCCATGCAGAAAGACCCAGGGTAGGACTTGAACCCAGGACCTTCTTGCTGCAAGGCATCAGTACCACTGTGCAGCCCACAAAATATATCTAAATGTTTTAAACCATATAATCAACTGCTTGTAACCTTTGATAAGTGTCTAACCATTGTAGAAGTGCATGTCTACTTTTGGTTAATTAACAAAATTATTTTCATACACATGCGTTTACTTTACAATATACTTTTGTTAATGTCAGGGTGAAGGCATATTATCTTTCAGATACATCTTCTAACAGTAATAATGACCATGCAGAACTGCCTCTTAATCAATGTGGCAGAAGTAAACCACTGATAAAGCTTTTTGCTCTGCACATAAAAACTGTAACATATTGGGTACAAAGTCTGACCATCATCACAGTCTGACACACTGACAATCCACATCAATGGCAGCAAAAAGAGACACTACATGAGATTAAAGATTTACTTTATTTCACATCAACCAATGGGAACAGTCATCGCTTTGGGTGGTGTACTTCTTTACGTTTGAACTGCAGAGGACATTCATTCTTAAGTCTTCATGGCATCGATTACAAAAACACAAATAGTATCATTAGAGTACTGCCCCTTGTTATTTAATGTGATAGAGGAAATTATAGTTATATGGTAATTCATTTGTCATTAATTTTTTTCTTCCTAGTTGGTACATTTGGTCTGGCGTTCTGTTAGCTGTGGCATCATCCGGGGGAGACAGATCATCTGCTATTACCATATAACATAGAAAGGATTCCTGGATCAATGTGTGCTTCTGTGCTTTTGTGTCTCTGCTCTGTCTTCTCTAACCCCCAATCGGTCAAGGCAGATGACCGTTCACACTGGGCCTGGTTCTGATGGAGGTTTTCCTTCATGCTCAGTATGAGAGATTGCTGCAAAGCCATCAACAATGCAGACGACAGTCCACTGTGGCTCTACACTGTTTCATGAGGAGTGAATGCTGCTTGTCAAGACTCAATGCAATCTGCTGGGTTTCCTTAGATTGGAAACTTTTTGACCAAAGATTTGGTTGAATTTGTCTTTGTAAAGTGCTTTGAGATGACATGTGTTGTGAATTGGCACTATATAGATAAAATTGAATTGAATAGTGGAAAAGATGGATTAGTAACACTGCATCCACAGCTCGTAAGCTGCTGCTGTACCCTTGGAGTATTGGTTTCACTAAAAAAGTCCCACAGCTGTCCTCACTTTTCATTGTCCCAGAAACCCGCACCAAAATCTGTAGGAATGTGTGTGCAATTGGTTAAATGTGGGAAAAGCGTAAAGTGCTTTGTCAGCCATAACCGTAACCACACAATAACAGAACAATAAATAACATCAACAAAATTGCTCATCTTTGAATCATATTCACACGTAAACTGAAAGTTTTTTCTTTCTGCTGCAGCAAAGGCCTGCAACTACTGGGCTTCTCTCTCAACGTGACTTTGATACACTAGCTGGTCGAGGCAGAATTTATTTAATGTTCGGTTGGTTGTGTTTTGCAGCATTGTTGACAATATGCTAAAACATGTTGGCAAAGCCACCCCTGTGAACCAAATCATAAGGACAAATATTATGTTTACTGCACATATTTACACATTCCACTGTGGTCTCTTGCTTGGCATGTGTAGGGAGAACTGCTGTTGTTGGTTTTTGAGCCAGTGTGTTGTCTCAGACTTGAATTGTGAGATTTGTGCCTGTTGTATAGAAGATTTACACACTAGTCACATGCGGAAGACGTGTTGGATGCTACTGTGCCCAAAGCAAGGTTGGTGGCACAAAGTCGACCCTGTTCCTAATGGAGGATGGACTCTACCATGGGTGTGTCCCTGTATCTTTAATTCAGAGACAGGAACTTAAGGGTTCGTCTTTGAGAGACCGTGTCTGGTTTGGGAAACTGAAGGTTCAATCTTTGCTTTTTGCAGATGATGTAGTTCTGTTGGCATCTGAAGGCCATAACCTTTGGCATGCTCCTGGATGTTTTGTAGCCAAGTGTGAGGGAGCTGGAATGAGTTCCTCAAAGTCTGAGGAACACACTCTTCAACCACGAAAACATGGATTTCTCACTCTTTGTCAGGGGTCAGTGTTAGCCTGATGCGGAGTTCATCTTTTTGTCCTTTTCACAAGAGATACTCATGCGATTGGAATGCCCACTGGGAGACTCCTATTCAAGGTTTTCCAGGTTGGGGGAAACCCTGGGGTGGGTTGCAAACATGTTGGAGGGGACTGTATATCACCACACACACACACACACACACACACACACACACACACACACACACACACACACACACACACACACACACACACACACACACATAGAGCGAGAGCTCGAGAATATATCATCATTTGGGAAATAAATGCCTGGGCTTCCCTCTTTGAGGTCAGCCATCCTGTGGCCTGATCTTGGATTTAGCAGAAGGAGATGGATGGCTATAAATGTTTCTTAAATGATATTGCTTTACATTTAAGCCCCATGCATCCACAGAAATGCATTTCAATATGATTAAAATGGATTTCTGATGCTTCTTTTTAAGGTAGCTGCAAGTCTTGAAGAACAAGCCTTTGATGAAGCCTGGGGAATGAAGGCCAAGCAGGTCTTCTCCGAGGATGTACTGAACTCTCTTCCTGCAAAAGACAAGAAGCTGATTAAAAAGATCACGTCACTGGGAGTTGCCAACCTTCCACTTGCTGAACGAGAGGAGGTTCAGTCATTTTCATCCAGCAAAAGTCTAAATACAATGAATCGCAAAGATTTATGTGACATGTTGCCTATTTTGATTCACAGAACCTGCTCATCTTTTGTCTTGTTTGTAGTATAACACCATCCTAAGCACCATGGACAGTATTTATTCAACAGCTAAGGTGTACCCACAGCCAAACATTAGCTGGAGCCTGGATCCTGGTGAGTGACCTCAGCCGGTAAGGGGCAAGATCCATGATTATATAAATGTTTGTAGTCCATATCAGTCCATACCAAACTTGACATTCAAGAGTACAATGGTCTTTTGTGTTTGTCAGCTACAACTACCTAATGCACTTGTGAGGAGATGCTTAGCAGCACGTACAGGGAAAGTGAAAAACAATCACCAGAGAGAATTGCTTGTAAACCGAAATGAGATCATTACTGGTGAAGTGTGTCCATAATGTTTCCTAATTTCTCCATTAGAGAAGCCTCCCACAGTGCAGATGGAGTTACGTAAACCGTGCCTCAACTTTGACCGTTTTCTTCCACCTCAGATCTTGTTTGGAAGAGATGTTTAACCTTCTTTGAATAACCACCCAGATAAAGAGCATGTGTTCCACTTGAGGAGCAGGGAATTAAAAAAAAACAAAAAACAGCAATATATCTTGATGATTACAGGAAATTTTGCACCTTTCCCCTTTGAGTCGCATGATGTGATTGATATTGGCTTTCCTGAGTTCATCTAACTGCTGGGAAATTGCCATTTGTCTTGAAGAACTCACAGAGGTCCTGGCCAACTCCAGGAGTTACAAGAAGCTGCTGTTTGCCTGGGAGGGCTGGCACAACGCATCAGGTGTGCCCCTTAAGCAGCATTATCCCAGGTTTGTGGAGCTCAGCAACAAAGCCTCTAAAGCTGATGGTAAGAACATTTATTTGACTCTGAATAAAACGACAAAAGATAATAGACATGGATGTAAATGTGATAGGCCATAAAATGTGAACTCTGAATATTTTCTCAGGCTTTGAAGACACAGGAGCTTATTGGCGCTCCTGGTATGAGACTGAAACCTTTCAGGAGGATTTAGAGAAGCTCTACAAGACGATTGAACCGCTCTACCTGAACCTGCATGCCTTTGTGCGACGCAAGCTCTACAACTTCTACGGTCCTAAATATATCAATCTGAAAGGGCCTATCCCTGCTCACCTGTTGGGTAAGCTGCACAGAGTTACCACAATGAAAGCATGTGTTCTTTCCCCCCCCCTTCTTCCTAGCCCAAATGTTGAAGAAGTCGACTTTTACTTATCTCTCCTGTAAACTGCAGTAATTGAAGGCACTTTATTCTACCACAATGTAGGGATTTTACAAGAAATCTGTAATTGGAAAATAATAGATGAACATTTCCCTTAATATCAGACTGCTTTAGCCCAGTAACATGATACAGACCCTTCATGGTCAATGAACACTCTACAAACAGGCCGTGAAGGAAGTGCCTTCAGCAGGGTCTCACACAGTAAGGCAAAATGGCTTTTTAAGTATGTCTCCATCCTGACCCTCAGGAAATATGTGGGCCCAGTCGTGGGATAACATTTATAGTATGATGATCCCATTTCCTGACAAACCCAACCTGGATGTGACCGATGAGATGGTCAGACAAGTGCGTATGATTAAAAAAAAAAAAACTGTTAATTGATGATTACGTATGTGCATCTTTTTAAATGCTACTGCTCTTTGCAGGGTTACAATGCCACACACATGTTTCGTTTATCTGAGGAGTTCTTCACTTCTCTGGGATTAAAGGAGATGCCCATGGAATTCTGGGAAGAGTCCATGCTCGTTAAGCCTGATGATCGGGAGGTTGTGTGCCATGCATCTGCCTGGGACTTTTACAACCGCAAAGACTTCAGGTAAAATTCCTCCTGTACGTTCTCTGTGTATCTGCTTCATAAAGCCCAAACTACAGTTATTAGCATCATAAGTCAATCTGTAAATCAGACGCTTCACATCTCATGCTTCTGCAGAATTAAGCAGTGCACCACAGTGACGATGGAGCAGCTCTTCACTGTGCACCACGAGATGGGCCACATCCAGTATTACCTGCAGTACAAGGATCAGCCTGTAGGCTACCGGCGCGGAGCCAATCCTGGTTTCCATGAAGCCATCGGTGACGTCATGTCCCTTTCAGTCTCAACACCGAAGCATCTGCATGAGATCAACCTGCTGGAGTCTGTGACCTCTGACGTTGGTAATGATTACAGACTACTCCAGTTAAAGATGTTGACGTAGTGTACTGTCATCATTGATAAAAATGCGAATGATTATTTAGACACATTGAAGATGAATCCTGAATTTTTGCCTCTCCAGAAACTGACCTGAACTTCCTGCTGAAGACTGCTCTGGATAAGATAGCCTTCCTCCCCTTCGGCTACCTCATTGACCTCTGGAGATGGGGCGTGTTTAGTGGAAGCACCCCTCCAGAGAAGTACAACTCGGACTGGTGGTACCTAAGGTGGGACTAAACTCAAACAGAACTCTTAATTGACGTTTTGGTAGCCCGGCTTGAGAAGTAGAAGGGAATAATCAAATCAAGAACAACTGGATGGAGGAAACATTTGGTGATGTTTCTAATTTTGAAGATATAAACCATGTCTGTGTCTCCTCAACTGTTCTTTTTCACAGAACAAAATACCAAGGAATCTGCCCACCTACCAGGCGGACAGAGGATCACTTTGATCCTGGGGCAAAGTATCATATCCCCGGAAACACACCATATATCAGGTAGACCTCTGGCAACATTTACAAATATTATAAAGTATTTATAAATGGTGGAGAAGAGATGTTCAGCATAAAGAAGACATAATGTGAAGTGGAAGGGAAAAGATGCAAGATGTTTCCAAATTATAATCTAAAGTATGTTGTAGATTTTTATCCCCCCTTCTTTAGTCATCCAACTAGCAGATAGAGTCCATCTACATGTAATTTATTCTCAGTATAGAAGCAGCTGTCCCGTTTCTGCCCTCGGAGTCTTTTTTTTAGGGAAGATTCAAGGACAAACAGCATCGTGAAGAGCAAGGAACACAGCAGACAGGTCAGGGAGGAAGCTGTGGAGATTTTTCAAGCACAAGTAGGTTATAAAATGATGTCCCAGGTTTGTCTAAACAAGCAGGATGGCCTAATTACATTTATTACAGAAAGGGGTAAGATACCCATGGTAATTTGGGAGGAGCTGCACAACTCACAACACAACAAGATCCACAACTCAGGAGCATTTGTCAACAGGATGACTTTTTCTAGCGCATTCCACAAATCTGGCCTTTAATGAAGAGAGGCACTGTGATGGACTGGCGACCTGTCCAGGGTATACCCTGCCTCTTGCTCAATGACTGCTGGAGATAGGTTGCCTTTTAGGAAACAGGGTAGCATGTTGGGAGCTGATGAAGGCATGAATCACTTTCATTTTTGGGTAATCCTAAGATCTGCTCAAGGCTGCAAAAGACTTGACACTGGGATTCACTTTCCAGCAGGACGACAACATTACACATGGCCAGAGCTACATTAGACTACAAATGCCAAGAAACTTTCTCTTTTATATTCCTTTTGCTTTGGTTTATCACATAAGATATCAATAAAATGAAGTTTGTGGCTGAACAAGACAATGTGAAACGACATTCAAGCTGTATGAATGCTTCAACACAACCCTGTAGATGAAAATAAACTGATCCTAGTGAGACAGAGAATACAAGAATGACTGGAAGTAATTATATTGTCTTCGGTTTTGTTCTCTTGCCTTGAAACAGGCAGCAAAGGAAGCCTGCTACAGAAGCCAAAGTCGTTAAAGAGTCATTCATCTGGTTTGTTTAGGAAACTGACAAATAAACTACACAAGCTTAGAAAAAATCGTTCACCAGCTAAGTTCCTCTTTCTACCCCCCACAGCTTTCTTTGAGAAGGTTTTGCCTGTCATAACGTCTGATTTGACTCAGATAATAAACACGTCCCTTTTGTCAGGCATAGTGCACAAGTCTCTAAAGAAAAACAATTATAAAACCACTGTTGAAAAAGAGCAATTTTGACAAATTACTACTGCAGAACTACAGGCCCATCTCCAACCTCCTTTTTATTTGTAAGATTATTGAAAAAGCTGTGTTTCAACAATTAAACGCCTTCTTTACAACGACCAGCTGCTTTGACGTTTTCCAGTCAGGTTTCCGTGCTCACCACAGTACAGAGACCGCCCTGATCAAGGTGTTTAATGACATCCATATAAATACAGACTGTGGAAGAACCACCGTGCTGGTTCTATTGGACCTCAGTGCAGCATTCGATACTGTCGATCACTCTATTCTGTTAGAGTGTCTGGAAAACTTTCTTTTACAGCACTCAACTGGTTTGAAGGACAGACCCTTTTGTGTCAGTAGGTAACTTTACATCAGAGACTACAAAACTCATGTGGGGTTCCACAAGGGTCCATCATGGGTCCCCCCCTATTCAATATTTACATGCTCCCTCTGGCTGAGGTAATACAAAAACAATAACTGTGCAGATGACACACAGCTCTACATCACCATGTCACAGTAAGGGTGACTATGAAAACCTATTCAAGCACTGGGCAAATACTCAGAAGAAATCACTGCATGGATGTACCAAAATTTTCTTCAATTGAATGAAAACAAAACTGTAGTAATAATCTTTGGACAAATAGAGGAGAGATCAAAAGTTAGCACACAGCTTCAGCTACTTCAGCTAGAAACCACCGATCAGACCCGAATTCTGGGTGTAGTGATGGACTCAGACCTGAACCTCTAAAAGCATCTAAAGACAATTACAAAGTTAGCCTTCTATCACCTGAAGAACATTTCCAGGATTAAAGGACTGAATGTCTCAGGAGGATCTGGAAAAACTAATCCATGTGCCTATCTTTAGTAGAATTGATTTATTACTGCAATGGTGTTACTCATAGGTCTGCATAGAAGTCAATCAGACAGCTGCAGCTGATTCAGAACGCTGCTGCCCGCGTCGTCACTAAGACTAAGAAAGTAGAGCACATCGCCCCAGTTCTAAAGTCCTTACACTGGCTCCAGCCTTTTCTGCATACCCAGATCTAGAAGCATGGAGAGGCAGCATTTAATTTTTATGCTTCACTAATCTGGAACAAACTTCCAGAGAACTGTAAAAGTGTTGAAACCCTGAGTTCCTTTAAATCAAGGTTAAAATTTGTTCAGAGTTGCCTGTAAATGTTAATGTTTAAGTTTATAGTACAACTTGTCATATACCGTATCTTGACCTGCTGCTACTATTCCACTGCAATGTTTTCCCTTTGTCTCTGTAATGCTTTTTATTTCCTTTGTAATGTTTTTTTTGTTCATGTACAGCACTTTGAATGGTCTGGTTCCCGAAAAGTGCTTTATAAATAAACTAGCCTTTCCTTGGTTTTGTCACGAATGCATCCTACTGGATGGATGATTAAACTACACTTATAGATGCGATTTCTTTTTTTTTTTCTTATAGATGCGATTTCTATAAAACAATTTTTTTCTCTTACAGGTACTTTGTTAGCTTCATCCTCCAGTTCCAGTTTCATGAAAAACTCTGCGATGCAGCGAATCACAAGGGGCCTCTGCACACATGCGACATCTACCGTTCTAAAGAAGCTGGAGACATCCTACGGTAGGAATCATGTCTTTATTTCACAATGTTAATAATTCACTGTTTTGAAAAATGAACAGGCAATATTTATCTTCCTTTCTCAGAACGGTTCTAGAGGCAGGTTCTTCCAAACCTTGGCCCGAGGTCCTTCAAGAGGCCATCGGCACAAATCAAATGAATGCTACCTCTCTAATGAAATACTTTGAGCCCATAATCAAGTGGCTGGAAGAACAAAATGTGAATGAGACCCTAGGATGGCCTGAATTCAACTGGGTCCCACCCATCCCTGACGGCTACCCTGGAGATATTGGTAAGGTAGAACTACAAACCTACTATAAGTCCTCAAATACAGACTTCAGAATATTTAACATCTCGACTGACTAGGATTCCCTTCATGTACCCAGACAAAAATACAGATGAGCTTCATGCAAAGCAATTTCTAGAAGAATATAACAGTACAGCAGAACAAGTGTGGAATGCCTACACCGAGGCCTCCTGGAAGTACAACACAGACATCAATGAAGCTAATAAGCAGGACATGGTAAGAAAAAATATTCAAGGATTAACTGGAAACCACGCAACATCATCCAAACTGCTGTGGTACAGTTTAGATCCTTGGTGCATGTGAACATGGATTATCAGCTTTGTGTCAAACCCTAGCTGAGTAATCAATGCATGCAATAAAATATTGTATTAAAGGTATTCAATAAATGACCAGCTAACATGCATGTGTTGGTGCATCCTCTGGCACTAATTCATCCAATTTTCAGTTTCAATGATGAGAGTTGGATAACCAAGTCTTCAATGTTTTTTTTCCCAGCTTAAGAAGAACTTGGAAATGTCGGCACACACCCTGAAGTACGGCCTGAAGGCTCGTGATTACGACATCACTGACTTCCAGGATCCTTCAGTCAAACGCATCATCCAAAAACTCAGCGACATTGACAGGGCTGCTCTGTCCACTCCAGAGCTAGAAGAGGTGGGAATGAAATGGGTTCAGCTCGCCAGTTTATTATACTGGAAATTCTCACAGTGGTCAAAAAAATTGTACTCTTAAAATTTTGTTTTTGCCTTTTTTGTCACACAAATGTTTTGGATCGTTAAGCAAATTTAGTTTTAGATGACTGAGTCAATACTAAATACAGTTCTTAAATTATTTCCATTTAGTAAAGGTTGTTTCTTTGCAATTTCTCTACACAACTGCAGCACACTAGCAACCTTCAGGGGGTGTGAAGAGCATGTACACGAGTGTGATTAACACTGCTATCAGTCAGACATTCCTCCTGCCTCTGATTGGTTGTTTCTGACCAGGAGCGTTGTATTTCTGCAAATGAGTGAAGGGCCACTGGGAGTAGCCAGAGGAGCTTGATCATTTTCACAGATTATCTGTGTCATATGTTACTGTCAGGATATAGTGACAGTTTTAACAACTATGTAAAAAATACATTATTACAAAAGTTACATACTGCAGCTTTAAATAAGCTAATAAAAGGAGGGTAAATGTGTGATTGTTGGGGAAAATGCAGTGTGTGGGGAAAAAGTGATATCCCCCAAAAACCTATGTGGATTTGCCACCCTTGGTTGCAACAATTGCCATAAAGCATTTGTGATAACCATGTGTCTCACATAACCGTAGAGGAGTTTTAGCCCACCCTTCTTCACAGAAGGTCTTTGCAGATGTTGAAGGCCATTTTAGTCCAATCTCCTTAACGCTCGCTCATAAAAAACTAACTGGGGCAAGTTTGGGTGTCCAGCTTCCTCACATCTTCCCAAAACATGACTGTTGGGTTCATTGTTTAGTCTAAATTGTCCCTAGGGTAGTGTGGATGGTTGTCTGTCCAGTGTTACCCTGTGATGGACTGGCGACCCGTCCAGGGTGCTCCGTACCTCTCACGCACTGACCACCCTCCTGCAGCCTTGCAAGGATAAAAAAATCATGGATGGATGGATCGATAATGGCTCTCGTTTTGTTAATGTTCCAAAGCCTAAGATGAAGTTTAGCTTTAGAGATTGTTCAGCCCACTTGAAGTTGTGAGACAGGTTTGAGGGGTTTCTTGATTGTACAGGGTGACCACACTCAGGCCTGGTGTGGCTAGTGACAGCAAACGCTGCTTTCCAATGTGAAAAAGGATTTTTAAAAAGGAGATGAGTTACTTTTCCCCCAAAAGGCCAGGTTGGTTTAAATAGTTTTTTTCAGTTTAACGGAATGCAGCACACTAGCAACCTTCCGATTTTTATTATACATACATATATATATATATATATATATATATATATATATATATATATATATAATTTTGGATATGGAACACTAATGTTTGACAAAGCAAAAATATAAGATTTCTGAAAGGCAAGTAGTTTTCCACAATCTCATATGCAGACAATTAGAATGTGTCAGGAAATCATTTCTTTTTTAAATAATGAAAAAAAACGTACTGTAGCGGTGTGTACTAAATATTTAAAACTCAATAAACGGTGCCAGTGCTTGCTTTTCAAGCTGAGCCTGTTTTATGTGGCGTAACTTTTGGAAAGCATTTAGTGCATAATAAAGGTTTTATGAAACCAGCGCTGATTGTTAAGGAGAGAACCTGAACAAAGGAATATGCCATATTATGAGTGTTTGTTGATGCCTGTTGAAGCATCTGGTCAATGCTTAAATCACCTAGGACAGTTAAACCAATGTTTCTACATAATATAGGTTTATAATCAAAGTTGTTGTTGATGATGATGATTAAGAAAACTTGACTTTTTTTTTTTGCAGTTCAACACTCTTCTGTCTAACATGGAGACCAAATACAGCGTTGCTGAGGTTTGCAGGGAGGATGGCACGTGTCATCCGCTGGATCCAGGTAGGTTTAAGGAATATTCAAACTGAATTAGAGTTGACTTTTAAATATTAATTGATTTATGCTCAATATATTTCAAAATTATTTAACTGTTTAGTGGCATAGAGTACAAACTACCATAGGTTGTAATGAAAATCATGCTCCTTTCAGATCTCCAGAAAATCATGGCCGAGTCGAGGGATTATAATGAACTTTTGTTTGCCTGGAAAGGATGGAGAGACGCTGCAGGCAAAGTGCTTCGTGAGGATTATAAGAGATATGTTGAACTGGCCAATAAAGCTGCCACACTCAATGGTATGTCCCTAATGGTATGACATATGGATCTAATTTTACCCTAAATGTCCAAACCCCCCATTTTCTCTCCAGCAGGAAAGCTTTTACATGTTGCCTTTAAGGCCGGAAATTGAATTTAAATGAATGCTAACATATGCAAGCAATGGGTGTATAAATAATAACAGACCGGTATCTTATATCAATTTCCTTAAAAACATTGAACACCCCAGACGTATGGACGTTTCCCTGCATTAAAAGGTTTTAACTCATACTGATGGCTGTTTTTGCTTTAGTGGCACTGTTGAAACCTGTCAAAAAAACCTGTATGCTCAATTTCCTTAGAATTAAGTTGTTCTTTGCAAGTTTTCAAAATGTCTGCTGTTAACAATTGCGGTAAAACAGAGTAGGCTATACTGTTTGAGCTCGATCGCGCAGTCCATTAGTCCATTGTTATAATCACATTAACAGATTGTGTAAAAATCATTTTTTCTCAACCAGACAAAGCTAAATTCAGCCATAGCTTCTTTAACAAAAGTACAGTGGTGGTACTTTCTGATAAGAAAACCTTCTAATTAAAGATTTATTCTGTTTTTGTTGATAAAACCCCAGCATAGAGTTTGTAGGATTCCTCTGACAATAATCCTACAGCTGTAGCAGCTTAAATAAATCTCAGTTGCACACGATTCAGTACAATATAGACTTCAGAAGTTTAACACTTCTTGTTCAGCTCTATTGAATCCATGTTGGGACTTTTGTTCCCCACTACCAAGATTCAGAAACTGTCACTTGTCACCATAAAGTGGGTCCACCCATAACCCCCCTCGACTTGATGCGGAGCGTAGAGCAAAACTGTAAGGCAAGAGCGGCGATTTAAATACACAGCCGTTAACCTCTGGTGGTGTTTACAGGTCATTCTGATAATGGGGCTTTCTGGCGGTCCCTGTACGAAACTCCTACCTTTGAGGAGGACCTGGAGGCTCTGTGGAAGGAGCTGGAGCCGCTCTACCTCAATGTGCATGCCTATGTTCGAAGGGCTCTTCACAAAAAGTATGGCTCAGAGTACATCAACTTAAAGGGTCCCATTCCAGCTCATTTGTTGGGTAAGTGAAGAGCTTTTTGGTTGAAAACGCACACGTGGGAGTTTTTGCTGGCTTCATATTTTGATTGTAGGAAGGTGGACAGAGTGGAGATTAAAGTCAAGCGTGGAAAGAAAAATCCCTCTCAGGCAGAAGCTGAGGAATTCTAACACCATAGCCGCAACTCTCCTTTTATGTGGGAGCAAAACCCCCTGATATGCTGACTTTAGCTGCAGATGCCTTTGGATTTAAGACAGATTACATTTTCTTTCATGGGCATAAAGCGTGAGATTGTGTGTGACAGTTCCACAAGGTTGGGGATTGAACTGAGTCACAATCACAAATAACACCTGGGTAAACACTGACATAGCAGCATGGTTTGCTCCCTGACCTCTTAGACTTGAAATATGAAGTACTACTGTTTTCCTTCCACATTTCAGGCAACATGTGGGCACAGACCTGGTCTGGCATCATGGATTTAGTCATGCCCTATCCAGATGCCACACAAGTGGATGCCACACCAGCTATGGTGGCGCAGGTAAATGAATGCATTAAATATCTAGAACTTAAGGATAATAACAATAGTAAGTTATCTTACATATAGCTAAACAAATAGGATTGTCTTTGTGTTCCTCTGTACATTAAAGACACTATCAGATTCCCAGTGAAAATGTCAACATCAATGCAAACAACGTTTTTCATGTTCAGGGCTGGAATGCCACCAGGATGTTTCAGGAATCAGACAGATTTTTCACTTCCCTGGGTCTGCTGCCAATGCCACAAGAGTTCTGGGACAAGTCCATGCTGGAAAAGCCTTCTGACGGACGGCAGGTGGTGTGCCACGCGTCTGCATGGGATTTCTATAACCGAAAGGATTTCAGGTTGAACTCTTTTTTTTCCCTCCATCTAACAGGCTATAATGATTACTTGTCAGCACTTTTGAACATATACCCCTAAGAATAAAAAAAATAGGTTGATCTAGCTGTAGATTTTTCTTTTGCTTTAAAGGCCTTCAATTAGGACAATAGGCATTGGTCACTTACAGTATCAAGGTTGGCAAACTTTAAAAGATTTGACTTCTAAAAACAGCTACATTTTTCTAACATACCTTTTTTATTGTTTTCAGTCTGGTAGTGCAAGAGCAAGTGGGTGTGTGACCTGAGTTTTATCAATCTTTTAGGACCATATAATTGTATCCCCTCCCCCACACGTTGCTGGGCAATGCAGGTCAGCTGGCTGGAGTAGTCCTCCTAAAGTGTTTGTCCTAATTTGGGTGAAATATTTCTAGTCATGAAAAACATAATGGGTAAGAGCTTACCCATAACTCTTATTGACTATCAGCTAGTTGTCAAACCACTGGCTGCATGTCTGCAAAGAGATAGCAGCTAATTGAAACTAGAATCCCATTATTACTCTATAAACAGCAGAAAGTCAAAAATGTACATTGTTTGCAATAAGCACTAGAAGAGTGCTGCTATATTTAGCTGGTGTTTAATTTATATTATTGTTTGACTGTTTGTATTACAACCAAAACAAAAATAATTTTTAGGTTACATTAATTTAACGGTGAAAATGAATGTCATACAATTTTAGCATCTAAGGATTATGCGTTTTCATTTTGAGAGACTACAGTAGTTCTGTGGGATTATCAAGGCTATCATGCTGTGAGAATCTCAGATGGACTGCAGGACAGTGGACTTGGTGGTTTAGATAACACTGATTTCAAATATTACTGCAATGGGACAGAATTTATTTCAAATAATTAACTAATTTTTGACCACACCAAGGAACAAATTAAGGATTATTTTGAGATTCCTGTGCTTTTTGCTCCCATAGAGCTTTAAGACATACATTTAAGAAAGGTTCTTATCAGGATGTCTGGACTCAACACATTTAAACTGTAGTCATGTCCCTGCTTGTGTCTCCAGGATAAAACAGTGCACTGTCGTGACCATGGATGACCTGATCACTGTGCACCATGAAATGGGCCACGTACAGTACTTCCTGCAGTACAAAGACCGGCCCGTGTCGTTTCGTGACGGTGCCAATCCTGGCTTCCACGAAGCCATCGGAGATGTACTCGCACTGTCAGTCTCCACGCCCAAACATCTCCAGAGCATCGGCCTCCTGGACAAAGTGGAGAGTAACCACGGTGAGTGACAATAACAATAACTTATTCATCAATCTTTGTTGCAACACCGTGGTTTATCACTGAATTAAAATGTCTAACTCTTACGCAGAGAGTGACATAAACTTTTTAATGAGCATGGCGCTGGACAAAATTGCCTTCCTGCCTTTCGGTTACCTGATGGATCAGTGGAGGTGGAAGGTCTTTGATGGACGCATCCCATCATCAGAGTATAATAAAGAATGGTGGAACCTCAGGTGAAGATCTTCACAGTATAAAGTGCACCTGTTATCTTGAGGACTTATCGCATCATGGAGTTGATGACATTATAACAGTCATTTTTGTAAATGATTTGCTAAAGCTGTGGATTATTGCTTATGGCAGACTGAAGTACCAGGGTCTGTGTCCACCTGTAACCCGCACTGAGGACGACTTTGACCCAGGTGCAAAGTTCCACATCCCCGCAAACGTGCCCTACGTCCGGTAATAAACCATTTGCAAAACAAATGAGACATGTAGGAGCTGAGCACACTTAGCTTGATAGCTGATCTGACACACTCCAGCTGTACATAGATAAGAAAACAGGACTTACAACTTGTGCCTTCAGTTTCATGACAGTGCGTCTTTTCATATTTTGCAGCTACTTCGTAAGCTTCATCATCCAGTTTCAGTTCCACAAAGCTCTGTGCGATGCTGCCAATCATGTTGGGCCTCTGCACACCTGCGATATCTACCAATCCAAAGAAGCTGGGAAGCTGCTGGGGTCAGTATGCACTGAGTTTTAGCTGGAGAGGACACACAGCGCTGTGGAAATGTTGTTGCATTTTTGTCGCAGATGTTTCACATCAAACAGTTGTCAGTGTTAAAGAAATATAACTGGAGTAAGGTAGAAAAGCATTGAGGGAAAAGACAATCCAACTGACCTAACCTAGTAATTCTTCCCCCTATTTAAGTTTTATTACTTGAAGGGAAACTCACCCGCAAATCAACAGTAAACTGTTAACATGGTTGTCTTATGGTACTGTCTACATATCTTGGTCATTATTTTGACAAATTAGTGCATATTTGTTGAAATCCTGCACCGTTTATTGCTATTGGTTCAAAAGGTTTTTGGGATATTAAAGCTGATGCCAGTAGCTCTGGTGCTGTGGGGTAAATGGCAAGATGTGAAACACCAGCAACGCCACCGGAGAAAAGGCTTAAAACTAAATAATTAAGGTTTCTGAGGGGCCTAGTAAAAGTCTAAAATTTGATTACATGATCAAATCCATATTCTATCCTCTGACTCGGCTGAATTAAAACAGCTAATGCTAAGAAGAGGGGTCACAATTTCTCCACAGTGACGTAAAAGACTCATTACGAGTTATTGTCAAGAGGTGATGGTAGTTGTTTCATGCCAAGAGTTGTACAGTTAATTACTATAAGGGGGATTTGCTTATTCCTGCAGCATTATTTGTCTTTTTCACAGAACTGTGTATGTGTAAATAAGAGTAATGAAGGATATCTTCCAAACCTTTTCTTTTCCCCCTCCTGATCTCTGATTCAACGTTTTTTTTGCTTGCAGGGATGTGATGAAGCTCGGGTACAGTAAGCCGTGGCCTGAAGCCATGGCCATGATCACGGGTCAGTCCAAAATGACTGCCCAGCCGCTCATGCAGTACTTTGAACCTCTCATTAAATGGCTTGAGGAGGAGAACAACAAGAACAGCGAAGTCCGTGGATGGCCCGACTACGACTGGAAACCTTCAGGTAAGATCGAGGCATTGAGGTTTTCAGACAATTTTTAAATAACCACAAAAATATGCGTACATTTGGTGTAACAAGTGTTTCCCTGAGAAAATAAGGCCATCATAGCTACACTAAAATCTGTAATCTTGGTTTTCTACTCTACTGAAATGAAGCTACTGTGATTCTTGTTTTACTGATGGGGTTGTGCTGAAAGACTGCAAGAAACTGGCTTGACTGTTTAAACTTTTGTAAAACGTTTACACACAAGAGCTAGTTATATATGCTTGGACAAAGGAAGCACAGAACTGCTGGAGACTTTTAGAGACAATTCCAGAGGATAGATGGAGTATTCATTGTTTGGTATTCAGATGTTTTTGTCGGGGCTGTAGTGACAGTGACAGAACTGAGGTGGAAGGAACAAAGAGCATGGTTCCCTATGACATGAATAGGCCTTGACCAAACTATTTCATTATACCCCTGGCTGTAGGTTTAGGGTCATTGTCTTGCTGGAAGGGGAACCTCCAACTCAGTCTCAAGCCTTGAAGCATCTAACGGCTGTACTTCCAGATCTGTCCTGGATTTAGCTCTATCTGTCTACCTATTGTCTACCTGCCCCCTCTGAAGAAAAGCTTTCCCACAGCATGGTGCTGCCACCACCATGTTTCACTGTGAGGATGGTGAAACCATGCACCTCACTGCACGGGGAGAGAAGATCAGTTTTTGTTTTGTAGTATTTTGTATTGTTGTAGGGAAGGAATGTATTTTCCTGAATTATCAAAAAGGAGATTGGTGAATTTCATGCAAAAAGCCTGTATTAATTCATGCAAGACTTGAGAACGCTTAGCAGAATGGGACGTGTCAAAGAAGGTGTCCTGCAGCTGCTCCAGTCTAAACAAACAACACACTGGCCTTTTAAACCCTCCTGTTTTCCAGCAGTGGCCTTCACGGCCTGACTCCTTGGAGTCTCTCCGTCTTTAAGCTAAGAATAAACAGACAAACTGATTACTCAGGCAGCTGTTGTGTAAAATAGATTAAATAAATCATACAATTACATGAAGTATTAAGCCAAGGCATAAAAACTTGAATCCACAATTTCTGTGTGGGTGAAACACCTGTCAGTCAGATCCCTCTCAAACGTTTGCCATGTGGCTCCCACCAGGTGGAACCACATGGCACATTGATGGCCAGAGGAAACAAAAAACAAACAAATGAATAAAATAGGGAATAAAATAAATAATAGCAACTGTGGCATGTATCAAGCAAAGTCAGATATGATCAAATAAAGCAACACAGCTCCCGGATCATCCATGCCGCTGTGTGTTTTGCCTTTCCACCGGAACATCGCTGGAGAGAACGCCATAAAAAGATTAAACTGTCAAACCCACTAATATATTGTGGAAGTGTTCAGCAGTAAAATTCAACATCATCATCAGAATTGCTGGAGTGGTAACACCTGATAGGGCTGTGGGGAATCCTCCTTAGACACGGCTGCTGTAATCAGTTTAACAAATAGGGGATGCAGGCCATTGGCACACCCCCAGCAGGTTTATTGCGAGGAGATGATGAAGAAATGCGTAGAAGCCCCAAGAGGGCCACAAGCATGGCGAGTCTAACCAGTGTGCGTGCGCCTGACTGCCGTGGTGGCAGAAAATTTAACAATGTACTTTTAGTACATCACCAGAACAGGTCAGCTGAGGGAGTCAAATGTGAAGCTAACATGCAATCAAACCCAGGGTGGTCTGTAACATACAGCAGGGGTGCAGAAGTGAAAAGTGTTGATAATGAAAATGCAATACACCCTGTCCTGTTAATACTTCTAGCAGTAAATGTTAACCGTTGAAGCCACACATTTCTGCCCCTACCTGGAGCATTGCAAACAACGCAAATGGAGCGAGTGATTCACATGTTGTCCCTATCCAAATGCACGATCAGGAGCGGATTAACAATCGGCGAAGGGATGGACACATTTTGAGAATCAAATGCACAGAATAGAGCAAAGCGAAATTTATTTTCTGTCAATTCATGTCACCTTAACCATTCAGGGACTGGATCTGGTTGTGACATGGGTGAAGGAACACCTGTAGTTGGTGTCCTGGAGGGTGATACGATACCCCCCCCCCCACTTGGGACAGTTGGTCTTCATACTGGGTCCTGGACAGATGGAAGTGCCGCAGGAAGCAGCCGTCATCCAGAAACTCCTGGAGCAGGTGGTGATACTTGGCGAGCTGGGAGTGTCTCTGGATGATCTGATGGACCCAGGGACGCCGGCGGCGACGTGGATTTTTGGCTTTCCACATTATATACAGCAATGTGACCCGCTGTGTAAAATAGAGCTCCGCCATGTTGAGTTAAACAGACAATGGGCAGAAAGACGCTCTTCCTGTTTGAAGACACAACGAAGTAAGCTGGCTGAAATTTCAACAGCGTTGTCCGTGCAAATTGTTTGTGCGAGAGACGGAATGTCAAGCGACCAACAACGAATAATTCACGTTGTTTGCGTACGATGTGAAAGTAGCATTAAGCTACAGAATGCAGAGAACATTTCAAAATGGGGTAAATAACGTATCACAATCCTTGTTGGTACAATAAAAAGAAAAGCGATAATAAAACGTACAATAATTTCTCCTATTATTGCACATCTTCAGAGTTTGGGCCTTTGATGTTTTCCTCCTCAGTTGATTTCAAATGGTCGTATTCCCATAGTTTTGGAGTGCCCAGTCAGAATTTATACAGGTCTAGTTTGTTTAATTTGGAGGTGTAAGAAGGATTTTCTCATTATTTATTTATGGTGCATTTCCCCAAAGCTGTTACCTTTTATTATTATTCATAATTTATTAATACGGCTGACATGTGCCCTCTGTTTTATTCAGTCATACCGATTTGATTGGAAAAAATATATATTTCAGCATTCAAGCTAAACTTTCTGTATAAATGTATTACAAGCATTACATCAGACAGATTTAATTTTAAATTTCATATTCATAATACTCAAGTAGTGTGGACCTCAGCAGCTGGCAATTTGAATTGTGTCAAATTGTCATTGTCTTCTTACATATTATTGGCTTAAATTATGTACTATTCTTGGACAAAGGATTATTTCCTGGGATTTTTTATTTATTTCCAGTTTTAAATCTTAGTGGTCATGTACAGTTTTTTTTTTTTAAAATTGAGGCGTATAGTTTCTCCTGTTAAATAGTTGCTTGGGAACAAAAAGGAGGTGGGTGTTGCTGTGGTAAATTGTTCATTTAAAACAGTTTTTATCTCAAAGCATAAAGCAAATAGCTGTAAATGGTTTAGAATGGTTTTTCAGTCCAAGATTTAGCCTTTAAAACGTCAGAACGATTCATTGTAGAATGATTGAGTAACATTTCCTTTATTTATTTCAAATAAATGAGCAAAGTTCACTGCTATGAATTTCAGACAAATATCTAATTTTCAGAAATTCTGGTTATTAACTATAATTGTCTTAGTTTAATTAAAAACATAAATTTTGTCATCATGCACGTTTACCTATTAATTAGTAGAACATTATCTTGCATAAAGATGAGTACATCTAAGTTTCTAGCAATTTGTCATACAATTGTAATGGATAATTTTTTTTTCAATTGAGCTCAATTATTATTTCTTGCTAAACATATAATCACGACTCAGGTTTTTCATTGAAGGTATATTTATTATTTTCATCATATGTAGCAATTCAAATGGCGTGTTATGATAAGGGACACTGAAATTACACTATTATCTTTTCCGAAATGTTAGATAAGCACATTCTTTTAGTGCAATTAGCAAGTCCCGCTTCTCTGTTTTTTTCCCCCAACGGTCCTGACTTAGGAAGGAGAGAGGTGGGTGTAGCTGGAAACTTAGGGTGGATATAAACCAGTGGGTGGGGGGAACACGGCGGAGCGGAACCAACTTCTGACAGGCAGGCTGTGGGTGGCCTGTGGGTTGCACTTTAGTGCAGCTGAGCTTGTATAACAGTTAACCCCTTATGTATCTCAGCCAAGCAACATGATAGCGCCTGAAAAGCCAAAGTTTTAATCAATGCGGGGTTAGCAAGCTTTATTATAAAGATGAATCAGTTATTTATGCAACATGTAAGCAAATGTTCATGCAACATGTAATGAGTACAAAGACAAAGACACAGACAGACACAAACAATGGTCAAAATATAACATTTGTTCAAACTATAATTATCAAATTTTAGAAATTATTAATAGAAGCTTCAAAATTTCAAAGGCAATATCATTTTTAACAACATGTTTTATCAGCAACATATCTTTCTATGATTAACGCTCTATTGATCTGCTTCTCATGACATTTACAAATCTCAAACATAATTTAGGATCATAGCGACAGGTTTCTCTTTCATGAATCCACGTTTTCTGCTGCTGAAACTCTTTGCCAATTCTTCATAATTAAAGCCCGTGGTATTGAAGATTCCTGTTATAATTTTCAACAATGCAGTTTTAACAAATAAATTTCGCTATCACAGCTGTGGTTGAGAATTTCTCTGCTCAGTTCTAATGCAATAAATTATTTTACCGCTTGGATGCGTGAGTGACAGGACCCAACAACTCTTCCATAAGTGGGTCGAATTAATGTGTTTTTTTTTTTACGCTTTTCTCGCTCATTGTAGTTAAAGATAATCATTGGAAATATATTATGTGTTATAATTGCCCACACAATAATTATTTCATCATTTGAGATTACTTTTTATAACACTAAAACAGTCTGAAAGCAATAACAGCAATAGAACCGATATTCATTTAGTTTAGAATGTGAGAGAGACACATTGTGTGTGTCCAGCTGTCTTCACCTGTCTTGCCCTCGCGGTGTGCATTTTTGGCCGACTTGTTTGTACCTGTGTCATTGCACACATGTACATTACATTTCCCACACCAATCGCTGACGTTACGGTCTTTGTAACTTGGGCAGATCTGTCAGCTCTTTCTCTTTTGTTGACTCTGTTTCTGTCTTCCCTGTGGCTGTGGCTACACAACACTCATGTATGACAGAAAGCGACACGCTACACAGAGTAATGTTAGCTAGCTCAGTTAGCCAGCCAGTTCAGTAAACTACACAATAGACACATTTAAATGGTAGGTGATAATAAATAGTCACACAATGGTGATAAATCACACACAAACACCCCCACACATGCAACACATACAGTAAGATTAGCTAGCTTACTCATGTAGCAAGTGCTAATCTTTTACTAACTCTTTTACACTGGTCCACATATCGCCGTCAGTAACAAGTGATCCAAATTAAATATTTTCATGACATTCCATAGAAAATGACCGTGGGTCCTTTTTGACCCACTTATGGAAGCATGAGTGTAGTAATACAAAAAAAAAAAAAATAATTAAAATACATGAGACTTAACTTAAAATGTTAGATGGTATGATACTGATGAATATTTTGAGGAATAGCTGGAATGTGAAATTATAACTTTTTGTTAAAAAACATGGCAAGAAAAACACCTAGCCGGGTCATATTAGACCCAACTATGCATCTAAGTGTTAAGCTAGCATTGACATTTTATGGTATACCCAAGCACTAACACAAAAATCTGCTGTGTTAAAAGTTCCATGTGTAATTCCTAGCTCAATTTAAGTCCAAAATACTCATTTAAAGGGAAAGAAATAATGATATGTAAAAAACAGACAAACATACTTAGATAGGTTTCATCAAGTCAACGCTATTAAAGATTCTTCTAATAACCCATTGTTGGCCTAGATTGTTCTTTTAATAGATTCAGTATTCTTTTTAATGTTTCCTCTTCCAATTTAATTGCATAACTATACTGATTAATTATCTTTATGAATTTATCTTCTCTGGCTCACAGATCACAGTTTGAACATTGATGCTATTTCTGCATTGACTGAAGAATGGAGTAAATGACTTTATTGTCCTCAGATTTAAGAGTGTATTATATTCAGCCATAGACAACAAGCAGATTCAGGATAATCATTAATGCCCTTAAGAACTTGTTTGCTTTAGTTTTAGCCCAGAGTCCACAGGGAACTTTGAACAATATAGACGGAGAAAATCGGCTACGTTTCAAAATGAAAGAACACCTTAACTTAAGGAATTTGTTCAATATGATTCTTTTGCTCATTATTTTAAAAGGTTTTCAACTGTTGAGGCATTAGAGGAAGACGCAAGTGCTGCAGTGTTTACATTCCAATGCAGCACAGAAGCTGCTTTTTAGAGCAGGACTGAGATTTTTGGTAATCTTTGTAAGGACTGAGATGTTAGCGTTACAGCGTAAACCAGCGGATCGCGTACAATCCAGAATCCAGAGGGGGACCCCACTGACCTGAGCTCTGCCAGTCACTGCTGTGGAAATGGAGAACTTTGCATGTCATACTGCACCTGACTGTCAGACTATGTGGGGACCTTTGTTTTTTAGCTGGACTAGTCTAAGTTAAAATGAGAGGCCTTCCCATAAAATTATGGGGCATAGTTCTGACAGCAAGAAACAGTGCTTGAAAGGAGGAACATTCAGATGTGACTACACATGCAACAGGCTTGCAAATACCTCCTTCAGGGGTAGTCCTGCCAAAAGTAGAAACTACATTAGACCCTGTGGTCCATGTCAGTCAAGTCCAGCAGCCATTTACTTTACTGCAAATCCTTTGTCTTTTTTAGTCTCCTGCCTCAATGTTGCACAAAGTCAGTCCACAGCTTTCAACTATTTTTGGGGAAACAGACTCCATCATGCTGAGTCTGCCAAAATGTCTACCCCGGTCCAATTAATGGAATAACACATTGTTGATTTTGTGGTCACATAAACATAACTCTTCTAGAAATGTAGAAGCGGTTAGCTCTTTAAACAGTAAAGTTACAATAGGATACCAAAATGGCAAGCTGTCCCTGCCAATTTTCTTTTATAGGTTTCATTGCATCCTACCATGAGCTGATACTATAAGTCCTGGCCAATAACTAACAATAAATTTGAGGAAGTTTTGTCTTAATGTACTACAGTTGCGTAGGTGGCACAGGTTACAGCTGCACACCTTCCTCAGACAGCCAGAGCATGTATCAATTGGCTACAGAGCATGGAGAGAGTTTATACCCATCTATTTGATTCTAATCCTATTTCTGTTAAATGCCAAAAAGGTGTTTCAATTTTCAACAAATGTATTATGTTTAGACAGCTAGATAAAGACATCCATCTGTTAAAAGTCTGAACACTTTTCTGGCATTTAACAGAGATGTAATTAGAAGTACTCCAAGTATTTGTGAGCTAATAAATAAATAAATAAATAAATAAATAATCAAAGATGTCAGCTACTGTTACTCCATCAATTACAAATCGAGTAACAGATTACAAATTCTGGAAGGCTCAACAGCAGAGTCGGTTTCCGTGAAAAATAGTGGAAAGCTGTGGGCTGACTTTATCCAACATTGGTGCAGAAAGACTTAAAAAGACAAAGATCACTAATCATAATCTTAAAGGAGCAATAAGCAATATTTCACCACTAGGTGGTTCTTCAGCACTGTCTGAAGACCAAAACAAGATGTATGACAAACTGCGGCTCTCTACCTCCACTATAACTGCCACCTGGCCCCACCTTTCCCTTCTCAAATATTCATGCACATATTTGTAAAGGACAAAAATACAGCAAAACAGCCTCACCTTTCAGAGGAACATGTGTAGTGAAGAAGAAAGTAACTCATAACTTTATAGTGCTGTTAGCAAGAGAACATTTTGATCTGCTGGGGTGCTCTCCTCCGTGTTGCTCCAAGCCTGCACTGCTCTGATGGTGGTATTTTAGGGCAGGGAGGGGCTAAGTCCCGAGTGGCAGCTGTTCACATGCACCTACATGCACACATGGCCGGCCAGGCTATGTAAACAAGAGACTGGAGAACAACATAGAGCGATATGGTGTGACATCATACCATAAATACTACTTTTAGTTCTTCACGTCACTATCTTTTAGTTATTTCTATCTAAAATAATGACATTTCTCTTATTGCTCCTTTAGGGATATGTAACTTAAAACAGTGGAGTAGATAGGGGACACAGATTCTGGCAGCGGAAAATGAAATAAGAAACCTGAAGTTAGAACAGACTCTGTGTTAGAAATTATGGTGATGATAGGAGGACTTCCAGCCTCCAGGACTGCTCCAAAGACAAATGTCAAAATAACATTAGACAGATGCAAAAAGCTGGTCGGCACTTATGAAATGGGGCTCAGTGCTTTCAAATCAGTAAAACTTTTAACATTCATCATTGTTAGGTCAATGATTAAGTGAATGTATGAAATTCTCTTTAAATCTAGATCTGGCAAAGTTAAGAATGATTTTGAGTGTAGCTTTATTCAGTGTTTATTTGACCACATTTGGGATCTGTTAGATATATGATACATTATCCAGAAACGTGTTTTACAGAGAGCTGTTTTTGTTGAGAACGTGCCACATTGAGCGTTAATGTTTATATCAACTGAGTTGCAATGATCACATGCCTTCCCATGTGAGAATAGTTTGTGTAATTTTCTCTGCTTCTGTCCTATTATCCCAGTACCTTCTGAATCTTTGAACAATAGTTGGATATCCCCATAAAATTTAAAAGTGGTTCACGTATCGACTAAGAGTCAGAGACTTCTGGTGCTGTACTGTGGAACCAGGCTCCCATCTGAGCCAGATATTACATCTAAGAATCACGTTAGTGTTGGGTGGGTTTGAGATTGGACTGGATCGGCCCTGGGTACGGAATAAAAAAAAATCACTTCACTAAACAAGCAAAGCATTTTCAAATTTGTCCTTATGAATTAATACTCAAAGTCTATATGAACAGGTCATCCCTGCTAAAACCAGCAGTTGTAAAGCACCAGACTGTGGACCTGAAAATTCAGCCAGACCTAGAAAGCGTCTTAAAGGGCTTATTCTAGCAAGGAAACTGGCGGGAGTCAGTAACTCTGCAGGAATGAGCAGGAACCTCTGAAACGGAAGCGAACAGATAAGTGGCTGATAAAGAGTCAGGATTGTCAGAAAGATCCCCAGAATCCGGACTGGGGATCCTGTTGATTTGTTCCTTCACTCTGCAGAGAGGCCAGTGAGAACCGTCAGTAAAAAAAAGTGAATACACAGCAGGCGGAAACTTGGCAGCGAAGAGAGCAGGCTCTAATCACTGCAGCGGTGTCTGACAGAGTGACAGAGGACAGTCCAAAATCCAAGGCTCAGGCATGGGGTCCTACATGTGGAGGCAGAAGTAAGCTTCCAAGTCCAGATGCTGGTCACGGCTCGAAAGTCGGAGCTCAGAAAAAAAGCCGTTGTCCAGAAATCCGAATCTCGGTAGAGATCAGGCAGGGGCAAGGCAAGGGCGGGAAACCTAGGGCACAGAAACAAGGTCGTAATATGGAGATCAGGCAAAGAAGAGGAAGAAATGCTGGACGTCTACAAGCAGCAGCTTTTGTTAATCTGGCAGAGAATTGTGGAAAGAAAATTGTTTAAATAGTGCAGCTAGAATTGAATGGTTTCTTCTTAACAGGAGCTCCAAGTCTCTGGATTCTGACTGGCAGAAGGACAAACCACACAGAATGCCAAATCTATCCCAAACTTCTCCAGTGGAGAATCTACTGCTGAGATTGCCATAAAATTACTTATTTCTGTTTCTTATTGCTTCCTGTCTTTGCCTTTCAGATCCTGGCACTGAAATCATTGATAGTAAAGTTGAGTTCCTGGGACTGAAGGTGGACCAGGAGGCTGCCAAAGTTGGCCAGTGGCTGCTGCTGTCAATCAGCCTGGCTTTCTTGGTGGTCATCATCCAGCTCGCCTACAAGTACAGGAAGTCAAAGCGTGGAAAGTCCCCGTCGATGATGGAGCTCAAGCAAAAGGACTGAAGATGAATTTATTGTAGCTATCACAAAGCCAACCTCAATGTGAACAACTACAAAATGTCAGAGCACATTTGCTGTTGTACAGTTCACGATCGTCATTTTGATTCTTTTCACACTGAAAGGTGACTCTGAATGTCAGAAATCCCAAAAGAGTAAAGAAACGATGTTTTGCCAGTTCATACGAAGAAATAATGTTAAAATTTCCTATCTGAATGCAACATTTAGAAAACATATTTACCAATGGTTTTAAATGCACGTAATAATATAGGAATGTTTTACTGTTATATGGTGTATTAGGTATAAATGTTCTTTATCTTTGATCTTAAACACATTTATTTCAAAGTAGTTCTGTAATAGCTAAAATAAGATAAAGTTTAACAGCTTCATTCAAAATGAATAAGTTTCAATATTTCTGAGAGTTTTATAAGTGTATAAACCGGAACTGGACAGGATTTTCTTTAATTACGTTTTGTAATATTCAAATTGTGTAATTTAGTCTTTAAATGTTATTGATACACTCAAAAGACATTTATAATATAGATAATAAAAATAAATATAGAAATGTATATATAAAAACTGTACATCTTTAAACGCTGTCTGTAAACAGATTAAAACATAATTACCTGAATCTTTTATGATATTTCTGGTGTAGTTTCTCACACAGATATCTAATGAAATACACTGATTGGACTGAGTGTATATTCACTTATGTATTAGCTTTCCTTTTATTTTTCAAAACCTGTGGTTTATATTTTTTAAACAAAATGTTTAATTGAAGTTATCTCTATCCCCCCCCTTTTTTTTAGATAACTCTTTCATTTTAAGAATAGAACTGCCTTAAATAAAATCTAAAAAAAAAAAAAAAAATCTCCACTGGAACTTGTTTAATTTGACATTGTAAAAATTTCTGCTTGGTCTCCTATTGTACATTTACTGTATACACTTAGATTCATTTTATTGTTGCCTGCCAGTGCAAAAACACAAATTGTAATTTATTTGTAATATTTAAGTTTAAAATGTTTTTAAAATGAATTTCGTTCATTGTGTAAAAATGTTTTAATATCTCATTCATTTCCTTTGCATTTCTGTAATAAAGAGATTCAATTCTGTTTCGGCTGCTTGAATCAGAAAGAACCTGATCATGAGTTTGTTAAAAACATTTTAATTAAACTGGATCTCCACAGTACAAAATAAGCGAGGCACAGCAGACATCAGACGTTTTGCATTCGTTTCAGACCTCCTCCTCCTGCTCAAAAAAGAAAAGAAAAAGAAGGATACAGCATAGAGTAGAATGGCTCTCCTAAATTCACAACCCCATGGTAAAATAAGGTTTCTGCAACATAAAAAATGGGAACATGATAAATCATTTCAAGACTTTTTACTCCTGGTTACATAAGTGTGTACAAAATTAGACCAGTAATGTTTTATGCACGGTTTCATCCAATTTCACTCCCCTCTATTATACCTTATAGTAAATAAAGAACAAATAAACTTCAGCTTCCCGCTGGAATATTTACTCATTCTTTTCTTTTAGATCAATCTACAGATCTTTGTACAAAGGCATCAGTCTGAATAAGTGACCACATTTCTCCTAAAAAAGACATCCAGATATGGCTAAAAGCTCTCAAAATCATGTAGGCACATGTTTCATAGCATTATGAAATTAAACGTCAAACCTTTGACCACAATTTGAATAGGTATGTTTGGCACAAAGAACACCACACAGAGTGGAATACGGTGGTAGTAGTATCATGTTCTGCGTCAGATTCTCTTTACATGGAACAAGAGTTCTTATCAAGGTGGAGAAAATTATGAACACATGCAAACATCAGACAGGTGAGACCCAACGCGTTCAGTTGTTTGCTAGAAAGATGAAGATGGGATCATATTTTCAGCACGGTTGGTGGTTGAAGCGCAAGTCCAAATCAGTTTTATTAAAATCTGTTATAAAACCCGGAGAGAAATGTGGACAACTGACGGATAACATTTTCCAAATATTTCCAAGTCAACATACTGATACCACCATGTTTTTCCTTTAACAGTGTACTTGTTTTTCAGTTGAACTGCTTAGGATAAAGGTCATATTAACGGTAGAAAAAAAAAATCTTAAATGATTTATCACGGCCCAGTTTTATTTAGGTGACATAGATTGAACACCACCATTGAAGAGTTGCATTTTAACGGGGGCATGTAAACTTTTTAGATCCATTGCACATCCTGGTATCTGGGGATGAAGGGGGAACACAGGACTCAGTCCTGGTTAACGCCTGAGCTCTCTCAGTCCAGTTAGTCTTCAGCGCTGCAACTGGAACTCACTGGGTCCAGTGTCTGTTAGCTGTTTCATTTGGAATAAAACAAGAGCAATGGACACAAACGTGCACATTCATTCAAACTGTGATTTTACCTTGTCATTATGTACAATTTCATTCATACCCTTACAATCAGATAACATTTCCAGTGTTTAGACTCCCTGTATGAGATGCTTGAAACATCCACATAGCATCCATTTATTACGTTAGCTCCACATGGTGTAATAAATAATAATCAAGACCCCGTTTAGACGATAACGATCCATTAGATTGTTGGCAGTATTCTTTGAAACTTAACAGCATGAGCATGTGTACAAACATTCTTTCCTTAAAGGACCAATAAGCAGGTTTTCACCACTAGGTGGAGCTTGAGCACTGTCTGTAGACCAAAACAAGATGTGTATCAAGCCACGCTTCTCTCTAGCTGCTGCGGCACGCCGCACCCATTTCCTCCTCTCACCCAAATAGGCTCATATAAGCCTATTTGGCTCATATAAAATAGGCTCATATAACCCTATTTGCAAAGAATACATACATGGCAAAACTGCATCACCTTTCAGAGGAACATGTCAAGTGAAGAAGTAATGCATATCTTTATAATGCTGTTAGCAAGAGAACATTCTGATTCGATGGGCGTGCTCGCCGCCATTCTGTTCCTGGTGGTAGCATTTTATGTGCAGGGAGGGGGCAGCTGTTCGTGTGCACGTGACAAGATACTGGAGAACACAACACAGAGAGATAGTGACGTTTAACCATAGTCCATCTAAAGAGATACCTTTAGTTCTTCACAAAACTATTTTTTAGTTCTTTCTGTCTAAAGTAATGACATATCGCTTATTACTCCTTTAAAAAAGGCACCAGCATGTGCTGGGGCCTCCCCATACAGGCAGATTCTGGCTCCATCCTAATACCCTTAATTAGAGCTGATAGCTCTTAGTTCTTGACCTTTCATGGGGTCAACAGTAAGAACTCTATCCTTGGGAGGAATGGAGTTTCAGACTCCTGTGCTGAATTCGGACAGCCTTTAACTCCGACATCATTACATAAAGGAAACGCACATGGATGATTCTAGTCAAATCTAGGTCTACAGCCTTTTGAAAACAAGCCACAAAGTGTGTGCTCTCTTCTCTTCTGAGATTTTTGTTAATTTCTTTGAGGTGGGCTGTGCTTATAAATCATGTCATGCAAAGGATTGTGGGATTGTTTATAGCTCCTTAGCGCCAGTAAGGGACATTGTGAGGTGCCTAGGCTAAATTTGCTGCAAGAGGAAGCATAGAGGCTCCTTTTTCTACCTCCTTCCTTACTGACTGGACTATTCGGGCAGCACTTATGGTGCCCGCTGACACTTTAGTTTTGGCTAGAGTCCTTACCCAGAGGAGATGTTCGGATGGAGCCAGAGTTTCTCCTGTGTGCATGACAATGGAGAGCTTTTTTTTTTTCTTTTTTCTCCAAAATGTTACTTCCGGGACCCCCTTTCAAATTGTGCCTATTTCAGAGAAAAAGCATGCCATTGTGTACCCGGACAGTAGAGATGGAACAAAATGTTTCCATTTTCTCCAAAAAATGTTGCCATGTGAACAGTGCATGTGTAATCTGCAGATCTGTGGGAATTTTGAGGGACTATTAAAATGTGTGATTGATGTAAGCAAAACACCAGAAATGTACAGCTAAAAATACCCCTGCAGTCTCTGACTTTGCAATGCTCGTCCAACACTGACATGCAGGTAAAGACACGTAACATGGATGCTGATCACAACTATATATATATATATATATATATATATATATATATATATATATATATATATATATATATATATATATATATATATATATACACATATATATATATATATATACATATACACATATATATATATATATATATACATATACATATATATATATATATATATATATATATATATACATATACATATATATATATATATATCATTATATATATCATTATATATACTTAGTGATTTCAAACCAACAAATCACACAGTACCAAGGGATGTTGTGATGGCGAACAAAAAAAAAAGATTGAAAAGCTAAAAGGTTGTATGATTCAACATATAAAGACATAAAATACAATAATAAAGTTTGCCTCTGAATGCAACACCGATTTCTGTACAACCCTGCATCCAACAACTAGAAACTTTACAAATTACAATCTCTCCAAAAATAATGTTGCATATTGCACAGAAAAAAACATGAGGACATTGAATATTGATAAAATCTAAGAAATGCCCCGTCCACAGTAGAGGCACTGTAGAAGTCCATGTAGCCCCATCAGGCCCAGTGTTCTCTTGGTTTTTACTTTCTGTGGCAGTAAGTGGTTCTAAGGCATCAGTAGTAGCAATGCTGCATCTCTGTCCAGCTGGTGATCCAGTACTTTTTCTGCGGCTCCTCAGGCTGAAATCCCAGGTTGAACTGATAACGTTCAGCTTTACGAATCCTCACCCCGCGGTGCTTTGGCATTACCCGGTAGTAGATGGCTCGCTTGAAGAACCCAAGCTAGCAAGACGGAAGGAAAACAACAACAAAATATATAAACTTAGCAATTATGATGACTGTAGACATTAGAAGAAATTGTCAGAAAGACAGGATTAATGACCCAGGAGATTTGGGATTACAGGGCTGCGGGAAAACAAGTTGGTTGTGGTGACAACCTGCTGGAAACTAAATAGAATCAAGAGAAAAATAGAACCCAGAGTCAAGAGGGAAGTGTATTAACCTGCCTAAAAGAAAGTTGAAAGAATGATTAGTTAGAATAATAGGAAGAACTGAGGGGACAGAAAGCAAAGTTGTAAATTGAGCCACACTTGGGCCAAAATGAGAAGAACTACAGTTCCTTGCAAAAGTATTCACACCAGAAGACTTTCACAATCTGTCTGCTTAAAACCACAAACTACAATAGAGACTGGAGCCTTCCAGCAGGACAGCTGGCCTAAATGTACAGTCCGAGCTACATGGTTCAGGTCAAAGCACATTCCTGTGCTAGAATGGCCCAGTCAAAGTGCAGACTTGAATCCAACTGAGAAGCAATTATTGAAAATCTATCATATTTTTCCGTGCACGTTACAATTATACACAACTTTGTGCTGGTATATTATATAGGATTCCAAAACAATACATTGAAGTTTGTGGTTGTTGCATACCAAAACGTAAAAAAGCTCCTACTTCTGCCAGGCACTGTAGCAAAGAAAGATTCGTTTTTCAAGGGTGTGTTTACCCAAAGGCCCTATTGGTGGGTGCTTTTGGAAGAACACATGGGAGCCTTAGTAGTCCTCAATCATCTTTTCTGTTTCAGAGGGCTGGATCTTCATCTCAGCCTTCTGGGCCTTGGCCTCATACATCTCTCTCCTGCTAGCCCTCTGGAAGAAGCCACACTGTTGGGGAAGGGGGTGTAGCAGTCGTATGGGAGGGAATGAAGATCGTAAGGTTAGAATAAAGGTTAAATATGGGAATGACATATAAGCCAAATGAATCTGCCACATGACCTACTGTATGTGTTAAGTATCGTTTAAAAACACGTGGAAAGATGTGGAACTTCTCATAGTTTGTGTCTGCAGCAGTGCAGTAAGTCATTTTACCAGAGAGTGACCTGTATAGTCTCACCTTCCACATAATAAGAATGATGATTCCTAGGAGCACAATTCCTGCTACAGCTGCAGTAATGATGATCCACAGGGGAAGCTGATAGGGAATCTCCACACTTCCCTCTGGTTGTATCAGTATTTTAAACTACAAGAAATCATAGAACAAAATAATGTTACTCTTTAGTATAACTCCTGCAACTGTGTCTTCATCATCATCCTCATCATTAACACGTACAAGCAGAGGCTCGGGGTCCATCTTGACAGTCGATTTATCCGTAATGAGCTTCAGTGTGGCGCTACCTGTGATGCTAACTTCCAGAGCGTTGGAATAGTCCTGTAATTGCAAACACCAAAAATGTCTAAACATCCTGAGAAGAAAGGAAAGCTTCACTACCCAATGTTCAGAGAAGTGTGTGTGAATTGAGCTGGTGAGCGGACCTCCAACATGGTACTGTTCCACAAGCGGGAGCGGACGTAAATCTCAGCGGAGTCGGACATGTTGTGCAGAGGACAGGTGAAGTTGACGCAGTTTGCTGTCGCCTTAGAGCAGTCCTTCAAGACAGACAGAGTGAAGGAAAAGCTTTTACACAAGAGAACAAACGTGGGGAATTGTTTTAAATGCAGAATACAGCAACGCAGAGGTGTGGACATTTTAGAATAGAAAACTGAAACAGATGCATCTCAACAAATAGGGCATTCCTCAACTGACGTCAAATTACTAACTTTAGACGGATGCCTCGTGGCCTTCTTGTCGTTGTACAAGCAGAGCGGTAACATTAACTAATACTTCTTTCTTTCCGTTCACTTTGAGGCCTCTACATTTCAACTAGTGTAGCACCGATCGGTATCGGTACATGTTATATAAACTCATGAAAGTTGCACTATTTTGGCATTTGAGAGCCAAAACTCAGTGTTTAAAAGAGATTATTCAATTATTAATGTGATTTTACTGTCTTACTGTTGCACTACTATTATACATGTTATAATTTCACAAATGTTGCACTATTTTGGCCTTTGAGAGCCAAAAGTTTATTCAACTATTGTCACCCATTCCAGGTAGGCAATAAAAAGTTCTACTACCCTAAGTAGTATGCAGTTCTTCATATATACACACACACACATCCATTTCAAACAGATGGTATCGGTATGGTATCGGTATCGGCCAATACTGCACAGCCAGGTATCGGGTATCGGTATCGGGGCCGAAAAATAGCATCGGCGCAACAGTAATTTCAACCGTCAGCTGTTCTATGCTGGGTTTCTCCATTGGAGCATGTCAAAATAAAGCTTCTGAATATGCTGTCTCTCATCATCCTCTTGACAATACTTCCTCATCTCCTTTCAAATCATAGTTTCACAATAAACATACAACCATGAACCCCCATTATGGATCACTTTGATCTTTCACCTCATGGAAGTCAGTCCATTTGCGATCACGGGCCCTTTTTGCTTTCACATCACGCAGTTGAGAGTATGGACCAAGAGGAGTGGTGCTTATCACTCTCAGCGTTCACCATAAGGAAAGCATAGGACTTGTGGGGGGACAGCTGAGCTCTATGTCACCTTCCTTATGAAGGCTTTTCCAGTTCATTCAGTGTTTTAAATACAAGCAAAGTTGAACATATCATCCTGAACATGTTAGTATCGGCATCAGATTCTGCAGACTAAAGTATTTCTCAGATCTGACGGACTCTGGAATATTACAAGGGGGCTTGGCCTCTGCTCCAAAGTTGATAAGAGGCATACTATTGGTGGGATGACAATGTACCCATTCCATGTTGACTCCTTTCAGTTGATCATCAGGCATAAATAATACGTGTAGGTCATGGAAGAAAAAAGATTATCTAAAACAAATGCCTTCTGTGGGGGTTATGTCCGGTCAGTTTGGCAGGCAGCCAAGCACAGTGATAACATTGTCATTAAGCAAATATTGATACGTTTGGCAGCGTGAGTAGTTACAAAGTCCTGCTGGAAATGAAATCTGCATCTCCATAGAGCTTGTCAAAAAAGGGAAGCAGGGATTGCTCTAAAGCTGTGTGTGTGTGTGTGTGTGTGTGTGTGTGTGTGTGTGTGTGTGTGTGTAAGCACCCCTATATTTGTCCTTCTACAACATACGGTTCCTATTTATGGCTCAGTACATCTGTTATAGGAATTTAGTGTTTTAAGGCAACAAAATCAGAAAGACAAGTTTCACCATGTTTCACCTAACTGATGAGAGCAAAAAATTGCCAAAAGAAATCCATTTGTACACATTCACATACTTTGAATATCCCCATCTGTTTATCAAAGTCTGGTTAAAAAGCTTTTCTTTTGCTTTCATCATTTAAAGACACCCTGAAAATCCACGCCACATGTATGGCAGTTAAACACTGAACTGACACTAAGATGTTTGAGTAAATTTAGAAGATACTTCTGCAGGGATTAAAAAATGATCTGTGCTTATTGAACTTTTTTATGCTTATCAATAGATGAGGGTAAATGAGAACGCTTCCCACTGATGCTCCACAACTTACCAACTTGTAGGTTTTCCGAGGAATGCGGAGTGTCACTGCTGCCTGCGGCTCGACATTATGCAACTGATTTGTGTCTTCCTCGTTATCCTCTGAAGTCTGCCGTTTAGATCTGGTTTCCTTGGATTGGCTTTCGGACAACTGGAAGTTGTTTGAAGGGTGGATAAAAAAAGGAGGAAGGCAGACATTACATCAGAGAAATGCTGGTAATTACTGGTGTTGATAAAGACATGACCAAAATCTCTCAGAATAGCTGTGTCATTTCCACTGTCTATATGCAGACTGCACACAGTGAGAGTTTCTATTTGAGGACATTTGAGGTCAGCATGTGCTGACGCAGTTTTTGTCTTTTTTCCCCAAAGTGTATTTCGGAACAGCGGTTTGGCTCTGAGACTATTTTAACACCAGATTTATTCATTTTGCTTATACGGCTTCAGTTCACTGTAGTTCTAAAAAACATTGTGTATCTGAGTGGGCAAGGTGGATCAGGTTCATGTAGGCTCAGTTTAACTGTAATTGTTAAGCTAGTTCAACTTAACTTCATTTTATGTACTTGCTAGCTATGCAAAACAATGTGTTTGACGTAAGAAATTAACATTTTGTCGATAACACCATCTCATCCTCAACACATTCTTTCAGAGGGTGATGACCAAATGTTAGCATGCTAACAGGAAAAACCATGTTAAACATTAACCTGGTAGATTAAGCAGCCTGTTGGTGTTAGCATAGAGGATGTCCAGGACTAGCTAGGCTACATTACATTTTCTAGGGGAAAATTTTTAACAATATTGTAACGTGCTCGGTGCATTTTGTACCAGGTGGGTGCCATTCCCCAACACTTTATCATTGTTTTTCATTAGTATTATTTATTTAATATTATTTTCTTTAGGTTTTTAGATGCATGTCTTTTGTTTGTTTTCCTGCTTGCTGCACCGATATATAACCTATTCCTTCTCTTGTCTGTTTCTTTAAACAGCCTCTGTACATTTGAGTCAGAAAGGTACTTTTTCCAGAGCTTTTGTCGCAAAAACATTTCTAAGATATTCTGAAAACAGCAGCGATTAGCTTAAAACCACTTTATGAATCTCACAACTGCCTCTAACATGGCCATACACCAGGGACTAATCACATTTTAGCAACACGTTTTAAGGACCAAAATGAATGAATATGACCCATGGACCTAATTATAGTTGAAAATCCTGCACACAAAACCTTTTGTAAAATTTTTGTAAAACCTCTAAGCTGTTCCTCCTTCTACCTTAAAGTTATATATGGCGCCAGGATTGTGCCAGGAATGAATTTGTGACAAATAAATTCAACATTTGTAACACAGCCTGAAGGACTTACCACCTCTCCCAGCAACATTTTGATACACACATATTGGAACTGTGAGCACTTCTGCCATATTAAGAGCCCAACCAGTGGGAGCGCACTTCACACAATCTTTATCTAAAAAGTCTGGGCATAGCAAGCTGTTTTTTCTTACAGAACATTTATGGTCTGTTTCAGGTTCTTGGTGAGATATCGTTTTGCAACCAGAGCAGTGGCAGGATGCTGTAGGCAGAACAGTTTCAGTATCAAAGGTGTCGCTAAAAATCACTTGAAGTGCAGCCAGCTAAAGCGTGAGTATGATTAGATGGCCAGTTTTCCTCATTTTCAGACAAAATCAAATAGGTGTGCCTGATATAATATCACTGTTGCGTTAATGTGGCAGCCAGGATGAACCCAGCTTTGTCCTAACGAATAATCTTAACATGAGGGCCTTAGCATCCACTACTGAACAAAAGGCGTTGTGAGAAAGATAACCTGTGCAAATTAGGACCAAATCCTATGGACAGAAAGAGGATAGTACCAGGATTTGTCTAGTTATCGCTCTCTTAACAACAGATACAGAGATGATATTTTGTGGGGCCGATGTATTTGTTAATGCACATCCATGAGGAGCAACATTAGAGATAACTTTACATAATTTGTTTTAAATTGCCCAAGATGCCATTTTTTTTTATCCCAATAAGCATTTTTATGCAAATTTTCTTGGTTTAGCTGCCACTGGAAGATCAGTCAAAACTTACGTCAAAACCTACAATGTTGAACGGGTGGGAAATTTATCAACAGACTAAGTGAAATCACTTCCAAAACATTGCTGTCACCAGCATCTCAACCAAAGCACAAACAGAACCTTACACTTAGGTTAAGCGGATTGATAATTTCCCCAGCAGGGCTGCATTCCATTTCTGATTCTCCTCTGACAACAATCTTCGTCAGGTACAGCAGCCACTTGCCATTAGGCACTTCACGGGGCCAATCAAACTCCACAGCAAGGGTCCCCATGTCCCCCAGAGGTGGGCCGTTCATGTCCACCTGGTGGTAAAATTAGTCAGGGTTACAAAAAACAAAGTTTGAGTCATCAAGCCGACACCATTCGGCTAAGAAAAGGAGTTAAAAGCAGCAGCCTCCACCCCTTGACATACTTAACGCCACAAGGCAAGGCTCAATTAAAGTAGTCTATCCCACAAGATATTAAACTTTTTTTTTTTTTTTTACTTCAAAAGACAGGGTGTGGATGAGGAAACTGTGGTGAGGAGTACACATATTATAGATTAAATATACAGTCGAGGAGGTGACTCACGCTGAAGGTGAACTCCACCAGACTGCCCACGTCATCGGTGTTGGTCATGGCATACTCTCCCTTCACTTCCCCGCCAAATTTAGTTGACATCTGAAAATGCTTACTGAACAAGACAAGGGTCAGAATTTTACCCTCTAAACAGGAATACCAAAACCTAGAGTACAGTTTCTTTGCTCAAGCATCCACATCCCCTGAACATTTCAACATTACAACCAGAAACTTCACTGTATTTTCATGGGAACACAAGAGTGGACTGTTTTTATTTTTACTAATCAGGTAATTTCTGATGTGCTCTGATGGACTTTAGAAAGAGTTATCAACAAAAGGGAGCTGAATAAAAAGGCATGCCACAGTTCTCATATGTTGTTGGTTTTTTTTGTTACGATACTCATTGTGCATTCACTGCACAATGATCAACCTGTTTTTGTTCATCTGTGATTATAAAGTCCCAACAGAATACGTTGAAGGCTGTGGTTGTGACATGATAAAAAGTAAAAAGGTTTAAGCAGTATCAATAGCTTTTTAAGGAAGCGTTCACACACATGAAGAGCTGTTAAGAGAGCGCACTCACATGGAGAAGATGGGTTCGATGGTGCTTTCGATCACCATGGCCACCGTCACCGGCTTCAGGTCACTCTGCTCACTAAGACTGAAGAGATCAATGGTATCACAACACAGTGCGGCCACCAAAACTCTCAGTTAAAAGTAACTAAGTCATATGGGTCCCTGTTAACCTTCAGCAACCAAACAGCATTTGGAAGCTTAAGCCCTTACGTTGATAGAATCAGCTGGGTCTCTATTTCTTTCGTGTACAGATCGATGCCTGAAGTCTCAAACACAAGCTGCACGTTAACCTGAAATAAGAGCAAATAGATTAGATGTGCCGCTACAGAGCCAAAAAAAGGCCTCCTATAAGATTTCTTCTGTCTTTGCTGTTTTTGTCTCACTCTGATTCAGCCACACTGGAGGCTTTTCAGGACTCCACTTCCTGTTTCAGCCAGCACCATCTCAATCAAATTAAAGCACCGACTTTGACTGGGCCTCTACAAAACCTTTATATTGTTTTCATCTTTTTTAAGCCTTTCAGATGTGATGTCTTTCAAAAAAATCCATCTTTGCCTTTTTTCCTTAATGCATGAGTTATTTTATTTGATTATCTGAGATACTTAAATGGGAAAAAAGCAAAAACTGAAGAAATCTGTATGGTAGTTATTAAGCAATGTATAGTAAACTATAGTACAATATAGATTAAACATTTACCTTTTCTTTGCCTTTTATTGGATTCCCCAGCTCGCAAATGACTGTGTTGTTATTATCAAACTGGCATTGTAAGCTGGTGTTCTGCACAGGATCATAAAAAAAGAAAGTACGATTCAGCAAGAATTTAGTCCAATGCTTGACATTTCTTCAAAAAAAATTATGTGGTGTTTTGTTTTTTTCCATCCCTGTTATTCAAAGGAAATGAACACCCTGATCTGTGTCAATTATGGATCAGTCAAAATTTTCTAGAGATCTACTGCCCTCTAGTGGACCTACGTCAGATCTGAAGGCGCTGTATTTCAGTGCATTGGGGATGTTGACTTTGAGCGTCGTCTGGTGGGCATCCTCTGCCAGCTTTCCAGGAGCAGGAAAGTTGGTAACCGACACCAACAGCCTTATTTTTTTGATGTTCTTGTCGAACTGGAGCACTTGAGCGTTTATGTTTTCCCTCCTAAACGACAAGTAACAGATGAGATGTGTAGAGATTTAAAAGGGGTGATGGGTTGAAATGTGCGAAGTGGTTTAGAGTGAGTGTTCACCAGGGGAAGGATTTTTTAAAATCATCAGCAAACTCAGCGGACATCTGCAGGTTACTGGAGCACTTGTTGTCTGAGCCGCACTCCTTCTGAAAGTTTATCTGCAGGACAGGAGAGCATCTGGTCATACCTCAGAGGACAGAGAAGCGGTTCAGGATGAGCGCTCACCTCAGCTCAGTGATGTTTCCACTGCTCTGTACCTCGGTTTTTTGGGTGAGTTTCTGCTCTTGGCTTAGAATGGGGAAGAAATCCAGGTTCTGGATCTGGAAGCTTCTGGCATTGGGTTTTTGTTCCCGTAGCGACATGTTGAGGGAAAAGACCACCGGCTCCAGTTTGTCCTGCACAGGTTCCTGTCAATTAATCCATAAATGTCATTAAATTCTTAATGGTTACATAAGTAGCGTACAACAGCTGGACAAAAATGTGTTAAAATTACTGCCCCTTGTCAAAGTGTTCAAATCCCTGGATTTGACAGTGCATTTTATTGGGATTTCATGTAATGGGCCAACACAAAGTATTTTACATATGTAATCAGTACTCCAGAGTGAATACTTTGTGGAAACACCCTTTCTGCAATTACAGCTTTAGGTGTTCTGGTGTATGTCTCTAGCAACTTTGTGCATTTCAAAACAGACTTTTTTTTCCTCACTCGTCTTTGCAAATTAGACGGAAGGCGTCTTTGAACAGCAATGTTTAAGCCACACTTTTTGACATGGATTTTGGTTTGGACTTTGACTGGACTATTAGGTTATCGCTCTAGCTTTATGTTCAGGGCCGTCATAGTTCCCAGGTAGTGTACAGTGCTAATTTCCTGCCACCTATGGAGTGTTCCATGTAAGCCAAAATGCTGTTTTTTGTTTTAATCCAGTGGTTCTCAAATGTTTTCTGTCGTGCCCTCCTTGGAAAAATGTTTAGCCCCCCATCCTGTGTACTTTTATCATTTTCTGTTTTAATGCATTAAAGCTGTTGTTTTGATTACCGAGAATCTCTTTTAAAATGTTTAATATATATATATATATATATATATATATATATATATATATATATATATATATATATATATATATATATATATATATATATATATATATATACCTGCAGTCAACTTTCAACTTAGCCATGACCTACATATGGCAAAAATAATGCCAAGCCGTTAATATTAAAGACAGTTACAGTTACATTAAGTTTTGTACTTTTTATTAGGAGTTTATTAGTAGTATCCCTTATACTACTGACCGCAGGTACAAACCAAACAGCAGGGGGTGTTGTTGTCACATTTAGAATGATTTGGAAGGCCTGTATTTCCTGGACAGAAAAAAATAAGGCTGTTCCAAGTAATAGTTTTTGTGACAACAGATTCCTGATGTCTGTTGCTCCTCTGGAGTGACCATGGGCCCGATAGCTACTTCTCTGAGATGCTCAAAGGTGTTTAAACTTCCCCACAACCTCCTGGCATGTCTGCTATCTTCCTTCTTATTTATTATGCTGCTTGTTCATGAATGTGAAATAGAATAAATTACACACAGATGGACTATGTCCTAATTAGCTGGCTTCTGAAGATAATTGGCTGCCATCTTTTTTTTTGGGATATCAGATGAAATGGGGAAACATACAAATCCATACCACAGGTTTCACATTTTTATTAGAAATGAATGTAAATAAATATTAGATAAATTCATAAACCATGTATCAATTAATTTCCACTTCACAATTCTGGATTATCTTGTGTTGATCTTTCATAAAATCCCAATAAAACATTTCCAGGTTAGTGGTTGTAACAAGACAAAATGTGGAAAGGTTACAGACGTAGTAATACCTTTGCAAGGCCCTCTAAATAACTGACTCAAGAAAATCCAACGCTGCAAGTCCCAAAATATGCAAATATTGTATTCATGTAAAATATATGGCCTTGCTGTGGGAAACTTACCACAACACTTAGTTTTAGGTCCTCACAGATGGGTTTAGATACCAGCAGAGCCAGCTTGCCAGAGGCCGTCTCGGCATTATTTGAGAAACGAACTCGAGAGCTTCTTCTCTCTGCGTCGGCTTGTATTGAATAACGCACAACTTCACAAAGAAAAGAAAAACAAAACGAAAAGACATAACAGAAAAGATTGAGTCAGTTTTTATTTTAAGTTTGAATATATCAAGCTGCAGATGTGAGGACATCCTACCGATCTTTTCCTTAAAGTCTTTGTTTCCGTTGCTTAGAGTGAACGACAGGCACACCGTAACTGTAATGCTGCAAAGCACAGGAGAAGTCATAAAATGTATTAAAATCATCCAGAGTAGCTTTGTTCCAGAATTGGATATTTTAGGAGACACATTACCATGGATTGTTTGCAGGACACTGGTGAGGATCCACAATCCTGGGCTCAGCAGTGAAGTTTTTGGTCAGGTGAATGACAGGGCGAGCTCTGAAAGCAATCATGGATGTACACTCTTATGCAATCCCTTTTCCCTGACATAAAATCAGACAAAACTTTCTGTTTTGATCAGTTACAAGCCAGAATAATGAAAGAGAAACATTCTTTCTCTCTCATTCCTTTTGTTCAGCACTTTTTTCATTGCCTGCTGTTTTTAAAGTGCTTTATAAATAAGGTTGGCCAGGCTTGGCTTCTTGGTATCCTTCCACAAACTTATATCAAGAGATGCTGGAATTTGGGCCCATTCCTCCTGATATAAACTGGTTTGACCGGGCCAGAAGGCCATCTTGTGCACACAAATCTTCTCAGCTCTGCCCACAAACAAGACTTTCTGCTGGCTTCTATCCTTTATTTTGGTCACTTTGTAACTAAAGCTTTTGCTCTGCGGTTGATACACACAGACCAATAACCTGACTCCATCCAGAACAGCATGATGGCAGGACGTTTTTAAATGATGTTTACAAGTGCAAACAACACTCCAGGATAAAACAGACTTATGAAGGTCCTCAATGCTTTTCCTGATATCGTCGCTGAGTTCATTCAATTTTTCTAGGATGTCAAAGAGGTGAGCAGTGTATTTGAAGTGTTGCCATCCAGCCATTTAAAGTATTACGTCCAGAGATGCTGTTATCAGATGGTTTCAGACATGCAATAATCAGCCCAGATTGTTTGAGGGCACCATATTCTTAACGTATGTGAACTTCTGACTAAAAATATCTCGCTCATTTGTATGACCTTTAGCAAAATGCAACAAACTTTGTAACCTTCAAAGTAAACTTTTAAAAAAAAAAAGTTTCGTCTAAAATTTCAAAATACACAGCACATGTAAATGGCTTAAATTCACAAACGAATGAGCAATTTCTTTTTTGCTCTACCTCAGAAGGGCTATACGATCATCAAGGGAACCAACTAAGATGTCAGGGTAACTGTTGCCATCCGTGTCCATGCCTGCGCTGATGGAGTAACCGAAGCTCTGGAAGTCTTTCACCACTGACTTCCCCTTGATCACCTGTAGAGGGCAACAGTGACATGTTTCAGTCACAATCCCTTACCTAAAGCTACAAGACTCTGTGGCTGAAACCAGGGATGTTGTTACCTGACTGGGCTCCTGTGAGATTCCCTTTTTACCTCCCATCCATATGTAAACCTGTCCTCCTTCGCTAAACGGCGCCCCCACTGCAAAGTCTGAAAGAAAAAAAAAGAAAGGTGAAAAATGTTTAAAGTAATCATGCAATGGAAGTGAAATGAGAAATTAAAAATAGGGATGTCTATGAAAGAAAAATATGTCACTATTCCTATCCAGCATTGAAGTCCTACAGTGAGATAGTCTTTGGATACCACTGTAACAGTGCACCAAAAAGCTTAAGCCAAACATTAGAAGTAATCTGCAGTCTGCCCAGGATGTCTGGGCTGGTCGGTAGGGATGCTTGACTTTTTAAAAAATCTCCCATTCCGGTGTGAAGCAAATGTTAGGTTCAGGGTCACACCTTGGAATCCGTCCTGGTTGACATCGCCGATGGCAGCAACTGCAGTCCCGAACCCGGAGAAAGATGGACCGGTCAGCATCATGGTGGGAGTACTCTTGAAAGATCCGTTCTCGTTCAGGAAAATGTACACCGCTCCTCCCTGGTTCTCCTTGCGGTCAAAGTAAAATGGGGCCCCTATGATCAGGTCGTTCCAGCTGGAGTGGTAAAAAGAACAAAACTAATTAAAAGATTTCAACAAAAAATATGAAATTACCACATTTTTAAAAAAAACATTTTGTCAAGTGCTGTTTAGGAATTTTATATGAGAGACATAAATAGATTTTTTGAGCAGATATAAATCAGAAAGGGGTGGCACACTTTTGCGTTTAGTCTTCTTTACTCTTACCCCTGAAAACAGTTGAGAATCCCCAAGTGTGTAATTTAATGCAGTAAATAAAGCTGATCTCCTTTGGCCTCAGAGGTTTGATAGAGAACATTAAGAGAACAAGCGTCCAAACTACAAGAGTATGTACAACTGCAAACGTATCAAGACATGGCTCACCACCTAAACTGACTTGCTGAGAAAAGGAGACCATTAATCAGAGAAACACCCAAGTTCTGTAGGAGCCACAGAGACCCAGAGTTCTGGCCCCACCGCAACAATTAGCTGTGCATACAATCAAATCTCCTCTTGATGGAAGAGTTGCTGAAAGAAAGCCCAATGAGGTCCAGTCTGCAGTTTACCACAAGACATGAAGGTGGCAGCGTCTTACTGTGCTAACACTTTCCTTTAATTATGACATCAAAACTGATCAGTTGATGGGAAAATGGATTGATCTAAATACAGGACAACCCTGAAAGAAGAAGGTTCGCCCACCAAGTCCAGACCTAAAGTGAATTGTCTCCATGCAACGTGACTGAGGTTGAGCTGTTCTGAAAAATGTCAGTCTCTAGTTGCTATGGATGGTGGGGACATTCTGTGGGGCTCTGTGGTTCTCCCTGAAGACTCGCAGCTGTAATTGTAGTGCCATGTGGTTTAAGTTGGGGTGAGGGGCTGTATAAAAATACAAGCCACTAACTTCCTATTTTTATATGGGGAAAAAAATCAACAAACATGTATTACAAATATAATCAAAGGTTACTTAACAATTTTTAAAACATTGTGGAACCCAAAAAAGAACCCAACAAAGGTTTCCGGTTCAATCCCCCAGAGTCTGTGTATCAGTGCAGAAACATACTCATCATTGTTGAGGTCAGTGGCAGCCAGGCTGCTCCCGAAGTAAGAGCCCACTTGTTCTCCCTGGATGGTTTCTTTTATCTCGATTTTTTTCCCACTCTTAGTTCCCAACATCACGGAGCCCTTGGACTCATCCCTGGGGGCCCCCGTCACAATTGTGTTGCTCTTATGACTCAGCAGCTTGCTCTCTTCAAGAACTGAATAACCTGCAAAAGGAAGCATTAAAGCACGCATCGACACAATGCTGCAGATAGCAACCCCAACCAAAGCCAGGACAGGCTGTGATGCTCAAAACTGATATACTCACCTATATACGAGTATGTTTTTTTTGACTTTTCACTTTCAATGTTCATGTTGTCAGAGTTCCAGGCATTATCTGGATCTGGATCTCTCTGGGTTAAATGGACATTTCCTTCAAAACAAATCAAAGCCAGACGATTATAAGACCAATTGCGTACAAAAGAAAGTGAGGTAATGAAGGCAATAATATGCGCAGGACCGAAGCTTTGCTAGCAGCTGACTGGTTCCCACCTTTCCAGCTAAAGCTACCCGTAGCACCGAGGGTGACATCGGTCTCTGTTATGGTGCCAGAGATACCCAGGTTGCACATTCCCTCCGAGTTGTAGTCATATCCGGGGTCACAGCGCGCATAAGGATCATTCTGCCACTCGTCGAAGTTATCAAATGTCAGATCATTACTCCTCACGTAGCACTTTCCGATCATCCTCCTGTGCTGCTCTGCGGCGATCTTTACATACCGATGGCCACATGCCTGCAAGCAGAAAGTTATGGTTTTAAAACGAGCAAAAATGGTCATTATACCGTCCTTGCGGTTCAAAATGCGTTTAATGACATGCCTTTTCTCCCGACATAACCCACATAGAGCATCGAGTATCGTAACAGAGACTTTCCCTCAGCTGTTGCTGCACACTACCAATCTCATAATGTCCCATACCCATTGTTGTTAGCTAATATTAAAATAGTCCAGCTTATCCTTATTGTGTTGAGTATGTCAAGCACAAAACAATAAATGGAAAAAAGGTTAAAAAACAACAACTTTGTGCAGTGATTTGGGAAAATATTAGCCCTTATATATGTTTCATTGCTTCAGATCATCAAAGATGTGATAACAAAGACAACCTGCCTAAATACAGAAAGCATACATGCAAATGAGCGCAATTCATCCTTGTCCTTCCTCTTTTCTTTTTTTACCCTTCCTCTTTTCTGTCTCTGACCTCTGCCTTGACTTTTATCGCCTGCAGGGATGTACTTTTCAAAGCAGTGCAAGTAAAAGTCTGTGCAAAAATCCTGACATGTTGCTCTCTGAATTGTGCTCTGTAGACAGATACAACGGTAAAAAATTAAATTTTTCACCATACATCATCTGTGACCCTACTAATTGACCTGAGCTGCAACAGCATCACCTCACCGGTATCACTGGAATGCTTGCCGCTGGTGTGTGGTCAGTGCTGGCACTGATAAACGGAGTGAAACAGGGTGTCAGCTTACCAGTACACGTCCTTCTTTAAGGCTCCTCTGACTGGCCACCGTCACGCCCAGCCACATGCCCTCCACCATCTCTGACCCAACTGCTGTGAATTTATAAACATGGGTTCACCGTTAGGGTTACAGTTTTGGATAATCAGCAAGGCACGGAAACTAGATCTCTAAGGACTTTCAAAGAAATGTTTATAAGAAATATACATTTTTGAATTTTAGTGCATTTAATTAGTGTGGAAAGTGTTTTTTCGTTTACAAACTGTTCTCACGGTCTGACAGTGACAAATTGGTTCACAAATTGTTGTACCTCTAAAACACCCTGTTAAATAAATTAAACTAAAGCATTTTTTTTAAAGTCAAATTTGACATTTTTAACTTGAGTTTCTAGAGATTTATATTCACAAATACATGAAATTCCTGCTAGCCAAAGATAGAAATACAATGCCACAACTCATCAAGAGTAGTTATTCTGCAGTGGGAAGGTTGTGGTTTCATTTCCAGTTTCCCCCTGTTGGCCAATAACCGATCAAAGCAGTTTGTGATCCCAGCAGCAGAAAATCCAAGGGAGATTTGCCAACAAAGATGAAGGCATTCTCATTTATTAATTTATTTCACTGACAAGCAGCGGTTTTCATTATTTTTGCTTCCTGGACAGAAGTAAAACTGCACCACCTTGAGACCCAGGGGACACACTGTTTGTGTCTCCAGTGACGAGGCTGGATAAGATCAGGAGTGGCTGCATCAGAGGGACAGCTCAGGTTAGATGTGTTGGAGATAAAGCCAGAGAGGCCAGACTGAGACGGTTTGGACATGTACAGAGGAGGGATAGTGAGTACTTCGGTAGCAGGATGCTGAGGCTGGAACTGCCAGGCAGGAGGCCTAGAAGAAGACCAAGCAGGAGACTTATGGATGGAGTGAAAGAGGACATGAAGGTAAATTGTGTGAGAGACGAATATGCAGACGATAGAGTTAGACGGAGACAAATGACTCCTGAAAGGGGAAAAGCTGGAATAAGAATAAGACTTTTGGCAACATACACTCCTGATAAAAGCCCTTCATGCACAGCCCACTGTGAAGTGCATCTAGCTAATGCCTTTAGAACCTCGTTAGCCTGCATGGCATGGATTCTTTACATCCTTTACAATCACAGGAATTTAAATAAAAATACATTATCGACATCCATAATATGTTATCGGTTCAGCCTTCAGCAGGATAATGATCCTAAACACACGGACAGATCAAAACAGAAAAAGCACAGAAGACACAGAATCAACCTAATTTCATTTACATTGCCTGCTAGAACAGGGCAATAAATGTTGTTACTTTATGACCATTTCAAAAAAGTGAACTCCCATTAAGCAAATTCGATTTCTATCAGTTCAAACTATCTCAATCAGCTGCAAGATTTAAATAAACAGTCAGCATGACTATGGAGAGCACAGTCACGGGAACACTGATCCAAACTGTGATGAGTCTTTGAGCCATGTTTGTGCCCTGATATACATAAACCACAAAAATGTGCTTTGACTGAAGCAGCAGCCATCCTTACCTGCACATTAAAACAGATGCTGAATGCTGGTCTTATTGTTTATTGTCTGAGTCATGGTTTCAAAACCAACATGGAAGTTCAACCGTCTGATTCACTGTCAAATGAGTTGGGTCATTAAAGTTTTTCAAAGTTTTCAAAGGCTGAAATGTTCTTAAATATTAGAGCAGTTTGAGTTAGGCAAGGATAAACAGTAACGAGCATCATGCATGATGAGTATCTGAAGAGACGACTCCTGAGGGGCTTCTGATTAGCTCACAGGAAAGATAAGGTCGCTGGAAGTTTTTTAAAGCCGCTAAATGCTCTCTATGAACTTAGACAATACAGTTATTGAAACAAATCTACCAGACAGACTCCTAAATAATACATAAAGTTAATAAATACAGGTCATCTGTAAATCATAGTCTCCATAATTACCCACCAGTAAAGGCATTATTGGGCTTCAGCCCACGACTTAACTGAGGCCTGTTGTTTTTGGATTTCCATGTTCAAACTCACCATATGTGACATTCTAAATACTGGCTTTTAAATATAGTCTTTTAATTTGTGAATACATAAATAATCAGGTTACATTTCATTTATTTGAAATGTTAAAAATAGCATTTTCTACAAATATTTGGAGCAAATTATTCTTCAAATTTTATGTGGTGTATAAAATTTAATAAGATACTATTTTGAGGAGAAAAAATTAGTTTAGATAATATGATTAGTTAAAATTGTAGCTATGTCAGAATTGGTTTGATTAATTGTTGAAAAAGGTTATTAATGGGGATCCAATTTAAAAATAAATTAAGGCTTTTTGTGGGAGAGCAAAATGGCTTAAGAAGTAAATGTGTAGCAACTCCAATTAAGGTGATGCTATTCACGTAATACTTTGCTCAGGGACAATAATGTCTTAAAACAGTCTAAATTACAAACAAACACCTATATTATAAAGACTGGAGGATAAACATCATAATTTATTTAATTTAAATCAGGTTTATAGTGACAGAAACTTCTATATTTTACAGTCAATCAATTTTTACTCTACATAAATGTTTTAAGCATGCCCTGTTTACAAGACTACAATACAAATATATTAATTGTTAAAAAAAAACAACATTCAGTGCTATGACAAAGTATTAGCCTCCTTACAGATTTTTTCTTGTTGTTTGATTACTTCAATGTTTCAGATCATCAGTTAAATTTCCATGGTAGACTAAGGTGACCAGAGTAAATACAAAACGCAGTTTTCAAAAAGATGGTTGCATTTATTAAGGCAGAAAACTTGGTCTTATGGGTAAAGGTTACTGCCCTCAGATTATTGGGGATGGAAATGTATTTGATGATCTGAAACAAGTGTCACTAAAAAGACAAAAAAAAAATGTTTATTATGGCACAGTATAGGTTTTGGGTAATTTATTACAACATGTTGTACTTTCCGGGGCCAAAACAGAGCGTTCCCACTCACCTTCATAAAAACACATTACAGATAATGAGATGAGACATATATCCGTCACAGAAAAACCCAAAGGTAGACCTGTGTTCCCAATTTCAGGAAATACAGATATAGTGGATAATTTGGCCACTAGGTGGCCCTGCAGGGAAAAACTAAATCCTAAAACCTTGACACGTTTTTCTTTTTCAGATCCCACAGGAGCAAGTAATCCTACCGGGCAGATGTGCATCACGCTTACTTGATGTGATCAGATCCATCCTGGTGCAGTCTGTGGGGTCTGTGTTGATGGGACAAGAGTACACGGCACCTGTTTCGTTGACATTTGGAAGAGAATTGTCTTTTTCTTTGGGAGCCCCCACGAGGAGCCTGGATAGACACAGAGACAGAGGGAGGGACATTTCAGACCAAGGCCATGTTGTTAGGCGACACAGTAGCAGCAACAGAGGCGATCTGGCAGATTGTCTGAGCAGATCGTTGCTCTATACTAGAGTTTTCAAAACCTGCTTGCAGTTGACAAGAAGTAGTGTGACACCTGAGATTCTGAGAGTTCCTCCACTATGAAAAACACAGAAAAAGGTCATTTCAGTTTACGTGACCTTAGAAAAAAAAAAAAAAAAAAGTGTGAAGCAGTCAGAGCAAGTCTGGGCAACACACACACACACACACACACACACACACACACACACACACACACACACACACACACACACACACACACACACACACACACATACATACACATACACACAATACCAAATGGACACTCCCTACACCAGAACCTTTTAACACAGCAGTGAACTTTGAAGTAGAGTGATTACTCGTCTGCCAAGGCTCACTGTTTATTGTAAGCACAAGATTTATTCGCTGCACTTTGTAGGTGAAAGGTGTGGGTAATCTTGTTTACACATTGTTACTAAGAGAGAAAAGATCTGAGAGCAGAAGAAAATGTTAAAATACTTTAGCTTTACCAACTCTTCACATTTATTCTTTAAAAAAAACAAGATGAATTCATTGCTAATTCAATTAGTGTAGAGAAGGGTTTTAACAATGCATCCTGCTAAAGTACATGATTTTGGGTTTTTATAAGATTTCATAGATCACAAACTGTATTTTAAAGAATCCTGAATGAATGGAGTATATTTCATTCAAGGTTTGACTAGTCCATGTAATGGGTTTTTGATACTTGTCCTGAACGGTGGTCCTTATGTAACAAATAAGACTGAAATGTATCTTTTTGGTAAAAAAAAAACAGTTTCATACATTTTAACGTGTATTTTAAAGATTCTGTAATGAGTTTAGTATAATTCAATTAAGATGTACCACCCTGAGATTTTTTGGGGCCCCTATTTGGCTCTGGACCTGCCCCTGGGACTTGGGTTTGGGAAATAACCCAAACTGGGTTTTCTTTTGGTGTGTGGTGAAGTTGTGCCCCCATCAAAAAACTTGAATTGTTATCAAGAAAGCATCTTAAAAGGCTAGACAGTTCCCCTTGAAAAATCAACTGGAAAAAAAAAAAAGTTTGTTTGGGCTTTGGACAGAAATCAGTCAAATATGCGCGCTTCTATGACTGTTTTTAACTGGTTTTATCTAAAAGTTAACTTGTCCAGGTAGGTAACAGGTTTTAGCTCACATTTTTATGCTGGTTTAACAATAACCCAGTTCTAAACCTCAGAAAATTAAAATGAAATATCCCATACTTATTTTTATTTTAGAGTGCAGCAATCTTAAGATTATTGTTGACATTTTAAATAAAATCGTATTCCATTTTGCTGGTGGCAAGTACATTTTCTCTGAAGTATTTCAGTAACAGACAGCAGCCAAGATGAAACAGAAGTTTAAAGCGTTGAACATGAATGACAACAATGTTTATAAAAGCGAACAAGTTGAGATACATTCTTTTTATTTGCATTTTGGTGCAAGTTGCATTTTAAAAAATGCAAACTTATGCAAAACAAGTAGTTTCTGCTTTAAGTACTTGGCTGTTTTCTTCAGCTTGGAGCGGCACAAAATGTATCAAAACACTGTGTTCCAAGGTTAGGGATTTTTGTGGGAAACCCTGGCTACAAGACGCCTCATGGAAGAGAGAGAGGGAGAGATTAGAGGCACGCTCCGAGGCCAGTTGGTGGACTTTGTTCCCACCCAACAGAAATCCTGAGGAAATGGAGCACAGAGTTCGGCACCAATCACTTATGCTTTTGGGATTTACGATAATATTGGAGGTCAGGTTGAAGCAGCCTGATCATATTAACCACACTTCTTCAACACACATATAGGGTTTTGCTTAACACTGTGTACACTGAATAAAAACACTCAGAGCTGTTCTATTCTCACTGTCTAAAATGTTATTAATCTAAACTGTTCTGCTTTAGGTAAGTAAGGAGTTCCATGAGGAAGTTTATTATTTATTTATTAAAAGTCTGAATAATGTGAGATGTCTTTTTTGTATGTTTTCATACACAAACATTAGCATAAATTTTAAGAATTTGGGAAATTCCTCATCTTGATTTTCAAATACCGTGTTTTTTTCAGGACTATAAGGCACACTTAAAATCCTTAAATTTTCTCAAAAATTGATGACGTGCCTTATAATCCGGTGTGCCGGATTATACTGTACGTGTACTGACCGATTTTATGTGACACCGAGCTTCATACACTGTAAGCAGGCGATCGCAAGTAGGGCTGAAACGATTCATCGAGTAACTCGAGTAACTCGATTACAAAAAATCCTCGAGGAAATTTATCTGCCTCGAAGCTTCGCTAAATTTATTGTATTGTAATAAGCAATGCTGTTAAATACGCGGCACACTGGTCTAGCCGGAGGGTTTTTGTGTTGCACAACGCTACCACTTCCGTTAGCGCCTGGAGCACATGTGCTAAGTTTGTAGCTATGGAGGGAACCGGAGAATGCTCAGAAGGAGAACCCCGAAAGCGACAAAAAATGTCAAAAGTTTGGGAACATTTTAGACTAAACAGAAAGGACAACACAGCGCAATGCATCCACTGCAAAGCAGAATTGGCGTACCACAACAGCACGACATCAATGTTGCAGCATCTGAAGAGAAAACACCCGCTACATGCATCCAACTCGTACACGGTTGCCAACAGGTAACGTTTATGTTCTCTTTGCTAACTACGTTGTGTGATAATCTGCCATGTTATAGATGTAAATTGAGGCACATTATTTTGCTAACGTTACATCTACCGCTTAAACATAGCGGTTACTTAACCGGGTGTAGTGTAAATTGTATGTGAGGGTGGAACTGAGAGAAATTATGCAGGACTTAATGTAAGTTTGTTATTAAAAATACGCAGCAACAGATTACAGGCATAAGCTGAAAAGCATTTATTTAATGGTGTCTTTCCAACCTGAAAAGTTACAATCTTTTCTTCTCGCTACTGTTATGTATGAATTAGAAATTTTTGATTAATATTTTTTGTAGTAATTCTATATTTGTTTATACCTAAGCAATCAAGAATAAATAATAGCATCGTTTTAATAAAAATAGCAACATTTTTGCATTTTATCATGACTAGTTAAGGCTGCAGAACTCTGTACAAACTCAAACCTTTACATTTTGAGTAAGAGTTTATTTTTTTCCTAACATATAGATTACATTCTGTTTTCCAATACATAAAAAACCATTTCACTGCATTTAGATTTTTCTGTGATGGTTAAAAATAATGCTTTTAATTAAAGCATCCTCAAAACTCACACATAAATGAAAGCCTTAAATCCATAAATAAAATAAAACTGAAATTAAAACCGCAAGCGGTGATGAGCGGCCCTCGCAGCAAAGCGCCGCTCCGGCCTTGGCCACCGCTGGGATTTGCGCACCGCCGGCCGCCCGCCACCGCAGATGCTGTCACGCATTTTGCCCGCCCGTCCACTGGGCGATTTACACGAACGTGTTCGGCAGCGCTCCCCCACGACTCACAAAAAATCTGGTGCAGATTCACCACAACGGACCGGTATAGCGCCCGCAACGGACCGGTATAGCGCCCGCTTCACAGCAGACGCCGCACCAATCCGCCTGTCGATCTCCCGCTCCATCTTCCCCTCATTCGTGAACAAGACCCCAAGATACTTGAACTTCTCCACTAGAAGCTGGACTTTCCTTTTTTAAAAAGCTTATAGTTAGAGTGGCTCATGTTACCCTGAGCTACCTCTATAGTTATGCTGCTATAGGTTTAGGCTACTGCAGGACATCAGGGTCTATTGTTCTTCAATTTTGAATGACTGTTGTAATTTCAGCTTTTAACTTTTTGATTTTTCTTTTTTCTTCATAGTAGGCACACCTGGTCTGGCGTTCTGTTAGCTGTGGCTTCATCCAGGGAAGACAGATCACCCGCTACTACCATCTAATGTAGAACTTCTGTGCTTTTTTTGTCTCTCTTGTTGTGTCTCTGCTCTGTCTTCTGTAACCCCCAGTCTGTCGAGGCAGATGACCGTTCATACTGAGCCCGGTTCTGCTGGAGGTTTTTCCTTCCCGTAAATGGGGAGTTTTTTTTCCTGCTGTCGCTTCATGCTTGCTCAGTAGGTAGGATTGCTGCAAAGCCATGGACAATGCAGACGACTCTCCCTGTGGCTCTACGCTTCTTCAAGAGAGAATGCTACCTGTCAAGACTTTGATGCAATGAACTGGTTCCCTTATATAGGAATTTTTGTGTATAATCTGACCCAATCTGTATAATCTGATTGATTTTGACGTTGTAAAGTGCCTTGAGATGACATATTTCATGAATTGTCGCTATATAAATAACATTGAATTGCATCATCTCTTCAGACCAAATAAACTATCACATTTTTTGAGACAGTTATCTCATTTTAAAGATATAATCATCTAACAGTATTACTCTTAGCAAGTTAAAGCTCCATAATAATTTTAGACCAGGTTTTAGTTCCACTCTTTTATTATGCACATCTAGGCTACCTATAAATATAAAGTATGGTATGCCAAAAAACATTTTCAACAAAAGGCAATTTTAGTAATGGCCTTGCGATTTTATATCTAAGCATTAAAAATGATAATATTTCACCAATTTTCACAGCAAGATGGAAATAACAACTATCCAACATTTTAAGATTTTGTAAAAACTTTTTTCCTTTTTTACCTACCTTTTGAAATTAATACTTGTTTCTACTTCTCCAAAATTAAACTTCAAGAAAACTATTGTGCTGTCCTGGGGCCATATGCAGCTAGACAGCTAGGACAAAAGTTCCCCACAAAAGCTTCCTTTTCTTGCATTCTCTGAATAACCTTTGTTCCCAAATCTGGCTTTAAACATTCTTTTTGTAAAAAGACGAATATTTTTCCAAGGCAGAAGCGTGTAGAACAAATTCAACTTCAACATTAGCAGTTTCCCTAGCTTCATCGCTGAAAAGCAGCTTTTAACCGGAGCAAAATACGTCAAAGATCTTTTTTTAAGGTGAGAGCACTCACTATCTCACGTAATTCACATAGAGATCTAACAAAGTTGTGATGTCTCACTCTGATTAAATATGAACCCAAAACTTTTCTAACTGTTTTTGCCTTGGATTTCCTCTGACTAAGAATTATTATCTTATTTATGTAATGTATTCACGACATGAATTGCCTGTAAAAGCCATGGACAATAAAACATGACACTTCCTGTTGTCAGGGGGCGTGGCCTAAGTGATGTCATCATTTGACCATTGGATATTGTAGAAGACCCGATGATGATCAATCACAGAAAGTTTGGTGCCTCTGTGTGTTTCTGTGTAGGAGATATAGCAGTTTTTCCTGTTGTCAGGGGGCGTGGCCTAAGTGATGTCATCATTTGACCATTGGATATTGTAGAAGACCCGATGATGATCAATCACAGAAAGTTTGGTGCCTCTGTGTGTTTCTGTGTAGGAGATATAGCAGTTTTTCCTGTTGTTAGGGGGCGTGGCCTAAGTGATGTCATCATTTGTCCATTGGATATTGTAGAAGACCCGATGATGATCAATCACAGAAAGTTTGGTGCCTCTGTGTGTTTCTGTGTAGGAGATATAACAGTTTTTCCTGTTGTCAGGGGGCGTGGCCTAAGTGATGTCATCATTTGACTATTGGATATTGTAGAAGACCCGATGATGATCAATCACAGAAAGTTTGGTGCCTCTGTGTGTTTCTGTGTAGGAGATAAAACAGTTTTTCCTGTTGTCAGGGGGCGTGGCCTAAGTGATGTCATCATTTGACCATTGGATACTGTAGAAGACCCGATGATGATCAATCACAGAAAGTTTGGTGCCTCTGTGTGTTTCTGTGTAGGAGATATAACAGTTTTCTGTTTTGTGGCGAGTAGGTGAACTTTGACCCCTGCTAACGCCCCTTCAACATGCTCAAAAACTCACCGTTTTGATAACTTTTAATTGGCCATGCCTTATGATCAGACTGACCGAGTTTCAAGCCGCTCGCTCGAAATCCCTAGGACGAGTTCGATCAAATACCAATGCTGTAAATGTCAAAAATGAGGTAAAATTACGACCTTCAATCTAAAATGGCCGACTTCCTGTGATATTTGCACTATGACGTTAATTGTAAATTCTGAGCGTCTTGCTTAGATCTACAACTGTACAAAATTTCATTACTCTACGATGAAGTAAGTGAATAGCAAAGGGTCCTTTGAAAATTTCTAGGTGGCGCCGTTGAGGCATTTTTCTTTAGATTTTTGTGACGACCTTAAAATACAAAATTTTTAAACAGTCACCATGCATCTGCAAAGTTTGGTGAGTTTTTGAATATGATAAAGCCCCCAAAAAGGCCCCTCTTTAGGGGGGCAGAATAAAAATAATAATAATAATAATAATAATAATAATAATAAGAAACAACACAGAAACAATAGGCCTTCGCAGCGCTTCGCTGCTCGGGCCTAACTAAAGCTGCTATCATGGCAGATGAGCTGTCAGTGCAGATTCCAACTTAATAATATGAAATGTTATAATATCCAAATTAGTGCACTTGAAATATATTTAATTCATAACAAGGAATAAACAAATAATCATTACATTGTGCTTCTTTTCAGTGAACCGAAGAGTCATACGTTGGACAGCTTTGTTCAAAGGGTTCCAGGATGTTCGGTTGTTCAAGCAGCTGAGTTCACAAACAGCATTTTAAATATGATCATCACAGACATGCGACCGCTGTCCGTGGTGGAAGATGAAGGATTCCAGAAGATGATCTCCACCTTCAATCCAAATTATACCCCTCCTTCCAGAACCTACTTTGTAAAAATGATGGAGAAAAAGTATGAAGAAATCAAAGACAAATTGAAAAACATCCTAAAAGAGACAGACAGCATTGCTCTCACAGCAGACATTTGGACAAGTGTTGCCACAGAGGCATATCTTGGAGTGACATGCCACTTTCTTGGAGAGGACTGGAAAATGAAGTCCCACACCCTGACAACAATGCCACTTGAAGAAAGACACACAGCAGCAAACATTGCAGAGTGGCTTGAGGAGGTTATTGCAAAGTTTGATGTTCCACCTGAGAAAGTCAGAGCTGTCGTCCACGACAATGGTGCCAATATTGTAGCAGCAGTGAAGATTTTGGCAGAAAAGCATAAGTGGGCATCTGTGCGATGTGCAGGGCACACCCTGAACTTGGTGGTACAGAATGCTCTGAAGAGCAACCAGAGCATCTCAAAGTGTGTGACAGCTGCAAGATGTCTTGTTGAACATTTTAAAAAAAGTGAACTGGCTTGCACAAAGCTGAAGGATAAGCAACAGCAAATGGGCACAGCATCACACATGCTCATACAAGATGTAAGCACTCGTTGGAACAGTACTTTCCACATGCTGTGTAGGCTGCTGGAGCAAAGATGGCCGATAACTGCTGCACTATCTGACCCAGCATTGACACCACGAGGAAAACACTACCTTGATCTTAAGCCAGAGCAGTGGAATATTATAGAGGAGATAAGCAAGGCTCTTCAGCCATTTGAAGAAGCAACGGTGTTTCTGAGTGGGCAAGACTACGTTACTCTTTCTGCACTTCCACAACTTGTGCAAAGCCTCAAGAAGTCCATACAGACCCAAGTTTTTGAGACTGCACCAGCTCAGTCATACCAAGCTGAAGTGATGGCACAGATCACAACAAGATGGGAAGGACTATTTATGTGTCAGCCTCAATCCTCAAATACTGTTGTACTTACTGCTGCTTTAGATCCCAGATTTAAGAAACTTAAGTTCTTGCCCCCAGATGAAGCCTTTAAGATCCAAAGCATGGTTCAAACATTGGTCCTTGATGTCAAAAAGAAAATGAGACAGAAAAATTCAGGTGAAAATGAGGTCTCCACTGATGCCCAAGACAAGCCTGTAGAGCATCAGCAGAACACCAACACATTTTTCAGCAATCTACTGGGTTCTTCAGAATCCAGCACAAGTGATGAGGAGGATGAGGAACAGCATTTGAACCAAGATGTTCAAAAGGAAGTCTTGATGTACTTTGGAGAGCATACACTGTCCAAGAGGGAGAACCCACTTCTATGGTGGAAATCAAATGCAGCACGGTACCCAACACTGTCAAAACTTGCAAAGTTCTTTCTGTGTATACCAGCAACATCAACACCATCAGAACGGCTTTTTTCCGCAGCAGGGAACATCGCATCGAAGCGCAGGGCAAGCCTCAGTTCACAACATGTCGACATGCTCACTTTCCTTCACAGCAACCATAGTCTTCTTTAAGGCTTCTTTAACAGTTAAACACATGCACACCTGTGTGTTGGAGCATTTAAGAAATGCATATTGAATAACATTCAGTATATGTTGGATTTAAGATATTTTTTTATTCCATCTTTAAGAACATCCAAGTTGATTTTGTTGAGGTTCAAGTTGTTTTTGTAAAGCCAGTGTTTACTATTTTGCCTTAGTAATCTTTTCTATTAATTCTTTTTTTATTTCTCCTCTGTTTTTGCAGTTAAGAAAGCAGGAAATCTGTTCTACCTCAGATTTGAAACTTATAATTTGAATGTATAAAAGGCAGTATTCTCTGGTTTGCCTTAACTTTTCTATTTAAAGCTAATGAATATTTTTTTACTCTTTTGTGTTAGCACTGAAAAAAGCAAGGAATTTGTTGCACCTTAGACTTAAAATATATTGTATAAAATGCAGTATTTACTATTTTGTCTAAACTTGTTTTATTTTTAAATCAAGTATTTTCTTTATTTATCTTTTCTGTTTGAACTTTAGAACAAAAAAGCAAGAGATTTGCTGTACTACTGATTTGAAACTTTACTGGAGGTTTAATGTTATTGCGTTGTTATTATCAATAAAATGTTAAAGAGTTAAATGAGTTGTTTACTTAGTTCTTTTACGTGTATGTGTATTACTCACTGAAGATAAATACATAAACTAAAAGCTGGAGTATAGACATTTTTATAAGCATATTTGTGAGCCTGCCACTTTATTATTTGAATATAATTTAATATCTTAGTATAACTTTTCTTCAGGTTAAAGCAAACTACTGTTACAAGTAAACTTTCTAAACTACAAACATTTAACTGTTAGGGATGCTCAAAAAGGAGATATTGGACTGATCTGGACTAACTGGTGTTATTGCAGATTTGCCAATAGTTTATTTTATAATTTTTTTTTATCCGATTACTCGATTAATCGTAAGAATAATCGATAGATTACTCGATTACTAAAATATTTGTTTACAACAGCCCTAAGCAAGGACGCGTTGCATCACCGTCCCTCTCTGTTCTCACTGACAGGTGTGGGTTGGGAGCCTGCTGGAAAAGAAACGGCTCTAGGTGCTCAGCTAGCTAATCACACATTTTTCCATCCTTTCCGCCGCTTCGTTCCACTGGCAGAAAGTGTGGGAATTGTAGGAATTTACCACAAGAAATGTAGGCAACAGTACGCTCGACTATTAAGGGCAAAACATGGCGCAGAGTCCACCAAGCTCACAGTATGCGCACAGTACACCTGAATATGTGGGAGCCTTTAGGCAGCCCGCACCCAGAGTACGCGCTAGCAACAATAAACATAGTAAGTTAATTCAATATAAAAGTTACGTTTATTTTTCGCCTTATGTTAGAAACAGGGCAGTGTAGTCCAACTACTCTGTCCTCCCGACAGAAATGGATAGCTCTCTCTCTCAGGAGAGAGCTGTGTACGTGGAGGGGTGGCGTGATATTACACATTTGGGAAGAATATTTAGTGTGCCTTAAAATCGGGTGCGCCTTATGGCCCAAAAATACGGTAGGTTAATTACAAACATTTGAGTTTAACAGAGTTCCACCTGTAAATGTGTTTAAAGCCTCTAACACAGTGCTTCTCTGTGTCACATTATAGAAAAATCAAAAGTAATCTGCCAACAAATCAAGGAAGACAATTGTGGACCTCCACATGTTTGCTTCATTCTTGGGTCCAATTTCCAGATGCCTTAATGTTCAAACAATTACATGCAAGTTTAAAGAGCATGGGAACATCTAAGCATCATACTGTCCAGGAAGGGGACGGGTTCAGTTAGGGCAAAGGGTGTGTCAACCCCAGGACAAGAGCAATATACCTTGTGAATGTGCTGGCTGAAGAGAGTACTGAGAAGGTGTCATTATCCACAGTGAAAGGAGCTCTGCACCAGCATGGGCCGAAAGGACACTCAGAAAGGAAGAAGCCAATACTCAAAAACCGTAAAAACTTAAGTTGCAGTTTGCTAATGGTTTGACGAAAAATAAAATGCATTTTTTAGACACTTGAGACACAAGTTCTAATGAATGTACAATTTAACTGTTTTAATGTAATGACCACTGTTACATTTGGAGGAAATGAAGGTAAGATATCAGTCTGCAAGTTAAAGCTGATAAGCAAAAATAGGCCTTCTGGATATAAAATGACTGTCAATGACAGAAGTTCAGATACACAGGGGCTAAAGGACAATAAAGTTGATGTTTTGGAACATTCATCCATTGTTTGTACCGCTGATAAGTGTAGGTTTGTGGGGGTGGTTGGTGCCTATCTCCAGGAAAATGAAACTTTTCTTTTTGCAAAAATTTAAGTTTGCATTGAAAACAATTTGTGTTATAATGTGGTCTATGCCTACTCCATTATATTGCCACACATGTAGGACCTTGGAGGGTGGGGGCATCGCTGGGGAGCAGAGAGGATTTCCCAGCACCACTGTCTGGTGATGTTCTTGGCCTCAATTTTATTATAAATCTTAGATGCTTTCATTTATAACATTCCCACAACACACATATATGTAGGGGATTAATAGCGTACCGTGCACGTGACGTCACCGTCTCAAGAGCAACGCCCCTTTTGCTGCTTTGGTAGGGCATACAGGTAGAGAACGCCAGTAGCAACCAGCAGAAACAGCGATATGACCGACTTTGCAGCCGTTAAACCTTCCCAAGACGATGTCCCAGGCGCACGGTTTACTGGTCGAACTGTCGAAGAACACACCAACCTTCAGCTCAAACGATGGCTTGAGTGTCGAGGGCTTAAAAAGACTGGAAAACTGGCCGAGTTGATGAACGGTAAGCTTTGTTTTTTTTCCTGCGCGGCGGTCATGGCATCGTCGGCCGTTTTTTTTGTTTGTAATCACCGTCCAGGGATCGGTATATGTTTAATGTTTGTCTCATTTGAAATGTTTTTGAGTAAGCTATCCTGGTAGCAGGGTATCATGTTAGCGCCTGCTACCATGATAGCCTATATGCTGTCATGGTAGCAGGCGCTTCATTATTAACATGTCGGCCACCAAAATACTCTTACCTGTTCACTACTTGATGTCGCTGGAATTGGGTCAGGATGTTCTTCGGTTGGGCCCTTTCCTCCGACAAAATGCTTGCTACATATGTACGTGAATTTGGTAACTTTTTCCGGGTTGAACTGTTGTGTAGGCCGACCGCACCGGTGTACCCAGCGCACACATTTCTCCTTGGCAGTCTGGAAGAAAACATCCTTCATATGCGGCCAATCAGCGTACCTCGAGTCGCTGTTGCACGGTCCATAGCAACAATGTTTAAAAACCATGGTGTTAGATTTGGAAAAAGCAGTCGTTTACCGAGTAAAACCAAGGCTAACGCACATCTCTTTTACAGCGAAACAGTGGCGGACTATGCAAGCTTGTCCTACTGCGTACCACGTGATGTGACGTCATCGTGACGTTGCGTTTCTAAAAATAGCTTGCTCGCAGTACGCTATTGGGGAAAGGCATCGGGGTGGGGGGCTAATTGTGTAGGCCTCACTCCTGATTGCTTCCTCTGCCCCCATTTGCATTTAGACAGTTTTAAATGCACTTGAGAACAACTTGCTATCTGGAGTTTGGGGCCTGGAGGAGTGGGCCATCTGGTCAGGGTCTGGGCTGAGGGTGGACGTTGGGTCCCTGGGGTCGGCTTGGGCTGGCATCTTTTCTCTCCCCTGGAATATGTGGGTAGGGCTTACGTATTGAGGGTAGGGTGTGGGGGAGGTAGTGCTTAAGGGTTCGTGGGGTGGGCTCTGGTTGTCTGGCCCGTTCGGCTCATGTTGGCCCCAACTCCAGGTGGATGGGCCCGTGGGTTGTCTGGGTTGGGATGGGGGGTTTAGGACCAGAGTATGGACCGGGTAGGTCGGGTTTTGGTTTTTCACCTCCCGGGTCTGGGGGCTGGATATCCTTCTGGGGTGCCGGTGCCTGGACCTGGGAGTATAGGATGTGTTTGGTGAGTGTGAGTGTGTGTATTGTGTCCCTTTTTTTCTTTTTCATGGGTAAGAGTGTTTGCATGTGACGGCACTAGGGTGGGAATGTGTGAATGCGACTGTGTATGTGGTTGGGTTTGGACCCCTTCGTTGGCTGGTGCCTTGACCCACTGGTGCAATGGTGGCCCTAAGTGTCTGGGGCTGGGTTGCTTACAGATTCACTTTTATACAGAAAGCCCCTAGTATTAGCTTTAGCTGTCATTTTATACATTTCATATTAAATAATACTGTATATTCTCCAGTGACGGTATCAAGGCATTGGTTGTTTGTACTTGTAAAAGCTTTTTGCATATATAAATTGACGGCCACGTCTGGCCCATGTATCAGAAACACACAAAAATCTATGCCGGACCACTATGCCGAAAGCAGTAAGGCTCCAACTTGTGAAAGTAAAAATTGTTGGGCTCTCGTTGGCATTAAGACAACAATTCTTACTGCTACATTGCCAGACAAAACACACATTTTAAAAAAAAAATAAGAGACTGCAGAACAACACAGAGATGGTGTGTGATGCCATACCATATTCCATCTAAAAAGATACCTTTAGTTCTTCACGTCACTATTTTGCAAGTTCTTTCTATCTAAAATAAGGACATTTTACTTATTGTGCCTTTAAATATGGAAAATATCACACACATTCCTGACACAGGAGAAAACTAGTATTTTTTCCAAAAAAACAACTTGTATGTTTTTGTCACTAAAAAGTGAAATGCATCTATACGTATAAAGAAAACCAGAAATCAGCCAGTAAAAGTCTTATTGGTGAAGCTCTTGTATAGATGTGTAATTTTGATAATGCAGCAACTCCTTTAATGAGGAGCATCTAAAGACCAAGGAGAGTGATTGGTGGGTCATTGATTTCCATCTGACTTGGTATGCGCCCAGGAGGATGGGCCTCCATGTGCTTAAACACAGCAGTGCACCAACTTCAGGTTGCTAAAGTGTGAGCCACCAGAATTGACAAGGACTCCTGGATAGGTGTTGAAACATTTTTAGAAAATCAGAACAAAAGTCTGTTTTCCTCCAATTTAAGCCTGTTTGCTGCTTTAATGAGGAGTGCCTGTTATGATAAACAACCAAAAAGAAAAATATCAGACGACTTCTACATGCCATTGTCAGGGCTTGAAGGTGCCATTTCTGATTTTCTCCATCTTATTTTTAGTAAATTCTTGTCAATGTTCTCCTAATAAAAAATAGAGCTCCACAATGTAAAGAAAAAGGATTTCTGGTTAATGATTCTATGTGTTTGTACATATGACATCACTTTTTATTCAGCATCAACCTTCATTAAAAGGACACAAACCCGACTAATCAGACGCTGACTCCTCCATGACGGATCGTCTCATTTCCTGTCCAACCATGACAATACGTTCTCGCCCTCTCGCCCTCTCACCCTCTCTCCACCTCATCACCTCCTCATAAACGGGCCGTCAATGAGCGAGGGACAACTGGCAGCTGCATTCCACATCCTTCTCAGAGAACATGTTCAAATTTGCCCCCACTGACTAACCATTGGTCCGAATAGCTGGCTTAACCAAACATTTGCAGCTGCATTCCTGACATAGGCAGTGAGAAAAACCACAATAGAGAGGAGTTTGATGAACTACTGCTGAACGATCCTCTCAGTTTTCTTAAGCTAAACAAGCAGGGGTCAGTTTGTCTATATAACAAGGTCTTGTTGGGTGGATAATCCTAACTCTCACTCTAATGAAGATAAATGTTTTTGTGTTTTTTGGTAATTTATCAAAATGAATAATTAACTTTTCCCACATCTGATCACTGCTCACAAAACAATGAAAATAGAATATCTGACTTAATTAAAGATTATTGTATTGTTTTAGATCAACTTTCTTTATAAAGATCAGCAGGGAGAAGTGGAAGGCACCAGCATTTATTGTCTCTTTGTTCCAGTCTTAGACGTTTTGTTTTAAGAAAACATTTTAAAAGTGTTTGTCGTTGATAGCACAAGCTGTAGCAACTTAAAATCATAGATTCTTGGTGGAGTTATATATGACAAAAAAGGCAAACCCAAATAAAGGCAGTAAAGAGAGGAGACAAAACATAGGAGGGAACTTTGAGCTTCTAGTTTATTGTTTAACTATTTTTTATGAGGCTGAATCACTATAAGGTGATTCATTTATGTGCACACCTAAATCAACCTTACATGGGAGGATGATTACCTTTCAGATAAGGTTCAGGGTGACACGATTCTCAAAGGGTGTGTTTCTTGTCCTTGGGGAATGAAAACCTAAAGAAACTCAAAGCCTTTTTATTTCATTGTCAGAGATGACAGCGGTAACAATCAATCAAATGGCAACTACTTTTCCACTTGTACGGTTCAGTCGATTCCAGTTCCACTGCAATACTGTAAGACCTAACGTACAACTAATTTTTAACGAGCATAAGCCTGTCACACATCCACTTTGCCTCACTATCTAGTAAAAAGAGAGTAAATTATTCATTTACCCCAACCTCTTCAGCCAAGTAGTTTATAGAACCCCCTTTCTTTGGAAAGCCTGCTGTTTTTATAGATTTGTCTGCGGCGACTTTCTACACCTACAGACTTTCTTGTTCTTTTCAAGATTGTCCAAGCTCCATCAGAAAGGATGGGGAGAGTCTGTGAAGATCAAGTTTACATTTTTGCCACAGATCCTTGAATGTATTTGGGTCTAGACTTTGACTAGGCCATTCTAACACATGGGTGTGCTGTGATCTAAACTGGTCTGTTTCTAGTGGTGGATCCCAACACAAAAGTGTGTTTTCAGTGGGCTGCGGAACTGTACATGAAAAACTAAATCTATGGAGTTTATTTATAATCCTAGGTGATAATGATCTGAAACCCATCATTTCACACGAAAGAAGAAGACATGCAAAGTTTGTTTACATAGACAAATCAACCATGGCAAAACTTAGGTATTATATGAGTTCATTTTCCTGAGAAACAAAGGGAATATAACTGGATGTGCAACCCCTTCGGAATCATCACATTTCTGAGTTTCTTATCCTTGCCACTCTAGCGGTAAAATCCTCCTGGCAATCAATACAACCTCTCTGTGAGTGTATCTTCTTAGCTCTGGTTCAGCTGAAGATAAAACACAGAAAAAATTTGGACCTCAGAGTTGCTTTGTCTCCAATACCTCCAGGACTTTCAGGCTCTTATCAGGAGCAAAACCAGCTAAGTACCATTAATTCCTGAAAATTCAGGTTTGTGAATGTAGTGTTACACCGGAAGTAGAGATTAGTGCTATTTAAGTACAAAGCACAATTCTTTTTATTATTTAACTTCTGATATATCTAGTCAAAACAAAACCTATTTTTGAAAACTTCAATACCTTTTAGTTTGCCCTTTTTTCCTCTGTTTTTTTTAAAAAAGAACAATAAAAGATAAAATGGATAAAAATGGATAAAAACGGTTAATGAGTGAACTTTTTTTATTGTGCAATGGTGATAGTTTCAGTAAGAGGATTCTAAGCTGAAGCTGCTTAACAGTTTTTTTAATTGTTATTTCATCTTTGTTAAACCAGAAAAAAAGCTCATGGAGATTGAAAATCTTTTTTCTATAGTACATGAACAACATACGGTAGCCAAAAGTAGGATTAAAACCTGATAAGTTTATGTTTTTCAGTTATGAAAGAAAACAGCAACAGTTTGTAAGAAGCGGTTGTTACTGATTGCTCTGATTGTTGTATTAGCTGTAATACTAGAACGTATAAATAAAATAAATAAATATGCCCCTTTATAGTCCCAAAGAAGGGAAGTTCATCTCTGCGTTTAACCCATCCCTGAGGGAGCAGTGTGCTGTCATTTACAAAGTTCAAGTACAAAGATGGGATGGCAGGGGCAACGAACATAATGACCTGAGGTTTTCGGGTCATTATGTTTGTCCTATTGTTTTTGTTCATGTTATCACCACTCTAAGCTTTAATCCAGTATGGGTGGGCTGATCTGCAAGAACTGGGGAAAAAGAGGCCGCTTAGCCTTACAGGACTGTTTTGAAACCTCAGACTGTGTGTAGTGTTTAAAGAGGATGCTGATCTGAAAGAATACACATCATTTGTGCTGTCCTATATTCAGTTCTGCACTGATGCTGTCCTACCCATGAAGACAGTCAGAATGTTTCCCAAACTATGACAAGGCAAGGCAAGGCAAATTTATTTGTATAGCACATTTCAGTACAGAGACAATGCAAAGTGCTTTACATGATTCAGAGCAATCGACAGACTGACCGACAGGAGGGCTAGAAGTGAGCTGAAGAACGGCATCCAGAAGGTAAAGTACAAGTACAAGCTGTGCATTAAGGTATACTTCAGCAGCAACAAGCCATGTAACATGCAGAAGCACCAGGAGCATCACAGACTACAAGCACAGCAACCAGTAGCTCAGTGTATTCCAACCTTAAACAACTTCTTCACACACTTCAACTCTCCAAGTAGCAGAAAGTCTAAACATCAGCCAGAGGTGCAGCATCAGCCTATTGTCCTGCAGTTGCACCATCCGCCTATTGTCCTGCAGGTCCAGACTTGCAGGTTTTTTCTGAACATATTTAACATCTCACTGCAGCTTTCCATGGTCCTTGCCAACCTGAGATTCTCCATAATAGTGTCTGTCCCAAAATAAAACACCGTCATCACGAAGAGCTTGGAGAGGATCCTCCTGATATCCATAAAGGATGCTCTCCCTGCTGGTCTGCATAGCCTGCACTTCAGCTACAGGGAGAATTGCTCAACAAAGGATGCTGTCTCGTTAGAATTTCACACAGCTACGACCCATCTGCAGCATCCCAATACCTATGTTAGGATGCTATTTGTGGACTTCAGCTCAGCCTTTAACACTGGGTTTCCTGACATGCCGGCTCTGAAGCTCCATAACCTGGGATTATATGCACTGCTCTGCTCCTGGATCAGTGGCTTCCTCACCAACAGGCCCCAGGTGGTGAGGAGAGGGAAATGCACATCTGCCCTGCACATCCCCAACACCGGAACACCGCAGGGTTGTGTCCTCAGCACTGCCCTCTTCACTCTATTCACACACGACTGCTCTGCTATCCATCTCACAAACAAGTTTGGGGATGACCTGCTAACTGAAACATTTAAATCTTATCAGGTTCTAAGGACTATTTGCACACTTCGATCTTATCAGGAAGTGTGGTCGGTGCAATCACCTTGAACATTATCTCTTGTTTTGTGTGTGTGTGCTATGTGTGAATTCTCAGCCGGTGTCTCACCACAACCTCATAATGATCACATAATGTAAATAAAAATTCTTGATCCTTGAACTGAATGGTTCATACTGATGGCTCAAAATACAGTCAAACCCAGACAAAAGATAGGCAAACAGACTAATTAGTTGGCACTGCGTAGCAGACCAAGAGAAAGGTAATCAACTCTACAAAGACGACGGAGAAGATACTGAAGACAAGCTTCGATAGTAATGCAGCAAATCTGAATATACATGGGATCAACCCTGTGTTCTCTAAGGACAAGATGGAAAACAGCGGAAAAAAAATCTAATCGGTTTTACTCACTACATACAAATGCTGAGCTGGAATCCAATCCTTTCCGTTCACTTGGATAATTCTACCAATAATCTATCCATGTGTTCCCAAAGGTGTTTTTGAAATCATTACCCAAAGACTCCATCCAACGGCAGGTCCATCTCCCACGATACATTGGACTGCTAAAGAACATGCCACCAATTACGCAAATAATCTTTGATTGGTTTTGTTTTCTTAATACAAAACGACTGTAAGGCCATATATAAAGCTCACAATAAATCAATCAATCACAGTTCTTGTTACTTTGAAGGAGTTCCAAAGCTTTAGTAAAATCATTGGGTGTCCATCTCAAATGTCTTCGGGGGATTTGACAGCGAACAAATATTAATGTTGCATTGATGTTAATGATGCATTGATGGCTGTCAAGCTTTCCGTTTCCTCTCGTTGTTCCCAGATCAGTTTTCCTCTGTTCCGTTTACTCTCTAGATTTTTGCTTTTGCCCTGCTGTAAGTTTATTCTGTATTTTTAGGTCTTGTCTGCACATTGGTCCTTCATTTCCATGCATCACGACAGCTGTCTTCTGCACCCTAAAACAGCTGTTCTTCCTGGATTGTCGTGTATTTAGCTCCATCAATCTTTTTTATCAACTTTGACTTCCTTCTCTGGCCCAGCTGAGGAAAAGCCTCCCCACAGCATGATGCTGCCACTAGGATTCAAGTTAAGGGTGATGTATTCAGACAGTTAGTTTTTTGCGTCATGTGGCTTTTTGAGCTAATCTGGCCAGATTAATTTATTCCACGTGTTTTCCTATATCTCCTACATGACAGTTAGCAAACCTTAAACAGGATTTGATGAAATTACTCACTAAAAGGTGACTGCTGATGGATTGTATTTAGTGGAAACAGAGTAAAGCAATATGAATACCAAAATGCATTCTCTTCAAATTTTCATTTGTAAAAATTGTTAAAAATTCCTTCCACTTCATATTGTGCTGTACTTTGTATTTGTCTATAAAATCGTAAAAAAAATACATGAAGTTTGAGGCTGGAATGGGACAATATGGACTAGCGTTCACATATTCTAAGGCACTGTCGAACTGCATTGTGTTTTGAGTTCATTTGGTGAACATAAGCTGTTTTTATGTTTGAGCTTTTCTGAGTCATAAAATGAAGAACAACCAAAGTTTGACTTGTCTGGGCGGATAGAATTTTGCAGATGTCTGTGATGGTATGTCTCAATCAGTTAAAGATAAGCATCTGAAACCATTGCTCTATTCAGCATGCAGAAGAGCCAGCCATCATAGATGAATACCTCCCTACTGAGTACAGACAAAGAACATCAGCACAACACAGCATTAGCCTTCAAGTTGGGTTCTGACATTACAAAAAAAAAAGAAACAAAAAAACGTGTGAATTTGTGAAAACTACAAATACACCTATGCTATTGTCTATGCGTGAATATGTTCTAAAACAGCAGAGAGGACTTGTATTGATTCCTGAGAAACATCGGCATTTATACCCATTCATCAGAACAATGGAGGCGCTGCAACAAAATTTGCTTCAGCAGGCCAAACCATGACACATCCCAGATAAGATAGCATGATTTGAACGCACATATGTGGTTCTAAGAAACTGCTACGGTGGAAGGTTTTTGGGACCTGACTATGCTAGTGGTACAAAAGATAAAATACAAAGTCATTTAGCAAACAAACAAGATAATAAGGCACTTCGACGGAAATAAGTAATTAGGACTGTCGTGATCATGAGTCAATTAAAATTAGCCATTGGTGTTTTTTCTTGGACTGCATCACTCCTGCACAGTATTTGTGATGTCACTCAATGCAACAGAAGACCTGCGAGCAGATAAAACCAGTGGAGACAAACAACAACAACCAAAATGGTATGAACCGTCAATCCATGTGGATAAATGAATGGCCACCTCTGAGTTTCAGCATGTTATGGAGCAGTAGATGGGACTCATCGATTCCAGGGAAGCATTACCATTTAGACCCGCTAAGCAAATAAATGGAGATAATATTGAATGCTGCGACTCAATTTGCAGATTAAATTAAGCAGGAGGACAAGAGGGACACGGGGCATGAGATCTCTTTATCCAGCTATAATGATGTAATGACTGCATCGAGAAAAAATATAAGATAGTTGTTATGACAGACATGATGCATTACAATGGGCTTCACTGTTACTGCTCCGATAATGGGATGTCATACTCTGTGGTCTAGGTGCGGGTCTGGTTTTCCTTCTCTCCCTACTCTGCAGGGTTGGACGGGCAGGTGTGTCTCATCTGAGCTTATTAGCACTCTTCTTAAGGAGCTGAAACCAGGAGGAGGGCTGTCTTTGTTCCTCCTAGAACCTTGACCCCACCAGTGAAAGACCTGGCAGCCTACGCCTCGAACCCGTGTCAGAAGAACTCCTGGAAACAATCGCAAACCAAAGAAGAACCACAGATTATTCTGTTCAGCCCTCCCACCTGCGCTCGCCTGCCTGTCCACCCTCCAACTACCAACACAGAGAAGGGAACTGGATTCATATTTCTGTGAGTTCACAAACTGCTGGGGGGATGATATAGCCTCGTGAGACCATCCTGATCTCGCAAGCTTTCAAGGTTTCACTCGCAGATCAGTCTGGCTACTCTCCGTTAAAGAAAATTTGGAGCCGTTCACCAAACGAACGTCCAATCAGCGTTGGCTTTGAGGCGGGTTGAGGTGTGACGCAACGGGAAGCGCGACAGTTCAGTCTAAAGAACATGGCGGCTTCAGCCGATGAAACTAGCGTTAGCGTGGCTATCGAGCAAGTTTTATCGGAATTACAGAGTATTTCTTTGCTGAGCTAACGAGCCTTTACCTGCAGCAGCAAGAGCAGCTTGGCTTGTGGTTGTGTTTTCGTCGTCGCTCTGTTACAAGCAACAACGAATCTGATTGGTTTATTTGGCCCGTCTATCACCAACATAGGCCAATCAGCTGACCAGTATTTTCGCCCCTTCCCAAAATTACTTCAACGGAAGGTTTCCAGATGGATATGCGGAGCAAATCCATCTGGCGGAGTCAGGTAAGGGACGATAAGCAATCCCTCAAACTTCTGCGAGGTTTCCTGAAACTGCTTTCACCTTTCCATGGCGGTTCACCATATTTTCCATCAGTCATTTCTGATGGAAAAGGGATAAAGTGCATACAGCTGATTATCAAACAAAGATACAGCTCAGGACAACGGTACTGCTCCCAGAAACATGAAATATCATCCTCCACTGGTGCACAGCCATCACACGCCACTGGACCTGGCTATTTCAGGACAAACATCCTGTTTGAAGACCACCATCTGCCCTTAGTAAAACAGTAACAGGAGAGCAAACTCATTCAGACACAGTCACAGAAATTAAACTTGGAGGCCACCCTTACAATAAACCAGCATCACCAGCAACACATCAGCCTTTGTTTGATAAGGACAGTTTAGGATATCGCAAATATTGTGTAATGATACTGTCAGTATGCACAATATTAATATTGCAAAGAACAGTTTAGACGGCACAATTGTTCCCAGTAACAGTCAATATTAGCATGCAGATAAGATGATCAACCCAATAGACTCTCAACGCATTAGAACCCACTAATGCAGATGATAGCAACCAGGAGGTTAAAGGTCACAGGGAATTTAGGAAACATCATAATGACACACAAGACAGAGAAGCAGGGAAAATTTACATTTATCACTTCTTATATCATCATATCAACATTTAACAATAGGTTGTCTTCAAAAGATTTTCTAATATTGGGCGGCAAAACTTTTAGCTTAAATGTCTGAAGGAGGACAGGGACAACATATTTTACAGGAAAGCACTGCAAAACACAGTAGGTGGCTACAGCAGCAGAAGCCGATGGGTGGTAACCGGCGTCCAGGTACACAGAGGTTTTCAAACCACAACAATTTTCCAAGATAATCTTACTACAGTTTAAAGTCTTTTTAATGAGATTTCAGAGGACATGTTAGAATGTCCTGATATTTATCCAGCTGTAGAGAGCTTAGAGTAATGCAGTGTTGCTCCTCCCAAACCTAATGCTGACACTACCTGTCAGATGGCTGAAAAAAAGGCCACTACACTTTTCTCTCACTTTACAAATGGCAAACCTAACCCAAAAACGATATCATGTGGGAGTGTGGATGGTTAATATTTGTGCTCTACAAATAAAAATGTTTTCAGTCTGAGTTGTTTTAAAAAGCTACAAACATTTAAAACTATTCTAAGAAAATAGTTGTTTGCAAATAGGGAGGTATGCAAACTATTACTACTAATAATAATATCTCTTGAAATCCATATGTCAATAACAGAATAACAATTACAGAAATGAATGTATCTGGAATAACCAATATTTTCTGTTACGGTAGAAACAGTAGGCTTGTTGCTTTTCTGTTTTAAACAAAAACAATCAGATCACGTTATATATATATATATATATATATATATATATTCTAATTAAATTGTTTTGTGTTAATACTGTGAAAGCATTTTATTTCTGGTCAAGGTTATATTAACATAATGTCACAGATCAATACCCATCTGGCACTAAATATCAGTATGTTGGTGTTCCGGATGTCACTACTTCAGTTTTTCTTGTACGGGGTAAGACAAAGAGGGAAAACAGCTAGGATAAAATCACATCTATGAGATTAAAATGTATCACTACTTTAGTCTTCGCTGAGCGTGTCAGCACACAGATATGTGATAAAGATTGTAGGCTCTGTGTGTTTTGTTGTGACTGACTGGTGTAATTCCCAGTCTTTAACTTTCATGGAAGCTAAAAAAAAAAAGAGGCTAAAAAAGCCACACAAAAAAAACTATAAAACAATTTTATAGTTTCATCTCTAGCTGAAAATTAGAGGCACACAATACATGGAATCACAATTATGTGCACAATATCACAGTCACAAAGAACTGTGTGGATGAAAATTTGGTGGGCAGCAATATTTCAGGTGCTATCAATACAAGTTCTGCTTGCTAATAACATATCTGGCTATTTCCCTGCTTCTTTGCCAACGTCACATTCTGCTGATTGTAGTGACCATTCAGAGAGAGAAGTTGAGAGATGACGTTAAAAGAAAGAGACGAGTGCTAAAAATATGGGTAAGTCCAAGATTAAATTACAATTTCCATTGAATAAAACACAATACTACATCAGTCACTTTATGGGCAGGAGTAAATCTATCTATCTATCTATCTATCTATCTATCTATCTATCTAGATAGATAGATAGATAGATAGATAGATAGATAGATAGATAGATAGATAGATAGATAGATAGATAGATAGCAGAACTACTGCATACTGCATACATACATACTGCACACTTATATTATATTATACAATAAGTCTGCAATGTAACACATAGTGGGAAATGTGAAGGGGTGTGAATACTTTCTACTGGCACTTTACATAAATGAGGTTAGGCCTTCACCTAAATAGCATAATGGATTATTAAAATGAGGGCAAACTGCCACAGAGCTATATAATGAGCAGATCTGCCTCTGTGTCTAGTTTCAGAATTAGAAGGACGTGGCAGCACAGCTTCGCCGACATTTAGTACCGACAAACATTTATCATTCTCTCCCTTTTATCTCCTCTTTCTTTCACCTCTACCCTTTTTTTTTCTTTTCTTTCACTTTTTGTTCTTCCTTTACTCTCCCATTGTCATGTCCATATAATTTGAAATTCTCTTTGCAGGAATCATAATAAAGCTATTTACAAGCATAAATCAAGTGGAGCACTATGGCGAAAGCTGTTCGCTCCACTTGTAAAAGCAAAATCTGTCGAGCTCTATCTGGCATTGAGAGATCAATTCCTATTGCCATATTGCTAGACAGGACACTGAAAAAAAAAGAAAAAAAAAAAAAGAAAAGAAAAAGTACCGACAAACAGCTTCACAAATCTGCACCTGGGTTCTTACAGTGGGTCTTGGGTCCAAAATAAATGGAGAACCAAAAGTGTAGTGCACCTTAATCTGCAGGTTTTAGGTCAGCTAGCAACAATGTTAGCTACTAATGATGTCAAAGTATTTAATGCTATGCAGCTCACTGCCACACTAAGTTTACTTATACACACACAAACAAACCATGAGCCAGACTTACATGAAGAATTGCATTCAAATGTATGCATGCAAACTGGAATACACACAGAGTTGAGCTCCTCATGGATGCACGTTTCTCTGTGACACCTCCCACCACGGCAGCTAACATTATGCTTGTAGGACTCACACGTGACTTTATATCCTTTAGCATCTTGACTCCAGTGGAGAAAAAGATAGCCTAACCAGAGAGAAAGAGAGTTTTTTGGGGAGTGATGGTTCTGGCTGCTTAAAAATGTACACCTGCACAGAAGTGGGTCTAAGTTTTCACTCAGAAAACTTATCTTAAAAAAAACAGGTATGTGAGTGAAAAGTCTGTTTTTGCCTGCTGAGGTTTAGAGAACCCTTATCAACACATTTTATATACCATGGTTTCTTAAAGTTAGTATTTCTTTCATGACACACATGCAGAAACTGACCTGTACTTTGGAAACACCCACTTTACTGCATACTTCGCCTGAATGCATGTTGATATAACCCGATATGGCAAGAATACTTCCCTCTTTAAAGGTAAAAAATTGCCTGAAGAAGGAACTACATTTAAGGTCATCCAGTTAAAGAAATATTTTCTAACCAGAGTATGACATCAAGTCCGTTAAGCTTCTGAAACATTGGTCTGGTCAAATACGTAGTGGAGGGGGTATTAAATCAGTGTCAACTCTTCTGTTGTAAATGAAATTCACAACATGTGGACCAAAGGAGCAACTATCAAATTACCTTACAACAGGAATGGTTCTGTTTGACTGCTTTTTAGTAGTTTTGGATTTGACCAGGGTCAGTGTCACTACTGGAAAAAGAGGCGGTCCAACTCCACCACGATGGCACATCAATAAGTGCCACTGCCTGGTCTGTTGTGTCTCCCAGTACAGTCTCAAGAGCACGGGGAAGATTCCAGGAGACCCTCATGGTGCATGATAATGATCGGCCTCATGTAGGCAGTTCCTGGAGGATGATGGAATTGATACCACTGACTTGCCTCCACGCTCCCCTGGCCAACAGAACATCTCTAGAACATCATGTTTAGGTCCATCCAATGCCACCAGGTTGCAGCTCAGACTGTCCAGGAGCTCAGTGATGCTCTGGTCAGGATCTGGGAGAAGAATCCCCAGGACACCATCTGTCATCTCAGGATAAGTAATCCTGATGTTTTCAGGCATGCATACAAGCACCTGAGGCCCATAAAAAAGTTGCTGCAATGGCATTTCAGCAAATTGGATTAGTAATTCTGTTTTACTTCCTCAGTGACGTTTGATTAAGTCCTCTGGGGGTTGATAATTCTTTATCTTTCATCAAATGATGCCCATCCTTTTGTTCCTAACAAATTACCCGGTGTGGCTGTCCAGCAGGACTTTTTTCCAGTCGAGATCTGATGTGTTTTTAAAGTGTTCCTTTAGTTTTTTGGGTTTTTTTTAGCAATGTAGTTTTCCATGCCGCAAGTAACTGTTTTTACCCCACAGGGCACATGCTCTTGCTCCTTGTGTATGTTGTTAGGGGTTGTGTTAAGATAGAAATAATCCTTGCTACAGGTGCTTTGTTCCATGAAATCTATTTGATTATCTTCTCTGCAGAGGATTACCTGGAGGTGTGAAATCTGACTGGCAAAGATTTCAACATGCTATTACAATATGTCAATCATACTGCTACAGAATAAAATGTGCAATCACGCTATTACCGAAGTTCTAAAATCAATAAATTCCTTAAATATGAGGCTATTACACTAATATATAGTTTATTTTGTTATATTTACCACTTCGAATTTAAATTTTTTTCAAAATCACAGACTCTGAACAACATATTAAACCTATTAAAAACAGACAAAAGTCCAGATTAATCGTACCTGACAAGCTAGTAAGACAATTACTGATGTTTTGTAAAGTGCCATTAATGCAGCTCTATACATCACAATGATTTAATTGCACTTTAGCAAAGACAGCATTGTGATGTCTAGAAAGTGCTAATTTGCTGTCATGTAAAAATGTCTGCTCTCATAGTGTATAAAAGGTTACCGTCTTACAGTGATTTATTGCAGCACCTCCATAGTTCTCCCACAGATGTACTTCAGAGACAGAGAGCACCAGCCTCTGTGTAGGGAGGAATGTTGGATCTATGCCACGTACACATCTATCAGCATCATTCTTACACAGAAAGGAGTCTTTTGATACAGTATACATGCTGAAGTTTGTCAAGGTGAAACTGCAGAATAGCTCCCTGTAAAAGGGTTAACTCCTGTTTCAGTTCATATTGTTCCTCTGCAGGTAGGTATAGTGCCTTAAGTATTCATATACTTTGAAATGTTCTTGATTTTGTCACTTTACAAAACATCTGCGTATCAATTTCAGTTTTGCTCTGTATTTAGCGACATCTAGCTTAAAGTTATCTGTCTTTGTTCAGACAAAGCTTCCCAACAGCGGATGCTGCCACCTCCATATTTCACAGTTTCAGTTAGTGTTTGAAGAGTAATGTGCAGTATTCATTTCCCACAAAAACTGCCATTTTGCATGTAGTCCAACTATATACATTTTGTACCGTGTGACCACAACTGCTTCCTCTACAAGTTTGCTTTCTGTAGGACTTCCTAAATATGACTTATTTTCTTTAAACAGTGGCTTCCCTCTCACCACTACTCCACAAAGGCCAGATTTGTGGTTAGGGCAACTACTAGTTGTCCTGTTGACAGATTTTCCCACGGAAGCTATACTTAGTAAAACAAGCAGCCAGTTCCTCCACAAAGTCTGGATTAATGCTCTCGTTTCCCTGCCGGACCATTCAGGTGGACAGTCATTTCTAGGTTAGTTTGCCCAGGTGCAATCCTCTTTCCATTCCCAGACGATGGCTTCAACTGCTTTCTTTGGTTTTAATGTTGGCTGTTTATTCACTGGTACTCTCTAAAAAAAATTGGAAACCTTCACATAAAAGCTGGATGCATACTGGGATGAGGGCACACACTTTAGTAATTAGGTGACTTCTTGAATTGGTAGTACTGGATTGGACTGTATGGTGGTGCAGTTGTTAGCACTTCTTCTTCTAGCAAAAAGGTTCCTGGTATGAATCCAGGTCAGGCTCTTTCCCCATGGATATTTGATGTTGCCCCCTTTGGTTCCACAGCTTCCTTCCACAGACCAAAAATATTCATGTGACTAGTGTCTTGATTGTGGGGCGACAGTGGCCCAGGAGCTAGAGCGTTCATCCTGCATTTGGTGGGTTGCTGGTTCGATCCCCCGCTTTGACCCTCTCAGTTTGTTGTGTCTTTGGGCAAAACACTTCACCAAAAGCAGGCAATACTGACCACTGCCAGCTGCCGTACAATGATGACACCAGCAGCCTCACCTCTGTCCATATGCTACTAACATAGCACACCACCATCAGGGTGTGAATGTGTGGGTGAAAGACTGACCGTAGTGTAAAGCGCTTTGTGGTTGTCGGGCTTGATAAAGCGCTATACAAGTAAGTGTGTGTGCAAGCATGGCTCTTTGTCCAATGTTTCTCTGTGTTGCCCCATGAGGGACTGCACTGGCTCTCGCCTATTACATGGTTAAAGACACTTTGTCAATACCCTGTAAAATAAGTGAATATTGATCAAACTACTTTAGTCTACAAATAATTTGCTCAGTGCACCAGTTCAACTTGTGAAACCCCTTTCTTTGCCTTTTTAGAGATGTTTTCTGAAATTGTCCACCTGAACTTCGCATTCTACAACAAGCTGACTGCCACATGCCGTTTTAATTTGCACCTCTAATTCTTCCATAGGTTTTTCTGTGTTGAATTGTGTTTATGTCCAGTTATCAAGTTTTCTCAGAGCATGCTTAAACCAGTTTAATAAGTATATGTGTGTATGACTGTGGTTCTCTCTTTAAGCACACAAATGGACAGACCATTTGTCCAAAGTGATCCCCTATGAGTGTTCACAGCCAAATACCCATAAATCACAAGTGGAGGTAAAATCATACAACTATGTACACATCAGTTGCCTTTAATTGCTCCCTGATGCATTAGGACTCATCTTTATCCCAGCAACGATAGACATTTAATTCTAACAAATTCAGCTTCTGTGCCTGAATGTGTATTCAGGCACAGAAGCTGAATTTAAACATGGCAAAGACTGACTGTATTCAGGAAGGACATCCTCTTTAATTTTGGTAAACTGTCAGAGGTTTGAAAGGAAAGCAGAACATGCTCCTTCTGCATGTTCTGACGGAACAGCAGATTAGTGCGTATACTGCCACATACCACTTTAATTTGCACCTCACAGCACTGACGGGAAGGCCCCGATGAAATAAATGTCTGACTTTCATGTCCTGAGGCAGTAAAATTGACAGTAAGCAGAAAAAGGGAACCTATTTCAGCTCTGCTTGTATATTCATAAGTCTGGTGAGTCAAGACGGCATTCGCTAACTTACAGGAATTCTTTACTTTTAAATACACTTCTTCTCTCAAGATTTTAATGCACCCCAGATCATCATTCCGACTTGCAACTTGCCTCAACCTGAAACCCAACAGGTTGTGACTTTGCACAGAAAAGTAATACATTCCAAACATACCGTGGGGTCAAAGAAATGGAAGAGCCAATAGGTGGCCAGCTGACTGCTCCCCCCGTCCCCCAAACCACACACACACACACCACGCGCATAACTGAAGAGACCAAAACAAAAGAGAGATTCAAAGACACGGAGAGAGAGTGGGACGGTGGATACCCCGCTACAAATTGGCCTCAGGTAGCTTTTTGATTGATCAGGTGCAGCCTGACTCCAAAAGTAACACAAGCTTCCTACCTGAAAGACAACCCCCACCCAACCTATAATGTCAGGAGCATTCATCTTTTATTGAGCTCAACCAAGAATCTTCTTTATTTTGGTACAACTAGCTAATAATGGACATCTGAACCAAACTTTAGGAGTGATTTTCAGGGAGGACGCTTTCAGTCTTTACTTTCACCCTGAACTCTTTCTGAGTCATAAGTGCATAAAAAGGGTCCTATGCAAACACAGTGCCTGTCATGACAAGTTTACGCGGTACTGTGTAAATTCTTGACTACTCCTTGATTTCTTCATATTATTTCTAAGCAGGCAGGCTTTCACCTGATATTTTAAATAAGTCCCGATCAATGCCTCTTCACGCTGAAGGTTGCTCAGAGCATTTCTTTGGCTGATCTTTCTTTCATTCTCAGCTCAGTCTGAGCATTGCAATATTCTAAACTCGACTTATGAACCGGTGTTGCATCTACACATACCAGATAATTCTGTGGGTAATTCTGTGTTTGATACTCTAACTTGCAACATATGTCACTGCAGTCCCACTAAATTGTTTGAGGGCAATTCTTGCTCAAGAAAGTTACTTTCTAGCTTCACTTTGCTATGAATGTCAGAAAATGTTATGACTAGAGTTGATGACTGAAAAGATGCACAAATTGCAGCCAAACATCTTGCTGGTGATGCAGCTTACAAAATCACAGACAGGACAACGCAAACAGGTTTTAAGACTTATTGTTTAGTCAACAACTCCAATCCTGATACCTTGGATTGGATTAGGAAGGGAGGTATTTTTTTAGCCCTCAAAGTTGTTCCATTGTTGTCAGCTTTTTAGGCACAAACTCCACAGTACAATCCAGTGATCAGAAGTAGAAACTAAACAGAAAATCGGGAAAAAAATAATCCTATAAGGAAAATTTTTACAAGAAAAAAAACGTGTGAAAGGATTGATCAAAACCCCTTTAAATGATTTAAAATCCATCTGGCTTCCCCAATGCTAAGTAGGTTCAGTCTATTGCCTTGATCAAACTTGGCGGATTCTGCAAGTGAGACACATGAGGGTTCATACAAGACAACAAAAGAGAAACAGACGGTATCTCAAAAACCGAGACGGTATCAGCACATTGTTACGTGTCTTTAGAGATTTATATCCTATGCACACAACCTCAGCCCAAAAGGGAGAAGAGAGGACAATGCAGGCATAGGATATATTGAGAATATACTACCACGAAACCCAAGTCACATGAGTACATGAATCTTTCTTGTCGAGATATAGAGAATTTACTGCTAAAATAAATAAGTTGTGTAAAATAATCTGCTACAGCAATAGCAAACAGCATCTACATAACCTAAGATTTTGCTTTATTCACCTGGCTAATAAAATACAACAGGATAGAACCCCACAATACAAAATAAGGTAATATATGCTATCACATTTTTGTTTGCTGACATGACGATATAATGAGGGCCAGTAATTTTGACCTTTTATTACCTTTGTATTATCAATGCACGTTTGCGCTTTCGGTGAAGAAAAAAAAGAGTTTTATAGACCCTTTGATGTATAGTTTTATTATGACTATTGAATATTTATAGTGCTATGCCCACAATTCTTTGCGTTATTGAAGCTGTGCGGACTTCATTGTGAATCAGTGCTACATAAATAAACTGAACTGAACAGAACTGCTGGCAGAGGTATAAATAAATTGACCGAAGGCTTAATGGCACCAAAGAGCACTTACATTTCCCCTAGGCTGTTAAATATTAACCATGAAAAATATTTCCATTTGAATCAAACATATCAATCGATGTTCATTAATGCCTACATTCTTACAACAGTGACCGTTTCATTTAGGTAACAAATCCCATTTATATATATTTTTTGATTAAAAGTTATATGAAAATGCTGATTCAGTCAACCCTTATTCTCAATGGTTGTTTGAGGCACCCACAAGAGAATAGTGAGGGTGACGTGTTGTATTTGTGGTAGTAGCAACAAATACATCACCCTAGTAAAAATTAAGATTGGTCATAAAACTTGTGGTTGAGAAAATTGTATTTTTCTAGGTTTGTATCTGGCTTTAGTTATTTTAAGTCTGGCAAACAATTCTTATAATTCTTTCTTTTTAAAATAGGAAGACTGCAAAATGCTTTTAGAATTTGGGAATGTAGTTGAGTATGTATATTTTAAGAAAAAGTGTGAAATTTGACTAATTTCTTGAAATGTCTTTTAACTGGTAAACCTTAATAATTTCTACTTAGAAATATTGATTATAATACATTTCAGTGTTTACAAAAAACGAAACCTATGCAGCACATTTTTCTCAGTTTTCACTTAGGAAAATCTCCAAGACGTGGAAGCACAGTTTAATGCTAAATCAATCATTTTGTTGCATGTGTCAAAAATCCAATCATACTTCAGACCCAGGGAAAGTATCTGCAATGAACACGGACAAAACAAAAAGGGCTCCCAAGTGAAAATCTGCTCAGGGCCACAAATACGCTTGGGACGGCACTGCTTCTGTTTAGTTTTTTTCTTAAACACTTTCTCATCGGACCTGCCACCTGTTATTGCTTTGATTGAGACAATAGTATGACCTCAAGGGTCTTGGCAGGGACGTCGTTGTTAAGGGGATCTCTCTACTCTTCCAGCGCACACCGTGCGCCTTGACTCGGGTTCTACGCAGGTGAGTGTGCGCCAGATCCTCTCACGCCTGGCTGCTTTCTGACCGACCGGATCTCTCTCTATCAATCCAACGGGGCTCATTTTTGGGTGAGATAAAACACTTTTTTTTTCTTTCAAAACATGCACATCCGACAACTTACAGATATCTGTTGGCGCCCTTCGTCTGTTTGTGCAGAGCTACCGAGAATCCAAAGAAGCTCCCTTTGGTTTTCCCCTCTTTAATCACGGGGAACTGCTCATCGATGTTAAATCCATTGCAGGTCTGCGTCCCGTGGTACGCGGCCAAAAGCGCGCAGAGGAACATTCGCGGAAACATGTTTATTCTTCTCTTCCTCCTCAGGTGCTGCAGTCAGTCGGCTTTTCAACTCTCAGGTCCGCGGCCAGCCGGAGTCCGACGTCACTCTCCCCGCAGCGAGGAGCAACAGGTATGCTGGCTGAGCCGCCGCTAGGATCAGAGATCAGTCTGCCTGCTGCCTGCCTCTGTCGCCCTCTCCTGCTCTCTGCTGCTTTTCTTCTCAGCCCATCTGAATCAACACGGCGAGTGCGCTCTGACCAATTATAAAAGTTTCTGCTCTCTTTCCTACAGCCTGTCTCTTGTTCATAAACACCTCACCAAAAAAAGCCCAAATCAGCTCAACATCAGATGGGAAAATCGCTGAGAGCCCAACCCTATCTCTGAGTGTACCTCTCATAAAAAAAAAAAAAAAAAAAAAAGGTTGGATATTATATTTTTATAAAGCTGGCTACAAATTTGTAATTTAGTAATAAATGTGGTGGCTGGCTTTTGAAAAAGCTCGGAGGTAGATGGAAGTTAGTCTGGAAGTCAAGAATGCTGACATGGCTTTCTGCTCAGGGAGGGATGCTGGGGTGTGTGGCGGGATAATGCAATGCGGAAACCAACGAAATGAATTTCAATCAGTGTTGTCAAGTCTAGCGAGAGAGACAAGTGACCAGCTCTATGACAACAAGCCCAAAAAAAAGCCCAACAAGCAACCCAGCACACTGTAATACAGAGGCCACTTCTGACCAGTACAAATGGGTTTTGTATGGTATGGCCTATCTATGGGGGGGTGCTAAAAGAAAATTTCAGCTGGCTTGCGCTGTCTGTAACACAGCAGCAGCAGCACCAGCAGGTGACTTAACTCTGGCTGCATGGCATGACAGCCTGGAAAAGGAGTTCTGATGGGAAAAGAGCCAAGCCCAAATTAGCGTCTTCATGCAAAGAATAAAGCCCAATAAAACTACAACCCACAATTAACGAAATATGCAAAGCGACTATAGGGAAAAAAAAGCCCAAGTCACTTATAATAAGCAGCCTTGGCAACAGCGTGTAATGTGAAGGGCTATTACCCTGCGTTTAAAGGAGCACGCTGCATTTGACCATCTCTAAAAGCTTTGACCTCGCCACTTATTACAACCCACGCTCACAATGATTGCAGTAACTACCTGCCTAAATGACTTCCACATTTTAAAGGTCACGTAAGCAGAAACAAACTTGGAAGTTCTGCTTGAACCTAACTGTTTATTTGTGCCCTTAATTTGTGACTTCCTGCTATGCTAACGCTAGCTGGTATAAAAAGGGGGGTAAGAACACATGCTGATTCTGTTTGGGCTTTATGTATTGTTTGTCAGATATATTACGACGCTGTAGCTAAACTGGATGTTTTTGCAATAACCAACTGTGCTGTGATTTTATGTCAAAACCTACTTTTCCGACTTCCTGCAATAGCCAGCTGTGCTGCAGCTTGTTAAAGTTTTGGCACGGATTTAGCACAGTTACAGAAAAAGTAGAGTATATTTTAGAGAGAGAGAGAGAGAGAGAGAGAGAGAGAGAGAGAGAGAGAGAGAGAGCGCAGCCTCTATGCTAGTAGACTCATGGCCCCTCCTCACATGAGCACACTTGTGACAGGACCCCTCTGCCCTGCTTTGATGCCTATTGCTGAAATTTGTGGCTTCCAATAGGCAGTTCATTAAATCCTAATCCCCTTCCACAGCTCCTGCAGCAAATCAGGCTTTTTCAGTTGCTACTCCTGCTTGTAAGCCTCCCCCTCACTCCCGCTCTCCTAAATCATAATGATAATTTTTATTTTGTCTTTGCAACATACATTCCAATGAGATTTGCCATCTGCATTTAACCCATCCCTTAGGGAGTAGTGGACCTCCACTATGCGGCATTCTGGGGCTAAGGGTCTTGCTCGGGGGGACCCAGAGACTGCCAGAGCGGCAGTCAGTGGGATTCAACCCCAGAACCTTGCAGCTTCTCCAGGACACGAGCACCCTGCTCTCTAACCACCAGGCCCCCACTCCTAAATAACAGTCTAAATCACTGAACCGAATCAGCTTTCTCCCACACTGTATGCAACTCTTTATTCATTTGAGCTACACAGGCAGACGTAGGTGACCAAGAGTGACAGTCTATGAAATTCGAACTGTGGAACTCGTGTCCTGCTCTAACAACTAAGCCACCACTCCCCCCGTTTCTTACTTATATCAGGTTTGAATCTTCTCTTCACCTGTGTGTTTCTAGAAGGAAATGTGATCTTTCATAATGTTTAATTCACTGCACTGGTGTTGGCTAAACTCTGGGACCACTGACCATTCTTTAATTGATCAGATGGGCTCCAACTCACCCTGAAGTAATCCGGCCTTCATCTCAGTTGAAATAATGCCTTGTAGGATTGTAAATCATAGTGCACATTCCACAAGCCCTGTAAAGAGCTTTTTACATTTTTTGAGACATGACCTTTAGTAGTTTCGGATAATGTTATTTGTTTTTTAAAAGGCTTATGAGCAGTTTATTTCTTACCTTTGGTAGATAACGCTCCTGGATTCTTCATTCTGTATAAATAATTGGTAGGGTTGTCAAAATATTCGATACCCTGATATAATTGCCCTCTTCAAAATCAATATAAACTGACCCGTTCACTTTTGCCCAAATTGTCACACTTCTTCCAACCGCAGTGCCGCAATTACAGGGACACTGAGCCACATGCAGCCATTCAACAATGATCTGCTGCTGAAAGTGTAAACTACAGTAAAATGTCGAGTACAGCTAGAAAGGCATATGCCGCCTTCTTTATCGACAAGACATAAACACAAAAGCGTTGTTTGGAGATACTTCCCCTACGATGCAGATGGACAAGAGAAAGTGAAATGCTGAACAATTCTAGATGTTAATGCTACAAGCTAATGCTATGACACTGATGTTTGCGTAAAACGGTCAATAAAGCTCCTGTATATGCAAAAGTAATGTTGTAAACCTCCCAGACGACATGAGTTAATGCTATCTGTATAAATGTCAGCTTCACGAACACGGACGGCCCAGTGATCGGGGTATCATGATGCTTCCGCATCATGATGCACTTTCCAGATGTGCATTTGCGGTACAAATAAAATTTGTAAAAGGTTATGGAGCTGACAGCTCAGTCGGCTAGTAAATAGTGAAGCAACAAAACAAACCACTGTGCCTTCCTTCGTTAGTTCACGATTTAGTTCTAAAGGTATTGGAAGCAAAGTGGCAGATATTAACACAGGGCATATATGTTGAGGGTAAAGCAGAAAAAAGTAGGAAGACTAGTGCTGTTGCAGAGGACCATCCATCCATCCATCCATCCATCCATCCATCCATCCATCCATCCATCCATCCATCCATCCATCCATGGTCTTCCGCTGTCGTTGGGGCAACAAGTCCAGGAAAGAAAGCCAGGCATCCCTCTCCCAAGCAACATCCGCCAGCTCATTCTAGGGGAGGTTCCCAGGCCAGAAAGGATATATATTGTCCTTCCATCAAGTTCTGGGTCTTCCCTGGGCTTTCCTCCCAATGGGAATTGCCCAGAAAACCGCCAAAGGGAGGTGCTCAGGGTGCATGCTGATCAGATGCCCAAACTACCTTAACTGGCTCCTTCGATCACAATATCAGGTGAGCCTCGCCTGAATTAGGGAGACTGGGACATCCTCCTGGAGTGGATGATGATTGAGCCTTGGCTCCTGGGGCCTCTTGTAGCTTCCTAGCAAGAGCCCCCCTCTATTTGGGCCCACACCTGCAGAAAGGAACAGCGAGCTCGGAGAGAATGCCAGTTGGGTGGCAGGCACGGTCAGGGGCTTTGGCGTGCTAATCCCTGAAGCCATAAACTGGTGGATGACTAAAGAAAATATAATGTACACTCACCAGAAAGACATAAATATACAGGGTGGCTGCTGCTGAACATATTTGCAAGGACCACATCCTTGTTCACGCTGTATACACTTGATTTGTTTTGAAACATATTGATCTTGGTAGAGGATGACCCTTTCTTTTTTTCCCCAGTAATAACATTTAATTGTATCAACAGCAAAATGACAAACAAAAGGAAGCAGTTATAACAAAATAAAATAATTGCATAACTGAATCAAGCATTGATACTTCCAGAAGGATATTAACACTTGCATTATTAGTGTTGTACCAAACAGGGTAGTGGCACTTAAACTATATATTTCTCAAAATGAGGTCAGAACTATGCCCCTTCTTTTTGGGTTTGCCCAAATTAAGAAAGTTAGAATTGTTGTATTGTAAGTAATAATTTTTTTTATTGTTCAAAAAAACCCTTTTCCTTCAAAAAATATTGCCGCAGTATTGGAAGTGGTATTAAGTATGAATGTATTTGTCAAGTATTGATATTGAGTTTTAAATTTTTGTATTGTGACAACCCTAGGAGCTGATCACAGAAGCTGAAGCTAACATCTAGTGTGAGATGAGGCAAAACCAAAGTAGACTCCATCCTTTTTAAATCCCCTCCAATCTGGAAGGCATTGTAGCAGTTAAGGCCAACTCTATTTTGTGAACCTTTGACCCAACATGATGTTCTGTTATTCACAAAGAAGTGGCTGAATACTAATAATCTACTTTTGTGCTGCCAACAATCTTCTTTTGTAATCTGCTCTGTCTTCTGTAACCCCAGTCGGTCGAGGCAGATGACCGTTCATACTGAGCCCGGTTCTGCCGGAGGTTTTCCTTCCCGTTAATGGGGAGTTTTTCTTCCCACTGTCGCTTCATGCTTGCTCAGTATGAGGGATTGCAGCAAAGCCATGTACAATGCAGACGACTCTCCCTGTGGCTCTACGGTTCTCCAGGAGTGAATGCTGCTTGTCGGGACTTTGATGCAATCAACTGGGTTCCCGTAGATAGGAAATGTTTTTGACCAAAATGTATAATCTGACCCAATCTGTCTAATCTGATTAAATTTGATTTTGGAAAGTGACTTGAGATTACATTTTTCATGAATTGGCGCTATATAAACAAAATTTAATTGAATTGAATTGCATACTGAGAACGGAACTTGTTAAGTGTTTTAAAGTTATTGTCTGAGAAAAAAGATAAGACAATGTAAAAATTTATACACGCAGATTCCCTTAATCTGCTATGATAGTTTTGCTTTTTTTCACAGTTTTACTTTTGTATCAGGCATCTGCTTTGACCAAGTGCTTGTCATGTTCTGTTTTTAGCACATTTCACACAGGAAGCTCTTTGGTGATGCACGCTTACTACCTCTATGTACGCTATGAATATTAGCAGCTTCTAGGTAACCAACCTACCGATGATTTAAAGGTTGATAAAACAATGTTTGTGTAAATTACTATGATATTTTTAAGATAAATATTTTAAGAAGGTAGAAGCCTGCTCTTGATACCTTTTGGACTAGCCTTTGGCTTCAGGACCATCTAATCTGGATTTTGCACTAAGCACTGTTGCTAAGGTAAGATATTACTGCAAGTAAGATATTAACAGTCTATTAACTTTAAATAGAACCTCACTTCATAAACTCTCCCTTTAAATCTGGTACATTAAAAGGCCATATATGTAAGGAAACCATATACAACACAGTAGACAGTAACAATTGGAGATTCAGTCTGCTTAATATTCCTGTTGAAAACAGTCCTTCATAACTTTTTTCAATAGAAAATTGACATTTGTGAGATCTGAGAACAATTTGGGAAAATTAGCGGAGCACACCTTATAGATGGAAAGTCTGCAATTTCTTTCTTAGCCTGACCTCCAAATTGCATTTAAAAATTGCTGTGATACCTCCAGTAACAACGGGTTTATTTGCAATTCTGACTTGAATCTCACTGAACTGGACATATTGTGCAAAATCTATCTTTTTAGCTCCTAAATACAATTTGTTGCATACTTGGGAGTCTCTAGGAGTGGAGAAAAATGTATTTAGTCTGTCAAGGTTCTGTGTACATGTATTTATTCTGTTTGGGTCATATTTTTTAAGCCAGTCAGTTTTCTCTATTCCCTATTACGTCACAGTATTTGCTGTAAAACTGCTAAAAAAGGTTGTGGACTTCCAGCTAACCAATAGGGTGTTTTCACTGACGTCACTGGCCAACGTCCGGTCCGCCATATTGGGTGGCACACTTCCTTATCTCTAGTTGTCTTACACGTATTATCGTATCGCGAATGGATAAGTACGCCAGCACGCTAGAGCGACCAGATAAGGACGTATACCTGAGGAAATGTTCCGTGATTGACCATATGGACCCGTATGCCCTCCACGGTGCCTTGTTTAGCCGTAATCCAGATGCATTACCTGGTGTTCGGTGAAAACCCTCTGCACACTCTTGAGGAAATGAGAGCTTACAAGGGTCTAGAGGCTCACAACCAGTTCACATCTGGTTATGTACATCAAGGAAATCGCCATCATACGTGGACGGGTGAGTTTTAATAAGATGGTAAAAATGTAAACAATCCGACGCAAATGTGTCGCATGCTTCTGCGGTGGCTGGCGGCCGGCGGCGGGCGGTGCGCGAAGGCGCTTGGCTGCAAGGCCGATCGACGCCGCTCGCGGCTTTAATTATTTAAGCAGAACAATGACCAGTGCAAAATTAAGTTGTATTTACCGTATTGGCGCCGGTAGGAGCTGCAGATCATAAAGCCAGCAAACAGTGGGAACACAGCAACTCGTTCAAAGGTAAGCTGCGCTCAGACGGGCTCTGGCCCATGCTAGTTTAGTAGCTGCTAACCGTCAGTGCTAACAACCACTCGCGCATGTAATGTACTTTTAACTTGCTGCTCTGTGTTTCAAACGTTTAGAACACACTCTCATTGACATCGGGATACTGTGGAAAGTTATGTTCGGTCGACTTACAGCCGCGATCCAAGCGAGCCGACGATCTCTTTGTTATCTCTGTAACTCGTTCAAAGGTAAGCTGCGCTCAGACGGGTTAGCACATGCTAACCGTTAGCGCTAACAACCACTCGCGAATGTAATGTACTTTTAACTAGCTGCTATGTGTTTCAAACGTTTAGAACACACTCTCATTGACATCGGGATACTGTGGAAAGTTATGATCGGTCGACTTACAGCCGCGATCCAAGCGAGCCGACGACTCTTTGTTATCTTATCTCTTGTTCTCCGTGGTTGCGCCTCCAGGCAGGAAAGCGGTGGAAAATTAATCTGTTTCTATGTTTTTCCCATGGCGATCATGTGTTGCGCTGTTACAGCCCACAATACAGCAACGGTTTACCATGGTTGAAATCAAGTTAAGGTGAAATTAATCAAATTAAAACACGGCTGAGAGAGGGAGTACAGTATGCGGTAGTAATAGGCAGTAGAGGCGGCGGAGGCAGTCAACATGACAGCCGCGGAAAGTAATAAGTCATAACGCCCAAGCCCTATTATTAATATATTCTTCTTATATGTTTTAAATACTTAACAGTTAATTACCTGTGACAAAGTGAGCACCGCAGACTCTGGCGTATTCCAGCTTAACACCGTCCAAATCGGACCTGGATATCCGTGTCAGCCATAGGTGACGGCTTTGTTCAGACAGCTGTTTTTTTTTTTCACACTGATTCACTATTACGGCTGGTAGGCGATAGAAAGAACGTTGATCTCCACCTCCACGGGCCGTGCAACCAACCATTAAACACGTTTTCCCCATTGTTCACTTCCAATACTGCCTAAGGCGTCATACAATGCAGGTCAACGGTGCGAAACGACTGCCACCCAATATGGCGGACGCGCTGAGTAGTCACGTGAGCGTGACGTCAGCTGAAAACCCTCCATTGCGCAAATCCGCCATTTTTATTGTTGTAGCCCAGGCTCACGCCTCTCGCCAGGTGAAAGCTGGAGATAAACACCAGCAACCCCCACAACCCCATGAGGGATTAAACGGGTCAGAAAATGGATGGATGGATGGATGGATGGATGGATGGATGGATGGATAGCCCAGGCTCAAGGATGTTGAAGCTACAAGTTGATAGGTGAAAGTATTCGGCTGTTAGTTGTATTAACCCACACAATTCATTACATCGTCCCACTGCATAATATAAAAATGGCCCCTTGCAACCACGTGACTCCGTTACCCAGAATCCCTTGCGTGGCGGCCATATTGGTTGGCACGCCATTTGACAAAATGACGAGTTCTCCAGGTATTTTTCTTCTTTAGATAACGTATCACAAGATCGTTTTAAGAGTAAGTTGATGGTTGAGGGTATCAGATTGCCAGATCCACACAGCAAAAGCCTGAAGGGACGGAGCGAGTCTGTGAAATGCTGCCAAGGGTTTCGTATGGCGACACAGCTGCTTTATAAACACGCAGGGCAGTACGGACAAGAGAGCACGAAAGCCATGAAACCACTGGACGGCTGCAATTATTTTATATCAGGAAAAAGGCTCCATCAACGCCCGCGACGCCATGAGGGATTAAGCGGGTCAGAAAATGGATGGATGGATGTTCAGACATGTTTGTGTAACAGCACAAAGCAGAGAGGAAGACCCGCCCGGTAGGTTAAAAAAAAATCACTCACTACGGATTATTTTGGTGTTTTTGTCTTGTTAAAATGGGTGGGGGTGTCGGCGACATTGCAGCGTAAACACAGACATACTAGCTCCCGTGAACGGGCGGAGGGGAGGTGGCGATCGTTACACTGACCGAAGAGCCGCCGCTGTCTGGAGCAGCAGGAAGCGGGTGCTGCTCCAGACAGCTGCGGCTCTACACGGGCCGGAGAGCCGCCTCCGCCGCCGCGGCTGCTGCCTCCGCCGCCGGAGAGCCGCCGCGGCTGCTGCCTCCGCCGTAGCCGCCGCTGTCTGAAGCAGCAGACAGCGGCGGCTCTCCGCCACTGTCTGCTGCTTCAGACAGCGGCGGCTACGGCGGCTGCTATAGCGATCGTTACACTGACCGGAGAGCCGCCGCTGTCTGAAGCAACAGGAAGCGGGTGCAGCAACAGCGGCTCTCCGGCCCGTGTAGCGGGCCGGAGAGCCGCCGCTGTCTGCTGCTTCAGACAGCAGACAGCGGCGGCTCTCCGGCCCGTGTAGCGGGCCGGAGAGCCGCCGCTGTCTGCTGCTTCAGACAGCAGACAGCGGCGGCTCTCCGGCCCGTGTAACGATCGTAACACACGGCCCTTGTAACGATCGCTATAGCAGCCGCCGTAGCGCCGCTGTCTGAAGCAGCAGACAGCGGCGCTACACGGGCCGGAGAAGCGGCCCGTGTAGCGCCGCTGTCTGGAGCAGGCTTCTGCTCCAGACAGCGGCGGCTGCTATAGCAGCAACAGCGGCTTCTCCGGGCCGTGTAGCGATCGCTACCTCCCCTCCGCCGCTATTTAAGTAGAACAATGAATAGAGCAGAATTAAGTTGTATTTACCGGAGATGAAGTGTAGACTGCAAATTCTCTCGTAGTATGATGCGCCCCCCCCCCCCCCCCCCCTCTCCAGTCCATTGGGAGTGTCTGCCTGCGCTCTTTTCATTGAAAATATCCATTTCTTTCTTCGTCCTTTCTCCTTCGGTAAACAACAGAAACGTACATCCGACGATTTGGAATGCCTCTGTGTGCAACCGGGAGCACAACAAGTCGTAGGCATTGCTTAGATTCCAAAAATAAACTAACTAAAAGTACACTCTAAATCACCCGTTTTGTCATGTAGTAGACGGGCTGTCAGGCTAGCCTGCCCACCAAGATGGAGGCGCGCACCCCCGATCACGTGACTGTGACGTCAGATGCAAGGGGTCTATGAGTGGAACGCTCTTCGACCAGGAGGGGGGCAGGGTGTGCAGTGCCTCATTTGCATTTAAAAAGAGCACCAAAACGAGTGGCTCTCAGACAAACCTCAGAACAGGGGTAAAAGAGGAACTTTGGGGCAACAATAACGAGGATTAAAAAGGATGCTAAGTTCCCTTTAAATCAGGCACATGCTTCTGTAAGCCAAAGTGGTGCTATAGTGTTAATACTGCATACATTTAGCAACAACATACTGTATTTGGTTTGTAGTGTTGTTGTTTCCAGATTCAAAAACAGGATTCCCGGGTCAGTTAAATTTGGCATAAAATGTGCAACACTTTAGGCTTTCCTAAAAAAATTGTTTTGTTTTCAAGTTTTGTGTTTTCATTTTGACATTATCTTTAAGAAAAATGCACCTGATCCCAAGTGTGAGTGGGTGGACAATGTGCCAGAGTGTAAAGTGTCAACATCACGGTGCAGCCTTACGTCTGTCCCAGCCCCTGACGCTAAACAGATCGACGCTACGCTTCAAACTAAGAGCTAGACTCCCTCAACTCTGCACAAGACTGATGTCCTGCATGCTGAAAGGAATTTCAGATAACAAAACAACAACAAACAATAAATCTCAACACATCACTTCTCCCGGCTTCACGTTGTTTCACCGTCTATTTAGATTCTGAAAGCCCTCTTAAGCTCCAAATCCTTAACTGCTCTGATATCAGACCCAGTTTTTTAACCACTGATAAGAAAGATTGCTTAACTCTTTTTTTTTAACACGTAGCACATTATTGGCCCTTCACAAACCATCGTTGCACACTGCCAGTCAGCTGGCCCAGAGATTCATCAAATAGTAAGTAAGAAAATGAAAGAAATGCATCACTCAGTTAGATAGAACCAACATTGTGAACTGCTTTGAGATGGCATGTGTTTGGTGCAATATAATTAAACATTAATTGAACTGTATTAAGTTTCTGTCCTTTGAGTTACAGTGCAGGCAGAATTCCCCAGACCCAATTGTAAACCAACACCAGACTTGGTGCAGCCCATGAACAAAGATCCGACTACAGTTCCAGAATCCCCCCTTCTCCAACTCTCTTCACCCACACAGCACACATGGAATGTACTTTGCAATTTATCTCACAGTTTCCTGTTGTTTCCTCACCAATGTGACCACCAGCCCTTCCCCCTCTGTTATACCCCCCCCCCAAGCAAATAAAAGACAATCAAAAAAACTAAATGCACCAGTTCTCCAACTTCTCAAGGCGATCTAGCTTGTCTTTCATTCTCATAAAATCCATTTAATTAAAACGGCTTGTGGCGGTGCGTAGAAAAAAAAATGTCTTTCCTGCAGCTTTGTGGTTTGTCGTATAAGTCGAATGGCTCCACGGAGTCCTCTGAGGGCATCCTTTGAAACAGTGCTGGGGGCTGACAGGGTGGCTGAGTGGATGCTTTGTGGAGTTCCTGATGAGAATGTGTGATAATAAACCAGGAGCTGAGTTCTCCAGATTGCAGCTGAAAAAAGATCAGATAACTGCGGACTTGTTGCTGTCATGTTGTTGTCTGGAGATTTTACAGTCAGTGTTCGGAAACTGAATATACTCATATGAGTAGTGCACAGTGTGGCCTTGTGAGCATGGAACAGACTGGGAAAAAAAGAAAACAGCTGGCAGAAAAGAACGGGGGGCAGCCCGCTGTTGAGCTTCAATGAATATTAATCCACATTAACAACACTGGTGAATGTAACGTACAAGACAAGGACATTGGTTGGATATGAAACACAGCACGCTCTCACAGCAAGTCCTCGATGCCTGTTGCCATGGCTATGAAGCCGGCATGCTCTGATGGCTGGTTGTGTCTGAGTAGAGAGGGGTAGAGAGGCCTGTGTAGACTACCAGCCGGGTCACACGCTGGGCTACAATGACTCTCCAGAAAGCATTAAAAGGTAATCTTCTTTTTTTTTTGTCAGCTAAACAAAGAATTTGTCACCAAAACATACATAGATTTAAGCATGTGTACACAAGCAGTGAATGTGCTGCTTTGGGTTCTTCTGACTTCCACGTAAGGCCATGTTCAGGATGCCAAGTGAGCTTTTCTGTCCACCAACCAGACAAAAGACAATAAATCTAGAACTCTGCTTGTAGTAAATGAACTCTACATGTAATCATCATCCATTCGTTTTTAATGGAGGTTTGTACAATATTATCTCTCCTTATAGCATTTACAGCAGCAAACTGTCAACCAGGCTTAGCAATAAGTACTAATTTATCTAAATCCAGTTTTTTTGAATTCCATATAGAGCACAGTTTCACAACAAATCTCATCAGAAGACCATTTACATTACAAACAGGACAAATTAGCGTCTATTTTGTACAGGTTCTTCTGGTTTAAATTCATATTTATTACATTTGGTCCAATGTAACCCAGTCATTCAGTAGAGCACCATTCATATCCGGTTACATACAGTACAATTCAAACCTAATTACAATACAGTAAAGTCAGATTAAGTCGGCACTTTATTGCCAAATGATAAAAGGTTAGCTTCTGGAAGCCCAGCCAACTGCGTCGAGTTGTCGTTCTTCTTGCAATAGTTCGTCATCCCCACCAACAAAAAAGCTCTACATAGAAGCATTGTAAAAGGAGTAATTTATTTACAAAAGAAAAACCGGGAAAACGCAGAAGTAATGGCAGTAAAAGTTTTCATCCAGGTAGTTCTGGTATATATGGAGATATTCAGAGATTTGTAACTGCTATCCGTCATTCACCATGCAGTCACCACCATGAAACAAGTTTCAACTTTTAAACACAAACATTTGTACTAAATCCAGCATATATAAAACAAGTAAGCTGAGCATTTGTTTTTTATTGGTTATTCTGGTCTGTAGAGGTGGGAGTGTGAAGTCTGAGCGTTTCTTGACAGTGGGTACGTCATCAATGTTTCTGTGTTTTCTATGTGTTTGTGTGCATGTGGCAGGACGTTCAGCTGAAGTTTTGGACTTTCACATGACTTTGCTGATTTCCAGGTCTCCACACAGGGCTCAAGCGAAGGAATGTGTAGCCTGGGGAGCTAGGTGGGGCCGGGGACACACTCCCTATTGTCATGTTGCACCTGTTTTCTTAGCTTAGCTTTCAAATAAAGCCGTGGAAGCCAACAGGAAATGTGGAAGCAATAATCCACCGCTATGCAACATCATGCTATCATCACACTGCTCAGTATTCCACTATAATAAATTATTTTCTGTGTTTTGCAAGAAGCTGAATCATTAAAGATATATCCTAGAATTTAGATGGAAACATTGTAAGCAGGAGCCGAGGAGGAGCTCTAAAGATGTGCAGATTTCACATGTTATTGAAGCTGAACAAAAAAGTACTGTTAACAGCTTAAGGAGGATTTTTTATGTGCCCAGAGCACATAAACACAGGGAGCTTGGCAATCTTGCATTCATAAGCTGTTAGAGAACAACAAATAAAGAATATAATGTTTCTCAGCTTTAGATGGACTTGTCCAGGGTAATTTGGTTACCTACAGATATTCCCAGGCAGTGGTGGTTTTTGCATGGGAAGAACCTGCTTGTTATTCCTTCACACACAACCATTTGTCAAAAGATTTATATAAAAAAAAAAAATCACGTTTTTATAACTGCTAATACACAAAGGTTTAACAAATCCGAAACTGTATTTAGAAGACTTTGAAGAAGCAACCTAATTCAGCTGAGCTTGACCAGTCCAAGTATTTTAGACTTATTACAAATGATTAAAGGTCATCCAGATTTTACATAATCTCTAAATATCACCTTGACATAACACTGAACCTGTCATGATTTCCTTAGGTAAATGTCAGACCCACATGCAGGGCAGTGGCAATTTCTCATTGAATACTATGGAGGCTAAACCTCCTCTGTAAATTTTGTAAAACAAATTTATCATATATGCCTTGTTACACTTCATAAATGTAGTCATTAAACTGCATTGAATGTGTGCTAGAAATGCACTTAGTTTCATAAGTATGTTGCGCATTAATCAGCTGTTGAGTCCGCTCTCGGACGCAGTCTCCCCTCTGCTCTAGAGCAGCAGGACGCTGCCTGTCAGATTCTATGTGAAATCCCTGTTGAGGTTTGAGCCTCCGTGCATTGAAGCAACCAGCGAGAAAGTAGGGGCCTGATTGGAGAACATGCACAATTTCGTCACTTCCAGTGAGGTTAAAGCTCTTAGGGGGTTTATGGAGCAGAGACGGGCGGGTCGGGAAGCTGGCTGCTCGATGCTGACTGGCATCTAAAAGATTTGTGACTGACAGTGGCCAGACAGTGGGGAGGTTTTCCTAATGAGACTCAGACGAGAGGAAAAAGCGATCATTCAGTCAGAACAGTCGCCTTGTGCTTAACTCTTGACGTGGTTTCTGGAATGTATTTTTTCAGAGCGCTTCACAACAGCTATTTTCACCTGTTGTATACACAACATTGTAAATAAATAACAAAATCCCAGCATTATTGCACCATTTGCATCTTGTTAAAGTTTTGTTTGTTCGTTTCTTCACCATTGTAGGGAAGCAACTTGCGAGCTAGCTTGTTGTTAGCCCAGCCACGATGGCAGCAGACAGTGTTGCTGCTAACATTGTGGACACGCTTTTAGGGAAGACATTTGATAGTCTTCCTTATGAGAAAAAAACAACTTAGAATTGAAAGTACAAGGTAGACCAACACCAAATATTAGCTTAGTTCAAAAGAAGGGTAAAGGAAACAGGTCATTTCAACTCTGCTGGTACAATTAGGTTAACTGGCTCACAGGGAGTGCTGCTACAAACAAAATGTATTGTTGGCCATGTCTTTTGATGGAACCATCACAGGGATGTGTTGTTTGGTCAAAGATAGGGGTTTTCAGAAAAAGGATACAAAAAACACGAGCAGAGAAAAGAACAGGTGGTTTCATTTGCACAGTTAAGCTGTTTGGGTTTGAACATACTATCAATAAAGGTGTGCACATTCAGGTAGCAAAACACAATGAAAGGGTGAAACAAATATGGACTTATTGATGTTACGTCTTTACTTGCCAAGAGCTGGCATTCAGGGGGCATGATGAGGGCAGTGAATCAGCTGATAAAGGGAAGTACAGAGAATTTACAGACTGTCTTGGCCTCACAATTCCAATCATTAGCTGTGTTTTCTGGTATGTCTCAGTCCATCCAAAATGATCAGATTTCTGCTATTGCTGCCACTGTTTCTGATGAGCTCAAAAGTGAAAATCAATGTGTCCCATTTATTGGATGGCAGGTGGATGAAACTAAAGATTTATCATGCCATACACAGATGTCTCTCATAGTTCGATAGTGCTGGCAAAATACAGGGACGTTTCATTGGATTTTTTGATGTGTCAGAAGGACGAGATGCTCAGTCTGTGTTTGAAGTTTTAAGCCACAACATGCAGAGCTACAATTTCAGAGAGAAACGAGTGGCCCAAAGCTATGATGGGGCTGTGGTCATGGCTTCTTCACTCAATGGCCTGCAGGCCAGGGTTAAAGAAATAGCCCCCCAGTGCTACATTTGTGCATTGTTATGTACACAGGCTGAAGCTAGGTTGTCTCAGGTTGCTAAATGTAACTCTCACTGGGTTTGCCACTTTTTTCATGGTCTACAAAGGAAATGTAATTTCTTGAGTCTGTAGTAGAGTATTCAAAACAGCCCAAAAATCATCCTACTAGATGGAATTTTACATCTCACATTGTGAGCACTGTGGCAAATAATTGTGATACCATGCTACAGGTTTTTGAAAAGTTTGTATCTGAAAAAAACAAACAAAGGTACACAAGGGTACATAATGAAGATGGAGGACTTTGAATTTGTTTTCCTTTTGTACACATGCAACCAAATCTTCAGTGAAACTGATGTTGTTTTTGACATTGTCCAGCTGAGGGCTATGGATGTGGGGTTTTGCATAATTAAAATTGAATGTCTCCTGGAGAAAAGGTCAGGAGAGGCTTTTCAAGTTGTTTATTCAAAAGCAGCATATCTCACAACAGACCCTCGAAATGAGCCCACGAGAAAACACCACCAGTCACAAATGCGTGACCCTCAGGATCACTACAGAAAAGTGTACATGGCTATCGCTGACAATCTGACAGGACACATTTCAAGGCGTTTTTCAAACTTAGAAAGTCTGCAGTTTCTGGAACTGGTCAATCCAGGGACATTTGATGAAATGAAACAGGTGTTTCCAGAGCAGGCATTCCAAAGTGTCCTGAAAATATATTTAATCTATTTGATTCAGGGAGACTAAAATCCAAACTTCAAGTTATATATTAAAATTTTGACCTACAATGGAAGAGAAGAAAACTGTGTGACTTTTCAGTATTTCTTTAAAGACGTGGAATTAGATGGTGCAATGTCATAGCTGTACCAGCTGTGGTGGTTGGTTGCCACAATAGGAGCTAGATCAGCTGGTGTACCATGTGTCATGATCCAGCATGGATGGCTGCACTCTGGGCATTTCCTGCCTCCTCCTTTCCCAGTGCAGCCCTGATTAGGCACACCTGCCAGACTGCAAATAACTTGGACTGGCTCCACCTGTTCACTCCACTATATAACTCACCTCAGTCTGTTCCTCGTCGCCGGCTCGTTTCCAGTCAATCCAACATCACGCCTGTCAAGTCCGTTCGCTTCTGTCTCCCTCACCACCAAGCCTGTCTGTTCCAGTCCTCATCCGTCATGTCTCGCTCCTCGTCTGCCAAGCTAAGTACATGTTTGCTGCGCTGCTGGATTTTGCTCCTTCTTCATTATTCTCTGGTCTACAGTCCTGGTTCTGCAGCAGTCCAGTTCCCCCGGATTTCTCCTTGCTCCGTTCCTGTCAGCCAGCTCCTGCAGCCAGCTCCAGACTCTGGTCCTCCTCATCAACTACCCACTGTTTACAATAAACTCTCAAAACCGGCTCTGTGTGTGCGTGCTCTGTCCGGGTTTATCTAAGACAAATCATGACACAATGCAGCTTCTCTTGCTTAAAAAGAGTCAAGTCATACACACGCAACACAATGGGCCAAGAGTGTTTAGGCAAATTTGCTCTACTGGCCAAATCAATGGAAAAGACAGTCAGTTGGTATGCCAGGGTCATAGACCATTTCCTGGAACAGCAGAGAAGGGCTGATTTTCTTTATAAGCAATGTGTTTTAACATTTGTTAATGCAATACGTTACGTTTGGATTTGATTAACACCATTGAGCCTCCCCTGTTTCATAGACCAGTAGCCGCCACTGATGCAGAGACACTCTCAGGAGACCAGGGAAAGTTTATTTACAGAGGGTAATTTGAGTTTGGATGGGGAACAGAAGTGGATCCAGGACCAAAGATGGCTGTTGGGCAAACTAGAACGCTGGGGACAGACGGAAACAGGTGAGTTGAAGTATTGGATGGAAAGAGGGTAGGAGGAAAAACTGGGTGCTTACTGAGAGTATAGCGATAGGGATCCACCAGGGAGAGATAAGGAGATCTGTGCACTTGAGGGTTTGAAGCCAGGGAGCACGGTGGAGAGTGGAACAGGTTCAATGGGGCTGGAGGAGGTGGAATTTGTTTGTTTGTTTTTATTTGGATCCCCATTAGCTTCAGCATCAGCTAAAAGCTATTCTTCCTGGGGTCCTCCAGTCTTCCATGTGACAATACAATGTATTACGTCATGTTACACACTATACATACAAGACATATACACAAAATTTAATATATATTTACATTTAACACTATTTATCACTAAAAAGTAAAATAAATAAATAAACATTGTGAGGAGCCAGGAAGTGCCAGTCTTGGTTTGGACTGGCACTTGGAATCTAGGTCTCAGGTCAGAGCAGTTGCAAGTGAGTAAAACGATTGGAGAAAGGAATGGAGTCTAGGAGACGCAGAAAGTTCCTTCAAGTACAAAGCAAAAAATACAATGAGCCAGGTTCGAAAAGAGAGCAAAACATGCAACACATGAAACTCTAGGAGCTTGGAGGGCTAGATGTTACCACAGAAGGCAAACACTCTGGTGACGAACAACTGGCTAAAGGCCCCTTTTAACACTCCACTGATGAGGGTAGATAATTTGCAGGTGTGGTCAGCCGTATCACCTGTATCAAAAACCACCAGGTAAAGGGTTTCCCTCCCAGCCCTAAGGCATATATTCTAAAAGAACAGCAAGAGAAGATCAGTTAAGTACATTTGTCAATTATTTAAATGAAGTATACCAGTAAGATCAGTGACTTTAAGGCAAAATATTCCCATTTCCCTGTGACAAATGTTGTGCAAGTATGTTTTCAATTTAACACCTCAAAAATATCAAGATACAGTATATCAAGGTTTTAAAAAGTTAAATTTTCAAAACAATTATTTTTTGTGCTAATAAACTGTTATTGTTGTAGCCTTTTAGTGCTGTCTACATGTCCTTGTCAATAAGTAATTGCACTGCTTATAACTGTCAAATCTTGTATCTTGTAAGCTGTAAGTCACTGAAAACAATATTTACTCAAGAGATTCAGAATTGTTAGGGATGTTGTTGCTATCACACAGTGTTTGCTATGACCCTAAAGATAATCTAAAATTAGACACATCCTGCCACCACCAGCAAGAGACATCTTAAAGTTTTTTAATGTAGTTGGAAAAAAAGGATATTCCAAATGAAAGAAACAACTGTTATGCCAGAAAAGAATTTTAGAACTAAACATCAGATTGTTTTTGAAAACATTGAAGATGACTTTGAGTCTGATGCAATTTTTATATTAAATTGTTTTTTGTTTTTTTTGTCTTCAACAACATAACCAAGTTAGCGTGCGTCTCTCAAGGTCCCAGGGGTAAAAGTCCACATACGCCCCATCGACGCAGAAGGAGTTAAAACACCTGCTTTACAGTTGCACTGTCTCAGAAATGTTTAATCATTAAAAAAGGGGGAGTCATTCAATTCTGCATTCCTTCCTCCACTGGTGGAAAAAAAACTTTTGTTTGAATGAACAATCCTGTGTGGAGGAGTGGTGCATACAGGAGGAATTGCTTGGTCTGCAGGCCTGGGGCACTGATAAGTTTAACCAACACTCTGTCTGATAGGGCTTTTCTTCTCAGGTTTGAGAATTAACTAGCACACAACTACCAGATTACATACAGCAATAGTCGGATGACCAGGAGATGGACTTTTAGTGACTCACGTTCATTTTTCCTGGGCAAGATTGTTGCATTGTTTCAGGGAGTCGGTCAGGCGAACATTAGAACTCAGTCAAGAGTGGATTTTCCTTTCCTCCTTTGGAACACATTAACTTGATCTTTAACAACCTGGTGAAGGCCACTCTGTCGCTCGCCTGTTATGTTGACTAAAGGAGCAGCCATCTGTGTGCGGCTGTCTGACTCAATGGTCTCATCTTTCACGCGTTTCTGCTGCCTTCAAGGGCACAATGCTGGAAAACATGACCACATCTAGCCCACATTAACACTGTTATCGCTTTAGATTATAGATGCCGAAATATTGTCTAACAATTGTCTGTGAAAGTTGGCTAAGCATGTTCACGTTTCTATAATCTAATTGTTACCAGTCTCGCCACTCCTCGCCCAGCGTAATAGGTAAATATATGGGGCTGTAAACCTGATGCATGGCACTGGTTCCGAGCTTAATGTAATTCTGTGGACAGGCGGTGGAGTGATGACCCAATCTGAAGGCTAAACGCTGTAAATCTGATCCGTAAAAACCAATGCTACCTTGTCGCTTGCTCTCTCTGCCGCGTTGGGAGTGAGCCGCTGTGATTTACGGAGCCCCTCGTAAAGCCTCCTTCCTGTCTGCGCAGCATCAAGGCGGCCTGCTTTCCTGAAGCTGGAACATCTCTGGTTATCCCTCAGAGCTAATGTAAACCCTGGAGATTTCTTTCCTTTTGTCTTTTAATCGCCTCTTTGGCGTGGGTGTTCTGTATAACCACACGGTGCCGTTGGGTTTATGAATTTCATATCATCTGTTTTGACTGCTTCAGAACTGGCAGATGTTTCAGATGTGTGTTCAGGCGGCTGCATTTGCTGATAACAAATTCTACTTCTCCAAAAGTTACATCAGAAAATCTTTTTTCTAGGAAGGAGTTTACATATGCACATCTTTGGCATGAATGTCATATTCATTTTGCGCTGTTAATGATGCATCTGATCTGGTCTTTTTCTTATATTTCTATATAGGTTCAGTCCATTTACCACTTATTTACCATTTAAGGTGGGCAATAATAAAAAATAGACGTTCTCTAATCACCAGCTTCAAAATATTACAGGCTGAAATTTATACAATACAGCTTTATTAATATTTAGATAAATGTCCATTAGAGACATTTATCTCTCCTTAGCCACAAACATTTTGTAACTGTCAACAAGCTCCTGCTAGATATTCAACCACTAATCTTATGAGAACTGGTAAAGCTCATTTGAATATGTTGCCACTGCAGGTTAAAAAATACAACAATATCTACTTCAATATAAATCAAAAAATGCAACGCTATCAAGCATGATGACTCCACAGGATCTCTTTCTGGGGGTTAGTTTGTTTTGCCTGACCGGCACCGCCGACGGGGCAGAAAAGGTGCTTTTAGCTCAGCCCTGCTACATCAGGACAGTGACAGGACCGGGTAAATACGTCTTGTTGTGCTGAAGCTTTTTACTCCATCATGATGCAGTGACATTTATTTATTGGCTTATGATAGGTCCCTTGTCTTCATAAGCCCTGAGACTTCAGCCTCAGGAAACCCGTTCATTAATGCGGGCTTATTAGAGGCTTGTCCTCTAATAGGACACTGATCTTACATAAATAACACATTTTTAACTGGATAAAGCAGGCTAAGATTAAGCTTCTGGAATGGCCCTAACATTAACCGTAATGTAAATTCATGATTCAAAGTAATGTTTGTTCAAAGAAATCAATCAATTTAAATGAACCGTACAATTTCTGAAAAGGAGACTGTTCAAGTATCAAGAATTATGCAAGATGATTTGAATGGTGAGAAAAAGTCTGGGGATTCAGTTGATAGTGTGTGAATCCACGCCGTTCCTCTGTGCTGTTCTTGTCCCTTTGTTTCCTACAACAAGTGGCGTGGAGATGTACTCTGTGGACCTGCACATTTTCCACTCAGCTGAATGGTCCTCTCAGATCATTAAATGTCCATTCATTAGTGAGGGACACAGCGAGGGACTTAGCATCAAGGCAAATACAGAGAGGCCTGGGCTAGGGGAGGGGTGGCTCATTACTTAACAATGGATGACTGCTAGAATAGTGGGTGGCAACAGTAGCCAAGTGTGGAATCTGATATAATCACAACCGAGACACAGTTTCATATGGAAATGTCACATTCTGGTGTCTAAACCCAACCTGTATCAGGTCAAATCAGCAAAAAAACAGCAGAGTAACAGATAGGAAAGAATTTAAAAAAATGAATCCAAGCTAACTTGCTTGATGAGCAGTGTTTAGTTTAGAGAGTTAAACTTCATATGAATGTATAAGTCTGATTCTTCTGTGTCAGCCTGTGAAAAAAAAGAACCCAAAAAGTGATGGGAACTGCCGACGTCTGCCTTGCTCAGACATGCCTGGATGAAACGATGCCTCAGTTGGGTTAACAAGCACACCAAATAAGCAGGTAGGTGTCTTACACAAGACTTTTCTATGATTTCCAATAAGGGGCAAACATAAACCTTTGCCTTTGAATGTTTGATGAGGTAGACACTAGTTGAGGTAAGCCTTGTATTGTTCTGTGTTCGACATAAACTTACGCAATATTTGAACAGGCTTACACGCTGGAATTTTAAAGGTGAGCTTAACTTGACTCAAACAAAAGAACCCTTAGGAGCTTTATATTTTAGTTCTGGAAAATCTTTCCTTCTCTATTCTTACAAAGTGAAAGAATATAAAGCTACAGTGCCTTCTAGAGGGAGACTTTTAAAGCAGCATTGGATTAGAGAACAATATTCCAAGCTCTCTTATGGGGCACAGTTCAATCCATGATCTGAGAATGGAAAGAGTGCAAGACTTCAAGTCAGGACCAGATGCCTGAACCAAAAAACTACTCAAGGAGAGCATTAATCAGAGAGGCAGCCAAGAGGCCTATGGTAATTCTGGAGTAGCTGCAGAGATTACCGGTCCTTAAACTTGCCTGCAAGCTGCATTCTCGCGGTACTTGTGTGTTCACAAACACATGAGGATCCATCTTCTCCCGCTCCCGCCTCAATCGTTCGGGACCGAACCAAAGACGGTTCGGGCCAATCAAGTTCCAGTATTATGGTTGAAGGCCGGACATACAGCTGTGATGATAGCAATAGCTGCCAAACCGAAATAAACATGGCAGCGCAGAGGGGACACATGCGTAGCTGCTGCTATCACATCTGTTTAGTCAGAGTCCACGGTTTCATCATTGAAAGAAGAACAGCAAGAAGTGTCTTTACCAATGTAACTTGTGCTTTCTCATGGCGCCTGCTGCTTGTGGCATTTTAGTTTGATCCCATGCCTGGTTAGAAGCAACCTATTGTAGGCGGGCACTAGTTGTCACTTTGCCCAATCAGCTTGGAGAGTTCTGCTGAAATTCCCACCTTTCCCCGAACGGATTCGATGGAAGCAGTGCCAGATTGATGATGAGCAGAATCTAGAGTGCTATGCATTATCCATCTGCCTTGCAAGGTTAACAAGTCCTGTTTGCAGTCTACTACAAGCCATGCAGGGGTACATGTGGAAGAAGGTGATCTGGTCGGATGAAACCTAAATTAACATTCTTTTCCTTTCCTCCTTTGGAAAACAAAAATATTACGTTTGCAAGTCTAACATTTAGTTTGTCTAAATATTCAGTTTAGAAACTAAATATTTAGTTTCAAGCTAAATATTTAGTTTACAAGCTAAACATCCATCCATCCATTTTCCAACAGGCTTATCCCTATTCGAGTTGCAAGGGGTGCTGTCAATGGGCGTAGATAGCTCCAAATCAAAATATTTAGTTTTAAAACTAAACGTTAATAATAATATTAATAATCTTAATAACAATGATGATGATAATAATAATAATAATAATAATAATAATAATAATAATAATAATAATAATAATAATAATAATAATAATAATAATAATAATAATACATAAAACTTATACAGCGCTTTTGGCTCTCCTCGTCAGCCGGAGTCGGTTATCAGAGACCAACCAAAGTGATGCGGCACTACGGTATTATTTTCCAAACTAAATATGTAGCTCGGACATAAATATTTTGAGCACATCTCAAACCCTTCTTTTTCTGCGTGGTCCTCCTTTATTGCTTTCATTACCTCGTAATATCCGCTTGCGTATTTAATGTTATTAACTCATTTTCTTATTTGAATAGGATACATTTTTTAAGTGTGCGTTTTGTTTTTTAACTGTTGTGTTTGTGTTGTAAAATATTGTTTGAAATGTAAAGAATGATGGAACTATCACTTTGGGTAATGAAGAAAAAAAAAGATGAAATCCTGTGTCCTCTTGCCTTCAGAGGGAGATAATCAGTGGATTGGAGGGAGTTTCATCTAGTCCGCTACATGTCTCTGTCTGAACCAAAACAAACTGCAGGGTGGAGCTTCCTGCTGAAAATCCTAGGAGAGCCAACCCAACGAATCAAGGAGACCACGGTCGTACCCAGGGCCACAATTGCACTCCTTAGTGATAAGCACCAAAAGCTCTGTGACAAAAGGGTGAAGGGTCAAGTTGTGGGCATGTTGCACTTTAATGCTTTAGAGACTAGGGCAAATACTACAAATGAAATTAATCTTAGTGGGAAGTAAAACCTCACTGCTGCAGAAGGTTTTAGGGTACTCATATATATACAAGCAGTGCCTTGTGGATTCCTTTGGCTCTCCGCCCTGTTAGAGAGCTGCTGCAGTGAATAGAAAAGTTTGAGGGGAAGGTGAACAAAGAGGCAGTAATCAAAGAAGTCTCTCCTCTTTCTTTTGATCACCGCTTGAACAGCTGTTTCTGCAGGCCGCTCTTACTCATCCACTCTTGGCAGAGAAGAGCCAGATAATTGATGCATTCTTGCAAGTGAGGCCAGGGTTGCCAGGATGGGAGACACTTATATGGAGTCCTCTGTGTAGCCTCCTGTTTTAGAGCCAGCTGGGAGGACGAGGCAGGGAGGACAAAGAGTGGTCAATAGAGGGCACCGTAAACAGAAATGACTAAATAAAATGTGCGAGCTCAAATGTGAGCCCCCAGAATTGACAAAGACTGCTGGATAGGCGTCAGAACGTTTAAAGAAAGAGCTGAGCGAAAGTCCGGTTGCCTCCGATTCAAGCCTGTTTGCTGTGGCTATGACCCGGATAACTGAGAATTTACACAGGCAAATAAAACGTTATATCTTTTTTCTCATAAAATATATATGACTTAATCTTTTAGCATTCCTATTCCATGTTAGGTTTGGGGTTATACATGTTTCAATGCTGGGAACGCTGGACAGATGAGTATTTACATATAATTGTAACCTATTGTCTTCCATGTAACTTCATGCTGGTCTCTGATTTGACTGCTAAAGATTTCCTCGTGGCACAGCTCTCTGCCCCGTGGATAATCAGCACTTCACCCATTCAGATTAATTCATAATTTAAAAGTCACACACCTGGCAGCTTAGATGTGCAGGTGCAAATGTCCAACATACTGATACAAACGGAAGAGTCAGACAGCAACAATGATAAGACAAGAGAGAATGGTGCAGTGAAAGAGAATTAGGTCATTTTATGTGGAAAATAATAAATTCTCAAGGCTTTCGCTTGTAGAAAAAATAGTGATAAAGGAATTTAAACTGGACCAACAGGATTTATGCTTCATTCAGACCCAAAAAGGCGTCCAAGGCCTCAACTGGGACACTTGTGCACCGCGTCAGCAAAGTGTGAACCGACTGGTCTGATGCGCGTTGGGAGGACCTAACCTGTTTTTTTTCCCTGAAATGCGAGGAAATATTGACCACGTTATAAGTTTTAATAACTTACCCGAGATCCTGACTAATCCTCCTCCAGGCAAGTTCCTTTACTGTCTCTGTAGTGATAGATCGACTGATCATAGATAATAGGATGGGCACAAACAGCAACAATGAGTTTGACTTCCTGCCTTCCTAATTTCACTGTCGACTTCCTGGCTTTTCACTTCCGTCAGGTTGGACATCCGCCACTACCTCACATAGCGGCGTCTCTCTGATTGGTTGACGCTCCGCGTCCAGCTGTGAAAGTTCAGAGCTTCCAACTCAAACATGCGTCCCTTCGGATGCTGGGACGCTTGAAAACTCAAAACACGCCGCGGCCAATGCTTGAAATGTGCCACAGGATCTCTTCACTCTCCTAGAGGCGCATCTACCACAGACTTTGCATGTACACCAGATGCACCTGACGCTCAAAACACATTGGGTGTGAATGCAGCATTAAAAATCAGCAGCAGGTAAGTGACCTGGGACTGATTTATTTTTAAGTATTTATTTCTATTTTATTGATTTATTTAACGTGGACATCCATCCATCCATCCATTTTCCTGACCCGCTTAATCCCTCATGTGGTTACGGGGGTTGCTGGCGCCTATCTCCAGCGTTCATTGGGCGAGTGGCGGGGTTTTAACGAGGACAATGTGTATTAATTAACTTTGCTGTAAGAGCACCAGAGTTAGCCAGTAGGCTATTTCTCATTCAGTGTTCCTGGACAGATGGAAATAAGACTCACTAAAAACAAATAGAAGTTTATACAGTAAAACATTACAAAGTGAAAATAGACATAACTTATAAATTATGTGGATACAGTGTATGAAGTAACCTACAATATAAAGATGTTATGTAAAATAATCAAAAAGATTCAACAGTCAGAACTGTTATAAACATTCACCCATATTACCAGAAGTGCTGACGTGTTTGATGTATTATTAACAAGTTCTTTAAATGTTCTTCAAACAGTTTCTATGTAGTAAGAGCTGTAATTCCTGGGGGGCAGCGTTCCTCTCCTGCGCAGCCATAACTCAAAAGGCACTCTGACTGAAAGCACTTTCCTGGAGACGGACAGTACAGTCATCTCAGGTTGCCCCTCTTGTTGATCAATACGTTTTTTTATTTCTGATTTCTACAAACTGACCGAGCGCTGAAGATGAGAGACGTTTAAACATTTTACACATCAAACAAAGGTCAATAGAGTTTAGTGTTCTAATCCCTGACCTCCAGTGTGCCCCCTCCCTAAAAATGTGTTATCACCAATCTCCACTGACGAGGAGAAGATAGCAGACTGAGGGAGAAAAAGTGGATGTCGGAGGAAAAGGGTGCAGGCAAATTAAGTTGTTGAAAAGATGAATATTTTTGTAACAGCTGTCATCCAAATTTTTATCTTGTTGCAGATGTCGCCACATTGCACAGCACAATTTAAACATACATTCCTACAAAGTAATTACAATGAGTGGAGGGCATTTATATAGAGATTTTCTAGCATTACCTACCACTCAAAGCAATTTATATTAGAGCCATTCCCTCAGTGGCACTCACAAGCACCCATACATGCAAACACCGATTCTCAGATCAGTTGGTAACTTGGGTCAATGCCTTGCTCAGGCTTGCTTGCACAGACACGTTGAACTCACAACCTTTGGATTGCAAGACAACTTCCCAGTGAATTTTCTATGATGTTCTGGGTGAAATCTGTCATTCACAAAGCAAGTCTTTTTTTTCCCCATGGAGAGTATGGCCAGTTCATTCTGCCTCTTCTGGGTCACGGTGTTTCTGAGCAGGATTTTTAGTCTTCCCAAGGTTAAAAAACACTCCTCAGCATCTGCTGCGGTCATGACTGTGGTGATGATCATCTTTAAAAGGGTGGCAGTGTCTGAAAAGATGTCTTCTAGCTTGTTCCCCATGAAAAGCCGAAATAGGTCCACAGAACCACAACAGGTTCTGAACTCTTCTTTGCTTCAGATGAGACCAAGGTCTGTCTTTAGCTAGTTTCTGTCTTGCATCATGCCTGTCTGTTGTTGTTTGGACTGGCCAGCCGTTCGCCGCCTTCTGTGCTGTTCATTCTGTTAATGAGAGTGAGCAGATTCAACCTTTCTCCTGAGTTCCTCCACCTGTTATCCTACAAAGACCTGCCTCTCACAGCCAGATTGTCTTCAACCCTGTTTTCTCGTTGGTGGATTCTCCGGTCTCCCCTTGTCCTTGCTCGGACACCTCATTGGCTCTCTGACTCCTGGACACGACTGTTTTGATCACTTTGATTCCTATGTAGCCCTTTCGGTTCTGTCTGCCACTTCCTGCCTGCCCTTATCGTGCATGAACCCAGTTCTTCTCACAGACCTGCTCCCTGTCTCCTGTCTAATCTGCCCATCATCTCCTGCTGTGAGCAGCCGGCTCTACACACCATCCGTCTACTTATCTACTCTGACCTTTAACCTGCCAACACAAGTTTCTGTTCATTTTTTTGTTCTTTAAATAAACCATTTAAGCAAAACACCATGTCTGAGGTAGGCCTTCATGGTACTGAGAAGTGCATCTTAAGGAAATGTCCTGTGAGGTTCCTCAAACCTGTCTCCCTGCAACAAGGCTGCGTAGGCATGATGGACTGTGATGGAGAAACGTTCCTTGGTGTGTCGGAGAATGATGTTGAGGGCCCACAGAGAGAAGTATACCAAAAAGAAAAAAGAAATATATGTAATTAATTTAAGTTTGTTGACACTTTTACCCTCTATTGCTGCATGATTTTGGAAAAAAGGCAACTGTTTTGACTACTGTAATTATGATATGATTTAAAATATTTGTGAAATATTCTCATTGTGTGTGTGTGTGTGTGTGTGTGTCCTGTCATTAAAAAAGACCCCCAACCCCCCCCCCCCCCCCAAAAAAAAGAAAGAAAAAAAGAAAAGGGTGATAGGCTGGTACACATCTGCAACAAGAAAATGACATATTTAAAATGGTATTTCAAAACATTTCCCCGCTAACGAATATTATAATCTCCAATGAAACATGAACTATGACAGATTTCCACCACATAAACTCACCTCTCACGTCTTTTGCAACATTGACAATATTCTGAACCGAGTACCCAATGAAGCAATAGAGATAATTTCTGTAAAGGATAAAGAAAAGTCATAATTATAATCAAAAAGGGGAAAGAGATAATGATTAAAGAAATCTATGATAATATTACTAACATGAATACTTATTGCTTGATGTTTTGTTTGTCCTGTTCGTCCTGCTGGAGGTTCCCTTTGATGTGGACTGAGTATGCTGTATGTTCTTCTTCTGGAGCTTGGCATAGAAAAGGTCGACATGTGGCAAGATGGGGTGAAAAAGTTCCAAGGAGAACTGAAAGTCCTGATGTTCCAGCAAGTTTGCATTTTTCAGAGGGATCTTCCAGGTCTCTGATCCCCATGGTTGTCCAAAACTTTAGTGCCAACACTTTATTGACACTTGAATAAGCTAACATGAATCAAAGGCATAAAAAAGCATTTCTGATGTCACATCCAGCTAACCAACTGTGTTTGGCATAGCAGAGGTGTCCATCGATGGTCATTTGCCTGCTGTTGGATTTGTAAGTCTAGTCAGTCAGGTTGAAATTACTTCATCCTTTTTTTCTCCAGCAAAACCCTTGTAAAATTATTATTTTGACCAAATGTTCCTTTGACGTCGTCTTTGCTTCCTGTCTTCACTGTTCTAGTCTGACTTATCTGTTTGTGTCATGTGTGAGGGACATTTGTGTCTCGTGACTTTTGATAGGTATCATTAATTAGTCAAATTAGATAAAGGATGACACAAATAGATTATGGAGAATCTTTTGGTAACCAATTGGAGATCAGCATGAAATCACATGGAAGCCACATGTTTAAAGATATACATACACAGTCCTCTCACCATTGAAACACATCCACAAAAAATAACGCCAAAAGTAAAACGGAATGGGAATGCTGAAAAATAAAACTTCAAACAGATTTTGTTAGAGATCAGAGATGATAATGCTGTGTCTATAATTGTTTCCTGCTATTTTGATTGGGTGGCGCCGTAGCACCCCCGTTAACAAGCTGCCACCGTTAAATATAGAAAAAAAGCTAATCTTTGTTAAAGCCACATAAATTACATAAAAGCTATCCGAAACAACTTGGTCTGTGTAGATACAAAACAAATCATGGCTTAACTCTGATTAACCATACATTACGTTTAAAATTCACTAGCTACACTCAGGGCTGAAAGCTGCTTGACCTGTTGAATAAATAACTCAAATAGTGCCTGCCTGACAACATGAAGTAGGCTAAAATATTTTAAAAACCAACACATTCTGTGGAAGTGGTATTGTGATGGTTTGGGGATGCTTTGCTGCTTCAGAACTGATGGAACCACAAATTGATTCCTTAAAGGGGAATTGAAGTGTTTTGAAGTTAACATTACTTAAAAGTAAAAGACGGCTATTACAAAACAATTGTACAAACTTGATTTTAATATTAACAGTATTGAAAGAAAAAAAAACTTCCGGTGTGTTCCGCATTTTCCGTGACCACTAAAATGTGTGACGTTAGTTTTGCCACGGAGGATCACAGCGTACAGCAATTCAACAGCGATTCAATAGTGGAAGTGTAAAGATTCCACATGATTCCTTGGCACCCAAAAAATAAAAAAATGGGCAAACTTGGATGTAAACTCCGATGTGAGAATCACTATCCAAACTTGAGTGACCATCTGTGCAGGGACCACACGCTGAAGATTTCCACAAATAAATAGCTGGAAAGTAATGGTGTTCTTGAGCATGATGTTGCACAACTGGCGTGATATAGCTCCACCCACCAAAATCAGCCTACTGGGGCAGTTACTGACAAAAACTTCAAAACAAGCTATTTAAGTTTGAGGTTAGAGAAATTGTTCCCTGGTATGTTTTGTGGAAGTTTCATTGAATGATATTGCAGCTATCTCTGTATTTGCAGATTTGATTTGATTTCCCGTTTAAAGAAATTGTCCTGCCATCAATTAGGTTAAAAGCATTTCATGGCACTGTATGTATTTGGTGTCGCTGTAGGATATCTGTACAAAATACTTTCTTTGGAAATACATGAATGACTGATGTGGGTTATAGAACATCACCAAAAACGTCATCAAAATGAACATCATCATTTTGGGTTTTTAATTCTAGGTTGAAATGGCTTGTCATCATGACATCAAACCGTATCTGGGAAATATTCATGTTAAAACGCCCTAAATCCTGCTCACGTGTGTACAAACAGTGAATGTGTACAAAGGGAGTCATTGAACCAGAGCGAGCAATGTTAAACGGAAGTGTGTTAACTAAACGTGACAGCAGAGACACTAGTGTCATTAGTGCCTCACTGAAGGGCAGCAGACAGCCAATAGCATCGATTCCCACTTACTTCAGGTCACCGGAGGAGTAGTGTGGGTTGAAGACATCCTGCAGAGGAGTCTTTGGCTTTGGAAGGCGTTCCGGTTATGTTTCCATGTAAGTTTGGAGTGGGGGAAGGATATGCCTTTTAACATCTTGTCACACGTGTCTCGCGTTAGCCTCTTGACTCCTTTGGCAGCTGTTTACCCCAAGGAGCATCTATCCTCTGCTCCTACATGTGTGCCACTTCACAGCAGGGCCTCTTTTCCATAGCTGGACTAATTTACAACGCCACTGGGAACCTGGAAAGATCATTTGTTCCAGGTAGATCCCAGGTCAAGCAATTGAAAAACCATTTAGCGCATTTCCATTTTCACTCTTTACTAAATAAGTCATTGTCTGATTTATCTATTTTCCAACAAATCGACTTAAATGGCAGGAAATGAGCAATGGAGTTTTCTTCAGAAAGTCTCAGGTGATTTTCGGTGCTTGCACACACAGGTTCTCATTACGCAGATGTCCTTGACTCATTCATATTTTCTCCCATTTTATCTCACTCCAGGGCCAAAAGAGGGAGAGGCAGACCTAAAGAGAGATTTAACAGTTAAAAGACTTCCTTGTCTCCTACTCATGAGTGTGCCGTGACTCCTCCAGGGGAGCGTTCACTGGGATCAGCACAAACTGACCGCTGGAACTCAATTATCTGCAGGAGCTCCACGCCGCTCCCTTGAAAATCTTCAAAGGGAGAGGGGATTGCGTTGATGGTTGCGCGTGGGCGTAGGAAGCAATGAGCGGCGTTTGTTTTCATGGCGTCACCCTCTTCCGTAATTACAGTCCCTCTGTCCTCCACAGTGTAGGCGTGCGCTTGTAGGATCATGTGCATGCTAATGACGAGGACCCATTTGTGCTCGTACCATGAGTAGGGGGGTTAAATACACAATGCACTGTTGCTACAAGAAGTCTTTACTGTGTAAGTGGAAGCATTTGTATATACATAAATATATGGTTCTTGACTGTTGTTTTACATAGAACATGTCCAGAACCCTTGAAGTTGTTTTTCTTTTACATTTTGTCCCCATACAACTACAAATCTCAGTGTATTATATTGTTATTTTATGTGACAGAGCAACACAAAACAGTGCATACCTGGGAACTGGAAGGAAAATTATATGTTGTTGTCAATTTGTTTTGCAAATAAAAATCTAAAAAGTGCGGCCAGGATTTGTATTCCCCTAACCTAATAGAAAAAATTGCCTTCAGCCATCACATCCTTAGTTATATAGGTTTCACCTGTGTTTAATTTTATATGAATACAGGTCTTCTTCTTTCTGCTGGTGGCTCAACTGTCTGAACATTAGTGGCGGCTGGCCCATAGGTGGCGCTGCTCCTTCTTATGTGGAAGGGAAAAATATAGTCAAAATATGTATATAAATAAAAAGATTATCATCAATTTCAATCTTAATAGTGTGTATCTGCACGCAATCAGATTTTTTAAACACTATTTACATCAACTTGCTCTAATTTAACAGTGGATTTCCACCGATAGAATTCATTATTTCTACTCCAGGGTGCTGGGAAAAGTGATCCACCAGTGCGCTGAAATAGCCAATAACGTACGGTTACTAGGTGAAATGAATAAATATTTGCCAGATCAGCATTACAAAAAATGATGGTTTTGGGGTGCTGGAAATGTCACCCCTGCTGCAGAAATTGCACATGCATAAAAGTTTTGGACAAGATGGTGACATCAGTGGAGCAAGGTGCAGCTTCCATAAAATTCTCCAAGTCATTGCTGAAGTATCCTTCCGTGACAAAGATGATGGCAGAAAAATCAGCGCTACAGTTGTGACCCGACAAGCCCGAAACCACTCAGCAAACCAAGGAGAAAGATAAACATACAACAGGACTTTTTGCAGGGGTTGGTGTGAGTGTAAGTCATGGCTGACACCCTGTGGAAGTCAGCTTTGTCAGAATGCTGGAAGATGAAGCTTTCTGCTTTTTCTTTTTCCTTGTTTCACAAGATCATTATGCCACATGTAGACATGCTTTGTAACCAGCTGCAGAGCAGAAACATTGATTTTGTCTACATCACAGGAATCATCCAGACATTCATGAGCTGCATCGAGGCTATCAGGTAGGCTAAATGCATTAGCGTGTAGCCTAAACTAAATGTTATTCTGTCTGCATAAATGAGACAAGTAAAACAATGGATTTATCTGTGAAGTTTAGAAATATCAGATGCCGGTAATGTTAACACTGTCTTAGGTTTGATTAATATATCGCTGGACAGTTTTCAGAACTAAATCAAAAATGTATGTATTGGATCACGTAGGCGGTTCCTAATCTGGTCGAGGATGCAGAGCACAGGCGAAGTGTTCAGGAGCCACAAACAAAGGAAGAATGATGGGTGAAGAAGCACAGCAACATTTGGTGTTGGAGCTACGTACTTGATCTGATTTGAATCAGATTGTCAAATCAAATCCACTTAAAATGCTTTCTGTTTCCTATAATGTTCCTGATTGAAATACATATTCTCCTATTATGATACTAGTAGTTACAGTATAGCACTTAAATTTGCTACATAAAACTGCTAGTACTGTTATCATATATTTGATTGGTTACATTTATATATATTAAAACTCCTTCAGAGAGAGACAGCTGAATCCTGGATGCATAAAAGAGCATTATCACAGATCCTTCTTCCCAGCTGCTGTTAGACTTTATAATTATCACTGCTCCCAACAGGCTTAATATGTATTTACATCAATGCTGCTGGTTGTGTTAGTTTATTTATATATTTGTTAATTTTTCTTAATTTTTTTTAACTATTCTTTTTTTCTCTTGCATGACCACAATGCACATTTGTTGTGTCACATATGCCATTTTAAAGACTTCTTTTTCATAGATTTTAATTCTCGTGGTATGCTTTTATTTGCATTTTATTGATGCAAATTTGCCATTTACCTAGATCTTACCCTTTTTACAAAATCCTATATGATTGCATAGGTATGTGACGCCATTAAGAGCCATGCCAAGGAGAGATTTTCTTTCTGTGTGTGTGTGTGTGTGTGTGTGTGTGTGTGTGTGTGTGTGTGTGTGTGTGTGTGTGTGTGTGTGTGTGTGTGTGTGTGTGTCCTGTCTGGCAAGTGTAGCACTAAACTGCTGTCTTAATGCCAAAGAGAGCCCAAGAGATTTTACTTTCACATATGGAGCATTACTGCTTTCACTATAGTGCTCCGCTTGATTTATATATGAATAAAGCTTTATTAGGCTTTATTCTGTTAATATTTCAAGCTCAAACATAAAAGAGAAAAAAAGGAAAGAAAAGATGAGACGAAATGCGAAAAGGCAGAAGAGGTGAAAAGAATAATGGAGCAGAAAAGGAGAGAACAAGTTAACAAGTTAATCATCGGAGTCTGCTTCTACATCTACAAAGAGAGATATAAAAAGAGAAGCAAACTGCTAAAGCATTACAGGTATAAACAACGAACGCCTTGATAATGTCACTGAAAAATGCACAGTATTATTTAATACGAGATGTATAAAGAGAAATGTTTTCTTTCACCAAACACTTCAACCGCATCATTGTGTTCCAAGGAGACTTGTTCCAACAAAGGAGCAGAAATTTCCCGGGTTCAGTTTCAGTATTGAACAACAGTGCGGAAGCCCGTCCCTCATTGGACCAGGCCCAACCTGAATAGAACTGTTCCTGATCTACGAGGATGAGGAATTCCAGCATTGCAGTGGTGCACTGCTTCTCTATCCAGTTTTGATGGAAAGTAACCCACAGCATAAATTCCCCCAAACTGAAAGTCTTTTAAAGGTCCTCATCACCACACTAATGACAACAGAATCCAAGATGTGTTTCTCCACTTTAAAAAGGATCATCCTTCTTTCAAAACACTGTGGCACATGATCGGCTCATTGCTGTATCCATGCTCACCATAGAAAAAGAACTGGCACGGGGCATTGCTGATTTCAACACCAAGGTCAATGAGATATTTGCCACTCAGAAAGACAAGCAGACTAAATAAGACAGACTATCTATAGTTAGCTCCATATATTTGTATTGATAGATTTTCATTGTGTGTGCTGTTCTCTTAATAGATAAATACAAATACAAATTTTATCTACTCTCGGTTTCTGTCTTATCACATCAGTCCCACTTAGAATTTTTTTACCAGCCGCCACTGCTGAACAGTAACTTACCTCTAAACGCATAGACGTGTAGAGAAGATTGTAAAAGTATTTATAAAATGTTAACAGCTACATCACTTTAAAGGGCCTATATCAAGCAAAATCAACTTTTGTAACCTTTTGTTTATGTGATGATGCTATTCCTTCATTAAAATCATGCCTAACGTGTATTTAGCTTGATTGAGTAATCCTGGTGAATTCTGCTCTTTGATCAGCAGTCCCTCCCTCTCCTGGAGAACAGTGGCCATGACCGGACTATGTAGAGCAGTCATTACCCGCCCTGTCCAGGAGGTACCTACCTTGACCGCCGCGCCCCTGCCAAATAAACAACACACCCAGGAGTGGTAATGTGAGGCAAAGCACTATCATTTCTACTTAAAGTTTAGACCAAGAGCCATTTAAGCACCTTATCTGAACAGCAACTGCTCCTTTTCTGATACCATCTTCCTGGATGGAAAAATGACACCTGAAAACAACAACTATTTCATAACATATGAATATTCTGTAGCACCAAAGGCAAAAATATTGTCACATATTTGCCTGTAGTTGACTTAGGAAGGCTTAAAAAAGCATCATATAGAACCTTTAAGCCTAGTTAGTTGCAAACAAAATGTAGAAAAGCATTACTTCAAAATGCCCTAAAATTTGTATTTATTTAACTTATTAACTTGTTAAGTGTGTTCTGATGTTTGTAATACTCTTGTTAATAAATGTGTTATTGATATTGGTGATCCTATCATTCCATCCATCCATTTTCCTACACGTTTATCTCTCTAATTCCATTTTTGGAACACATTGTTTTCAAAGTCCGAGTTTTGAAACAAACAATAATGGAAAATGCCTGTGCAAATTTCCTATTATCCGTGTCATGGCAACAACAAACAGGCTTAAATCAGAGGCAAAGGGACTTTGAATCAGTTTGTCTGAAAATGTTTTATCGCCTACCCAGGAGGCTTTGTCAAGCTTTTCATTTTCACAAAACCTATTCTGAGTAAACTGCTATTTCAGGATGTCCCCAAATGTTTTTTTGTATCACTGATTAGGATTATTGTAGCTTTTTGACCCAAATGGGCTCCCTTAATCACACCCATGACTCATGAAGGTTTGATGGGTTTAAAACCTGAGGAAAATTGCTTTCAGTGAGAGAAAACAGCATCATTTATCATGTACAGAACAAAAGGTATACTTAAGTAAAAGGAAAATATTTGATGGTGATCAGACCAAACCCAGCCGGTAATTGCAGGTTTTTTTCTGCACAAGCTCTGAGCTCTTGTCCCGTGTTGGAACAAAGCCAGTTGTTCCACTTTTACACACTGCATTAGAAAAGCACAAAACATGTCCTGGAATGCTGTCTAATGTTACCTTGTAGTGGAGGAATGAATGGTGGGTTTAGACTTAGTTCGGTTTACAAGTTGTGGGCCTCTTTTAGGAAAGGCCTGAAGACTGATAGATATTTTCCAATACGTTATGTTGAGGATTACTTCAGCTCATTTATAAACTTATATGTACATGTTTACACACAGATAAACATGTAAGTATAAGCTCTTACTTAGATTCAAAGGTTGAGGATCAAAGTTGGCAGAACTATTGGGTTCTATCAGCTAAACCTTTGCAACACAAAGCAACTGGGAAGATTTGTGATCATAAAGCCACACAACCATGCACACACGGTTCCATTGGGTTTACGTCAGGGGTGTCCAAACTTTCCGTCACGTGGGCCAAATTAGTAAAGCCAGAAGTACACAAAGGCCACAAAATATAGACGCTGTATATTAGAAAAACTAAAATGACCAAAAAGTTTATTGTGATTTTTTTACCCTGCTCCACAAAATATGTGCATGAAGTATTCTAAATTAAATTAGTCAGATTTGCTGTTGGAAAGAGAATATGTGAATAGATCCAAAACTTAAAATAGCTTTGCCAAGTTAAAATTTCATCTTCCAGGTTTTAAACTTAAAAGTTGATTGACTTTTTATTTATTTATTTGTCTATTCTCAGTAATAAGAACAGCATTTGGGTCGGCATTTCTCTGAAAACCAATTTTAATAAACAAATAAAAGCAGAGTTTGTGCACCAAAGTCTGCGTTTAAGCCATTGGACAGTTGTTGTCCCATTTGCTATGAAATTAAAGAGAATATAAAAAGTGTAGTTATTAAAAGATAAATGCTTTGTGTTGTTCTTAGTATTATCAACTGAAAGAAACTTTTAACTTGTCTGCAATAACTTTTCCCTAATTAAAAACCGGTGCTGGTGGAACCAAATCGTTTGAGAAAATGCAGTTGGGGGGGCCGCAGAAAATCAGCCCGGGGGCCGCAAATGGCCCGCGGGCCGCACTTTAGACACCCCTGGTTTACATTGTCTGATCACTGTCATGAATGTCACAATCATCATGGCCTTCCAATGATACATTTCTTTTTTGTGTGTGCTCTGATTATATGGATGATTTTAGGGAATTGAAGGAAACTTCTCTGTTTGGAGAAGCCCACTGTTAAACCAACACTTTTTAAACAGCGCCTTTGGATTCAGTTTTAGCATTCAGTCTTCTTTGGTTGGAGTCTATACATGTCCCACATCTCAACTGGTTGATAATTGTCCACTCATCCAGATTTACAATTCTCAGATTATGAATTCATCACTTGCCCTCTGCAGGTGACCCCACAGGTTTTGTCTAATTTCGCTTCGGCCTTTAATTTTCCTCTCACAAAGTCATTGTTTTGCTGACTTAGATGTAAAAGTAAAATCCCTTTTCATCCTCAGCTTTGTAGCAATGACGCGCTTTAGGCTAAAACTGACTGGTATTTGAAACTATTCAGTTGAAAATAGTCAATTCCCTCTGAAGAAAAGATACGCCAGAGCCATGTCCGTCTCTGATTGTAGGTACGGTGCTCTTTTGGTGGTGTGAAGTTTTGTTTTTGTGCTAGATATACCTTAGAAAGACCATAACACTTTGTCTCACAATGATTTGAGAAACAGCTGCCAGACCTGCATGTTTCCAATGGAAGAAAAGGCTCCTCCTTAGTCCAGACCTATGGGCAAACAGGAGTTGTGTTTTTTCACATGTAAAACACAACTGGTAGCTGTTTAAAATGACTACTGCTCATTCACTTGTCTTTTACTTTATATCTGGACTGGATATATGTCATTGTGTATCTAAAAACGTTTTCTCAGGGTCAGTTTTAACCTCCTAGAAACCTGGCTGGCGTTTGATTATCCTTCAGCAAGTTGGATATAAAAAAACAGGGGAGCTCTGAACCCCAATGCAAAACATGGTGTTGGCAGCTTTCTCACAATATTTTTTCAATTGGCTCATATTTAGTGTTTTTTGAAGATCCACGTGCCAAAAATGGCACTGCAGCTTTTTCTCCCGATTAGTGCCACCATCTACTGGCTGATCAATGTTACTACAACATGCAAAACGCAACTCAGATCAAATAACTTCTAAGTCTAAAGGTCTTATGTTGAATGCTAATGAATGGGGGTATTTTTTTTGTAAATTTGCTGAGTATGTGGTTACTGTATAGAAAGCCCCCCACACTTTTCTACATTTTCTTTTTAGAGCTAATTGAGAAACCCAAGTGGACATGCCCACTTAAGTTCCTAATTCATCAACTGAAATATGATTTCTTGAATCTCAGATTATATGAAACAAACAATTACATATTTTCTCACTTTCAGACATACTTATCTGGAGCAAGTTGAAAAAAATTCTAGCTACCTTCTGGCTTGGGTATCATTTTTAATTTCACATCTTGCCTGACGTTAAAGGGATTCAAAGTTCTAGTCAAAATCCGACTAAGAAATTTGTTAAGATCTGGAGGCCTTTCTTGACATGCAGTATTATTGAATAGTGAAGCCAGTGATGCACCTGTTAAACTGTGATGGCCTGAATCTCCTGTGGACTTGACTGGCTTTCCTACAATATAGGATCATGACACATCCAGCTTGGCAGCAATTTGTACCAGCTGGATGACACACCGTAAGCGTTGTGGATGTATATGTATACGTGAAAATGTATCAAGCAACAGCTAACGAGGGTAAAAGGGGTAATTTATGCCCTAATTTATAAGGGTTGTTGTTAATGGGCTGGAAAAATGACAAATTTTGAGAGGTTATTTAAGAATATATATATATATATATATATATATATATATATTTATTTTTTATTGATGGTGATGTTTAATTCTATTACACAGTAAAATAGACAGTTAAACAATCAAACTTTAAAAGATTGCAGTTTATTTTATTGTTTTATGTTTAACTGGAGCTGGCTTTTCTTTGTTCAACTGTAGAAAAGATTGGTGGGAGGGGCGTGCAAAAACTTTCTTTTAAATCACAAGGGGGCCCACTAAAAAAAGTTTGGGAACCACCTGTGTAAGAAAATAGAACCATAACCAGACATAACCATGGCATCAAGACAACTTCTTACAAGAAGGAGCACCTGGTCGACATCACAAAAAAACACCAATAATACCCAAATCCCACCCCCAGATTCCTGCTGAAGAACTGTGGATGTATAGCAGTAGCAAAGCAAAGACAGAAGAACAGGATGCTATGTCGTCCTTTCCATTGGGGAGCGAGAGATCTCAGGCAAATGAAAAGGCCCGGCTGACATTGCCAAAGCATCAGAATATGCAGTGTTAGGAGGTTTACTGAGATGTGGCTACAGTGTTATTTCTCCACTAAAACATTATACTTGATATGGGCACAGAGATTTGAAGAAGATCCACAAAGCGAAGTTAGTTGATTAATAGTGCCTGTCCATAATGGATGGCATAATCCCCCGTGAAACGTTGTCCCTGCAGCCTGGATATTCAACTAGTAGCATAATACCCACCAAGGGATAGTCTGGCTGACTTTGCTGAGGAGAGTAGACAGGGGTTGTGTGGTGTAGCAAGTGGTTTAATTACAGAAATTGAGACAAAAAGTATTCAAAGTTACACAAAACATTCTGAATGTAGAGTTTAATATGACCCAAATAAACGTAAACAAATTTAAAGCATTTAAATCAAATGTTAATATCAAATGAGCTCAGCTACTCTGGCCTGTTCGTCTTTATTAGAAAATCCAAATGTATTTGCTTGAATAACCTAAGCTTATTAATACAAAATGGATCCCAATAGAAATCTGTGTACAATAAATAAGACAAAAAAAACTACATTCATCAAGTTCAGAATCTTACTCTTTATCAGAAACAAAAAAAGTAAAATTTATTAGAGTTTAGCTACTGCTTTAAACATCACACATAAAAAAAAAGTTTGTTACAGGAACACAGGAAGTGACATAGCACTTCTTCCTTATTTTGTTTCAGAAACACAGGCAAGCTGGGTTACAAACAAAAGGAAAAAGGAACAATTATCTTTTGTGAACATAAGCGACGCTGAATAATACATGTAATACTACTAACCCTGGGATAGTGAATGTAGAGAACAGGATGTGATGAGACTAAATAAGATAAAAATGGAAAAATGATAAACTAAACTCTGTCACAAATCCCAGTAGCGGAACTCATCTGTTTGTCATGCTCTACCGTAGAAAACAAAACATAGGATTTACTTTATGGGAGTGTCAGTGGTCCATACATCTCCTCTGCAATACCTCCTGAGAATCTCTACTGGGTTACATTGAGGCTGCAGATTGGGATCCACTCTGTGAGACTGAGGGAAGTTAAATGTGGCTATGCAACAGGTCAAAGTTGTGTTTTTGCTGACAGCATCCCCACAAGAAGAGTGAGATCCTGGATCACCAGAGACCCAAAGGAGCTGCTAAACAAGAAATAAAGGCCTTCAGGAAATGAGACAGGAAATTATTAAGGAGCGTTCAAAAGTTCCTTAGAAGTCAAGATTAGAATCAAGAATCAAGATTTTTTTTTTGTAAGCTGATTCCACCAACAGCACTTCCTGAGAAGCTTAAAGCGTGCAAATAGCCCTTAGCATCTGATAAGATTCATGTTCAAGTTAAAAGGACAGATAGCAGTCAGATGATGGAGATGACTGTTCAGTTGCATGAATGCAACAGACGAACGCTCCATGAGAAGTTAAGAAATGCACGCGGAGTATAGTCGATTCGGGGTGACCCCCCCCCCCCCCCTTTGGTCAGTGTTGGATGTGAGTGTTATGTGGGAATGTGTGTACAGCATCTTTTTTTTTTTTTCTGTGTGTGGTGAGTGGGGCACAAGGGAGGGATGGGGTGAATGAGTTTTCCATTTTTTTTTTTTTTTTTTTTTTTTTTTTTTTTTCACTCCCAGGTATGGGTGTGGTCCGCTCCCTCTCCCAAGAACATCCCCCCACGTCCTGCCCTCCTCCACTTCGTTGGCGGGCGCCTTGGCCCCCTGGCGCATTGGTTGGCTTCGGGTTTGGGGCGGGTTCCCGGGCGTGCGCCGGCCCACTCCCGGCGGCCTCTTCGCGGGGCCTGGCCCCCCGGGGGGCGGCCGGGGCCCCCCTCGCGGGGGCGGGGCGCCCCTGGGGCCTCTGGCCCTCAGGGCCCAAGGTCGGGACCACTTCAGCGGGGCTAGCTGCCGGCGGAGCCCACGGGCTCGTCCCCGCGGCTCTTGAGGGCGTCGGCATTGCGGTGGCTGGGGGATTTCCTCGGGGTCGTCTCTGCTCCTTCCTTGGCGGGGGGGGGTTGCAGATATCCTGTGTCGGACCCTCCTGGGCGACCTGCTTTAGGGGCCCCTTTGGGAGTCCGGGGTTATGGGTCCCCTGACGCCTGCCTCTGTGCTCGGGGAAGGTGGGTCTTCGGTTCTCCACAATCACTATCAAGCTATTTCTGGATAATCTTCACCTAAACTAGTGCACTTTCACATCTCCCACAGGTGCTGGGTCCCAGGTATTAAGTGTTCACTTATATACAGTAATCTTATAATTTATTTATTTATTTATGTTTTTTCACTTTCTTTTTTCAAATATCACATTACACATGTCAGCTTACATAATAATATATATGATTTAGCAATGGCATCTAGGTGTTATTCGAGTGTATCTGTTGCTTTATGTCTGTTGGTTGTGCTGTTCTTTTTGTGTCTCTTTCCAGGTGATGGAGCAGACAAAGAAGGTTTTATCATTCTCTTCCTTTTTTCTCCTCTTTCTTTCACCTCTACTCTTTTTTTTCTTTTCTTTCACTTTTTGTTCTTCCTTTACTCTCCCATTGTCATGTCCATATAATTTGAAATTCTCCTTGCAGGAATCATAATAAAGCTATTTACAAGCATAAATCAAGTGGAGCACTATAGCGAAAGCTGTTCGCTCCACTAGTAAAAGCAAAATCTGTCGAGCTCTATCTGGCATTGAGACATCAATTCCTATTGCCATATTGCTAGACAGGACACTGGGGAAAAAAAAGAAAAAAAAGAAAAGAAATGCACACGGAGTCATTATCAGAAGGCCAAATGTTCAAGTTGAAATGCTTCTCATGACAAAAAAACAGTAGCAGTCAGTTTACAAGATGATGTAAAATGCTGTGTAATTCATTTAAATCTTCAAGTTAGAGAACTGTGCAGTTTGCGTGGTTTTCCCCGCGAAACTAAAGTCTGTGAAGAGACGCATATGAAGATGCTTGAGAGCAAGCTACACATCCCACCACCAAATAGACCTGAACAGAATGCCATCGGCCCACCTGAGTAAGGAAACGAGCAGCTTTCAGGAGCCTCTGGTCTTCACCTATCAACATGGAGCTGGAGTCCAAGGCGCCATCTTTGGCCTGTTCAGATGTTCATTCTGTGCACTTTAGGCCTCCTGACTAGAGGCTGATTACAGAGAACTGATGTAATGCTTTGCTGAATAATTGGAAGCTTACAGCTCATCTTAAATGTGATCTAAACAGAATAGATTTGATTTATATTCATACTTTTCAAGTCCTCTTTCATACTGCACACCCTGTGCACATTCTCCTTATTGTCGTTCTTGCTTTATGTTTTCTAAAATGTAGTTCTTCCCCGAACTCCTAATCCCCCTTTCTTTCAAATATTTTTTTTGTGGTATCTGATTATTATTTTGCTGGTTTTAATTTGACAAGATAGATACATTTTATTATGAAACGTGTGCTTCAGATATCCTACCTTCTGAACTATCCATGTTGCTCATATGTCTAATATGCAATGTGGCTGTAAAGTGCTTTCGCATTCATTTCCTTAAATTTCCTTACAGTAATTTCATTATCAAAACCCTTGAACATTATAGAATCTTTAGAAATTTAGCATATGCTTTGTTTTGCCTGATCTGCAATTGTCTTTGGTATTTTTTGATTTTGCACGTCATACATGCAGTATTGTTGACCCCTTATTTTTAATTTTTCCAACCAAATCCTTTTTTGTTTTATTCAGATTGTTCGACAATTTATTCATGTCAAACCACTATTTCAACTGACTAATTTCAGCTGCTTATCGTCCCAAAAACTGCTGCAAACTCCCCCCTGAGCAAGATACATTGGAATCATCTACAAACTGTATAATGTTCAGCATGTTTTCACATAAATTCATTTTTTCTTTATTGCTCACTTTTAATGTTTTAAATGGCCAAGCCCCATCCCATCTACCTGATCTCCTCAGCATCAACATAGCTTTGAGAGAACTCCGGTCAACCAGCCAGTTTGTCATCGATGTTCTGAGATCAAAGTTAAACAAAGAAAGCATTTGCTGTGGCCGACCCAAGACTGTGGAATATCTTACCTCTACATGTCTATGCAGCGTTCAGAGCATAAAATCATTTAAATGTTAGAAAAAAACATCTGTTTTCCCTGGCCTTTGACTGATTTAGAAGTCAGTCAAAAGTCAGTCTTCTGGATTTTTAATCTATTTGCTATTTTATGGTTGTTGGTGTTATTGTGAAGAACTTTGGTTAAGTGTTTTGTTTTGAAATGTACCATATTAACAGATTTCACATTGACATTCAGTATATTTGACACTTTTCAAGGTTAATATGCTTTACATTTTTTATACGTATAACACATCGCACAATTTAACCAACAGAGATAGACCCTTATTTCAGCAGCTGCAGTTTCTAGTGAGGCAAAAGTCCAGAATATGTCCAGTTCAGACCTGGGTATTCAGAATCTGAAGGGTTGAAAAACAGTTTGAAAGTTGTTGAAATTATGTTTCTTTAAGAAACACATCTGCAGGGAAATTGGTTTGGGGCTGAGGTGGTGTGTGCAGAGTATTTAATGGCCTACATGAAGATTCTGGATTTAAGATTTAGTGAGTTCCTTAAGCCAGGACTCTCCTTAAAGACAAACACAGAGGAGATTCTTGCATTAACTTTTTGTTTGTAGCAGGATGCTGCATATCTTATACGTCTGTTGTGGAGGGTGTAATCTGTTCTGCCATCATCTCTTGTGGGTAGCAGCATCAGAGCCAGTGACTGAAAAAAAACTTCACAGACTGATAAAGAAGGCTGGTTCTGTTCTGGGGACGGTTCTGGAACCACTAGAGATGATTGTGTGATGAAGTATGCTTCATAAAAGGAAAGTAATGGACAACTCCTCATCACCAGACAGTAATTCAACAACAAAGTGTGTTCAGTCAGAGGCTCCTTCACATCCACAGTAACAGGAGTTACTTCCTGTCCATAGCCATCATATTTTATAATAACTCTGTAAAAAACCTAGATAGTTTTAGTCACCACAACATTTAATTTAGCTTTAGGATTAATTAAATTGTTTTGAAATAACTTAAACATTTTCATTATGCGGACCCTATGTATGGTGATTCTGTCAATCTTGATTAAAAACAAAAAAAACATGGTTTCATGATTAAAGTTACTTACTACTTACAAAAATGTGAAAATGTCAAACACAATGGGATTTTATGCAAATACAGTCAGGAAAAGGTTCAGTATAGGTGTTAAAATGACATAAATGATAATTGTATTAATAATTTTGGGTGTTTACACTCTGTCCATTGTAAGTTGGCACTGATAAAAAATGTCTAATAGTGGTGTTGGCACCCCCTGCTGTGATGGACTGTCCCTTGGTGCCTATAAAAGTGTCACATTTCAGTGGCTTTAAGCTTACAGTCTGAGTTTATTCCCAATGGCTGATTGCACAACACTGGCTACTTTGTCCATTTCAACCTGCCTCCCACAACCATTCCTTGCCAGATCATCTCTACTCTCTGCCTGCATGAAGTTCATCTCAGGCATTATGGGCAGCTTGTCTCAGTCATCTTTTAGTCAGCCACCTCTAACTAGCTCACCTACAATATGTTCTACCAGCCTCCAGCCAGTTAAACTGTCATTTTCTGCTCTGGCATCATTTTGCCTGGTCATCCTGTCATATTGAAATATCCCTTTCTACAATAAACATTTTAAGCCCAACTGTGTGCCTGGATTGAATATCTGGTTCACTGATCCTCTGTTTATGTTGCTGTCCATGCTTTCAGCAGTTGGAAATTTTCCTAACAGGGAGCTTTATGGAAGCAAATGTGTCTCCTCAGATTTTAAAATTCAAAAGCATCTGAATCTATATTTAAAGACACAATTTATCCAGTGACAGCGACTTCATAGTTTGGCAGTCCTGAGTTTAAATCCTGGCACAGCATAAAGTTTGCATGTTCTCCCATGAATGTGTGAATTCTCTCTGGGTACTCTGGCTTTCTCCCATAGTCCAAAAACAGGGCCGTTAAGATGTCTGGTCTCTTTTTTTTACCCTAACGTATAAGTGTCTGCATGCAACCAAGGCCCTCTGACAGACTGACAACCTGTCCTGGGTGGACTCCACCTCTTGCCCAATGACTGCTGGGTAAACATAAGCTCTTGGTGACCCTGTAAGGATAGTCAGGTAAGGACAGTAGATGGGTTGTTTTTTTTGTTCGTCTTCAAATCCTAGCCATCAAATTGTTTGGCACCATTTTCAACCTTTTGCTAGCTTTGAAAGATTCAGCCTAAATTTTCCTCTTTTAAAAAACTTACCATTCAAAGTGTGACTGGTATAACATTCACAAGAAAAGGCTTGATGTTACGTGATATTAGGTTGATATATATATATATATATATATATATATATATATATATATATATATATTTTAGGGGAACAAGGAATCTAATTTTTCTGTTTTCACAAATAAAGGTCTTACAGATTACAAAATGTATTTTAAAGCATTTATAACGATTTCTAAGGGTCGACTCGTCCATATGTAATGTTTGTTTATTTGTATAGTTCAGATCCAGTTTTAATGCTAAAACAAAAGCTCTTTTCATGTTTTCAAAAACACAAAAGGTTATCTATATCTCAAAATGTATTTTTAAATTCAGGGAAGAATTATCCAGTATAAGTTTGATCTGTCCAAACATTTCAAATTTCAATCTGGATCTGAAAAACGAAAAAAACTGTGAAATAAACCATATAGCAAGCGCAAAAGTTAGCGGTTACTGGTTAGCTGGTCGTGGCTCTCTCTACAAATCATTCTCATCTAGTCTGTATCTGTTTCTTTTATATAGAGTAACCAAAATGCCATTGAAAAGTTGTGGAGGCTTCTCACAAACCTCTGGATCCATGTTGCCAGAAAGCAAGGTCCATCATACAACCAGAACACGACTGAAGATGTACCTTCTGAAAAGTGCTTTATAAATAAAATTAACTTGTCGTGCCTTCTGGAAAATAAGTGTCCAACAGATTGGACGTTTTAAGCTTAAAGCCCGACCTTCACATCTTGGTCTAAAACAGCAACTGCTTTTTAGCTTTACCGGACAAACTTCAATCTGATGTGACATATTGTGGTGTTTTAATACTGTGAGGTCTCACACTATAAGATCTTGTTGCACCACTACTCATAAAACACACACTAGACCCATTTTAGAACCACAGGATCAGTCATCAGTGCATTTTCTCACTGGGCTCACATGAACACAGAACTTTTTAAGGAGTATGCAATTTTTTTTTATTCCGATTGTACATCAAAGTTTTCAAGGGCTGTTCCCCAAAAGTAAAACACAACCATGACAAAAGCAACTGCTCCATGAGTTTGGTTCGGGCTGCCGGTTGCTCAGATTGAGTCAATGTTGACATGAAGACTCAGCTTGGCCGTCGGTATGGTTACATACTTAATATAGTTTCTTTAATCCAGCGCCAGTTATTCATTTCTCATCAATAACAGGAATGGGAGGAGGCTTCATTTCTCCAGCAGAAGCACAAAAAAGTCCCACTTCCTCTATTATAGGTTGCTGGGTTAAAACGTTGAATGGTGAATGGCTGCAGCCGTGATCAACACTACATGAAAAAAAAAGAACGAAACCTGCACATTTTATACTATACGCACTATCTGTAAGGGGGAGAAATAAAAAATACAAAAGAGTTAAAATTAATGAGGAAGATAGATTCTCAGACACAAAATACTTTCAGGAGGCAGTATACAAACTGAATTAGAGCTTTTAAAAACTACAGTCACTTCAAAAATGTGTTATTACACTCTATTGCAAGGTCTTCGGCCTTCAGTCGTGTTTCCATCTCTTTGCAGTCAGATATTAAATACCTGGGCTTACTATAATTTAAGTATGTGAATACATTTACAGAATAAATCAGAATGATTGCATAATACAGTCATTTGAAGGCTACCAACCAGACCAGCTGACTGATAAGCTTGAGGCTCTCAGAAGTTGCTATAAAATATTGTTAGGTGTTGGCAGTTGAAGGAGGTGGACGTCAGAAATGGCAGCAGGAATGTCGCTGGTACATCCGCCTGGGCGCGAGGGAGGCTGCCGTAAAAGGCAACGCATTCTGGGTTTTCTTTGTTACTCTGCGTGTATACCCTGCAGTGTCTCACAAAAAAAAAAAATACTCCAACCTCTAGAACCTTTTCACTACTTTTCACATTACAGACAGAAACTCCAGTCTGTTTTATTGAGAACGTATGAGATAGACCAACACAAAACAGTGCATCATTTGTGAAGTGGAAGAAGAAAAAAAAAAAAAAGAGTAGTTTTCACAACATTTTACAAACGGGTACCTAAAGAACGTGGGATGCGCATGTATTCAGCCCCTTTTACTCTGATACTCGTAAACCCGTTCTGTGCATGGCTGTCCGGCTAAACTGACGAGCCAGGCAAGCAGATCGCTTATCAGAGAAGCACATGTGAAGAAAATGTATGGCGGAAAACAAACTCATCCTCCAAATTGTGTAATATGGTGATGGCAGCATCATGCTGTGGGAATACTTTTTTGGGGGGTTTTAGAAAGATGTGTCAGACCTGATTGCAGGATGGGTGAAGCTACATAGAGAAGCTGTAAGAAAAACCATTAGAGACTCTGTTTAAGTTCACTTTACAGGAAGAGATCATGCTTCATGCAGCTACGATGGTAGCATGACTTGAAGTCTGATGTTCAGAAATGCTCTCCACTGCATTCTGATGGAATTTGTTTTGCAAGAAGAATGGGCAGAAATGTCTGACTCTAAATTTGCAAAGCTAATAGAGACTTCAGCTGATGTAGCAACAAGTTCCTCTACAAAGTGTTTACTTTGGGGGGGGGGGGGGGGGGCTCAATTCAAATGCATGCTACTCTTCTTAGATTTTTATTGGTTCAGAAAAGAAAACCATGTATTTTTACAATTATGCACTACTTTGTGTTTGTCTGTCACATAATATCCTTTTAATATACATTGAATAGACAAAATATGAAAAAATTCTGAGGGTACCTTTGCAGTTAAGTTGAAGTACATTAAATTTCTGAAGTGACCAGCAGAGGGAAATCCACCCCAAGCATTACAGAAAAAACAGCTCCCTTATTCCAGTAACAGGTGTCTCTTCTTCTGCCATTCTTCATTATAACTCAGGTTGGAGAAGAGTGCATTCACACTTTCCTTCTTCTTCCTGACTTTCACATCAGAAAAGACTTGAGATGCAGCCAGAAATGACCCAGAGTCCCTTGTGTCCCTCAGCCCCGAAATCAATGAACTGTAGACACCTGGGACTTCGGTAAAATAAACACAGAGACGCACAAGGACTTTCAGTCCGAGATACGCAGTCATCATTTTTTATTGGCTATCCTCCTCTTCCTGGTGGCCAGCATGTCATAGAAAGGATCCCTGCTGATGCTCGCCCTGTAAAAGGGGACAGGAAGGCACGGATTAATGACAGCATCCAACTGGTCACTGTGAGGGTCAGTTTGTCAGCGCTGTGAACGTGTTCCTATGACTGTCAGCTTCCTGCAAGGTGTTTGCACTTCATGTTGGTAGAGAATGGGAAAGGAGGAGGGGGGGGGGGGGGGGGGGGGCAGCCAACCTGCTGCAGTTCTGACTCAACAAAAACAAATCATTTTTTTACCTTTTTAATCTCCAAACCCATTTGTCAGTTGGTGGTATTAAATATACGTTAAAATCTCATTGATTGTGTCATTGAACACTAACTGGAATTTTAGTAAATATTTTTTATTTTATCTTTATACTTAATTGTTAAATATTATAATATATATAAAACATATTATATCTACCATTCTGTCACTGTGTTTGTCAAAATGAGGCGTTTGTGCATATATTTAGAATTTTAGTTGGTTTTGGGTTCCACTTTACAGATGCAGTTGCGTTATATTCTATATGCTCATATAGGCTTTCTCCTGACACCAACCACCCACACGTGTCCTTTTTTAATCGTATCATCATTAGCTTGAACATTTGAGAAGCTAAATGAGGTCTTTAGGTTCTGACCAGAGGGGTTATTGAGCTTTTCTCAGGGCTCTGGAACACCTTTGTGGTGTCCAAACAGTTTGCACCACAGTCTGAACTCACGCACTTGAAAGTACTCTGAGGCCACATTATAGTATATATTTATTTCTAAATAAAAACCCAAAAAATATTTTATTGTGAATTCTCTTCTTTTTTTACCTGCTTAGCGATGAATTAATGGCACATTACATTAAGGAAAGTCAGTAGAACATAATACCTGCACAGTAATAGTTGTTGAAAAAGAACCAGAGGCGCTTACCTTAATAAAACAAAAGTGTACAGTTTCCTAACTTCTTGAATCAAAGGTTTTCTCTTTAGTTGGTCTAGAAAATGTTTTCAGTCTCCTCCCAGCATTAAAAACATTTTGCTTAAGAAAGTCTCGTCCTAAAACATTACAATAAGTGTCCATCTGCATCAGCTCCATTCTATGGAGGGCCACATTTTTACCATTCTTGAACTACAGTTGGTGGGAGCCACACACAATTATTCAAATGACCCTCAGCCCCACTTTGGACAACTCCTGCATGGATCCTTTCTCTAACCGGTTCTGACTTAACCTGAACAGGGTTGCCTTTCACACTGCCACCTAGGGCACACAGAGCTCACTGCAGTACAACATGCAGAAGCATCTGCCTGTATTTGATAACTGGTAGAAGAGAAAGTAGAGAAAACGCATTATCTACGGCTCTAACTAACTTGTTTGACCATTTTAAGTGTTCCTTTTAGAAGTTTAGGTTTCATCTTTTTTCAGATAATATTACTTTTAAAGTTTATACTGAATCATGTATATGCTTGTGAAAACACAGTTCTGTCTGTGCCCAGAAAGTTAGAAAGATGGGGTTCTAACTGGCCAGCAACAGGCCAGGAACAGCATCCACTAACCAGGGTCAGGTCTCTTTAGATCAGCGCAAATCAAACTGTGGCCTTAAAATTCTTCCCAGATGTGGAATCAGTTGCTTCTTTCAGGTGATTGCTGCTTTCCACTCTGGCACTGTATTAACATACATTTGTTTGGCTCCTGATCAACAAAAATCAAGAAATTTTGCTTTTATAGAGATGCTCACACTGATGATGAGCAATTTACTCAAGTGCAATCAGGCTCCTTTTGGAAACTTTTATATCCTGAAGCCTTAAAAACATTGAAGTAAGTGAGGGGGACGTTTTCTTTTCAGCATGCCTGTCCGGTGTAAAGCTGGCTCTGTCCGAGGTTGTTATTTGGTGAAAACGGTTTCTTGCTTTGCAGAAAACACTGACATGAGGGTGCAGTGAAACCAAAACAGTGAGCAAAGAGAGGCAAAGTCATTTTACTTATGGGGTCTGCAGAGGACTTTCTCGTTTGTCACCTTTCCAAGTAAATCAATCCGATCACAGCAGCTTTATGCAGAGTGTAAATCCATCTCCACATCAGCCCTCGCTCCGTTTAGAAGAACGGCAGCCTCGTGTTGCACTCAGAGGATGGGAAAAACGCTGAATAATTAGCAGCTGACGGGCCGCTCCCTCCTCTGTATGCATGAACACAGCAGCAGTCCCCGCCGTGGCACATCCATCAGGTCCGGACGGTGTGCGCACGTTCACATACAGGCTATGTGTGTGTAAGAATGTGCTGACTGCTGACTGCTGGGTAGCCGTCTGCCCCCTCAGTCCACACAAGAGTGGGTCCAGTCTGTGACGGTTATTATCCCCACAGTGAAAAGGACGGCCTCTTCATGACGTTTGTCTGGATCTCCCAGTGTCATATTAAGGGAGGCTGATTCTAAATGTTCTAAACGCAGACTAACGAGCTCCTCCGCCTCTGCTCCGAATGTGAAGCAGCCTCAACAAGATGTAAGGAACTCCCTGTAAATGGCACCACTCTCATTTAACAGATACACATCTGTCAGTGCTAAGAGGCTCCATAACATCATTAGTGCATGGAAGAATAGCGTAATATAATTTTCTGCCCTATTATTGATTGTATGTTCCAGTGAAGCAGACGGGAGGAAAGCCAGTGGAGCTGATCAATAACACACTGAGTCCAACTTACAGAGGCATTTCCACTATCCCCCCACTGGATAACAAGGCAGCTTTTTGTTGATAATGTCATTAAAAATGGGCACATCCACAGAAAAAGGCAGCAGCACAACGTCAGGTAAAACCATCTTGATATATGATAAAGGTCTTCACATTGCAGGACTCCATTTCTGGCTCCTTTATCACGCTGTAATGTGGCACCAATGTAATAACAATCTAAAGAACCACGGACAGCGCCCTTTTAAGATCGTATCGCATGATCAAGAGCAGTTTATGTGATGGAGCAACACAAAGTAGTGTTCTATCATTAAGGGGAAAGAAAATTATGCAATCTTTAAAGAACGTTTTACGAGTAAAAATCTGAAAGTGTGGTGTGCATTTATATTTGGCCCCTTTATTCTGATACCTCTCATGAGAAAGTCAACTAATTAGTAGAAGGGTGACCCAACTGGTGTTCTTATTGTTGAGAAACAAATAAATGTTTTCCTGCGATTTTCCATTCGACTGAAAAGAATTTCCTGCATTTCTTTCAATAAGGCAGACATGGAAAACTATTTTTAAGTTTTGGATCAACAATGATTAACATCTCTTTTCTACAAAAATTTGACTTGATAGATTGATTAATCTAATAAAAGATTAAAAAATAAAACAACTGAACTTTATTCTGAAGCTGAAGACGTTTTGCTTTTCATCCAGGATGCTTTCTCATTTCAAAATGTCTGGAGTAGTGTGGAGTTCCAAGCTTTATAGACCTGCTGGCCTCATTAAACCTTAGGTTCACATGAAGATTCACCTGAAATTGTTCACCCCTCACAATGAGGAGTCATTAGGCTCTCCATTGTCTGACTGGCTCACAGGAGGAACGTTGTGGTCACATTCATGGAGGTGTGCATTGGGGTGAAACTTATTGCTGTGTTGTAAGTTTTTGAAAGTTGAAACCTGAGCCCTCCTCCTCTGTTTAAAGCTTTTTTTCTCGCTTTACGTAAATGGCTTCCTTCACCCCTCTCTCAAACCATCTGTCTTCTCTGTCCAAAATGTGAACACTGGTTCATTGGTCCTCAAAAGAGTGTCCTCTGTCTTTGAGGTGCAGGTGGACGGCTGAGTCTTGTCCTGAGGAGGTAGCTCTCCTGTGCACATATGATGCTTTTCAGTTCTTCCTTGTCACATTGAAGTTACTCAGTTGTGTTCTATATAAAGCGGAACTACAATGCTTTTGTTTGAATCCCTCATTAATTTGGCCCTACATTCCCCCTTTTTACCTCTGTTCTGAGGTGAGCCAGAGAGCAGCTGTTTTGGTGCGGTCTCTTTAAATCTAAATGAGGGAGTTCACACCCTAACCCCCCCTCTGGGTCACAGAGTGTTCCACCCCACCCCGTTCCGCCATTTTTATAGTATACTGGTGTAATGAAGAACCAAACATTTTAACTTATCCACTTGTAGCTTCGGCATCCTTCAGCAAAATTGCTCTAAGAAATAAAAATGACATGTTCGCAAAATTGGTGAGTCAGAAGTCTGTCCTTGTTTAGCAGCTCTGTAGCAAATATTGTGATGTTATTGTTTGAAAAATGCAACAGGGAACTGAATGGCTTGATAAATATGACCCAAACTAAATATAAAGATATCTATGTAACTCCTGAACAAACTGCATTCAACTTTTCTGCACTCCAAGAGACTCCAAGTACACAACAAAATGTATTTAAGGGCTAAAAAAAGTGGATTTGATGTAAAATGTCCCCCTTTAAATCTGAGTATTGAGCATGCTATTTCTAATTTCTGTAACGTATATTTTTTCTTAAGGTGTAAATTTGCCCATTCTATACAGTCTCTTATTTTCACTTCTTTGTTTTTATATTATTATTTTTATCTTGGTGTGAATCTGCATGCTTTTTATTTGCCTTTCACTTTGCTGCTGGTACATCTGAATTTTCCCACTGAGGGGAAATAAAGGATATTTGTATTCTATTCTAAATACATTCAGGTTTGTGCTTGTAATTTAAGAAAATGTAAAAAAACAAAAACAAAAAAAACAAAAAAGAAAGAAAGAAGAGGGTTTGGTTCATTTGCAAGGCCCCGTAAATTGTAAATCCTTCCTGAGTCCTTATTTGGGTTTTTCCTCCTTGCTTTTTAAGTCAAAGGGGAGTGACCTTCTTCGGAAGAGCAGGATTACCTCTAAGTGTTTTCTACATGGAAGTGTGAGAAGTAGATTTACATTTAGCCAGCAGCCTCTCTCTCTGTGTTTTGTGATTACACTCCCTTCTGTGTGAACGCTCGCTTCTCACAGTGTGAAGGTCAGACGTGAGAAAGTCTCATGTGGGAGCAGGCCGGCGCAGGGTAAGTGCCCTCTGAGTGTAAATGGATCCACGCCAACGTGCCGGCTCTTACTTGATGGACTTGATCCACTCCTCCTTCTCCTCTGGGGTGGGGGCTGATATCCTGTACACTACGTGGTTACCCTCCACGACCCGCCCGTCAGCCTCCGTCTTGCAGGCCTTGATGACCTGACCTTTGTGGCCGGGGTTGTAAAGCTCGAAGCAGTTCTGGAAGATGTCATACAGGCAAAGTCGGTGTTTCATGGAAACAAACTGAGAAGAAATGTTTTTCTAATTCTTGTTTAGGCAACAATAAGTGCGTAAAGGGAAATGAGGGAGAAGGACTACGAGAATTGCTCCTTACAGGTTTTCTTGGTTCATCCACCTCTCTGATACTGAGGTTTTCAAGGGGAATAATCCCACGAGGCTCTTTATCCTGAGGGCACAAACATAAAATAGTTCAGCATCAACATATTGTTTTTTTTTAATAAATGCATTTGCCTCCACTTAAGATCAGGACCAGGACCACACCTCTGCATAAAGAAGGGCATTAAGAAACTAAGGAACCCCCAAGGAAGCCTTTTTCAAAGGTTTAACCACTGCTTCGGCAAATGTAATCTTGACTGAAGTAGCACAATATAATAATTAGCGATGTCTGACTTTTAACAAAATTACTCCAAGGTAAGGAACCCTTAAAATTTAATCTTCACTGTACTTTAAGAATATCTTAATTGTATAAATGTAGCATAATCTATGGCCTAGGTGGTATAGGCATTTTCAAAATAAGAACATGCAATGCTAGTAAGGTAAATGTGCTCTTCGGAGGTTAGAATACAGCGACAAGAAAATAGCTACCTACCTAAATTTGCTTATATCTATGGTCAGATCTGCAGTTAACATGCCATAAAAAAAAAAACACTTTTCTCCTCTGCCATCTCAAATATAAATGTGGAGTTTGCTAAACGTTACCAGGACCTCTGGTCAGATGGTGATCCATTCCCATCGTAAACACATTAAATGACACATTGTGTCTAATTGAATTGGGACAAGACAGATCACAGCATTTACCTCTATCAGTATTGTCAGAACCAGTGAAGCTTGAAAACAAAACAGTCCTGTAACGGTCTGCTGGGGGGTGCACAGTGAAGCAGAACACAATGATGCTTGCTATGATTTAAAGTATTAGAGAAGTATTATTTGACATAAGTCAGTGCATTTTATGCACAAAAGTTTGTTTTTTGGCAACCCCCCCCCCAAAAAAAATAAAATAAATAAAAATGAAAATAATAGTCCAACAACACTCCAGGGGGTTTGTTTGCAAGTCAAAGTGTAAATATATGGGGGAAAAAACTTCATTGGCCACTATTGAGTATGGTGGAGGATCTATGATGCTATAGGCCCATTTCTCTTCCAAAAAAACTTAAAAACTTGATGGTAATTTTGCATCATGAACTCTGACATATCAGGGTATTGGTAATAAAAGTCTGGTGAACTGTACTAGTAGAAGGAAAATGGGTCATCAGTGGGTGTTATAGGGGGATACTGATCAAAAACCTATAGCAGAGCAGATACCTGGGATGCCAATAAGCGTGGAGATTGTTTTAGAATTTTCAAAATAAAGCAGATTTGGTTACAATTTATTTTCTTTAACTGATAATATATTGTTTTGCCCTCGCTTCCCGCCCATTGACAGCTGGAGATAGGCACCAGCACCGCTTGACACCCCACAAGGGATAGACGTGTTAGAAAATGGATGGATGGATACAAATCCTTAGTATTGCAAGTGTAGTGTAACCTTTATTAGAAACTAGAACAGACTATCAGCATAAAGTTTTATCTTGATTCATCTCATGAATCATTTTTGTTATTAATTCCTACTGTACATAGGAAAACTCAGGAGTCACTAGCCACCAGTAATTTTGTAAAATAAACAATAAACATTCATTTAACTGATTTTTTTAATACACTCTGCTGTCAAATTAAAGTAAGATTAATTTTGAGTGACAGATGATCCTACTGCTATAAAATAGTAGTTGATAAACAGGTTTTTAACACATCTTTACCTGGTAAGTATCGGATTTGCAACAGATCACTACTTTGACAAAGACATATTACAAATAAAAGATTCATCTGAAATAAATTCCATGTCTGATGCACCTCTCCGAAGGATTACTGCTCCTTTTGCTTTGAGTGCAGAGGTTTCTGAAGGAACAACGCAGATGAAGTGAAAACACGCTGAAGGTTTCAATTCATTCCAGTCACATAAAGGACAGCGCCTTAGGGAGACCAAACCTTGTGCTCTACATTCATTCACCTTCCTGTTGTGACTACAGTCACCTGTCTACTGTCGCTACAACTGTTGTAGAGTGATTGTGATTTTATATTTTTCACCTGCCTGCGAGGCATATTTCCTTACAGGGACAACAATAAAGTGATTCTGATGAGTGTTATTAGATGTCGAGCGGGTAACCATGGCCTGCTTGTCATCTCTCGTCTAATGGAGGGGAACCAGGAGCGAGGCAATGCCCCGGGACAGAATCTTACAGCTGGTTTGGTGAGACCCGTGGACCCCGCCACCACAACAGGATCTGTGTACTCTGTGGGATTCCATGCTGTGGGGTTTTGAAAGGGGCTTACATCTTTGCAGTGCCAGATGTGTTGCTGTGGATTTTTGCAGATGTTTTCAGTGAAGCCTCATGTTAATTGCAGGAGTGTGGCTCGTTTATGTTCAAAGGGATGCATCTGTTAAACAGTGAACCTGGAGGGTAAAGAGTTGTGCCACTCTCTGTTATGTATCGGGGACTAGCAGACTACATATATTTCATCTGCTCCACTCAATTCTTCACAACAGCCTTTTGCCACATTTCAATTTTAAAGTTTAAGCATCATTTTTCAACAATTCATCAACATCAACAACAGATGTTGAGAAAAATGCTCTCCTTGAACAAGCCGGTCTAACTTGTTTAAAGTATTTTTCTACTGCGCAGATTCCAAAAAGAAATCTTTTCACATCTAAGAGAGAATGTCATATCAGCAGGAGCTATGTCCTGTAGAGTCTGTTTAAATACTCAGAGAGGTGCTGTCGTAGTATGAATGACTGCAGCTAAAACAAAAAACATTTGAAAGCATGAAACATAAATAAATTGAATCTTAAACTGAAATAGTAGTTTTAAAACACACTTTTATGAAATCTTTTCTTTCTTGCCTATTTTAGTGTGTCAAGGTTCAGTAAAATAGGACAACACTACCACATATGGATTATATACCATTTAAAATGGAGCCATCTGGAAATCTCTTTTGATAAACTGTTTACTTGACAAAAAAATACCTTTTTAATTGAACAACGTTGTATGGATGTGTGACCACTTTCTGGTGATCTAGAAAAAGGATTGAGCTCCTTTCCTATAAAGATTGTCCTTTACAGGAAGTGTGGATGTACTGCATGGAAGTCAACACACGAGAAGAGGGCAGATTTCTCCACACCACAACACACTTTTTGCTCCAGCATGATGAAACAACTGGATTCTTGATTTAAGAGGACAGGACACACTTTTTTCATGGCTACGACCAAGAGCTCAAGCAGAATCATCAACCAGAGCATCAAGCCATCCCAGCTGTTGTTCATGAACACAAAGTTTATCAGGTGATAGCATGATTTCTATTATTGATAATAACAAGAGGTTGTTTTCAGACAACTAATTGTAGATGGCCTTTCACAGTCCGAGTCCTCACACTAACGCTTTGACAACTCAATTACTGTAGTTTAATCCTCAGCAGTAAAACATGGACTGATTTGAAGAAAAGATGATACTTTCAGAATCACTGCATAATTTCCCAACGCAAACTATTCTGCTGATACAGATGTTTGGGAAAGTTGATGCCTAGGGGCTTTAGAGTAAAACTGCTGGACAGAAGCTGAGCAGAAATTGCAACCTTACGCTACCATACGTTGCAGAGTTGCCAGTTTGTTGTGTTGTTTCCAATCCACACATTACTCTCGTCTCCCTCCATCTCACTGAATGAATCTACATATAAATCTTCACTTGATGAACTCAAACTTTCTCATTACTGTCATCTTGGGTGTCGACTTGTGTTATGCATTGATGATCAAGTTTGACATTCCAAATCTAGCATTAATACTCTTCAGCATATTTTCCAGACATAAAACCCTCCCCCCCCCCCCCCCCCCACCTCCCCCCACCCCCCCACCCCCCCACCCCCCACACACACACACACACCTCCCATCAGCCAAAACGGAAAAGCGAATGTAGACAATGGCTGGATGGATGGCTGGATGGATGGATGGATGGATGGATGGATGGATGGATGGATGGATGGATGGATGGATGGATGGATGGATGGATGGATGGATGGATGGATGGATGGATGTGAACCAATCTTGCCTTTAATTCATATACAAATGATGATACTTACTGTTGTGTATTCAAAGTAATAGAGGCAGTTGTCGGTCAGGATAAACCATCTTCTCTTCCACGTTTTGACTCTGCCGCCTGTCGGGGAGAAACAAACAGCTTTTGAGCTACATTTCTGGTAGCTTTTTTTTTTTACCCACTTAGAAGGTAACCTCCAAGAGACCCCAATTTCACGTGCCACATCTGGCTCTAATCATAACATTGGATAAGGGCATCTAACGCTCTGCCCCCTCCCCCTCAGTCCCCAGGGGGGATGCAGGAGAGGTTTGTGGAGTCATTAGAACATTGTGTTGCCTTCAAGAAAAAATATCCAAGACGCAGCACACATGGTGGCCACAGCATCAGGGCAGAGTGTAGTTCCGATCATACATGGTCAAAACGTTGGTGAGTTTGACTTGGGCAGAAAACTGACTTTTCTGAAATGTTCTAAAGAAAGTTTAGTTTTCAAACATACAGATTTATGTAGATAGCTATCTGACCCAAAGCTTTTTTTTTTGTTTCATGTGAGGGAAAATCTCTAAGTGCCACATTAAACTGAAGTAATAGGATTATCAGATCTTGTGTTTATTACCCTGTCTGCACTTTGCCTATGCTATCAATGAACAATCTGCAATTTGTGCTCCATAATAACATGTTTGCTGACTTTGTAGAAAGTACAAAAGAAGAAAAAAAAGCCGTTAGTGATGTAATCAGACACACTATTCTGAGGTAAACTTCCAGGATTAGGTTTAACCTCGCACCACTGCAGTCAGTCCACACGCCTGTGTGCAGAGTTGCTAATCTCCCTCAGCCATATGTTTGATGCTGTCCTCAAAAACTGACATTTATGATGTGATGTAGAGGCTCCTGGATATACAGGCTTCTGGGGAAGAGTTCAATCGATTACCTGCTGAGTTAATTTTAAGACCTGGTATGCTAAATAGTCAGAGGACCGTATAAAGATTTATAGAGCAGCTTATTTCTTTTTTTTTTTTTTTTTTTTACCTTAGTTTGCTTTTAACATCTATAGAGGCAGGAAAAAAACGTTCTGCATTTTATTTCCCATGGCACTGTCCTGCTTTACTTCAGTTTAGAATCTTGTTTTTATTTCGATGATATTCAAATGATGCTCCATTCACTGTACCTCAAAAATGGGGCCGCATAAATATTTCTAAATTAATTTGAAGAATCAAAAATCTTTATTGCCACCATCTGTTACCATAGTGACGTTTATTGAGACAGACAACGGGTCAAGGATGCCCACAGATAACACATAACACGCAGACACAAGATATTTTCACACCTTTAAAAAATAAATGAAATCAGGTTATTGCACTGACCAACACACTTCCTGAGAACCTTAAAGCACGCAAATAGTCTTTCGGGTCTAATAGGATTCTTCTTTTTTTTTTTTACGTGTCCTGTCTGTCAGTGTATCATTAAGAAATGTTGTCTTAATGCCAAAGAGAGCACAACAGATGTTACTTTCACAAGTGGAGCCTTACTGCTTTTTCCATAGTGCTCTGCTTGATTTATATATGCAAGAAGCTTTATTAGAATTTTAGTCTGGGACTATTTCATGCTGAATGGACACAAAAATGGGAAGGTTGGAGAGAAAAAAAGAAGAGAAAAAGTTGAGACAACATGCTAAAATGGAGAAAGGTGAAAAATAGAGAGGAAAAGGAGAGAGTAATATAACATCCTCGGTGTCTGCTTCTACACCAGCAAAGAGAGATATAAAAAGAACAGCAAAACCAACGCCTTGATACCATCACTGAAAAATACTATTATTTAATAGTAGATATAGAGTATTATTATAGAGTATATATAGAGTATTATTTAATACGGGATGTATAAAGTGACAGCTAAAGCTAATGACAGTTTTATGTATAGAAGTGAATCTCTAAGCACCTGGATCCAAGCACATGTAGGTGTTTGCGAGACTGCTCTTGTGTATGTAAGGTTTATCCATAATAAAAATGCTCAGTAGTGGAGGTGAGGAGCCAAAGACCCGCCCCCAGCACGCCGAGTCAAGCACCTTGGGAAACTTAAACCCAAAATGCCAATTTAAACAGTCTCCACAACCCGACCTACTCTGTACATACCCACCCCCACCCCAATCCCAGCTCAGGCGACACATGACCCCATACACCCAGAGATGGGGCCAACATGAACTGAACCAACCAGAGCCCACCCCATGAACCCTGAGACGCTGCCTCCCACACACCCGACCCTCCATTCATAAGTCCTACCCCTGTATGCCGAGGGAGAGCCGAGGCACCAACCCCAGGGGAACCCCCGGGACATAGCGTTCATGCCAGACCCTGGCTAGGTGGCCCACTTTTCTTTGAGTCACCTGACCTGCAGTGCACAGCAAAGCTTGGGAAGGACAAATGGGGCACTACTCTGTGCTCTGTACAACTGGAGAAAACTCGGGTCACTCTGGCACTTAGTCTCACATCTCATTTAAACAACTGTGAAACTCTAGGGGCGGTCCTTAAATGGCTTAGCACCTAAATACATCACAGACTTGTTATCAGTGTATCAACCATCCAGACCACTAAGGTCTTCTGGCTCCAGCCTACTCTGCATACCTAGAACCAGAACCAAACATGGAGAAGCAGCATTTAGTTCCTATGCTCCACTTATCTGGAACAAACTTCCAGAAAATTGTAAAGGTGCGGAAAGCCTGAGTTCCTTTAAATCAAGATTAAAAACACATTTGTTTAAGATTGCCTTCAACTGTTCTAGTTAACTGAATCACCACTTTTTTTGTTCTTTTTTCTATCTACATTTTATTCCTACTTGCTTTTTTTCTGTTTTATTTTGCTATATTTTAATCATGTAAAGCACTTTGCATTGTCTTTTTACTGAATTGTGCTATATAAATAAATGTGCCTTGGCTTGCCTTACAACAGAACATTTCTGTAGTTTTGAAGGCATAACTATTGGTAACTATGACTGTTATGTCTTGGTATCGGTATGAGGCCATACCAAGTCCTAAAATAAGATATGACCAAGACATGTCTTGACATCCTGTCCAGGTTTGATGGTGACAGGATCAGGCAGAGCAGCAGTCTCAGTCCTCGGTAACAGCACGGTGTTGTGAGAGCACAGACATTGGACTTCACAGCAGCAGAGAGCTGACTCCCTCAGAGAGGGCCTTCATTAAGACGTGAACAATAATGTTCCCTCATTATACTAAGCTGAGGTGGCGCTGATGGAGAGTGGAGTAGCAAGGGAACGCATTATGAGGGAAAAAAAACTGTCCTGTTGAAGAGCAGCTGGGTTGCACAGCGAGCAAAACAGGAAGAGATAGGATGTCATCACAAAACAGTGAGAGGCTTGCAGGGCAGCAACACAGGAAGGAGGATGAAAAGGGGCAAGGGTGTTGTTGATTTCACTGCATCAGCAGCCCCACAGCAGTACGTGTGCATTCCCACAGCACAAACTCACGCATCCCCTGAAACTCAGGCATGGCTACGGGTTCCAGCTGCAAAGGAGCATCATCATGTGCAGGACATGGGCTCACCTGTAAAGCTAAGGTGTGGATAAGCTAACCGTACTTACAGGAAAAAGCCAGTTTGTATTCCTGTTAACCTGAAAGGATCGGAATCCTGAAGTTATTAGCTTTTAATTTTATGCTAAGCTGTACTAAACTAATTTGAACATTGGTGTAGCACAAAAACTTTAAAGAAGAGAATATACAGCTGTATGTCAAGCTATTAGAATATCAAAACATTATTTATTTCAATCATTTAGTAGAAGAAAACAGCTGATGATTATGGCTTACTGCTAATGAAAACAAATGATACAGAATCTCAGAACATCTGTAAATGATAAAGACTAATAAAAATGTATTTTAAATTCAGAAATGTCAGTCCTTTCTTGTTGGCTGGGAAAGTCTTTAAATTTAAATTACAGTTATGGAAAAGATAATTTTAATGCCCGGTACAACTAAGGTACATTTGTTTGGACAACTATAATGACAACAACAAAAATACCTTTTTTATGAGCTGATATCAAGCCATTTTTCATGGTTTTCTTGATAACCAAAATACATCTATAGCTGTGACATTGTAATGCCAAAAACAGTGCTTTTAGGCATTCCACGTTTTAGTCACTTGATACACACAGGAGTTAGTACTTGACTGCATAAGCATTCTTTTTAAAGACTACAGGTGGTCTAATCATTTTTTTTAATGACACATTACTCATCTCATAGTATATCACATCTGAACCTTGCTCATCCTGTTACTGGCCAGTCGAACAAACCAAAAGTCATAACTACATCCCTCCATCGACCTGCGAAGCCCCTGTAGAAGTTAGCCTTTAACTGCATCGTTTGGTGAGTCAGGAGAGTAAAAGAAGTACCCCTCGGCACATAAATCCTTTCACAAAGCACATAGAGATGGCAAAAAGGCACCTTAATCCCCTTAGTCCAGTCCTTTACCACCTCAGCCAAAATAATACATTGTTTTTTTTTATTGTTCACCTTTTTTCCTTCCACTAAACCTTCCGGTAGTATGCTTTGATAAGGCACTTTCAACAGCCTTCTTTTTTAGCGGTGAATGGAGTCAATGGCTGTCTGCGGCGTTCCCCATGAGTGTGTAGGCCGTAACGTAAGATCTCTGTATTAAAAGTCTTTAATTGGTTTTAATGTAATAACAACTTTTTCTGAAACACAAATTTTTGGATTTTGATACGCTGTAAGCCATATGCATCAAAATTAACAGAATTAAATGCGTCAGATATATCTCAAATATATCAATATGCGTGTTACCAATTACGGAAATGAATTAACTTTTTGGTTGTATTTTAATTTATTGACATGTGAACTCGTGTGTTTGATGTGAACATTCAAACAAAATTCTGCCCATTTATTTATAGACCCTCAAGTCTTTTGTTTGATTCAAAGGAAAGAAAATGAAGACATAATGAGGAGCACTTGGGTTCTTGGAAAGGTTTGTGTTGGAACAACCTAAGAAAAGCCCAGTGCATCATCCAACCGTCTGCCGAGTCACAAGAATAATGCAGACAATCCCCGTGCAGGTCGAAGACCTCAAACCTGCCTGTGCCTGAGATAACCCATCACCTCACAGTGCTAATAAATCTTTTTGTCCCCTCACAGCTCTGATACCACAAGCCATTTTTATGAGGTGGCTGGCACATTTGGGGCCCCGGCTTGCATGGAGAGATATGGCAGCCGTTGCTGGTACAGGGCTCTCTGCGAACTAGAAGGGAACAGCCATCACGGAAAAGTATGGAAAAAGGCAACAAAGGTTTGACAACAATGTTCTGAGACAAAGAAATGCTGAAGGATTCCAAAAAGAACAGTGAGCATAAGGCAGAAGGATTAACAGAGGTTCCTAGCTTAGACAAAACAAAGAGCCGTTTATGATGTTAGATTGAGAAAGAAAATTGAGAGCCATACGAGAGGCACACAAAGTTACCATGATGAAGTTGCACAATTTTCAGAGCAAAACTTAGCTAAAGCAAAAAAGATTTGAATATTACTGTAATGATCCTGATGCGTTTGGTTATGGTTTTCATTTTGTGCTTGTTTTCAAGCATCTTCCATGGTAATTATTAAATTCTATAGTTCTTGCCGTATTCTTTTAGTTTTGCCATTTGGGAATTGCCACAATGGTTCATTTCCTTGTGCCCATCATTGTCAAGTGTTTTATCTTCTTTATTATTTCTGCTTCCTTGTTGTTTTTGTTCTTTCATTGCTTCCATTTTTATTCACTCAATTGAGATCAGCTTCTTTGTTCGTACCAATGCTCATTTTGTATTCTATTCTGTTAGATTTTGTCCTGTGTTTTCTCCCTGCTCAGCTTCCCCTCAGCTCTCCCCCTCATTGGTTTCAGCTGTTTCTCGTTGCTCTCACCTGCTCTCCATGACTTCTCTACACAATTTTCCTAGTTGATATTCTTTCTGGTTTTCTCTGTTGCCTGGCCGGCTTGTTGCGTTTACTCCAGTTCCTGTGTATCTCTGTGCTAGATATTTTGTAAGAGTTCTTTTTTTAATTATCATTAAACACTCGAACTGATTTTCCATTCTGATCTGCGTTTGAGTCCTTGCAGCCTAATTATGTCTATTTCCCCTAAATTCACTAGGTCAGAAGTCATGAAGTAGAGAAACAGCATTATCTGTGTTCTGATAAACAGAGCTCTCTACAGCCATGCTTAGAAACAGCTATGCTTTGCGATAAAGGTTAGATTTGCATACCAAACATGCCTACAGATACAAAGTTACCATGCACAAGGTTATACAATTAAGAGGTCCCTGCTCCGCACTTTATTCCAAATAAGCAGATTGTTTAGGTATGAAAGTTTATTTTGTTTAAGAAATTGGTACAAGAATTGATTGTAGTATCAAAACTGCTAATGCCCAAATGAAATGGCTAAATCTGTACTGCCGACTCATCTAAAATATCCAACCTTACCAAGGTCCCCATGCTTCCTGTTAGCTTCCTGATGGCAATAATAGCTGTCTGAAATGGAAGTGGTGACCTTCCTCTCAGAGGAAACAAGTTTAAATGGCAAAGAACCTGGCAGGAACCACAAACAACTGCAAACTGACTGAAACATGCTGTTTATGTCTTGTGGTAAATTAGTTTTATATGAGTAAAGATTGGCAGGAGGCCGTAAAGGCAGATGTCACAGCTCAAAAAAAAATACAAATGTGGAAATGTGACTTAAAAAAGCAAGTTATTTCCACTTATTAATAATATATTTCAATAAATAATTGGAATCACCCAAATTCTTGAGTTTTAATCAGAAGCAAGGTGGTGCTAACCTAACTTGAAGATTAGCTTAACACAAAAACTAGAGTAGATCCAAAGAAAACATCACAAAATATCTATTTACAGGAGGATATATATATATATATATATATATATAGATAGATAGATAGATAGATAGATAGATAGATAGATAGATAGATAGATAGATAGATAGATAGATAGATAAGTGGATTAAGGGTATCCAATATACTAAATCTTAAGAATGATGGGAGTGACAGTTGACCATCTATCAATTTATAGAAACCAATTTTTGCCAGTTACACATTCCAAAAAACTCTCGCAGGAAATAAACTACTATTAAGCAAGCTAACAAGAAACCTATATAATTTTATATAAAGAAATCCAAAGTTAACAATTTGATTTGACAACAAAATAAATGTTAATACTTTCAGATGCTATTTTTTGGGTGAAACTCTATTGTGACAGTTATGTTTTGGTTTTGCCGATGGCCTTTTTGCTTTTGCTGCCATCTGTCTTTTGCTTCTGATTTTGACACGAAGGTCACAGCGAAGAGGCCCTGTCAAAGCTTCACGCTCATTGGCTGATACATTTTTAGGAGCCGGCTCAGTGTAACAGATGTTTAATATAGTGGAGTAAAAAGGAAGACACGACTGACATCTTACTTCATCACCTCCATTGGTGGAACAGTTGAAAGATCAGCAGTGATCTCGTCATATCCTGGTTGAGACCTTGTTGCTTATATTTTCAGTAAATCTAAGCATTGCAATCTGTTCTTTAGTAAACAATGTAGTTTTCACAGATATCCCTTGTTAGCTTAGTATGTTGCTAATTGCAGTGTCCAATCCATCTTGTGTGTTACCAAGTAAATACATGAAAAATTTCTAGATGTAATTTCCTTTTTTTTCACTTAACTTGCCTTACAATAATTCACTTGAGTAGGCAACCCCATCTGATTTGTTATTTGTCGCCATTTTATTGCTAAACTATTGTCTTGACTCACTATTGACATATCCTCCTGAGATTAAGATCTTATGTGCCGTATGCATTCAGCATGGTTAGGCTGTTTCAGTCAGACACTTCAGAAAGAAAGACGAGAGAAAAAACTGAGACATTCTGCCACTTAACTTTCCTTTGTGACTGCAAGTACAGCCAAAATATTAGCAAAAAAAAATCTGGCTTTATTACACGTTTATAACTAGCCTTATTGTCCTTTAATTGTTATGATCTTAGGTGTTAGGTTTTGGTTTGTGTTCTCATAATCTCCTTTTTTATTATGTTGTATAAGGTTGTGCCTTATACAGTTCATTTCTCAGTGTTCATTGTTATCGCTAGAGTTTTCCACATTCATTTATTTATTTCTGTTTGCTTTCTTAATTTATTCTTGTATTCTGTTACCTTTCTGTTCTAGTTTATTCCCTGAGGTTGGTATTTCTCCTTTCTCCTTGGTTAAGTGTTTCTCTGTGTCTTAGTTCAGCTCTTTCTGTGCTAATTAATAGTCTCCCTCCCACCATCTCCCTGCGTACCTTCTGCCCTGATTGACCCACTTGTATCCAATATAATTCGCAACACTTCCCTAAGTATTTAAGTTCTCTGTTGGTCATTTTTCTTCACTGTATCTCCTCTTACTCTTCATTGCTATTCTGGCTGAGACTTTGCCCATTTTCCACGTTTTGTTAGTTTCAGTTACAAAGTTTTGTTACATGTCTTGTTACAGCTACAGATTTTCAGCTATTATTATTATTATTAAATCATTATTATGCACATCCCACATTCCTTTCTGCAGCTGGGTCCTACTCCAAACACACATTGGTGTGGGTGGTAGCATCATGACCTGGTGCTTTTTTGGCTCCCTTCTTGGATCAGAGTGTTAGATTAAACAAAATGGATAGAATAATGAAAAAGGAAGAACAGAATTATTCCCATCACCTATCAGACAGGCAATTGATAGAACTGGGAATTACAGCAGCACAATGTCATCAAATTTGGGTGTTCAACTCAAATGTCGAGTATGACACTGCCATGTCATGTATGGGACCTACCTGATCTTTTAAATTTAACAAAGCCACAGATGTTTCCCACCAGAATCTATCAACCTCCAACATGGTCTTTTAAAATCCAGCATTTTTGCAAACAGAACATTTAAACACGCCAGCTCAGCAGGAAATAGAAAACCAAGTTAAAAGTCATTCTGATGCTCTGCTGACAGAAAACAACAAAATCCAGGTTCTGGTAATCCACTTACCCAGCTTTAAGAGCCAGCCCTCTCTGTCCGGGTTGAAGAACGTGTGTGTCAGGTCATTCCCGTCGTCCTCTGGGATTTTGAAGGGCTCGTTTTTGATGCTGTCGTAAAGATTCTGCAGACGAGGCAGGGAAATTATAAATCAAACTGGGGAGCAGGGGAGAGCACGGCTCATTTGTGCTGAGTGCGAGTGCCAGAGGCATTATAGATTATCTATCATCACACAGAGACTCACAGTCCCTCTACAAACAAGCCCTCACCCTGAGAAGCTCTTCTGGCAGATCCCCTCCTTCATTGATGCCTCTGTTCATGGAGATGAAGCGTTCAACAGGGGGCTTGTCTCTGACGTTTGGGTTGTGTAGACTGGTGTTCAGCATGATGATAGCAAACGACAATACGTAGCAGGTATCTGCAACAGGTAGGGACTGAGTATGTTAATTTTAACCTCCGACCATTAGACTCATGTCTTTCTTTGTCTGGATGTAAAGAAATGGGCAACCTGAAGACAGCCTTTCATAGTTTTCTAATTAAAGCATTACTTCAAGTTCATCCGAGTCTTAGCAAGTCGTGACTCCTTTTTTTCTCTGGGGTATAACATAACAACACTGAGGTCCATCTCTCTCCATCAGTGCCACACTTCTGGATAAAGACCCGATTTTAGCCTGTCGTATATGAAGGAAGGTAAGAAAGATTAAAAAAATTATCTAAACCTCACTGTTAGAGATCTGCATCAACGAGTACCATCTCAGGCTGGCTAAGTCTCTATAACAACCATCGGATTATATCAATATGCCAACCAATCACTTTGGAGGTTTCCAAAAAAAGAAGCCTTTTCTGTCCTGCCATCACCAATGTAAATGTTTGCTAATCTCTACTGGGACTTTAACAGGTTCTATATACTTTAGTCTGAACCAATGTTGATATGTGGCAAGGCACTACATTTCCATTGTTAGATATTGTGGAGCAAATGTTCTTACACAGGAATCAAACCAGGGATAACTGCATTGAAGATAGCAGCCTCTGCTTATAGTCCATATGCTCTACCACTATTTGACCAAATCAACACAGAAATGCTTCTGGGACACACTATCAACCTTTTTACACCTTCCCGGGATCTAAATCTTACAGAAAACCTGTGCTGTCATACTAGTGAAATGTGGTTGTACATAGTATTAACAGCATGGGTCCAAGTAATTTTGCCATTTAGAAATACATGTGTGTTGTAACATTCTTTAGAATGTTCAACAGATTGTCGTCAGCAAAATATTTTATCTAGTGCTTCTTGTGAATTTCTCAATTTTTATTTACATGTATACTGTGTACTTTGGACATCATATTACAAATAAAAAATGTACTTCTAAATCTCAAAAATGCAGATTTGACTTAAATGACTTAAAAGCATTAACGGGGGACACATAACCCCTGTAATTGGGTACATTATTTACTTATTGTTTGTGAACGTTGTTGAGAAGAGAGGATTGTGTAGCTACTACTGCTAGTGCAATTTAACATTCTTAGAACATACAACAGATTGTCATCAGCATATCGTCTTATCTCAAGCTTCGCATCGATTTCTGTGTTTGAATCTACTTCTGTCTGTATCGCAGGATTTTGCAATCTGACTTCTGAATCACCAAATGACAGATTTGACATGCAAAAGATTAAAAGCATTAGGTAAAGACACAGAACTGACAGACACATCTCTCCCATAGTTTTTCAAAAATGTTGTTTGAAATTTATCAGACTTAAATTAAAACCTGTGTAGACAAGTGAAAGAAAACACGATCCATATAAATGGTGTTGAGAAGAAGACAGATTCGTGAGATCCAACCTTGTGTGAATAGCCTTAGACTCACACGGGCCAGTGGCTGCTTGTAAATGAATCATTCATGCTTTTTCTGTCTGCTTTCCATGACACGCTTTCTACCCTGTTGTTTCTTTGACTCCCCCAACCCCCCCCCCCAAAAAAAGAAAAACAAACAAAAAAGGTGGAAAGATTTGCTCTTAACTGAACACCACACAGTATAAGGGGATAACTGTGATGGAGGAATTGCCATGCAATCCCCAATAGCAGGGCATAACAAGCCGCTTCCTCATGTTTATGGAAATGAAAGACCTGGAATGGTGTAGACTCTGTGAGCTCAGAGCATCAGCATTGTCAAAGATAGTGTCCCATGTTAATAGTCTGTCTCACATCAACTCTGATTCATTAAAATGTCCCTTTATTTTATCCCAGAGGAGTTGATAGATTAAAGATGTAGGATTAGTTCATTAAACTGTTTAATCAGGGAAAACACACATCACAATTTTTACTCTGATTTTCTTAACCAAATGACTGTACATCCATGTTTCTCCAGATAAAGCTGCTCAGCTGTATATCATCATGCCTTTAAAGCCCCTTTAAATATTCATTGTTAGATGTAGCTGTAGGCTTTTGTTTATCACAACAGCATGTATCACTCAGCCAGGTTGACTCGTCCTGAATAATGGATGAGCCTTGTTTGTTGCTATTGTTTATCGTGCAGCTGCAGATAAAGTGTCATGCAAAAGTATTCATACAGCGTGAAGGCTTTCATATTTTTACACATTATAATCACAGGCTTCAGTGTATTTTTGGGGGATATTATGTGGACAAACAGAAAATGAGTAAATATTTATAATGTTTATTAACATTTTAATGTACAAATATCTAAATATCACGTCTTTGAGGCATGCATTGGTATTCAGTGTGGTATTCAGTCTGATTCCCCTAAATAAAATTTAGTTAAACCAATCGCCTTCAGCAGTCACCTAATAGGTAAATGGGGTCCAGCTGTGTGTAATTTAATCTCATATGAATCCAGCTCTTCTGTGAAGGTTTGTTAGAGAACATTAGTGAAATAACAGCTTCACAAAGACTTACTAAGACATGGCCATCCAACCAAGCTAACAGGCCACGTAAGTCATACAAGCAACCAAGAAAACTATCGTAATTCTTGAGGAGCTCCACAGTTTAAGTGGAACAATATGTCAATAGGACAACTACAAGTCGTGCTTTCCTGGCCTTTGGAGAGGAGGGGCAACAAGCCTTTGTTGATAGAAAGCCATCAGAATTTGTGTTGATAGTTTGCAACAAGCTGTGTACAGAGCAAACATGTGGAAGAAGTTGATTTTATCAATTAAGACCAATACTAAACCTCTTGGCCTTCAAGCAAAATACCATGTGTGGGCAAAATCAGCTTGAACACAACATCCCAAAGGTGAAACTTGATGGCAGAATCATGCTTTGGGAATATATGGAAGATGAATCAAGGTAAATCCTGGAAAAGAAAACATGTTGGAGGCTGTAAAAGACCTAAACCATAGCAGAGGATCACCTATCAGCACGACAACAACCCTACAAATGCAGCCTGAGCGTCAATGAAATCTTTTAGATGGGTGGTTACCCTGCTTAATTTACAGAGAGCCCCCCATTTAGCACTGCCAACAATTCTCTACAACCATCCACCATTTTAGTACCAACGTGCACAGTTGAGCACACAGCCGACTCATATACACACATAAGTATCTGCTTGTGTTTTAATATTTAAAGAGAAATTAGTCTAATGCAGTCATTACCATGTACTTAATCCATTATCTCATTTTAATTTTAGCCCACGTGTAATGTGCAACCGTATGTGTGTAAAAGCAGTATGGGCCTATGATGCAATTAAAGTTAATTGCTCTTTTTGATCATCTTAGTGTGTTATTAATAGGTGTAAAACATGTTGGCAGTCTCTTTGACATTGAAGCCCATGGTCCTTCCATAGTTCCCTGGGGCCCTCCTTGGGGAATCACTGATTTAAATCAAAGCATATTCATGTCTAAAAACGGCTCAATCCAAACTCAGGCCTGAATCTAATGGAGAATCTGTGGCAAGGTTTGAAAACCGATGTTCATTCCATCCAATCAAACAGAGCTTAAGTTATAAATGCAAAACAGAACTGTCAGAAATGTCAGTCTCCAGATGTGCAAAGCTGGTAAAACCCTACCGCAAAGGACTTGCAGCTGTAATTCTGTCAAAGGTGGTTTGACAGTGTTGACTTAAGGGGGCTGAATACCTTGCATGCTTACTTCTATTTTTTTTATATGTAAAACAAATTTCAAAATCTTGTATTATTATTCTCCCTCTTCATAATACGGCACTACTTTGGGTTGGAACACTAATGATATATTTTAAGTTAAAGAATCTTTATCATAAAATCCAAATCAAACACATGATTAGCCAATGTATATTCTGTTCAACTAACAGATAAAAAGATGCAAAGGCTAAAAACCCAGTTATACTCATGCCCTTCGTTTCTGGTTGTTTCTCAGTCTTGCAACCCCCTCCCCCCAATCCCAATATGTCCCTCCACCTTAACACTTGTCATGTGGAAAAAACACACGATGGTGATAGAAGGGGTACAGGAGCTCATCTGACAGCTTTGTGATGGACCACCTGAGAGAAACATTCAGGAATCTTTGGTCTGTTCCACAGTAACCAGCGGCTCATCTGACCTGTCGACTGGAAGACTCCAGGGTTGCACTGGCAGTAGCGCGAGGCAAACGCCTCCATCATACGGTCGATCTTCTGGGCTTCACCTGGCAGGCGGAAACTCCAGAGGAACTGCCTAAAACGGAGAGAAAGTGAGAGGACGCGCACGCCTTAGATATTACACCTTTTCTTCTCTCCAAATACGAGAGGCAGTAACTCTCCTCACCGCAGCGCTTGGACGAGGTTCAGGTCTGCAAACTCGTGCAGCTCCACGAAAGCCTGAAGCACCTTGATGTTAAAGTCGTCCCTGGTTCAGAAAAGAAAGTTTACAGATTGATGTCAGTTAATTGATGTCAGATTGATGTTGTTAATTACTCTCCACATGAGAAGATTCAACTAGGAGGTACAGGAACGATGTGAATGCAGGAGACCGGGTGGAAAATCAGCAATTTTGTTCTCTGCATTCCTGTCGTATTTGTACCCTGTTGTGTCAGAGGTTCTGTTCGTCTGGAAACAATTGAAGCAGCGGGCTCAGTTGTAGGAGGCGGGTGGGTGCGGAACATTTGATGTAGATGGAAAAAAAACATGCAACAAGCTCAGTTTTCTTCCTTTGTCAGAAGTTTGTTTAGGCAGTTGAGGGTTGTCAGAGGGAAGGTTTATCTGCTCGCCGAACGTATTTATCGTAAACGGACCTCATGATCCTGAGCCTGTGTGTCTTCAAACCAAATCAAGACCCTTCTGACAGACATGTTTGTGTGTTACGCAGCGATATGCATCTGAGGACAACAACAATCTCACGTTACAATAACAGTCAGTGATTTATTTGGTGGAAGAGTGGGGAGTTTCTGCTTATTGCCGGGTTGTTGGACCCGTTATTGCTCTGTCTCAGTCGCACCTAAAGACGGCTGTCCTCTGAGGGTAGAAGCGGATTTCCAGACGCCTTTATTGCAAAGAAAGTTCAGTGAAGATAGCTGAAAGTAAAGTACTCATGCATGGCAGAGGATGACAAAAGTAAGCGTACTGTAAAGAGTAACGCTCATTTGCACATCCCCCTGTGTCCCTGTCTTCATCTCCGCCTCTGTTCAGCATGTAATGATAGGCTCCTGCTTCTTGTATTAGTTTAATTAGTGATAATTACGGAGTGCCGACCCTCAGCTTGTGTTTGGTGTGGATTCAGTGGGTAGGTGGCCTCTTTGATGACTCTGAGTGAATAAAGCCTTCAGTAAAACTGACTGCAGCTGCACAAACTGATGCACAAGCAGTAGTTGTGCCCAGACAACTGAAGCAGTGGGATCTAACAGAATACTCGCTTTTGTCAAACAACCCAAGCAAGAACTGCAAATGCACACCTGAAAAGATTACTATCTATATTTTATATGCTATAGATTCTTGGTTTAAGGAGATTTGTTTGGAAAAAATCAGAAAAACAAGCAAGCTTCTGTAGTCTTAACAGCCACCCTCACAATTATTGGCACCCCTGGTAAATAAATGTACTAAACAGAGATGCAGTGATTACGGGTATTGAGGTTCATATCCAACATGCAGTCTCACAAAGCTTTAATCAGCCACAAGCTTCAGACAATTTCTCTGTAAGAACTATAATACAAAAAGATGGAATAACAGCATTTAAAATACTTTCCTAGCCTTCTTGTCATAATGGGTCATTAACATTGGAAACTGACATTGAGATAGTGGACCCATACACGTAGTTGGGTAAACTGGACTTGAGTCACAACACTGATGCTTTTTACAGGAAGGGTCAGAGCGGACCCTCAGATAGCTGCTGAGGACACTGACATATTTTGGACTGCAGGGACCTTTTGGACTCTAGAACATAACTAAGACCCCTTAGAAATTAAGCTCTAAGACAGAGTGGGTGTCTTGTTGTATGAAGTTAACCCATGTGGACTTAAAGTCAGTAAGAAAAAGAACCATCTAGCTCCTCACACCTCAGGCCAGACTGAAAAAAAGAAAGAATTTTCAGTTTCTCTGGAAAAAAAAACCCTGAAAAATCTTCTATGGTGTAGTTCGTTGGAGCAAGGGTTAGGTTAGTGGTTAGATAAACTTTTTAGAGAGACCAGTTCTGATTTGGATGTCCATTCTACACAGCACATTTGGTAGGACCAATATGCTCCCTCGTCCCAGTGCAGGTAGTGGGAGACACTGCCCAACATCACTGCTGGACGGTCTCTCCATTCAGTGACCGATTGCTGCATCCCAGGTGCACGAAGGAGCGTTATCGTAGATCCTTTCTCCCAGAAGCTGTTAGGCTTCCACCAAATTCAGTGCTTACATCTCTGCTGCTTTTACAGTTTTTTCATTTCTCGTAGTCTTGTTGTTTTTTATCTACAGATACGCATGCAAGTTCCATACAGTTTTATAACTCCCAACCTAGTCACACATTTCTATAAATCTGCGTATGCTATGTTTAATAACTGGAGAGTATTATCTTTCTTATGTTGTAATTTTCCATTATTGTATAGTCATTTATTGTTATTTTTTTGCTTTTATTTTTTTTGCCTTTGTGTGTATTTGCATGCTTCCATTTGCCTGCCCCTTTGCCGCTGGAACACCTGAATTTTCCCACTGAGAGACAATGAAAGATATTTCTATTCCATTTTATGATTTGAATTAGGAGAAGAGGTTGGGGTCACACTATGTATGTAAGTAAGTAGTCATAAATAGGGTTTACTATCATTTTAAAACAAAGAGAAAAGTTAAAATTTTTAAATGGATGTATTGTAATTCTATTTGATAAAATATGAGAGCTCAGTCACACATCTTTCAAATATTCACGTTTCCATTTCGTACCAAGATTTAGTTTTTGAAAATAATCCATTCATGCTTTTAAATGGCTTAGATGTCACACTGCACCTGGGACTCATTTAAAATGCATCACTCTGACATATGCACATGCAAATTAGCCCCTCCCCTTTCCAAACAGCCTGCCTGGTCACAGCTGCTGGGTATGTTTAACTGTATTAACTTTACTTCATAAGGCCTCAAGCCTGATAAACTTTACAGACTGTTTCATTCTTGTTTTTTTCAGCCTGGCCTGAGGTGTGAGGAGCTAGATGGTTGTTTTTCTTACCGGCTTTAAGTCCACATGGGTTGACTTCATACAACAAGACACCCACACTGTCTTAGAACTTAATTTCTAAGGGGTCTTAGTCATGTTCTTAATAAGTCAATACAGTAAATGATCTTCTTTAATCACATAGGTGGGTATTAATCTAATGAAAAGAGGATTCCCTCCCTCACCGCTCGCCCAAGTAGTCCCCGATGACGGTCTTGTTGAGCCCCTCCCCTTTGTAGAGGAACTGGGCGATGTCTTCTGGAGTGTTCTGGAGGAGGTCATTCTCCAGTAGGAACTGGATCCCCTGCAGGAGAAGGGAGGAAAACAGGACGGCTGTTCATCATCAGTCCCGTGTGAGTGATGGAAAATGACAGATTTCACTGCTGAGTCTGGATCACTGTGTTCTGCTGCTCTGGAGAGTGGTTCAGCTAAAGGCTGTGCAGACACTGCAGGTTTGGATGAAAGCTTCAGGATGAAACAGAGCAGCATACCTTTTTGGGATCCATGTTAAATTTCTTCCTGCCCATAGCAATCTGCTTGTTCCTCTGGGATGTTTTGCTGGAACACAAACACAGACGTGCTTCATTTAAACTAAACAGGTGTTTTTCAAGGTAGACGTGGACATAAAATTAAAAAAAATATATTTTCACGAATAATTATACTTAAATACAAATGGACAAACATCTAGCAAAGGGGGGATATAATAAAGATCATACTCATTTTGAATTATAATCAATCAGAAACAAGTAATGATGGTTTAGAACTTAGCTGCCAAACCCAACAACAACAGCTATAACAATTAATCTATGCAAAGCTAACACAAGATATGACTCTGAATTCTTGTTCAAATACATCAGGTTTTCTATAACTTTAAGAAGTAAAAGCAGCCTTAGAATCAGTTTTATTTAAAAAGTAAATAAATGTTATATATCATTTTCAAATTGTTTTAGAATAAAAACCTGAAATGTATAGCCTGTATTTGTATCCGTCCCCCTGAGTCAATAATTTGCAGAACCACCTCTTGATGTAATCACATCTGCAAGTCTTTTCTAATTCTTCCCTGCAAAATAGCTAAAGCTCAGTGCTATTAGATGGAGAGACTATGGAAACATACATTTTTTATGTCTTCCCACAGATTCTCCATGGGTTTTATTTCTGGTCTTTAATTGGACGATTATAAAAGATCAACATTTTGAATCTATCTAAACCATTGGATTGTAGCTCTGAATCTAAATTCAGGGTCATTGTCCTGCTGGAAGGTGAACTTCCACCACAGTCCCAACAGGATTTCCTTCAGTTTGGACTACAAAATCGCTCAGAGAAGTAAAAATGGGAGACTGGTACTGGTCCATGACCTTGTTCAGCAGCTCTGCAACAAATACAGGGACGCCATTATTCAAAAATCATGATAGAGAATAGAGAAAACAGAAAGGCTTGAAAAATATGAGCCAACCAGATTATAAAAATATCTATGCAGCTCCTGGACAGACTACATTCAAATTTTATGCCATCCTAGAGACTCCAAGTGCACAACAAAATGTATTTAAGGGCTAATTAAGTACATTTAACCTGATATGTCCCCCATATCTAAGTAGTTTTGCCGTATTTTTATTTTATTTTTGTCCGATAAGTTGAACCATTTCTCCATGAGATGTGCAAAAGGTGGAACATTGTTTTAGAACCTAATCTTGCTTTGGTCTTCGTGACCCCGGTTCTCCAACCTTCTCTAAGATACCTCTGAGGGCAGAAACAGAACTGCTGCATTTATACTGAGACTGTGTTTTACCCATGTGGACTCTATTTACTAATTGGGCAACTTTTTAAATTTTATTTTAATTTATATATATCTTTTCTGGGTTTTTGTGGCACTAGTGCCTCATTTTTACAAAGTAGGCTGACAGGAAACGGGGTTTGAGAGAGGGGGGGAAGACATGCAGCCAAAGGACCTCAGGCCACAATTGAACCCGGGTCAACCGCGCTGAGGACTGAAGGCCTCCGTACATGGGTCATGCTCACTACCCCTGCACCATCGGAGGACACCCATTAGGCATCATCTTAAGGCAGATGATAGCAATACATTCTATCTAGAGGTGGCAGAGTAAAGCAGGCTTTTAATTTGCCAAGAAACTTAAACCATTCGACTCAATGATTATGAGCTTCTGTGTGTATGTCTATCACATAAAATTCCAATAAAATACACTGAAGCTTAGTTATACGGAGACCAAATGTGTAAATATATATATATATATATATATATATATATATATATATATATATATATATATATATATATATATAGAACCATTTCACAACAAAGAGTTACTGTGGCGAACTAAAACACTTCAGACCATCTTTACTCTGTAAAGGTGATTTCCTTTAAATTTATTCTGTTGACAGAAATTTCAACTGAATTGCTACAATTATATAATAGAATCTCATTTTGTACTGGGATTTTTATACTAGAAAACATCTGAATGAAACCAGAAATCCTGCTGCCTGTTGCTTTAAGTTCCACCACTTCTAGCAGAATTGTTTGGATAAGAACATTTAAAACAAAGAGTAGGCCTATCAATAAGAAAAAAAAAACATATACAAAAGTAATTACAAATACAAGTTGATATGCTAAAGCAAAGCAACACAACCATGAACACAGCATTCTGCCTACCTTTCCCCGACACAGGTCAGCTGTTCGATCTCTGTCATGACCTCTGCGATCTCAAATTTCAACCTCTGAGAGAAGGAAAGCAAATCATCATCCAGCTGTTTTCTTTCTTTGTATCAAAAAAAGGAAGTGGTAAATAAGAATGAAGTCGCAGGGTTGGACATCAGTACATCAGTTCTAAGGTGTGAACTGGCTGTGCAAAGATCCACAGTTGGACTATTTGCATTATTCACAGCATGCAAATAGACCCACGGAGCTGCAGCAGAGACACAGGGCAACTGATACTGTTGACATGTAGGACATTTGACTAGGTAAGCACTGAGAATAAAACAGGTACATTTAATTCCCAAAATAAAATACTTTATTCCACCGGTGTAAACAGTGCGTTGCAAAAAGTTTGAGAACTCCAGTATACAGGAGTGAACAGGGTAACCACACATTTAAGTTTTTTTAAAGCCAGCTGCTACAGTGTAAATACGAACTTGACAATGACTCTATGGCACATATATTAAATATGGGACTGCATGGATGGAAATAGACAATTAAGTCTGCAAATACAAATACTGACTATTTATGTAATTTCAAATAGCTTTTTTTGTATTCCTGAAAAATATCAACCATGCAAAGAGCAGTGATAATAAATATCAATTATTATTATTATTGTTATTACTACTACTAATAATATTATATAATAATATATGTTATTATATAATAATATATATTATATATATAATATATATATATATATATATATATATATATATATATATATATATATATATGTATATATATATATATATATATATATATGTTCAGGGTTAATTTGGTATACAAAGGATTTGAAAATATTAAAAATATTAAAAATATTTAATATTTTACATAGGAGAGAAAATGAAAGGGGGCAACATCCTAAAGGTTGAACATCCCAAGAAAGAGCAGTTATTAGTCTGCATTATGGAAGATGCAATAACAGAGGTTAGGTTTTGTGAACACTGACAATTAATGTCTGGTAGATCACATAAACATAATTATCAAAAGCAGAAATAGCTTTTTGAACTTTGGATCACTGTGGATGAAACAGGGAACAGATTGTAACAGAAGCAACATCTCAGATTCCTGCAATATCTGTCACACGGGAATGTGCACAAATATTTGCACTGAATTTAATTTGTTCTTCTAAATTTTAAACTATGAAAGTCCAAACAAAATCTATATAGAGATAATAAAGAAAGTGCCTCATCTTTCTCTTTGTGCTTTTTCAAACTCAGGTCTTAGCTTTTTCAAATTTAGATTTTTCCAGCCCCAGTAAGAAACAATCAATAGACGTGTCGGCAGATATTGATCAGACGGTGGCTCATTGGAGTCCTTACTGTACGATCAGGACTGCAAACACGTACCTCAATGTCATCGAGCAGCTCCCTCTTCCTCCGTCGGATGTTCGACAGCTCATCCCTCTCCTCCAGGGACAGATCCTCGGGGACTGAAAGACATGATGGAAAAAAAAAAACGCATCAAGCTTTAACTTTCATTTCTGAACAGCCGCCACGTCTTTCTATTCAGTGCTTGCCATATCTCACGATGTCACAACAATAAGTAAAAACGAATGACACTTGCCAAGTTCAATGAGAAACAGGGGAAAAAGTGATCCCTAAGTCCGGTCAAGTAGCAAAATGTGCCAGAAGAGCTGGAAAATCAGCATGAGGACTCCGCTCTGTGGAGCAGTAAAGTGAAAAGCTGCAGCTGTTCTACCTCATTCAGCTGGAACAGCACATATCAAGACCCTGGAAGTTCATCTTAATTAACTGCAGAATGAGAGCGGCTGAAGAGTCTTAATTATTCCAGTTGAAAAGCATTTTGCTATGTCCCTCCCTCCTTCTCCATTTAGCCCAGGGGAAAAGGCTATTAATAAAACTAATCCAGATTATCTTTTCTTTCATTAAATGTGAATTTGACAATTTAACACAGCCTACTACTACCCTGATCCCCACACCCTGAGTGTTTTATAGCTCAGAGCAAAAACAGGCAAGTGGAGAGGATGGATTTACTTTGTGTCCGTTTCGTTTTTACATACTTTCATCCCTTTCTTATCTTAACCTGTTTGATTTGCCTCAGTAGATTTTGCTCTCGTCATTTCCCCCCAAGCATTCTTCAAGCACAAATAGGCAAATTCATATTGCTGCTGTATTTACAGGTGTTAAATGCTTGCAAACGTGAGTTTGCATGCCCTTCAAATTTTGAAAATAGTCACAAAAGGTAGACGTGCTCCTAAAATAGCTCCATTAAGCAAATAGGGTCTCTCTATGTGACCCAGTTGGCCCACAAATGCAGTCGCAGGGCACCGCCATTTTTACAATCTATGCGGGGACGTTTTGGGTATTTCTTCTTCTTCGTATATTAGGCAGAGACGGAGAGAAGGGTAGGGAAGCCTAAACCTAAGGTCAGTGGATGTAATTTGACTTCATTAACTTCCTGTTGGACTTCCTGTTGGACTTCCGTCCGATTTTGGGAGCGACTTGCGGTGATTTCCTTTGACCTCCATTGTGTTCATCCGGCGTAGATTGTAAAAATGGCGGTGCCCCGCCGCTGCAGAATGGTACTCTTGCATATATGAGGCACAGCGGATAACCCATATTTATGCATATTCAATTAAAATGACGTCCAAAAGGAAAACGTATGCAACTTTTAGAAAACCACTGACGTTTGCATTCTGCAGAATGTGAAAAAAAAAGATGCCATCGACTGACAGCTACAGGTACTATTAGCACAGGAGCAGAAAAAAAAAACTGCCTGCTATGGTGCGGGTTTTATAGAGTACATAAGGAATACAAATCTTATGATTGCAACAGAGGTTTCATGTGCAGAGGTAAATAAACACAATTAAAAATAAACTATTCTGTGATAAGATCTGTCTGTTTTGCACAACTTAAGTGAGGCTCACTGAGGAATGGTGGCCTGCTTGGAGCTTGCAGGTGAGCCACATGAAAAGAGGGAGGTGGTGTGGGAGGTGCGGTTGGGAGTGAGCATAGAGCCTGAATTCTGCCATACTTAATTCAATTCAAACTTTATTTATACAGAACAATTATAAAAACTAAGTTTAGATGAACTGATGAACAGATACTAAATAAATATATATAAAGAAATTATGCCTATTTGCATAATAATAACAATGTGCATACTGAAATGAATAGATAATGGAAATACAGTGAAATAAATGAACAGAGAATGAGTCCAGCTCAACATGAATTAAAATCCAAGGAGATAAAGCAGGTCTTTAAAGAAGATGGGCCTAATGGGCCCGGGTAGGCCTGTTCCAGTAGAACCCAGGGCCAGCCCAAAGGCTCGGTCACCTCTGGTATTCATCCTTGTCTTGGGACTTCCAGTAGTAGCAGATTTGACGACCTAAGCGCCGTGGCTGGAGTGCGCAACTGCAGAAGGTCAGTGAGACATGTTGGTTTACCAGTGAGAAGATGAGCAGCAGCATTCTACAGCATTTATTTCATTGGGGTTAATAAAGTATTTTTGAATCGAATTTCAGTTCTGAACAAGCTAAAGACAATGTATGATTAGAAACAGAGACATTTTTTTGTCTTTTAAGTGAAAAGCATAGAATGTGATCCCACAAACGTGCTTCTTTCTTATTAGGATATAATTCTAATCTAAAAACAGTATCTTTGTATAGATTATACGTAAAAAAAAATGTATAACTTGCTTATGGCTGGGCCTTTATCGTATCATCTTATCATTATCGTGAAAAATTTCTCATCATATTAAGAATTTGGATTTATCTTGACAACGATTAAATCCAACTAGTGGTGTCTTAAAAAACCAAACACTGCCAGGATTGCTATTTTTAACTATTTCTTCCACTGGGGGTTTATTGAGAGCATCAACAAATATTAATAAATAAAAAATTATAATTAAAAGCAGTTACTGTGTGCAGTCTGGCAATACAATTACACTTCTTTATGTAACTAGAGTCCTGATGAATCATGTTTTGTATTTTGTTTTAATATACATTACATTTTTAAATCTTTTTTAAGGACAGTATTTGGGCTTATCCTGTTATTAATCTGTTATCATCACTTTTATGGTTATCACAACATCACCGCAAAATATATATTGTGACAAAATTTAAAGTCCATTCATTAAAGTCCAAAAAAAAAAAAAAAAGTCCATTCAGCCCACCCCTAAATCTGATAAATTTTTAACTTTTATATTACAACGCAGCATCACTTAAAGCTTTAAAAACAAACAAAAAAAAGATGTTTAAGATTTCTATACTATCTAAAATAATTATTTTTGAGAAGAAAACTGTTCTATATCTGTTCTCTTTATTTCGTTTCCACAGCTGTTGTGTTTGTGGCTAAAAAAAAATAAGAAAAACTACAACCTCCTGCAAAAATACGTACAAACTGCCTTGCTGGACTTGATGGGTGTTTTTAAGTCTGCATAGTGCAGTCTGAGTAGTGGTGAGAAGAAATGAGTAAAATGCACATTCAAAAAATGAATTAACCCCCGTTGGCTTGTAAATCCTAATCTTGCAGGAATCTCCACTAATTAAAATAAAACCGGGTCACTCGGCTCAAGAGGAAGAAGCTTTCAGCCTAGAAGGTGCACCGAGGGGCCGCCAAGTATCGTTACATGTTAGAACAAATAACACTGAAGGGTCTTCCTCAGCCTGTTGTATAGTGATGATGAGCAGCAGGTACACAGGAGAGGATGCTGTGGAATTTCCTCCATGGAGCGTGTATTGACAGACAGCAACAGGGCATATGAGTGAAGAATGGTTGACAGCATAAAAACAAAGATGTTAATTAGCGCTGCGGACCCCCGGCTTCCTCTGCTCTTATGTAACATAACTCTGAGCGGTCAGCCGGGCTTTAAAGCCAATTAGAGCTTTCAAAAAGTTTCAAGGCTGTTTTACCCAATTCTTTGATGTTGTAATGATAGACTGAGTTCTAAACTTTTAGCCCACTGTACTAACATTAAAAATAAAAAGAAACTTTAGTTAGTTTGTCCTACAGCATTGAAACACGGCTAATTAGGCTAATAGCAGCTAACTTGGTTGGATTTCACGGCTTACAAGTAAAACAAAAAAGGAAGATCTTTATTAAACCTATCCTGCTGTATATATGTTACATACATTTTTTATTTAGAAAAACAGAAGCCAAAAGTGTGAATAACTAAGTACACCCCCATGATTCAATGATATGGACAACGACATTCAGCTGTTTTTGAAGGACTGGTTTTCACATTATTGTGGAGGAAATTTGTTTTGCCCTTTTTTCTTAACAACTTTGCTTTAATTCATTGAGGTTTGCTATAATCTCTTCAGTTGTCAGACAGATGGCCTCACAATCAACTCCATAATATTTTGGTATACAAAGGATTCATTGCTGACTCAGCAATGTCAGAGTCCTGTATGTGTTGGGGGAAAAAAGCGTACTTTCTTTTAACCATGGTTATTATCCACAGTTCCCCATGCTTCAACATTTTATTTCTTTCAATGAAAAGTCAGAAAACCTGCATACTAAAAATGCAATATACACAGAAAAAGTATTTATCAAATTATCCATGTAGGCAACGATGTTAGTTCTGAATGATGAAAATGATACAAAAATAAATTAAAAAAACTGCTTGCAGCTGTAACTCAGTTCCCATTATTTGCAGCGGTGAATAGATTTAGTTGATTAGATTTGTCACAGATTTGTAGTTCAGAGCTAACATATTCCAGCAGTGCATAACTCCTTAGTTTTCAACTGTAGCCTAAAGTTTATTGTAGAGGAGAAATCTACCAGAAACCTGTGGTCAATTTAATGCCAGAGTCCAAAATCATGTGAGATGTAAGCAATGTCAAAAGCTATAATAAAGAAACACAGGATGTGTTTCTTTATTATAGGTGTTCTAAATATTTATTAACTAGCTGTCCTGCCCTGAATAACCTCTAATTATTTGCCGCCGTGTGATGAATTACAGAGTTGCATACTAGATTAATTATTAGCGCAGTTAGAGGTACTAAAACAGTTGTTTCAAGACATTGTAGGTATTTACTTTACCTGTAAGATTTCCAAAAACGGTGCAAAAATGTTCAAATCAGGCATGATTCATGAGAGAGAAGAGATGGAAGCTCTGTTCAGCCTTCCTGTTATTTGCTGAAGGTTTGGCTCTCTCACACATTCTGAATAAACTGCAAACAGATTCCAGTCACCGACCAATCTCTCTGTACACCCAGCTGTCTTATAAACAACTTCAACCTTGATTTATTGCAATTTCAACGATAACAAGATTTTTCATGTCAAATTGTTTCTATATCCTGATGGTCTGGATTTCCCGTTTCTCAAAGTTAATTACAAAACAGGCCGACTAATGCTTCTGTTAACGAGTGTTTTTCTTCTACTGTGGTGGGCCACCAATTAAATAATTGAGACACTTCCTCCCACTGAGTCTCTATGACTAACTCAGGAAACAAGTCACCGACAACCAGGTAGTTGCTACCATTCGATTAGTTCAAGGCAATACAGCCACACTTGAATAATCAACAAAATCATGTGAGATGTGAGCAATAGAAAAAAAAAAAAAAACAGACTTTAGAGGGATTCCAAAGTGGGCTCTGAGAAATTCACAGCGGCTACTGAGGGTTTTAAACGTCATGGTGAGTTCCCCAAGAACAAGAGCCTCCAGTAATTTCCCCCTAAAAACAAAATCCCTCAAAATCGACTTTTAAGACCTAATCCCCTGCTGCTCTTCCCACCCAAAACTAACAACTGGTGCTGACCACCCACTGGAACCAGAGGCATTAGTGGTGTCTCAACCAGCGCAGAAAATACCACAAGCCTGCTCCAGTCACTTTAAACAACTCATAGCTCAGCCTGGTTACATGGCAATCTATATTTAGGTCATTTATTGAGGTCCAGATACAGAAAAAAGTCATTGCCAACCTATGGAAAACTGATTCAAGGATTTGACTAAAACCAGCACTGAGTGAAAATCCCACGCTCACTTAACGCTGGCAGCAGACCCAGTCACACTGGCTCAGAGACGAATTATCCAGAATCACTGGCTTTAAACTAACAACTTTACCCTCTGTAATGACTTTAAAAGTGGATGAGCTTTAAAAAGACAAACAGGTAACCCGTTACCCAGCTTGGCCCTGCAGCATACCGTGTCACGTGCATGGAAGCGGGAAAGACGAGGAAACTTCCTCTGGATCCAGATACTAATCTGAGGCCCACTGTCCCAAATCCCTCTGAGACCTGCGCGGGTCATTTGCACAGACAGACGGACATGTGGCGGGACCGCACATGAGCTCAAAGACACCACAGCCAGCTGGCACTAATCCCACGCACACTCACCCTCCCTGACGCTCTTTAAGCCCAATGAGTCCGTCGAAGCAGAAGTTCAACGTATATACACAGATGTTCTGACTGCATGGCCGCTGCTTGACTTTAACCTACTTTACTTCAGTGACGCTGGGTAAAATGAAGAGAAAGTCTGATTAGCAGCGCATAGTACACTGTAGCTGTCTGTAGGGACTGACTGTATTTATGACAAACCATTAGGGTATTGAACAAATAAAGAAAAAGAGTAGACATATTGGCTTTGTAGCAACTTAAAACAGAAAGCCTCTGCATTAATGAAGAAAATGAAGAAAATGAAGAGAGTGATTAAAGAGTTACACTAAGCTGTCTTTAGTATCTAATACTAGTTATTGCCATGAAAAGCGCTGTTAGTATTGCATATGTCAACTCCAGCTTCTGTCTATTACCTACCGTATTTTTCAGACTATAAGGCACACTCAAAATACTTAAATCTCCTCAAAAATTGATGGTGCACCTTATATATGATTACCGTTGTGCTTACTGATCGATTTTATTCGGTAAAATGTGCTCAAAATTCTGTTAAAATGTGTAAGTATGACTTTAGTAAGCAACGAAGCTGCTCCGCTCAATGGATATTCAGAGCATTACGGTACACTACCTGTGTCACTACCTGATTGGACCCCTGAGCTGTCTACAAGACTGCCTGACCGTAATGGAAAAACTAGAAGTACATTCATGCAAAGGCCCTCCACATACTCAGGCATAGTTCTCTCCGCGGAGGTCCGCGCGTACTAGAGGTGTACTGAAGGTGGACTCTGCATGGACTCCGCGCATACAGGTATGTGTCACATTATAAACTTCTCGGCAGCAAGAAGTCTTTACATCAAACTGTTTTATATGTGACACCAAGCTAGACACACTGAGCTGCTCCAAGCAGGCAGTTGCTCTGTTCTCCCTGACAGGTGGGAGCCTGCTGGAAAAGAAATGGCTCTAGGAGCTCAGCTAGCTAATCACACATTTTACCATCCATTACGCCGCTTCGTTCCACTGGCAAAAAGTGTGGGAATTGTAGGAATTTACCACAAGAAATGTAGGCAACAGTACGCTGGACTATGAAGGGTAAAACATCCGCCGAGAGTCAGGGTGGAGAGTCGGCGCGGAGTCCACCAAGCTCACAGTAAGCACACATTATGCCCGATTATGTGAGAGCCTTTAGGCAGCCTGCGTCCGGAGTATGCGCTAGCAACAATAAACCTGGTAAGTTAATTCAATATAAAATTTATGTTTATTTCTAATGTTAGAAACAGAGCAGTGTAGTCCAACTACTCCGTCCTACCGACAGAGACGGCTAGAGAGCGGTGGGCATGGAGGGGTGGAGTGATGTTACACACTTGGGAAGAATATTTAGTGTGCCTTATAGTCCGGTGCGGCTTATGATCCGAAGAATACGGTATACAGTTAGTGGATGCACTACCTTAATAGTGGGAGATTCAATAATTTGTAATCTCGTATGTAGATTTAAACACATTGAAAGGAAACAATGCACACATTTTGTTCGTCCTTTGTCTTCATCTTTAAACACCTCACTGATAAGAGTCTTCTGTCCAAAGTAACAACTTCCACACTGAAAGATGTTTTTGTTACTGCAAAAAAGTCAGCACTTTCCATTGGGAAAATTCACAGCCTAAATAATCAAATCGGCCTTATCAATACACCATTTGCTCTTTCAAATTGCAGAAAAATGCTCAAACAACATACACAAAAACAGGTTTTGGTTTTTACATTCAAATAGCAGCAAATATGTAGCCCTGAACCGATATGTTATCTCGATCAGCTCTACCATCTTTACTTCCTGCATGTAAACAAATTAGGTTTCAGCCAACAGTATGCATGTGTTGCAGATTGTTCAGTAATACATCAGAATAAAACACTAAGCCTTTGCGTGACTGAAGAGATTTGGGGGGTTAATATGACCTTTACTTGTTAACTAACTGTGGGGTCACATGTAGAATCTGGAGCTTGGGGGAGAGGAGGCGCCCCCACACTAAATTGCTGGTTAATCTGCAGTCTTTGAAAGGGCCTCCTGCTGTGCCTGTATTTGTGTAGTTCTGTTGCATAGGAGGTGGTCTATACATTATATCCTCTTTATATCACACATCTGCTCGGCATCTGCCCTACGGCATCATTTGATTTTGTGAGTCTAGGAGCTCCCCGACCATAGGACGGCAGCCAATGCAACCTAAACCTGATGATTTGATTGGCTAACAAAAGGATGAGATTGATGCTGGTTCTTTTGGTATTCTAGCCAGGACGAGAGACTCACTGGCTGTATAGGATCCAAGTTAACTCTGTGCTCTCTCACACCATTTAAATATTGTTTTTTTCTTTATTCTTTTAGGTGTGGAATATCCAATAAAGAGAGGAACCTAGAATGGACCAAAATGATGTCTTTGTGTCTTGTGAACCTAATGTCATGTATCATCTCACCCACTAACTTGGATGTTTTGTTACACGCCTGAGTGAACACCGACCAACACATAAGACCGTTAAGGTGTGATGATGCTGGGTGTTTTCCCTTTCTGTTCAGGCAGAAGCCAAGAAAAACATGTTGCCCCCCCCCCCCCCACCCCCGGACGCCTCCCTGTTCTCATGGTCAGCCGGAACCTGTCTTCTCTTAATTCTCCTTCCACTGACATTAGGTGCAGATTACTGGAACACATTGCATCTCTGCTGCTGTCTCTCAGCGCTGCTCCCAGATTTAATTTGCCATGCCTTTTTATCTTTGCTCGCCATCTTGCCCTTAAAGAGCTTCTTCTCCTACTTACAGCTCTAAGTAATAACTCAAGGCAAAGCTTCGCTCTGTTTACAAGAGCAGAAATGGGGCCTTACAAACAGACACAATGCCTCACCTCTCTCTCTCTCTCTCTCTCTCTCTCTCTCTCTCTCTCTCTCTCTCTCTCTCTCTCTCTCTCATACACACACCCAGACCCAGACTACCATGGAGATGGCGACACATAGGGAACCCTCCAGACTCTTTTCTAATCAGCTCCATATGTAGTCTCTTCTTTCAGCCCCGACTCAATCCTTGCACATGGAGCCACCACTGTCTGTGTGTTTGTGCATTGCCTTGTTACATGTGGTATAATGTACTGTGTGTTTAATCTTCTAATGCTGACCACATAACCCATAATCTTGGCAGTCTAAATAATTTTCAAATCATCCTTTAAGCCTTTAAACACCACCGCCCACCCACTGGGTCAACCGCTGGGGCAGTAAAGAGCATATTTTAGCACCTTATAGCGCCTGTGCTGTAAATCAAACAGGAGTCTCATTTGTCTAAGATAAAATGGGTTTACTTAATGTTTTTGTTAGGTTTACATCACTGTCAATGCAATCATGAGAATAAGTATTTACACCCCTGCTGCTCCCAAGTGCTATCAGAGGGAGAGCAGCAAACAGATGCTGCTAATTAACCCGTCATCGGTGGGGGCGGCTGCCAGGGGAACAAAGGTAAATCCAGCTTATCACAATGAGATGAGACATGACTTAAGCCATAAAAAAACCTATGGCACCCAGTGTTTTGTTTTCTAAAAACGAGAGTGAACCTTTCACAGAATATAAATAGTTTTTTAAAGAATGTGTAATTAGTGCAGATTACTCTGGTCTGTGTTTAATAAATCCATTTATATAGTTTGGTTTTTATACTTGTCTAATTCTAAAGGGGTTCATAGTGCAAAATAAACCAAATTACACTTCTTTTTGGGTTTTCACAACCAGAGTAAAGGTTTAACGAACCTCAAACTATGTTTTAGGCGCTGTTCAGTGTAGAATAATCCAGTTCAACTACTACAGGTGATCAAATGTAGTCCAGACTTGCCACTTTTTGCACTGACAGGAAGTTTAAAAGAAAATGCCAAATTAAACATTTTAAGTGGGTAGCAGTTAGCTGGTCACAGCATCTTCATGGTGCTTTTCAAATTGTTCATGTGCTTCTATGTCCATGTCTATGTGGATGTTTATTTATTCTATTACCCAACTTATTCTAAAGTAGTGAAGGCTTCTTCAGTATAGATGTGTCATGAATGGGTGGATGGATTCACTAATGCATAGATGCAAGTATTGACAGATCAATGGAGAAATAGATTGGTGAATCGATGGAGAGAAAAGTCGAGGGATTGATGGATGGATCAACGAATATATGATGGGTGGATAGACGTATTGGCACTTGGCTGAAGGGATTGAAGATTGGCTGGATTGGTGGATTGATAGAGGAATTGAGGGTTAATGAACAGACAGATGGGCGGATTGACAGGTGGATGGTTTGTGGGCAACCAATTTTTAAAGATCTTGTTATTTATTGTGTTGACGATGGAGAATACAAATGTTTTCTTTTCTTAAAAAACGTATCCAAAATCCTAGAAAATACTTAAATAAACTTCCAATATTTTCCAAACACTGGAAAATCTGAACGTAGATTTGAAAAACGGGTGTCGAGCTTTTTGTACACACCTTCATTTTGTGGTGTCATAATAATTGGTTCCAGTTAAAGTGGAACCTATTAGTGGAAAATATTCTAAACAGTTACATTTCTTTCCAAGAATGGGTAGCCCTGAGAATCATATTCTGAAAAAGCAATATTAAGACAAATGCTAAATATCCCCAAACAGATCCATTTATCTCATAGGCCTTTAGAGTATGTAGGAAATGTTATAGCACATTGATGTAGAATCAGAAACAATTACGTTTTAACTGAAAACAGAAAAAAAGAATATCTATGCCTAGCTTTCTGTTTCTATAATCTATGTTTCAAAGTTGCATCTAAGGGTGTGTTCACACCTTTGGTCCAGACCAGAAGAAGCAATTTTTTGGTTTGGTGTTGTTTGCTTTCACATTTTGTATTTTGCAAGTGAACTTTAAGTTGTAACAAAGCCATGTAAGTGTCAATCATTGCTCCCATTGGACAGATGGAAGGATGTGGCAGAGAACTGGAAAGCGAAACAAACATGGAGGTCCTTTGCACTGCATTGCTGTTTTACATATCTGTGCTGGTTTTACAGCTGCAATCTATTTTTGAATGTCAAGAGCAGCTCATTCAATGCAGGTTTCATGACATTATATTTCTAATTTTGGAGCGACATGAGCGAATGCTTGCTGCAAGCCGAAGAAGATGATGCGCTCTGTGTTGCTTAACCCACTGTAGTAGCATTAGCAGCACTAAGATGTCTTACAACGACACGTTAAGTTCAAACCAGGCATATGTTTCCCGTAGTTTGGGTTGGATCAAGGCCGTTTTGCATTCACACCAGAAGCAAACCGAAGCAGATTGCATTTGGAAGATCACCTCCAAAAGTGGGTCTGATCTGGTTGTTGTGTCTGGACCAGGGTTCGCTTGAGTATATTCATACTTACACAAATGGTCCAGACCAAGGGGGGAAATGAACTTTGGTCAGTGGATCATAAGTGGCAGATGGGAATACAGACTAAATTACTTCCGTTTACAGTCTGTCAGAATTATGTTTGGCGGTAGTGCACAGAGATTGTCAGATCCCGTTCAAATTCATCACAAAAACAGCTAAATAGCCTTTTACTTTGAGACCAGATCAGAAGCTCCAATTTGGATCTCAAGAAGAAACTATTTAAAAGTACTGAGGGTGATTCTTAACCGCAATTTAACCAGAGAAAGTCCTGTTGACAATTAAATGGTGCTTGTTGTTTAGCCATCACTTCAACAAGAAATATCGTTAAATATTGTGAAATCTATAGCTAAAAGCTCTTGCAACATGCCAGTAGTGTTCAGATCTCTGCACTTATGCCTGGTCTGATCACTCATTTCACACAGCTGCTTTGCTCCGCCCATTCCTCTTTACCACTCATCTGATCCACCTGCATCTGTCACTACATAACCAGCCTTCAGACCAGTCATCAGTGCCAGATCATGACAAGCCTTTCGGTGAGACTTATCCAGCATTCTCATTTCTAATGGACCTGTTGATATGGACCCGATTGCCTCCTGATATCTGAGCCAGCCTGATCCGTGTTTACCTGATTGTCCTGCCTGTTTCGAACTGCTAACTTGTGTACCTGACCTAGCCTGTACCTGGACATTCTGAGCTTGCCTGATCACTGTCAGTTATCTCTGCCTGTTGTGTACTGAACCGGACCAGCTACTTGACCACCTAGCTTGCCTGATCTCATCTAGCCTGTTAGCCTGTCCGTGTACCGAACCTGTTTCCGTTTCCTGACTATGTGCTCAGATCCTGTTCTGGACTTTCCTGCACTTCTGATTCCCGGTTTTGACTAAGGACTTCTTATCGATCATGAGCTCTGTCTTGTCATGCCCATCAATCTGTCTGCTTGTAATCCCATTTCCTACCCACTACCTGCCCATAATAAACCCTTTTAAAATATAATTGCTCATCTGGTTGAATACGGTGTCCTTCTGTCCAGCTTCTGACAAATAGAGAGCACGGTTCCCCTGAAAATGGCTCTGAGCAGTATTTACATCAGGAGAAAAGCTCTGAGGATTTCCCAGAATTGGAGCAGTTTCAGATACATTAGTGACAGTTTCTTTGGGTTTTGCTGAATTGATTTGCCTTGGAGTAAACCATATCCCAAAACATTGTATCTGATCCAAAAAAGTCAGTGTATAATGGCATTTGGCCAAACACTTCAGAATCTTTACTGTGTTATTCCAGCCTTTCCCAGGCTGTTTATCAATGGCACACGTCTGTTGCTATGTACAATGGGAGACGTACAAATGTGTAGTAAAGTTTAATGTATCTGTAGTAAAGTAATATCTGTAAAAGGCAACATGTAGCAGTTCAATTATACCGTTACCGTTCTATAGCACTGTGATTTCACTTTTGTTTTTAGAAATAAAAGTCAGTCATTGAGTCACTGAGTTGATGTTGACGGAACCATATTTTTGTGAAATTACAGCGGCAACTGTTTTCTGTTCTATCTCTACTAGGTTAGGACAGCTAGAGAAGAAAATGCCAAATTAAACATTGGTAGTGGCTAGCAGTCAGCCGGTTACAGCATTTTCACAGTCCTTTGCAAATTCTTCATGTATTTCTTTATCCCTTTTTGAACGTTTCTATATTCTACCAAGTAACCAAAAATACTTCCAAATTATTCTAAACTAGTGAAGGCCTCTTCAGTACCATCAGAACTATTTCTCTTGTCAGCTAGCTTTCTCATTCTTTTTGCACAATAGCTCAATCTCAGGCAGGTTGGATTGTCTCTAACAACTTGTCCTTGCAGAGTGGTATAGTCCCTAGTGCCTATCTCCAGCAGTCATTGGGTGAGAGGCAGGAGACACTCTAGACAGGTCAACAGTCAGTCAAAAGGGAACACAAAGACACAGATGACAAATAAGCCATGTATGCACACACACTTCTTTTCTTCAAGGACTACTCTCAATTTGGCTCCATACATCTTTGTATTTTTATAATGTTTAGGGTGCAGGCCAAAAGGTTTTGGTGATACCTTAGCAGAGCACCCTTGTTCCACCTGTTTGCTGTTTATCCTACATGGTTTGAGGCAAAATGCAAAATAGACTTTTTATGGCTTTCTAAGTGCATGACTATTTGAGGCAACTATGGCTCTGTGTGTAGAGCAGTAGTTTTTGAATCAGAATGAACCTCTGGGCAGAGCGATTAACCCCAGGTTGTCTAATGCGTTATGAATGTGTGCATGTTGGTGACTGTGATTGGGTGAATGTGGCTATACTGTAAAACGCTATTTAATTTCAGTCCATTTACCATATACAACTACTGGTTGCATGATCCTAAGCATGATCCTAAGCTCTCACTTGAGCTTAGGATCTCTGCAGCTCATTAAGAGTTACAAAGGGGCCCTTGGCTGCTTCTCTGGGTAAATATGCGTTGATGACTGTCCTTTCAGTTTAGTGGGACGGCCATGTCTTGATAGGTTAGCAGCTGTGTCATACTCGTTTTATTTTCGGGATAATGATTTAACAGAGCTCTGCGAAACACTGGGATTACATTTTGTAACCAAATCCTGCTTTAAACTTCTCATTAAGTTTATCAAGACCCTTCTGTTGTGTTCCTTGGTCTTCATGAAACTGTCTATTATCTAATGTTCTCTGGTGCTTTCAAGGTACATCTGGACTTATACGGACTTATATAGGGCTGCACTGCTGCACAGTGACGCAGTGGGTAGCACTGATGCCTTACAGCAAGAAGGTCCTGGGTTTGAGTCCACCCTGGGTCTTTCTGCATGGAGTTTGCATGTTGTCCAGACGCATGCCTGGGTTCTCTCCAGGTGCTCTGGCTTCCTCCCACAGTCCAAAAACATGACTCTAAATTCTCCTTAGGTGTGAGTGTATGCATGAATGGTTGTTTGTCCTGCTTGTCTCTGTGATAGACTGGTCTCTCGCCCATTGACAGCTGGGGATAGGCACCAGCACCACTCTCGACCCCAGCAGGGATAATTGTGTTGGAAAATGGATGGATGGATCCAGTTGGACACCATTTACAAATTTGGTGATGTCACAAGGCTATTGGTTGTACAGGACTTTTATTTATCGGTATCAGAGTAAAGAGGGCTGAAACCAAATACACACCTCACTTTTTTGATTTTATTTTATTTATTTTTTAAAACACATTTTTAGGTTATTTCAACACTTCTTAATGTTGGTCAAAAAATTCCAAAAATATGTCTGTATATATAATTCAATTTAATAAATGTTATTTATATAGCACCAATTCACAACACTTGTCATATCAAGGCACTCACAAAGTCGCATAATTTAACTAGGCTATTTATGCCACAGTGATCAATGGATCTGCAGCCAAACAGAAGTTGAGCATGTTTACTGAAAGTCTGCAGGTCAACACATGAACATGAGCCCTCCAGTTTTTCTTGGCCGTCATGATGTTTCCCTGCAGTTATTAAAATATGCTGCAGTGATGACGTTCTGTTTCTATAAAATGCTACAAAAACAAGGCACTGAATCAAAGTAGGATTTCAGAGAAAAGATTGTTGGTGAAACTGGTCTATATTTCTAGCGTGGCTGCCTCCTCAGAAGGTTTTAGTTGTTTATTTTGAAAGCCTTAAAAACTATTAGGTGCTGTAGTGTTCAACATAATCTGTGTCCGTTTTGACAAAACAAGGAGAGGATTTTATAAAACTGTAAATTCCTAACCAAGGCTTTTACTTGAGAAACTTCCCTCAGTGCTTTTTCTTCTTTTTTTTTTAAATCAGGCATGTGATTGAGTTTATGACCGGCTTTTGACCCCTCGGGGGTGCAAGAGTGTTTAGGTGTTTAGGGTGCAGACTCTGTGAAAACAATCAGGGAACCGTCCCAAATCGGCATGCCATAAATAGAAACCTTTAACTTCCCGTTCATCGCTTGAGGACAAAGAACAAGGACAATGAAGATATACGGCTAGTTCTGCACGCTCATTATGGCTTTCTTCACAGCAGTTTCACTGAGCGCTCATTCTTAAAACCGCTCTACAACAGAACTGTCTAAGAAAAATATTCATCAACAGCCTAACCTCAGCTCTAATGAGGATTTTGGATTAGCAGAGTCTATGCCTGAAAAAAACAACAACATGCTGAAGTTCTGTTTGAGCTCTGACGAGTCATTCACCACCAACCAGTTACTCCAAGCTTGTCAGCCTCATAAGGAGAGAGCCACAGCTAGCCTCAAGTGACAGCCTGATGTCCTCCCACGTACTCGCCCTGCAGCCACAACAAGCTCCACACCCTAATTACACCAACTTTTCCCTCTTAGCAACTAATCTCCCCCAGAACTGCGGCACTGAATGCCAAGAAATGACACACGCAGTGTCTGACGCTCAAAAGCTGTTTTAGCTCGGGTTTCAGGCCTGCTGGGGCGAATGTGATCGGAAAATTTAGAAACTGCACACAATTAGATGGTCATTAAGTCCAAGGGGGTGATTGCGAAAAATGTGAGGAGATGTGTGTTTTTTTTAGCTTTTAATGGAGCTGTTTAATAGGAAAATCGTAAAAGGAAGGGCTGTGCATTTGTGATTCTGCACAGACTACAATGTGTTCACCATTAACAGCTCCTGGTGATAACTCAGACCTGCTGCAGCCTGATAGGATTTGTTATTTCAACAAATACTAACTCTCTTTGTTATTTCAACAAATACTAACTCTCTTTGTTATTTCAACAAATACTAACTCTTTGGATACAAAAAATGCAGAACAGAAAAGCCTCTCTCATTAACCTTTTTCCACGGTCAGAGAAGAACAATAAAGACAATCAAATATCCATGTATTTCTTTAAGTGTCTTTCTGCTAAGACATTTTGTACACGGGAAAGTCATCATCACCGAAGCTCTACAGAAGAACACAGCCACATATTGAGCGACTGAAGCGCAACGCTGATGCTGTGAAGCAGAGAAACTAGAGGAAGGCCAGCTGTGACAAACCATGGCCTCCATCCAGGCATTCAGTGTTCTGCTTCCCTGACCACTTTGGCTTTTGTGTTTTTTTCACTTCTCCATCCAACTATATAATGTTGCTAAAATTAGACTCAGGAGTAAAAAAAAAAAAAAAAAACTCTTTTCAAGCCTGTTGCTGATTTCCTTCATTCTGAGGCCAGGCCCCGTCTGCTCTGCAGCATGCAAACAGAGGGGACGCGCCAGCTCGGATTGTGAACACAGTACTAACGAATCCCACAATAGTATTCCAGTGGTTTTTAGTTTATTATATAGTCAGCTTGAACTTTGCTTTACAAATGTCTCCATAACTGTTGAACGATTTCACATTTTATCCCGTTATAACGACGCCTCAATCCCAAACTCCCATGGATTTTATTTAAATTCTAGGAGACAGAGCAGCACAAAGCAGTGCATAACTGTTAATTGGAAGAAAAATTCTGGATGGTTTTAACCGGTTTTCACAATAAGAATCTGAAGAACATGGGCTGAATTTGAGACTAAACCTTTGGCCCAAAAACCAAGAAAGCTCAATGTCGGTAAGACTGAATTGATAGAATCAATAACAATATTTAACATTGTATGTCTTCCTGTTTAGGGTTGTTAATCCTGCTGGAAGGTGAACCTCCACCCAGGTCTCAGGACATCTTTCAGAATTGCCCTGTATTTAGCTCCATCTATCTTCCAATCAGCTCTGACCAGTTTACCTGTCCGAGTGTCTGAGTTAGCATGGGCCTCTTGTCTGCTCTTGGATTATTGCTCTTCATGCCCAGGGCTGTCAGTTAAGGTGGACGGTTAGTGGATGATGGATTAAAGAGTTCTCTGTGGGATGTTTGAAACCTACGGAGGTAGGTACATCTGGCTTTAGAAAGTGAAAACCCTGCCTAGTTTTTCCTCATCCTTTTCACTTAATCAGGTGATTTTAAACATTACTCCCTGTCTATGCTGTGGAGCTGGAAATGCAAATGGATGGAACTAATCTCTGTACAGGCTTTTTACTTTCTGAACCTGGATTATTCACCTCTGAAAACCTTATAAAAATGTGTGGGATTTTCCTTTAGCCTATCACATGAATGCTCATTGTTTTCCCCCCCCATTATAACAGGATAAAAATAAAATGAAAACGATTTGTGCATGAATGCTGGGCTAATGTGTTACAACAGCAACACTGTTCTGTCAGTACCGTCACAGAAAGTAAGAAAGCCTTCAAAACTATTGATTTTATCTGCATTTTTCACTGCAAGCAGCATGTGTGGACTACTTTCTTATAATCCACTGTGTTTTGCCACAACGACCGTAAAGCTTAAGACTCATGATTCGTTCACATTAGCTCCAGGGCACTTTGTGTAGACACCTCCTCTGGTTTATCACACCCCATCACATGATTTTGATCCTGAAGAAAGTATAGCAGTCAGCTTAAATATGCCATAAATTCTGCATTTTATTATACCAACACATGTGATGGTCACTAGGTCCTAGATGGAAACCTTTATAATAGTGTTGGAGTATCTTGCTTTTAAAGCATTCAGTATTGGAGATCCATTTGTTATTTCTGTGGTATGTGATGGCATTTGTAGGCTTGTTCCTCTACTGTCGTCAGACTGGTTCGTCTTTTATTGTGGCTGAATAAGCTTTCAGTGGAAACTTGGTGCAGTTCTCTAGACGTGAACTTCTGAGATTTTTGCTTAGCCCCCCTTCCCATGGGCATGCAGTAAACGGATGTCTCACAGTTCCAGTTGTTTAAAACATTTGAATTAAAATAACTGGAACTGAGGTCATCTGGGGCAGGGACTTCTGACTGCAGATTTAGGCGAGTGTTGGTGATGAGCTATTTTCTTCTAGCCATTTCCTGGAGATCAACATACCCTTCCCTTTTCTTGTTCTTCCAATTTTGAAGAGTGGCTAAGAGAAATAGGCCCCGTGTAACATCATATATAACTTGAAAAAAGGGAAGTATAAATAACCAAATTATCAATATGTGTGGTTCTGATAAATTCAAAAAGATATTAATTGTATTAATTAATTGTATTAATTAATTAATTAATGGGACTCCTAACAACCCTAATTGTAATATGGGAACACCCCAAATACATTTACTGTAGGTAAAGGTTACTAAAGTCCCCGAAGTTTTGAGTTTATGCAACTTCAATAGTTATTATTTCCCTATAAACGTTCAGGATGGAGTGTGTGTTTTTATGTAAAATATAGAGCTTCATTATGCCCACATAACCAAACCATGAGCACCTCAGACCAACAAAGCTGAGCTCCAGAAAAATGACCGTTATGTCTGTGGTCTGAGTGACATCTTTATCTAGTCAAATGTCTGTGGGCCTGAACTTGACATAATCTCATTATCATGAACATTTATTCTGCTATAAACCCAAAATAGACACACACCTGACCGTTTTCTAAAAGAAAAAGCTCAAGTTTTTCTTTTCATCAAACGTTGCCAATAGCTTTGTGAAGTGTTTGTCAGAGACAGATATAGCGGCGCTAAGTGCCTGTGTTGTGATAACCTGCATATCAAAGTGTGCATGTGAACAATGTTAAGTGAGGTGTGACAGTCAGTGAGAGTGAGAGCAAACACTCCAGAGCTCTACATTTGTTTTAACATCTACTGTTGGCTGTGTTAATGATTGACTCTATATGGACAGCATGCCTCTGTGTTCTCTGACTTCCTGTCACATGACTCCCTGGCCAGTTCGATTAGAGCACACAGAACGCTCATTCAAATTTGACCGTTTATCATTTAAACTCACTGAGATACAGTTCCTACTTCCTGTATTATGAGTATCGTAATAAAACAGAGCTGCTTTGCCAAAATCAAATTTTCATGCATATTCATCATGCAGGTGAACTCATAAAAAGGTCACATGAGTGTCCCCCCTTGGCTCTTCTAATCTCTCAGTTTAACCGACACGCTGTTATCAGACTACAGCCGCTTGTTTACACCAAGCTTCCTCCGCAGCCTTCAGCCCCACAAGGCGGTTTGGATTATCAGCTCAAAAACGTTCTGCATGCGTCTGTGTGTAGTTCCGAGCAATCATACGATAACCGACACAGAGCTGCAGCCGCTGTGAGAGCAGCTGTACAGGTTCAATGTAAAGACAGCGGGGACATTGGAATAACACAGTCAGGCTGTGATACCACACGGTGTCTGTCAAAGTCCTGATCGGTGCTAACGTTCAGTGACTATGGATGCTGAGAGTCAGATTTTAGTTTGTATTATTTTTAAACATTAATGGCTTTAAAGATTTTACTCTACAGATGCACCGATCAGAGATTATGTGGCTGATTTCAGATTGCCGATTTTGTAAACCTGCCAATATTGATTTAAACTAATTAAAATGGATATTTTATTAACTTTAAATAACAGCACCGTATTTTTTACTACCTTTCCAATTAATTGAAATTGAACGGTCTCAGTGATAAAATGACTACAGTGATCTAAAACAATTTCTCAAAAACAGCAAATCTAGATAAAACCCAAATGACAGATTATAGATTATTTTCTATTAGCATGCATAAAAAAGTATTGCACACTATATCACAACGTTTTTCACAACGTACAAGATAATTTCTAAATAAATAGCTTTGTCAAGTTAATATTTGAGAAAAACCCTTGACCAGCCTCCTGCTATAATCTTTATCGTTCTTAATATTAGGAGCAGAGGCGGTGTCACACTGTGTGTGAGAGGGAGCAGTCAGTGTTACACAGCTCTACATTAAAACAGGATTTTACTAGTATTTCAAAACAAAGTCAAAAATAACTACAAAGTTTTGTACATGGGCTGCATGCACTACCCATGCACCACCGCAGCGTCCCCATGAAGTGATGTAACTTTAAAGCTGTTAGATTGGACAGAGAGCATCTGTGAACACAATTTGTTTAAGTCTTGCCATGAATTTTAAATTAGATGTTGGTCAGAGCTTTGACTGGGCCACTCTACCACATGAAATAGTTTCAAATTAAACCAGGTATTCCCAGGCTTTTCATAACAAGTACCACCTCAGTAAATACAGTATTCCAAGTAGGCACCATTATCAAATATATTTTAGAGCAGAATTGCAACAGGACTTGGACATGTTTAGCATTTCGTTATGTCATAAAAACAATACAAATACCCCATTATCAGTCATTGTGGCTAATAATTGATTGAACGATGCAATGAAGAAACAACCTCTTTTCCACCAAGATTCCAGGGATTTAAATACTTGGGATTTTTTTTTTCCCCAGGTAATTTGTGTGCTTTCGGTTTCCACTGCTCTGAATGGCTGCAGAAATGTATTTAGATCAACCTAATAACAAATGGGGAAGTTGTGAAGAAAATGGCACTACACTTCTAGCCCAGCAAGTGGCCGTATGAAGTCAAAGGCCAAACCAAGAAGCCTGAACTTGACATTTCTTCACAAAATCATATGGAGAATTCGCAACTGGTGTGTGTCCTCTTCGTCTGGTCTATTCTTGTTCACAACAAGCATGCTCAAGAATCTTGTATAAAGTAGAAACAATAAACAACACTCAGGTTTTAAATACAGCAGGTGAGTGCAGGTCAGAACACTGCTAGAAAGGGTCCACCATTAATCATTAAACAGCAAATAACCCCACCCCTCAACAATCCAAGAGTAATCTCAAATTCTTACCCCAAACCAGGACCTTTTATCCGAGAAACTGTGGACCAGGGGAAATTGAAATCACTCGTGTAAAAACTGTGTTGAAACATGTGGCGAGCCTTCAACATGCCAGGTAATGGCTGAAAGTCCCTGAACTGGAAAAGGGGCCAATATGTTTTATTTTAATAACGTCTTTCTTACCAAACCCGACCTCCAATACAGGTGCCCTACGTAAGAAAACCTTCACACATTAATTTGCAATAAAAATCTGGTAATTTCTATCTCTTAAAAGTTGTATCTCATTAAATGCTTAAAAATAGTAATATACAGTCCTATTTGGGAGCATGTTGCTATAGTGTTGGAAGTAACAAATGAAGCAGATTATATTGTCAATGGCTCGTGCCGCCAGTAGATGTTAGCCTATCAATTAGCAAATCCCACTGATTTCCAATCTAGGGATCTAATCAGGTGACAACGTTTAAGGACGATGACATTCTAAAGTCCAAGCTGTGACTTCAGAGTTAAATGCAACATATACAAGGAGTACTTGTACCACAATTTGAGAACCATTCCATTGTAGCTGCTTTGGTTGTGTGTTAAGGGTAGTTGTCCTGATCAAAGGAGGCAGTCACAAGTCCTTGACATTCTCCAACATGATCACCCTGTGTCTAGCTGCAGCCACCTTTCCTGTCCCTGACTTAGACAAGCATCCCCGCAGCATAATGCTGCCACCATCACTATGGTGAGTTCAGGGTAATGTGCAATGCTAGTTTTCAGCACACTTTACATTTGCATGCACAGGACTAATGTTCTCATGTCAACAAATTCTACATCAAGGTTTGTGTTTGTACCATGACAAAATGGGAAAAGTTCCAGGGGCACAGATATGTGTGCAAGCCAGTGTAGATAACGCCAGTCATTCACTTGCTCAATTTCCACCAGTTTGCAGGCTTCAAAAGGTGCCAGATGATAGCGAGAGATAGATCAAAGCCAGACTGATGAAGAGGGAGAAAACATGAATTTCCTCTCGTTCATTACTTTGGCGTTTCTAAACAGGCGCAGCCTCACACTTAGTGATGATGAGCATTGATAAAGCTATCAGGCTCTTTGTTTATTGTCTTCTGAATGGGATAACATCACGATCCTTTCAGGGTGTTTTTCATATGTCTGTAAAAAAAGAATTCTAATAAGCACATCACCGGTCGCAATGACTGACTCACACACAGCATCCATCCATCCATCCATACCGTGGAAACCAGGGAGACCAGCCTTACCGTGATTGTCTTCATCCATTTCGATTGGAGGAGCGACTTTGAAGGTGAAGGTGAAACCTCGCGTGAATTGTGGCTCTGAGTGTTTGTTTTATTGAATTCAATTTAAAAAATCCGTTTTCATCAACAGGATCTTCTCTCCATCCAGTGGTAGGCTACATAAAAGGCAGAACCGGTGCTGCGTTCACAGCCAGATGGGAGAAGCGCACCGATGCCCGGCTGTTGTCAGCGACGAAATGAGGACACGAATGAAGGAGAGCAGAATCCAGACTCTTAACGTGGAATTAAAGCGAACCCTCATGCGTGGACGTGATGTTGTAGGGATGAGATCTGAGACGACCGCTCCTCCGTCCCCCTGCTCCATCATCTGCTCCGCCTGCATTCACGGTCAGACACACGCTGCAAACAGGCTGCCTGCCGTCACCAAGCCCCGCCCACCGCCATCAACGCTTACACCCACACACCCACACACACACACACACACACACACACAAAATTATACGCGTGCACACATATACGTGCGTGCATAACCGGCCTTATAGGCGTGTGGGTTTTGTTTTAGTTCCCAGCTTTAATGCTCAAAGTAATCTATGACTACCTCATACTTAGTTTGTCTATTATTATTATATTATTATATATCTCCACCTATATTTTCATTATTATTTTATTGTGTCCTATAGTATTATATTGTTATTATACGTCAAGGGGTTGTGGAGGGGGTGTGATCCAAACCTGCAGGTGACCAAGAGCGGCAGCATTGTTGATTCTAATAAAGAATAATTTTTTAAGCCATACATTCCTCCAGCTGCGTCCCTCTGCAAGCACAAAAAGTATCTTTTAAATATTACCTTGCAGCATGTTATTTTTGTTCCTAGTTTTCTAAATGATTCGTTTTTTGAAAAGAACTGTGAAGACACAAAAATATATTTTTTAAACGCCTGCATTAACTTCAGCAACTTCACTTATGCAGATATTATGATATTGAACCGATATTCATACATTTTCAGAAGCTTCATCTTTGTTGAATGGCTAGTTTAACAAATACTGTCTTTCTATTCTTTATTTTAAAAAGCACAAGAAGGAGATTTTGTTATAACCCTATAGCAGTGAACTGGAATTTATGAGGGGGTATTGTACCACAATAATGTCAAACATTGTGAGCAACACTGATAATGATCATACCATTCCCTGTATGCAAACCGATGAACATGGGAAAATATTTAATAAAATAGGAAGTTTTGTAAAATAGTATAAAATGTTCTTAGCGCAGAACTTTGTGGTGTTCATAATGCAAACCTTAAAATGAAAGGCTAGTTAAGAAACTAGCAACCCCAGGAAGGCCACCATACTCACAGCATTAGGCCCACCGTCAAGGGGTCAGTTAAATGCAGAGGATGAATTTTGTTGAAAATGTATGTCACAATGACAAATACAGATTATTATTATTATTAGTAGTAGTAGTAGTAGTAGTAGTACATTTTATATTTTTATCTTATTTGATGAGCAGGACCAGGTGTCCTGATTTTACAGAGGATTTCAGCTAATAAGTCAAATGACTTTCTTGCTTATTATAAATCTAACAAGTTCCATGACTTGTAAATACTATTAATGCTTCTCCACTGAGGAGGAGTTGTTCAACAGATGATTGCACATCTTATTTCAAATAAATGTGATTAAAGTCTCCCAAATCATCAAAGACCATTCTGACTCTCCGCATATCCACTCTGCCCTAATAGCTGCAACGTTACTGGCTTCCATACAACCGAAGAACAGTTTGGAAGGAAGGCCTTGTTCTGAGGAGCAAGTCTGTTGTTTTGAGAAAGCTACTCTAATGGCTAAATTAAGTGTTCATCTGGTCTAAATCATAAAACCCAACTGGCTAGCTGTAGCGGGCAGGAGGTCAGGGGGTCTCTGGAGATGAAACATCAAAATGAATTGGTTGTTTCATTCAGCACCTGAGTTCTGTCCCAGAGGCGGGGTGTGTTTAGATGGAGATCATCAGGCTAGAGGAGGAGTTGTTCCCAGATGATTTACTTAATTTCTTAAGGATGCTCATCATATTTTTTATTCAACATTTTTATAAATTGCTCCAAAGAGGTTTTGTTATGATAAAGGTTCTGGTCAGCATTCCTTTTCGGTCTTCCTCCAAGTCCACACCCTAGATTTTGGTGATGTTGGTATGACAACATGTTTTAGGTCAGCCCTGGCAAGGAAATCCAGCTTCCTGCCTTTCCCTACCCATGTGAGCTCACTCATTGACGATTTTCCAGCAAAGACCGGCCACACTGGCTAGCTATCCTACCGAGGGCAGGAACATGGAACTGGGCTGGGCCCGGCTCAGCGTACGGTCCCCGAGTGCAGGAAGGGAGTTGTGCCGAGGACACATTGTGCAGCGCTTCAGGGGCACAATGGAAGAAAGTTACAGAACAGGAAGTGATGAGATGGGCCTGTTCTCCCTCTCCCTCTCAGTATGAACAAATGTAGTCAGTCACATCTAGCAGAGGTTCAGACACAAACCCCACCTTCTCAGTAATATTCATCGTTTTTTATTCACTTTTTATTACACATTTGTACCTTCTATTCTAGAGAAGCAGAAGTAGGCAAGTGCTTGTTACCACTGCTGAAAAATATATATTTAAAAAACTTGCCATACATATGGCATCCTTACTATTTTGTACGCCACCTTCCACATGGAGCTCATCCACGATGAGAAATCACTGAAACGTCAGCAGAGACGTACAAAAAGCTGGTCAGCAATTATCAGAAGGGTTTGACTGCTGTACGGCCAACAAAGACTTTTACCATTGATTATTGAGAGTAACGTAAATGACTAAATGAATAATTTATTAAAACATGTTCATCTTTTTTTGAATAAAATGTAAATAAAACACTTTTTCTCAACTTCAACGTTCGTTTTACATTACTTTATTATCTTTTGAAAGAAGCCTGCTCATTTTCAATTTGAAACGATCTTTTAAGAAGACTTACAAAGACCTGCAGAGATTCGCCGCTGAGGTGGGAAAACTTGTTGAGAGGAAAGCTACTCGTTTAATTCTGGGAAAACGGAAGCCATATGAAGACTTGTTTGCAGTTTTCCACAGCAGGAGACACACTGCACATGTGGAACACATCACCTGCACACCATCCACAGCAGGACGCATGGTGGTGGCAGCATAATGCTGTGGGGATGCTTTTCTTTCAAGAGCAAAGCCCAGTCAAAATCCAGACTTAACTCCAGTTGGAAATCTTTCGTAAGACTTTATACAACTCTGTTCACGTTCTCTATACCCAATCTGACTGAGCAAAGGCTTTTCATCCCTGGATCTGTAAAGCTGATACAGATATTCCCCAATCCCCACAAATACTTTTGCTAAGTTTTGTGTACTGTAAATGTTGTGCTTAAAGTCCCCCTGCTGGCAGTTCAGGTTCTCCCACCGAAATGATTCGTGTCTCCATTGTTTTACACAACAATAATGATGTTATTGTTACTGGAAGGAGCATGAAAAAATTATGGTCATATGTAACTGACTATTAATAGCCATGAAAGCCTTTTGTTACACAACGACACGCTTCCTGTAGGTTTGAACACAGGTCCAGTAATCATAGGTGGACCTGACTGCATATGTTTCAGCAAAAAACTGAATTATTCTTTTAATAAACTTTAAAGTCAAGATGAAGTGTGTCATTTACAATCTTTTTGTTTATCTTATTACCTATAATACCCAAAAAACATTATTATCAAAACATTTTTTTCCCTTAAACACTAAACAAATGTAAAGTTGTATACTCCCTTTTTCTCACAGAAGCTGCAGGCGTAAACAGACGCTGCCTCCGCAGTATTGCAACATGTTCCAGTGAATTCCCCCTATAATCCCCTCAGAGGCCCGTTTCTACACAGAACCCGCCGCTGACTTTGTGTGAATCCTGAAAGAGAAAGTGAGGGGAAGGATAAAAATCTCAGTGGCATCATCACTCTCTGAGGCTATTTTTAGCTGCTTCTCCACAAAACAGCAGGTTTTTGGGAATCATCATGTGTTAACCATGCGAGCAAGTCCAGAGGAGGCGTATTCCCAGAATTCAACTTAGTGGAACTAGACTGGTGGACTTCGGCAGAAAGAGATCCTTCCATATTACAACTGAGTCAAAGGAATGAAAATTAAATCAAGGATCTTGGTTACAATAAAAAAAATTCTTGTGTCTATTTGAAGTTAGTCTTTAGTTGGTCAAGCCTTTTTGTGACTAACGTTTGACCTATTAATTTGGCTTGGTTTTAAAGTCAGAAAAGAGGAGTGATTTATATAGACACGCTCCAGGTTTAAGTTCCTTACAGGCTTCTCCACCCTGTAAGATTTCTTATTCTTTTATTAATAAAAAAAAACTTTTTCAAACAGCCGCTCTCTGCACTTCGGTCCTTCAGTGTGACGAATCGTGACAGGAAGCGTGTTTTCCAGCATATCACTTTCTGTATCTGTGCAGAAGATGTCTCCTGCTTTCAGTCTCATTAGCGCAGCCGTCAGAGTTCTAGTTTCAGTCAAAAAGACGAAGCTCATCCAAAACGCTGCGCCCCCTGACTTTTGAGTCACTTAGCGCAGAAAAGACCCTCTGTTCGCTGCAGTTATGCTCTGTAATTATGTAAGCAAACGGCCTGCTCTCTGACCCATGCTGTTATAATGAGGCTGAGCAATGCAGATCTACACGGTTAGAGTCTTTTGCATGGCTAAAGCCTCCCGATCATACAGTGCTTTATAAAAGTTAAACCTTATTAAATTTTTTCCCATTTGAACCACAAACTATATTTTTTGTAATTTTATGTGGCAGACCAACACAACATAGTACATATGTCACAATCATCAGGGATTTGGGTTATTGGGGATTCGTTAGTTTCTTGGACTAGGCTTTCTTTAGTTTATTTTCCTTTAGTGTTTGTTTATACTGTCTAGTGCAGTTACTTTAGGTCTTCGTGCTCTCTGATTGGAGTTCTGATCATTGTGTTAATTTGCTGTTAGATTCCTGTGTTCTCCCTCCTGTCAGTCCCATTGCTTTCACCTGTCTCCCGTAATTATCATCCAGTTTGTAAGTTTTATCTCATCTTTAAACATCTTTATCTCCATCTGTGTGTGGATCCATCTGCTACTAAACCATGGCAGCATATACACTACCAATAAAAACTCACCTTTGTCATTGAATGGAGTTTCCTTATTTTTATGACTTTCTACATTGCAGATACAAAGTGAAGACAACAAAGCTATGACTCAGAAGTATACAGAGTTATGTATCAAAGGAATGTGTGAAATAAGTCAAATTACCAATAAGTCAAAATAACTCAATAAATCTTGTGAAAAGCCCCCCTCACATTCCTGCTCGTGCAAACACACACGGGTAATGTGTCACACTTCCTGCCTCGCAGTGGTCCAGAGAGGGAAACAGGCAGCGCCGGTAAGGAGAGAACGGAAGGACTAGAGAAAGGGGGGCGAAAAGAAAACCCATGCAGAGGAGGAAGGGACAAAGTAAGCTAATTGTTTCGGCTGAGGGGGGAATGTGCATCAGTTTTTGACCTAGTAAACAAAAAGAGAAAACACTGCATCAATATGTGACTCAGTCCCGCTTCTAATTCTGTCACACTAAAGATAACTCATGAGAAGAAATCACTGTGTAAATACATGGACATGCACTGAAGAAGTAGTTTTGTGGAAGTCCCGTTTGATCTTGTGACTCATGTCTTTCCCGTGCTGTGTGTTGCTGTTGGGGGGGGGGGGGGGTTACTGGAGCTTCCCCACCCCACCTGCTGCTACTGGCTAATAAACAAGCCGATGAAAAGTAGGGCTTGAAAGCACACCTGAAGCAAATCCTGCTGTCAAACAAGGTATTTGAGGAAGCCCCACAGGAAGCAGCTGGAGGCAGTTCACGACTTTCGAAGAATGTCAGCGAGTTTATTCGTTGTTGGCGAGCCACTTTCAAGGAATTCAGGGTGTGAAGTTGTGAGGCTAGGAGTTATAAAATAAGGAAAGTGCATGTACGTTAGGAGAGGGGTTTTAAGAAAATTGCCGTTTGTGTGAAAATTGAGTCATGAATTATATATAGTCACATCAATTATACATGTTTCCATTAACCTGACTGGGCTGTATCTGAAGCTTCTGCATGATAGAAAGCTATGATATCTCAAGTTATCTTAGGTTACAGCAGCGGCATTTACAGATGAAACTAGATACTGTATAAAAACAAGACACTCTTCTCACTGTCTGATGTTAAATGAGTGAAGAGCTTAGGGGAGATTTTGATAGCACCCTGAAGGACAAGGCAGCAGTGGAGGCAGCCCATGTAAAGCTGGGGAAGTTCAAGGCATGGATACACCAGCATGGCATCCTGCATAGACATCTGTGGCCACTACTGATTTACAATTTACTCCCAGTAATCATTGCGAAGATGGCTGTGTCTGCCGAAAAGCCTGAGCAGCATTGCCCTTTATGGGCACACCAACAAGCTGCAGCTTCCTTTGACTGGCATGACGGAGGGGTTCAAAGTCACCAGAGCCAGGGAGGTGTTGCTTTACAGAGACTCGGCTGACGCTAGAGTCTCTTCTGCTGGCATCACGGTCAGAACTAGGAGGAAATGGCGAGCACAAGAGGCAGTCGACCAAGCAGAAGCGAGACAGAGACATAGCGTCTTAGTTGGCTCTGTGGCAGTTGGACGAGCTGGTCTAGGTAGCCACACAAAGCCACGCTACGACCAAGCCCTAGGACGAGAGTGACGTCAGATGGTACAGGGAGAGATCCGTGCAGAGGTGGAGGAGGAACGCCAAAGTAGGACTGTGGCAATGCGCCAGCAAGGAGCCTGGGCCAATTGGGACCATGCAGCTGCCCGGAAGATCACCAGAACAGAACTACGGAAGTCTGAACCAGCAAGACTTAAGTTCCTGATCCAGTCGGTGTATGATATCCTTACAAGTCCACCTGGGGCCTGGCAGAAGCACCAACATGCCCACTGTGCCTGGCTCATGGTTCCCTGGAGCACATCCTGAGCTGCTGCCCTAAAGCGCTGGGAGAGGGGAGGTACACATGGTGCCATAACCAGGTGTCGAAGGCAGCAGCAGACACCATCTGCACCGGAATCCGGGAGTCAAAACATCAGTCCCCATTGACTGTACCTCCTGCACAATACCTCCTTTGTCAGGGCAGGGGAGAAACCTCAGGGACAACGCAAGGCCACAACTGGACTGCTAGCCATGGCCTGTGATTGGCAGTTGCATGTGGACCTTAGGAGGCAGTTAAAGTTCCCAAGCACATTGCAAGGACGTCACTTAGGACAGATCTGGTCTTAACATCTGACTCGACAAAGAAGTTGTGCTATTGGAGCTTACAGTCCCCCTGGGAGGACAGGATGGACGAGGCTCATGAAAGGAAAAAGGCTAAATATCTTGAGCTGATTGAGGCATGCAGAGGCCGTGAATGGAGGGCCTGCTGTGAGCCAATAGAAGTGGGCTGCAGGGTCTTCCTAAGTCAAAACTGTGCATCAGGCATTCAGGCACCTTGGCATCAGAGTGTGGCCTGAGAGAAGAGCCACCAGAAACATCAGTGAGGTCGCTGAAAAAGCCTCAAGGTGGCTGTGGATCAAGAGGGGAGACACATGGAGTAGCGCGCTGCTTGGACACAAACTGGGGCCTGATCCACCCCGGTTGGGTCGCCCAGGCGAGGGTGTCTGAAGATCAAAGACCCTAAACACCCTATGACCCTGGATCCTTCACTGAAGATGTGTTCATGCTGCACCGTCAAGGTGTTTCAAAATCTAAACTTTTCCTGTTTCAAATCAGCTAAGAGTAACTAGATCATTTATATTTTCAGAGATAGAAAGAGATGTATTTTAGAGTGGCCCAGTCATCTACTGTGACTTTACCAATCTCTACACCAGTAGCTGTCTCTGGTTGCGTAAAAAGGTTTTCTGATTAAATTATCACGCCGTGTTGGCTTGTTATATTTTATGTGTTTTACACTTTGTTTTGGCTCTATTTGTTAGTATACAAAGCTCTTTTGTTTATATTTACCATAACAAGATCACATGACTGGAAGTACAATATTGTGCATGGGTGCGGTGAGTTGACAATTAGAAGCAAGGGAGCTTAGTCAGTCAGCAACGCTCAGAGGAGCAAAAAGAAAGGGGTTAAACACCCTAACCCTGTACACCGGGTGGGTCTTGAACCACACTGAGCTGTCACTTTACTGTTGCTTTACTGCGAGGCATTGCAGGACAGTCTACTGGCTCTTACCATCTTATGTATTGTTTTATTGGAAAATGAATATATCTATTTTTATTTGTGGGTGACTGTGTGGAGGGATGGGGGGATTATGGTCATAGTACATGACTAAGCCCCTTTAAAGGCAACCCCTCAAACACACTGTTTCCTTTGACATCATGGAAAATCAGCCTTCAGAAGGCTTCACAAATCAGGTTCATATTTGGGTACAATTTTATGGTGTCTGAGGGTGCCATGTTCATCTGTTCAAATTATTTTATGCAAACAGAAAAAAAAAACAATTGCTATTTAACCATAGAAACAATAGGTAAGGCCTTGCAAAGATGCTGGCTTAGTTTGGTTAGAGTTTCCTTTTCCAACAAAAGTTGTACATGAGTTGAGTGGCCAGTCAGCAAGGAAGAAGCCATTACTCAAAGAGTAAGTTCAGAAGCCAGATAATAGTTTGCAAATGCACTCATGGTCAAAGACCAAACAAAAGTGAAATAAAGGTTTCTGGCCTAAATGACTAATGCTACATTTAGAGGGAGAAGGTAGCACCTGAACACCAAGCCAGCTTCACCAATTCACCAAAATTTGTCTCTCAATTTCTGGCATTTATGTGAAGTATGGGGGTTGTAATATCATGTTGTTTGGGTGTTTTTCTGCAAGGGGGACTGATGCACTTCACACAAATAGATGGCGACAGGAGGAAAGGAGAACTGAAAAGGTGTGTTACTGTCAGAAACGAGAGATTGAGGACCCAGTATTCAGCCAGACACAAGAGTGCAAATAAAAAGGCTTTATTAAGGCTCAAAAGGATCAGACAGGGATAAGCAGGCTCGGTGGTCAAATAACAGTCCAGGATCAATACACAAACAGGCAGACAGGTTCAATAAGGGCAGGCAGATCCGATGGTCAAAAACAGTCCAGAACAGTACACTGATAAGCAAACTAACTAGGCATGGATCAGGCAAACTCAGAAACTCCGCGACAGAAACAGGGTCAGGCAAAAACAGACAGTCAAAAACAGGCAGGAAAACAGGTTCAAGGATCAGGCTGGCTCAGAAGTCAAAAAGGCAAATTGGGTCAATATTCACAGGACTATCAGAAAAGAATACGCTGGACAAGACTCATCAAAAATGGCACAAATTGATCTGGCAGATTGCAGGGGGCAGAGGCAGGTATAAGTAGGGGAGTGATCAGGTGAATGGAGTGAAACTAATTACTGGAATGGGTGGAGCTAATCAGGGGAAGGGAAGTGACTGGGAGTAAACTGAAGCTGATTGGATGGTGACTGGAGAAGGGGCGTGACAGGGTGGTGACTAAGAGGTGAAAGAATGCTGGCAGGTAAACTGAGTAAAGGGTGGTGACAGAAGTGATCGGAGCAGGCCAGAAGAACTGATAACATTAAACAAAATACAAAATCAAACCACAATAAAACCCAATTCATGACAGTTACAAGGTGGTCAACAAAACTTACCGAGTTTTATCAGGAGGAATGGACCAAAATTGTGGCAAATGATTGTGAGAAGCTTGTGGAAGGATATTCAATTTTTATTTTTGCCAAAGACATACTGTCAAAGAAAATTTACTCCATCAAATACAGAGAAAATAAATGTAAACTTCTAAATTAGAGCAAGGTAATGAAAATTCACCAAAATTTGTCTCTCAAATTCTAGCATTTAGCCAATAGAAATAGTTTTGGTGACTGACCTAACCGAGCTAAAACAGAAGAGGTTTGTTGTGATTTAATGGCAGACATGTGTATTTAAATATCTGGTTCCTATTGCCGGCTTAAATTAATCATATAGGAAGACAAAAAAAAAAAAAAAGCCAAAGCATCAGTAGCCCTCAGTTATGTGCTACCTGGGCTCATTTAGCTATCAATCCAATTAAAACATTGACTTTTTGCCTAAATGCTATAATGATGGCTCTGCATCACCTTCCCTGTTGTGTTACCATTACAAAGCACATTCAGGCTGTTAACTGATGATTGCCTGCAGCCAGTTAGTCCGACTCTCGCGCAAATGAGAGCACCGTGCCAAGGGTCATTAAATCCCAGCGCTTATTATGGGACTAATGATGAAATGTAATGAGGCACCAAGAAGCATCTCTGAGATGCTGTTTGAAGGAAGATGCAGATGGACTGACTCACTAAATAAATTACCTGCAGCAGCAGCGGCTCCAGGTCGTTGAGATGATTCTTACATGACAGATGCGTCATTTATAGAGTGGGAACATAAACCTGTTGCATTTGTCAGATCTGGCTCTGCCCAGGATTTGTTTTGGAGACACAGGACAATGAAAAAAAGCTTCACAAAGTGCAAAATTTACTTTATCAAATATCAGTGCAACTGATGCATTCCACTGAATAATTTACATGTATGACCAACAGCAGTTGTGACTTTTGCAACAACAAAAAAAAGCTTGATTAAAATGGTCAAATTCAGTTTACCACCTTAATAAAAAACACTGAAATCAATGTAAATGATTTAGTAGGTCTTGTTGTTGCCAGCCAAGCCTCATTTATGCCAACTCACAATTTCAGCTGAAGCATTTTAAGGATTCTAAGGATGAATCAGATTTAATAAAGATAAATAAATATCAATTGTCAAGTTTTAACACAGATTTCCATTTGGATGCCAAAGTTAGCCCTCAGTCCAGTCTCTTGTTTTACATCATCCAATAGGTTGTTTTCCAGGCTTGTCCTGTAATTAGCTCCATCCACCTTCCCATCATCTCTCTCCATCTGCCCATCTTCTTTTCATTTGGATTTCCACAACAAATATGAACATAACATTTCAAAGATATTGTTTTAGAACCTAATCCTGCTTAAACTTCTCCACAACTTCATCACTCTTTGGTCTTCATGACACTGTTTGATCTCTAATGTTCTCTAACAAACCTCGGAGTCCAGAAGCAGAACAGCTGGATTCATGCTGGGTTTAAATTACACACAGCAGAACTACAGATAAGACGACTTTTGAGTGGAGATGATTGCATTCGATTTTTGTGTGATATAACAGTAAAAAGTACAAATGCATCTCACACTTCTTGTCAAGGATTTTTATTTATGCATTTTTTAAACGATGTATCATTGTCCTTTCATATTTTGCACTGCTTTGTTTTGGTCAATTATATAAAATCCCAATAAAAGAAACTGATATATGTGTAGTAGCATGCTGGAAATAGGCACCAGCAACCCCCGCGACCCCATGAGGGATTTAGCGGGTCAGAAAATGGATGGATGTGTAGTAGCGGGTTTTGGCATGGGCAAAGCGGCCAGCGGACCGGGGCCAAGGTTTTTAAGGCTGCAGGCTGCAAAAGTTGAGTTTGTTTTTTTAATTGTGGAACTGCAGTTCTTTAGTGAACAGACCGAGGTCAGCAAGAGGACACCAGACTGATCAGTATGGTTACAGCAGGTTAGCAAATACTCCCTACATGGTCCCATCCTCCCATCCCACACCTGGCATATGTGTTTGTGTCGTGGAGTTGATGCAGAGGGACAGAATAATGCCGGTCATAGATGTGAGGATGAGGAAGAGGAGGAATAGACAGACGAGGAGGGGCAGGAGAAAGAGGAGGAGAAGGTGAGGAAGAAGGAGAGGGAGCAGGGACCACCAAAAAAACAATGCCAGGTAGGTGCAGGGCTGGGTTGGTAGGTGCTTGCATTAAATTATATTAAACCTCTTGATATCTGAGGATGCAGTCCAAACCAAGGCTTTTTGACATCTTAGGCTGAAAAGGCTGAATAATTTCAGGTCTAGCTGGTCTTTCGGGATATAGTAGATGTTTTAATTGTTGAAAAAGTTGTTTTTATAGGCTACTAGTGTTCATGTCAAAATCCTGGTTCTACTTGCATCTGTCGTGCGATCAAATGCAAGGCCCAAAAACTCCAATGGGGATGAATATATTTGGAAGGCACTGCTCTGATAACCAAAATTTAGCATTTCTGACATATTTTAGCATCTTGCCAAATGTAACATGCGGATCCAAACTCTGGATCCAGCTTAATATTCTAAACCTAACATTATTTCATATTCTAGGTTTTATGTTTATGTTAAGAGAACACTGTTTGCTTCACAGTGTGAGATCTTACAGACATCCTGCATCTGCTGTTCTACAGCCTCCCCGGTGAGCTGCATGGTGATGGTTCTGCTTATCCTTCATTAATCTCTCTCCCAGCTTCTTACCCCCCACCTCACATTGGGATTTATCCTATTAATGCGCTGTTTGCATTAAAACAAAAAAACAAACAAACACTAAAACCCTAATCCACCGTTGAAGTTGAAGACAAGCAGATACATAAATAATTGTGATGGGGTCAATAGATGAAGCTATGGACCCACTGTGTAACAGAACCAGAACACCACACCCTTGAAAAGTGACAAAAAGTAGTCCAAATTTTTGCTGTTTATTCTAATTGTGAGGGAAATGTTTCTTTCCTTTGGCAAAAAAGGGGACAGTATCGCCCTCTGGTGTTTAGAAGCTGAACTGCACGGTCGTGTTCACCAACCGAATTCTACATGTATTCCGGATATGTCAATGTGAGATGAATATTACTCTTTTATTTAAAAAAATAAAGAGATAGGTAATATTTGAAATCTGCATATTTCTTTATTTTAGGTTTTGCTTCATTTTGGTGATAAACAGTGTTACCTAAAAGGCAATTTTTAAATAAACTTTACTTACTTATTATTATATCATGTTTAAAATCCCCTCACACTCTCCTTGCAAATAGAAAAACACATAAATGCTCCTAAAATGTTTTGAAGGGAAAACAGGAATAAATACTAAAACCAAAACAAACATCAAAACAACCAAAGACAGAATTACATGATACCACTGTAAAATACGTAATACAGTTTCATTTAAGTTAGATATAGGTCACTGGGTCAGTAAATTAAAAAGTGACGTTATTTTCTATAACTCACATAAATTAAATGTCTTTCACTTTCTGAGACTTGCGAGAATCCTATGATCCCTCCCAAAGAACTAAGTAAGCATTCACTAATGTGTTTTATGTAATTTACGCATTTTAGGCTACTAGTCTTTTTCAGTCCCAGGTCAACTCATTGTTGTGTGTTAAAGAAATGAAGTGCAGATTAAGGTTAGGGCAGGGATACGCTTTTTTTCTGTCATTATACAGTTATAAGGCTTTGACAAGTGATCTATTAACAAACGTTTGACAGGTAATATAAGATTCAGTTGTATCCTCATAGTACATAAGAGCATGCATACTTTAGACGATGAACAAATATAAAAATATATATGAATGAAATATTTGAGTTGAATTCATTTATTTCGCTCATTTATTTATTCATTTTACCAGCAGGAGAATTTGTGTGCTTATCAAGTCTTGAGAAATTAACATTTTTACAACTTTATGGCTGGAAGGCTTTAATTTTTCATGAGGTTTCATGAGGCCATTGCTACACAAACACCTAAAAATTGGAATACCATGAACATAATCTATATTTTTCTATCTCTCATTTTATAAAATTATTTTAGAAATTTATTACATAAAATGAAAGATTTCAAGCTTTCATTTCTTGTAATTTTGATGATTATCGTGCACGGATAATGAAAACCCCAAATTCTGTGTCAAAAAGATATATACAAAATTGTGAAAAGGTCAAATGTTGTAAGCTCATGGTGTCACACCCTGAAGAGTTAATTAACTCCAAATATCTGCAAAGGTTTCCTGAGCCTTTAAATGGTCTCTCAGTCTGAGTCAGTCGGCGACACAATCACAGGGAAGAGTGCTGACTCGACAGATGTCCATAAGACATCGACAGCCTCACATGGCAGGGAAGTCACTAAAAATCTTTGCTGAAGAAGCTGGTTGTTCTGAGATATGTATCCAAGCACTTTCACAGAAAGTTGAGTGGAAGGAAAACTCATGGGACGAAACTGTGCACCAGCAACAGGGAAAGCCACACAGCCTTCAGAGTGGAAAGACACAAAATCCACATTGCTTGATGTCCAGAGTAAAGTTTCCGGTCATGTTGACCACAGTCAACACATTTATATACCAGGAGATATAATAGAGCACTTCATCCTTCATTCTGTTATCCAAAAGGACTTGGTACTGTTTCAATTCAATTCAATTCAATTTTATTTTATTTATATAGCGCCAAATCATGAAACATGTCATCTCAAGGCACTTTACAAAGTCAAGTTCAATCATATTATACAGATTGGGTCAGATTATACAGATTGGTCAAAAATTTCCTATATAAGGAAATCAGTTGATTGCATCAAAGTCCCGACAAGCAGCATTCACTCCTGGGGAACCGTAGAGCCACAGGGAGAGTCGTCTGCATTGTACATGGCTTTGCTGCAATCCCTCATACTGAGCAAGCATGAAGCGACAGTGGGAAGAGAAACTCCCCATTAACAGGAAGGAAAACCTCCGGCAGAACCGGGCTCAGTATGAACGGTCATCTGCCTCGACCGACTGGGGGTTAGAGAAGACAGAGCAGAGACACAACAAGAGAAACAAAAAAGCACAGAAGCACACATTGATCTAGTAATCTGTTCTACATTAGATGGTAGTAGCGGGTGAGCCGTCTTCTCTGGATGATGTCACAGTTAACAGAACGCCAGACCAGGTGTACCTACTATGAAGAGAAAAGAGAGAGAACAGAAAGTTAAAGCAGAAATGACAACACGTAATGCATAATTGAAGAACAGTAGAACTCTATAGAGTGAGAAAATTAGATCCTGATGTCCTCCAGTAGCCTAAGCCTATAGCAGCAAGACTATAAAGGTAGCTCAGAGTAACATGAGCCACTCTAGTTATAAGTTTTGTCAAAATGGAAAGTTTTAAGATTAGTCTTAAAAGTAGACAGTAGTAGTAGTAGTAGTAGTAGTAGTAGTAGTAGTAGAAGTAGTCTTAAAAGTTTCACACTGTCAAAGGTAACAAAAGCCAGTTCAGGGCCAACGGTACTACTGTGCTTGTTTGGTCAGCAAACTGGTCCGACCTGAACCCCACAGAACATCTATAGAGAATTGCCGAGAGAAAGATAAGAGACACCAGAAGCACCAATGCAGATGACCCAAATGCTGTTATCAAAGCAATCTGAGGTTTCATTACAGCTCAGCGGAACCCCGGGCATATTGCCTAAATGCCACACCATAGTGATGCAAGAATTCATGCACAAGGAGGCCCAACCAAGCACAGAGTGCACAGAAACCAACATACCTTTCAGAACCCTGACATTTCTGTTTTAAATATAATTGTTTTACTTGTAATATTCTACATTTTTGAGACACAAAATTGTGTTTTTCATCATTTGTAAGTTGTAATCATTAAAATAAGAAACACATGTATTAAGTAATATAGGCTTGAAATATTTTACTCTGTGTGTAAGGAATCCATATAATATATGGGCAGTTGCAGCTGGTGATAGGAGATTGCCATAATAATAAACTCTACTTGAAAATAAACTTGTCACTTAACTGCTGCTGGATTTTTAAGTCTGGTTGATCAGGTCCAACTTTCTTTATTCCCTTTTTTCCCATGTTGAAAGCATCATGAGGTTATATTTCATAAATAATTAACAACGTTTCTTTTGCTGCACCACCTTCACCTTGTTGGTGCCTGACTCTTTCGTTTGCATCCATAGGTTTGAGTGACATTTGCGCCCGTGCGTCTAAGCTGCCAGATTAATCTGATTGGATGAAAAATGACACAAAAAGCGTTGATTGGCCGTTGGCACAGACAGCTGCACCCAGAGGAGAATCTTTAAACAACCAATTAGAGACCAGCATGAAGCCACATGGAAGTCCTGGAAGGTAACGACGACTCATACGCACTCATTTGTCTGGCGTCCCACACAATGAAAGATTAAAATTAGGAGGTCTGCTTAAACAAAAACAAAAAGGGAAAAGGAATGCTTAGAAATTGAAAGCCAGACACATTATATGAGAGAACTGGAGTGACATTTTATTTCTGTTTTATTTCCTAATTTATGTTTAACGACTACCCCTCTTTTCTGTGGTTTTGATGGGGTCAGGCTCATAAGCGCTCCCTATAGACCCTTTTCACATGACGTCACTGTGAAAAGGGTCTATTGACAAGCCGCCACTGTATATGAGTTTTAGTTTCTGAAATGGGTAACGAGGAATATTGTACTTTTTCACAATATTCAAATCCTTGGGGATGTAATTAGCAGCAGTCTTTTCTAAGAGCTTTTTCTTTTGAGGGGGGTGGGGTTGTCAATAAATGTTCAAAAACCTCAGTGATGCATTTTATGCTTTCTTATATTGGGGTATTGTGTTGAGAACATTGAAGAAATAAACAATGTGAACGTGGTGGGAATCCTCTCTGAGTACACTTTATGTAAAGGGCCCTGAAGATGCTCCCTGTGACCACCACTAGAGGACAGGCTTTGACCGCCCTGCTCTGACCGGAAGTGACTTCCAGCCGGGATCCAGCTTGGGATCCAGTTTCCAAATCAAACAGTGGGCGTTTTTTTTTTCTTCTTCAATCTGAACTGGACTTTTTTTCAGGGTGTTGCCTGTGTTAGTTATTTCCAACTCTGAGGTTTGACCGTGGTGTTGCACCTGACCAGACCCGGGGAGTCGAGTAGCTCCTTCTATATAGACTTTTTTTTTTTACTCAATCCCGCAGGAGTTATTCTCTTTCTCACGCTGCACTTTTCAGACAGACTGGTTTAGTTTAGCCGCTGTTAGCTGGACCAGCTAACCGGGATCGATGCAGGCCATTAAGTGTGTGGTGGTGGGAGACGGGTGAGTTTATGTATTTTTTTGTTCTCACTTTAGCCCCCATTATTACAGTTGGGGTCACATAGTAAAGAATTAAAGCTTACACGTCGTGGTTTTGGTTTGACCCAGTTAGCAACAGTTAGCTAGCGGCTAACACTGCCAACAGAGCGACAGCTGCTGTCAGTCCAGCTGGGTCACGGATTTAGCGTCAGTCAGACGCAACATGCTGTTTTATGCGTTTCAGGATTAATGGTTGAATGATTAATGCCCCCACGGATGGAATATCGGGTTTTTACCAATTTAAAACAAAGACGAAATGACTTTGAGTTCCCATTTTAAACTTTTAAACAGTTGGCCCAGCCTAGCGTTACTGAAAGAGAAGCATCTGGGTGTGTTAAGAATCTTTGTCATTTTGTAGCCATAATGAAAGTTTGGTGAGACACCGGCTCAGCATTTACTAACGTTACACAGACACAAATCAAGACATAATGTTCAGGTAAATGCACAGACAACGCCCCCCCAGAAGCTACAAAGTGTGCAAATAGTCCTCAGCATTTGACGGGATTTAGAAAGCAGTCCCTTTACAGAACGATGTAAATCAAACATTTCATTAGAAGTGTGTAAAACAGTCATCGGCAAAAAATTTGAATCTTCAGGTTGAAGAAATGTGCATGGATGTCACTGAGAATGTAGATCATTAACTCAGAGAAAGACTGTCAACATTTCCAAACCAGCAAGATCAAAAGCTCAGAAGAGTAACCTAGAGACACTTTGCTTTACTCCGTTCAGATTATAAAAAAACAATTTTAAGTCCAGCCCTGGGCATTTTATGATCTTGCTTAATGACGTATTTTTTTAGATAAAGAACACAAAAAACACTAAATTCAAATTCAACCCTTAATTCAACCGACTTTTTTACCAAACTTTATTTCCAAAATAAAAAAGAACACATGCTCTCTGAACTCTTTGAAGGGGGCGGAGCTTGGTAATCAAGCTTTCCTGGGTCTGTTTGTGATTGGTTGGGAGGATGTAGTTACTGTAGTATCATGTAGGATAGGCTAGAATGCAAAAGGAAGGAAAACTGTTTTCTATTGAACTTTTTATTGACCCTTTTTTTTTCGATAGACAACACGTATATTGATCGATATATATTGTTATTGAATTGTCCTTCAGCCTTCCTGTTATCGGTCAAAAGTCTTGCCCTCTTTTAAACGATAAATAAGTAACCGCAAACAGGCTTAGATCGGAGACAACCAGACTTTCGTTGGCAATTCTGGTGGCTCGCACTTGAGAACTGAACCAAAGTCCGGTTGCCTCCGATTTAAGCCTGCTTGCTGTTGCGATGACCCGGATAACTGAGAACTTGCCCAGGCATGATAAATAAGTAATAATAGATATCAGGCATGTGTTGTCAGTTCTGCCTCTACGTCGTGGGTTAAAGTTCTCAGTCGCTGCAACGGATCTCTGTCCGTTGGAAAACAAGAGCAAAACAACGGATCAACTTGGTTCTGTTTAGACTTTGTATTCAAGGTTTTAAACTGAAGCAGCACTCAACCAATGAAACCTGGCAGAGCCGGGACATTAGCCAATCAGAAAGAGAGGAGGGCGGATCTTTGCAAAGTGGACATCTGCCAGTCTGAGTTTTGTTGGTGTTCCATCATTTTAACTTTTGGAAGAACGTCTCAAACTGAAACACATATGGCATGAATGAAAGTAGTGGTGGTCAAAGGTTTTCTTTGGATTTATGCGAACCAGGAAGTGAGAAAGTTCAGCGCATTGAACATCTGAGAACAAATTTCCCTGTGTGTCTATCGTTGCTCTTGCAGTTAAATTAATGAGTAACCTGTGGCCACGTCAGCTGCCATTACGGACGAGATTGGGATGATTGTCGGTTGTGATGCACAAAGCTTAACCTGCCAGGTGTGTTTATGTGCGTAATATGCCACCAAATACGCACGTTTTCTGCAGCACGTCTCCTCTTTAACTGGGAAACAGCTACAGCTCATTGACTCGATCAAGTCGATTGCTGAAGATCAGAGAGCTCTTTCAAGACTGTCAGTATCAAATTCACATGCGTTCACGGCATTGCTGCCCAGTATAAAAGGGAAATGTCGGCCAAACTACAAAAACAAGTGTTTTGTTTAAATGTAGATGAGCCAACAAATGCAATTGCAAACATCGGTACACCTTCTATTGTACTGGTGCAATACTGTGATAATGACCTGGGTAAAGTGGCCTCCAGAACAGTTAATGTTGCAGATGCAGTTACAGTGTTGAATAAAAATTAATATAAACCTACACACAATTTATTTATATGATAAAATTATCAATTCTGTCCGACTAGCACATAGAAAAAATTCAATTTGAACATGTTAAAGGCAAAATAAGCTTGAAATCACTTTCCTGTTGTCTTCACCTTTTTATTGCAATATAGCATTGTATTTATGGCCACCTTAAGATCGCCCTATGGATAAACATGGTGCTAAATGAAATAATAAAAAGATCAATTGCATAGCAAATAATTTGAACTTGCATTCACTTGGATAGATATGAAAGTCCGAAATTTACAAAAGGACATTGAATGTAACAGGGAGCCAGTGGAGTTAATGTACAGGTGAGATGTAGACAATGTAATGATGCAAGCTGCTGTTTTTGTACCAGCTGCAATTTATGGAGTTTTTTTTCTGGGGGACAGGGAGGGAAGGGAGCTGAAATTGTAAAGTTGAGAGGTGAGTGGACTGTAAACCAGTTTGGCAAAAGTGTGAAGGAAGAACTTGATGCTGCAACGATGAACATAAGTTAACCAGGTGATGTTATGGATGTGGAAAGTAAAGTAGAGGATGGAGAGGGCTGTCCAGGATCACGCCAAGGCTCTGAAGCTGAAAGGTGACAGAGATACAGGAATGTCAATGCATATTTTAAAAGAACCAGATTTGGTTAAAGTTGACTTTCACAATAATTATATTAATAATATTAATAATAATTCACATGTGTGGTACGTAATGTGGCATGACGTCCACGATCCCGGGGAAATATGGGCTGAGTAGAAAATGTTTTCAGTCAAATTGATTATTTTTGCTTTAACCCTTGCTCTACGTAGACATACTTCAACAATTTTGAGCTCTCTGTATCAGAGTTCTGGCGTGATGAGCAGACACATGCAACACATGTGCGTGCACAGTTAAACACACTCTTTAGTAGACACAGACCACACCAAAAAACATGTTCCGGTCACCTGCAAAACAAGTAAAACTACCTGGGGGGTAAATGCCCCCAGGACTCTCATACTCTTATCCAACTGTTAAATAGCCTAAGGACTTCAGCCCCCGCCCCTTGAAAGCTTGTGGGAGGTTAGCATGTCAGAAACAAAACTCTAAGGGTGCAGCTAATTTATCACGTTCTTCGCCTGCCATTGATTGTTTGATGTTTCGTCCGGCTCACTTCACCACATCATCAACGTTCTGCCCAGACATCAAGAACAAGCAGAGAGACCCTCAAAGACACAGCGGAGAGATCAAAATCACATAATTCGCAAATTGTCTCAGTTCTTGTGGAGTATATAGCAGCCATGAGACCCACCCAGTCCGGCGAGTACCACCACCTGTCTGCTTAGGGTTGGGTATTGAATTCTGTACTTTTATAGGTACCGACCAAATCCCGTCGGTACTACAGAGTACCGGTTCACGTAAAATAGCCATGTTTTGGCACCTAAACGCATCACTGTGACTCTTGAGGATTGGAAGAGTGGGCGATTTTCAATGCCAAACACAGCATTGCACGCACAAGAGCATAATGACGTCAGTAGCTGCTGGTCCAGTCAAGAAAGCAAGCATGATTGGTAGAAAGTGGCCGAAAGTATGGCTCCACTTCTCAAAATGCAACACAGATTACGCTCACTGCAATATTTGTGACTTGAAGTACAAGGCCACTGAGGGTAATACTTCTAATCTGAGAAAGCACCTGGTCACTGCTGTCAATTTAGCAAATCACTCACTATATTTAGCGACTTTTCAGACCCATCCACCGACCTTTTTTAAAAAAAAAAACAACTAGAGAAAAATCTAGTGACCTGGTGCCACCTGGTGTCTGGATGACGGTTGCTTCCAGCAGTACTTCCATCAGTCCCGTACCCAGTATAAGGACCTGCGGTCCCACGTCGAGGAACAGACCACCCTCCAGGGCACCAATTACAGACGCTCTAACCCAGCTGCAAAGCACCTTTCCATCTGTCTTTGGTCAGTAAATCAATCAGTTATTAGAAATGTATTTTCCATTTAGAATTAAAAAAAGCTTAGTCTCCGCTGTGCTCCTTCGCCCTACGTCAAGACCGGAACCAGTCCCTGATTGGTAAACGTGACGCTGATCGACAGAAAAGTTCAGATTGTTGAATTCAAGTGAAATTTCAATTTTGTCTAGTTGTGCGTCCACCGCGCCTGTTCGCTTCATTCTGTTTCCCCAATTCTAGCCTGATCGCTAAAAGATCTGCCTCCCATTCTACTTTTAGAGACTCTAGGGACCACCAGCAGACCTGCAGTCTGAGAGCGAAGTGCTCTGTTAGGAACATACGGGGTAATCAGAGCTCTGATCTATGATGGAGCTTGATTATTAAGGGCTTTATACGCGAGAAGGAGAAATTTAAATTATATCCTTGATTTAACAGGAAGCCAATGAAGGGAAGCTAAAACAGGAGAAATGATGAAAGGTGGGGGCTGTGAGCCGTAATTACAAACTATGGAACAGAACATTCTGGAGACAGTTAAAACTTTCAACTCAATAAATGTTCATATAAAAAAGCTGTAATTAAATTAATCTGCCAAAAAAAAAGAGTTCTTCAAGACATATATGAATAAGAAACGAGTTGATATTGGGAATATAAGAAAACGTAGCAACGTTGGCAATATTTTAATCTGCTTTGTCATCGATATGTGGTTGTACTGAGCGAGGCAACAGGGCAGTCAAATACAGGTAGGTATGCGCGGGTATGTGCCTTTCAGTGTAAACAGCGGCTACTACTATCGTAAACAAGCCAGTCGCGAAACTCGACATTGCTATTTATTTATTTTCCATGTGTCATTAAAATAACTCCGTTTAACTTTGGGTCTTTATCTTTACTCCTGAGAGACATTATCGTTGTCTGCTGCCTTACATGTTGAACATAATAACCCCAACCCTGTGGTGGGTGTGAATTTCCATCCCTGCACACCGTATTAGTCAGAAGCGCATTTTCATACTGCTCCTCAGAGCTAAGGTGGTGGACGTCGGACATTATATTGGCCTAACTTCACATGGGTACCCGCCAAAAGAGTTGGACCGAAGCGACTTAACATCTTGTGAAAAGCTATTGCTGCTCAGACGGTGAAAGGAAGTCCAGACTTCTTATTGTTGTCTTCTCTGTCCCCTCAGGGCGGTGGGGAAAACATGTCTTCTCATCAGCTACACCACCAATGCCTTCCCTGGAGAATACATCCCTACAGTGTAAGTCTCACATGGTAGCACCTGTTCTGGTCATTCTGCATTGAAGCATGGGTGGGTTAAATATGAGGGAGGCAGTCTGAGCATGTGATGGCACCAAGGTGTGACAAACGTATTTGTAAACTAATGTTTAGCCCTTTCCTTGCAGATTTGACAACTATTCTGCGAATGTGATGGTGGATGGGAAACCAGTGAACCTGGGTCTGTGGGACACAGCAGGACAGGAGGACTATGACAGACTCAGACCTCTGTCCTACCCTCAGACGGTGGGTTTATAGGCATTCCAAGTGAACACAGCAGAGATATCAACTGCTCATCTCCATCCAGCGCCCTGCAAAGAGCTAGTGGAACATTGTCTCTTCTTTGATTTGGAGATATAGTTAACAAAACAATCCTCCTCTCAGACAAGTACAGTAAATATAGACTGTCTTAAGAAGGGCATAATGGAGTGAAAAGCAGTGCTTGTTTACTCTCCTTGTCTTAACAACAATCTGGTCTTTGTGACAGAGAGAGGCTGGCACTCTTTCTTTAACTAGTACAATGAGTCCTGATTTGTGTTGTGCATTGAAACGGACGGTTTCTATTCTGTTTATTCATTGATTAAACCAATGTGATTTCGAGGATTTTTCACATGAAGATCTAAATACTTGCGTCACTGACAATTTTAAATCACGTTTTTGATCAAATGATTTTCCTTTTTCCTTTCAGGACGTTTTCCTTATTTGCTTTTCACTTGTCAGTCCAGCTTCCTTTGAAAATGTCCGCGCCAAGGTAAGAGAAGCCTGGTTTGATAGTTGAGTTACAATGGGAGGGAGAAGTCTAGCATGAGACAGTAACTTGACTGTCTTATTTTATTTTTTTCTTCAGTAAAAATTGGAAATTAGCCTAAATAAATGGAAATAAATTCAAGATTGACCTAACAATACAGCCACATAAAACTTTTTCACCCAAACATTCCTTACTGTAAGTGATGGCCTCTGTTCTCCCCCTGCAGTGGTATCCAGAGGTCAGACACCACTGCCCCAAGACACCAATAATCCTGGTGGGCACCAAGTTGGACCTGAGGGATGATAAGGACACGGTTGAAAAGCTGAAGGAGAAGAAACTCTCTCCCATCATCTATCCACAGGGCTTGGCCATGGCTAAGGAAATAAGTCAGTTTTTGTTTCACACATGCCCAGATTCATTTTTATTATATTATTCTTATAGTTACTTATATATTATTCTTATAGCTGACACAGCCCACACATGCCATGATACCACACATGGCCACTACTGCACCAGCATTTACACAACTGAGACTCATATTTTAGATCAGTGAGCCATTAATAACATTATTAATCTTATACAATGCTATCTGCACATGCTATCAAGCATCTCAGCATGCTGGTTGCTTGACTGGATGTACCTTCTACATTATTCTTGTATTCCTTGGAGTCACTAGGAGAATTTAAACTATATGGAAATAAAATTAGATGGGATACCGATTCAATAGAACACTGTAAATGCCACACATTTGATCCCAATACACATGCACTATTCAAAATGGGAGCGCATTAGAAGTTCAATTCAATTTTATTTATATAGCGCCAAATCATGAAACATGTCATCTCGAGGCACTTTACAAAATCAAGTTCAATCATATTATACAGATTGGTCAAAATTTTTCTATATAAGGAAACCAGATGATTGCATCAAAGTCCCGACAAGCAGCATTCACTCCTGGGGAAGCGTAGAGCCACAGGGAGAGTCGTCTGCATTGTCCATGGCTTTGCAGCGATCCCTCATACTGAGCAAGCATGAAGCGACAGTGGGAAGAAAAATTACCCATTAACGGGAAGGAAAACCTCCAGCAGAACCAGGCTCAGTATGAACGGTCATCTGCCTCGACCGACTGGGGGTTAGAGAAGACAGAGCAGAGACACAACAAGACAGACAAAAAAGCACAGAAGCACACATTGATCTAGTAATCTGTTCTACATTAGATGGTAGTAGCGGGTGAGCCGTCTTCTCTGGACGATGTCACAGTTAACAGAACGCCAGACCAGGTGTACCTACTATGAAGATAAAAGAGAGAGAACAGAAAGTTAAAGCAGAAATGACAACACGCAATGCATAATGGGGTACCGCGCACGTGACGTCACCGTCTCAAGAGCAACGCCCCTTTTGCCGCTTAGGTAGGGCATACAGGAAAGAACGCACGGATAACCCAGCTATTACAAGCGCAACAGAACCAGCGATATGACCGACTTTACAGCCGTTAAACTTTCCCAAGACGATGTCCCAGGCGCACGGTTTACTGGTCGCACTGTGAAGAACACACCAACCTTCAGCTCAAACGATGGCTTGAGGTTCGAAGATTTAAAAAGACCGGAAAACGGGCCGAGTTGATGAACGGTAAGCTTTGTTTTTTTTTCCTGCGCGGCGGTCATGGCAGCGTCGGCCGTTTTTTTTTTTTTTTTGTTGTTGTTTGCAATCACCGTCCAGGAATGGGTATATGTTTAATGTTTGTCTCATTTCAAATGTTTTTGAGTAAGCTATCCTGGTAGCAGGCTATCATGTTAGCGCCTGCTACCATGATAGCCTATATGCTGTCATGGTAGCAGGCGCTACTTTATTAACATGTCGGCCACCAAAATACTCTTACCTTGACTTGATGTCGCTGGAATTGGGTCAGGATGTTCTTCGGTTGTGCCCTTTCCTCCGACAAAATGCTTGCTACATATGTACTTGAATTGGGTAACTTTTTCCGGGTTGAACTGTTGTGTAGGCCGACCGCCCCGGTGTACCAGGCACACATTTCTCCTTGGCAGTCTTGAAGAAAACATCCTTCATATGCGGCCGATCAGCGTACCTCGAGTCGCTGTTGCACGTTCCATAGCAACAATGTTTAAAAACCATGGTCTTAGATTTGGAAAAAGCAGTCGTTTACCGAGTAAAACCTAGGCTAACGCACGTCTCTTTTACAGCAAAACAGCGGCGGGTTTCCGGAGTTTGCCCCACTGCGTACCACGTGATGTGACGTCATCGTGACGTTGTGTTTCTAAAAATAGCTCGCGCGCGGTACCCCATTGAAGAACAGTAGAACTCTATAGAGTGAGAAAATTAGATCCTGATGTCCTCCAGTAGCCTAAGCCTATAGCAATAAAACTGTAAAGGTAGCTCAGAGTAACATGAGCCACTCTAGGTATAGTTTTAGTTTTGTCAAAAAGGAAAGTTTTAAGATTAGTCTTAAAAGTAGACAGGGTGTCTGCCTCACGGACCAAAACTGGGAGTTGGTTCCACAGGAGAAAAGCCTGATGACTAAAGGATCTGCCTCCCATTCTACTTTTAGAGACTCTAGGAACCACCAGCAGACCTGCAGTCTGAGAGCAAAGTGCTCTGTTAGGAGCATACGGGGTAATCAGAGCTCTGATATATGATGGAGCTTGATTATTAAGGGCTTTATACGTGAGAAGAAGAATTTTAAATTCTATTCTTGATTTAACAGGAAGCCAATGAAGGGAAGCTAAAATTGGAGAAATTTGATCCCTCTTGTTGATTTTCATCAGAACTCTTGCTGCAGCATTTTGGATCAGCTGAAGACTTTGAACTGCATTTTGTGGACTTCCTGATAGTAAAGAATTACAATAGTCCAGCCTTGAAGTAACAAATGCATGGACTAGTTTTCAACACCACCCCTGGACAGAATGTTTCTAATTTTGGCGATTATTCCTGAGGTGAAAAAAGGAAACTCTGGAAACCTGTTTAATTTGGGATTTAAATGTCTTGGTCAAAAATAACACCAAGATTTTTTACTGTATTACCAGAGGCCAAATTAATGCCACCCAGATTAAGTGATTGGTTAAGAGGTTTATTTTTTGAGGACTCTGGCCCAAAGATTACAACTTCTGTCTTGTCAGAATTTAAGTGCAGGAAATTTAAAGTCATCCAGCTTTTGATGTCATCAAGACATGACTGCAGTCGAAGTAATTGATTGGATTCATCAGGATTTATGGATAAATATAGCTGAGTGTCATCAGCATAACAGTGGAAATTAATCCCATGCTGTCTGATAATTTTGCCAATCGGAAGCATATATATAGTAAATAGAATTGGTCCAAGGACTGAACCATGTGGTACTCCTCAGGTGACCCTAGAGTTTGAGGAAGATTTATTATTAACATGAACAAACTGGAATCTGTCCGACAGATATGATTTAAACTAGCCTAATGCTTTCCCCTTAATCCCTACAGTATGCTCAAGTCTTTGTAGGAGAATATTGTGATCAACTGTATCAAACGCAGCACTGAGATCTAACAGGACAAGTATAGACACAAGTCCATTATCTGAGGCCATGAGAATATCATTAATGACCTTCACCAGAGCAGTTTCAGTGCTATGATGAGCTCTGAAGCCTGACTGAAACTCCTCAAGTAGGTCATTGCATTGTAAATGTTCACAAAGTTGATTAGCAACTACTTTCTCAAGAATTTTAGATAAGAAAAGAAGATTAGATATAGGTCTGTAATTTACTAACTCATCTTGATCAAGAGAAGGTTTCTTAAGTAAAGGTTTAATAACAGCTACTTTAAAAACCTGTGGTACATATCCATTTACTAAGGATAGATTAATCATGTCCAAAATAGGGCCACTGATCAAAGGGAATATGCCTTTAAACAACTTGGTTGGGATTGGGTCTAACATACAGGTAGAAGGTTTAGATGAAGCTAAAATTTTAGATAGCTCAGAAAGCTCTACTGCTTCTAAACAGTTCAGACACTGCGCAGGTTCTAAAGATTCATCCAATGCTGCCTCACTTACTGAGGACCAGGTAATCATGTTTGGGAGGATGCCAATTATTTTATCTTTAATGGCATCAATTTTATTTATGAAGAATCCCATAAAATCGTTACTACTAAGAGCTAAGGGAATGGATGGATCAACAGAGCTATGTCTCTGGGTAAGTTTAGCAACCGTACTAAAGAGAAATCTAGGATTATTTTTATTCTCTTCAATTAATGATGAAAAATATGCTGCTCTAACTCTGCGAAGGGTCTTGTTATGCAACAATAGACTGTCCCTCCAGATTAAGTAGGATTCCTCTTGGTGTGTAGAGCGCCATTTTCTCTCCAATTTCCTAACATTGTGCTTCAAGGAACGCAGCTCTGAATTAAACCAGGGAGCCAGCTTCCTGTGAATAATCACCTTCTTTTTCAAGGGAGCTACATTGTCTAATGCAGAACGCAATGAGGAAGTCACACTGTTAGCAAAGTTATCGATTTGTGAATGGGAAGAAACAGCATTGCTGCCATCTACAGGGCATTTCTGCAATACTGAGGATATTAAAAAGGGGACAGACTCTTTAAGTTTTGATACAGCATTATCCGATAAAGATCTACTATAATGGAACCCTCTTTTGGGGGTGGAGAACTCAGTGGCCCACGATTCAGAGATGTGGCACTACTTGATGTTCCACAAAATCTCATTTGATCATGGTTAGACCTCTGTAACACACGGAGCTGGCCGTAAGTCAGGTTAGAGTGTAACCCTGGCAGTTCTTACATTATCTGTTTAACGTCTTGTTTTTAACAATCTGTTTCACCTGCAGCACTAACTTTAACAGCAGTTTTAAAGAAATGTTTTGTCATGGTCTTTTGACTAAAATGTTTAGTATTTGGCACGTTCCAGTCCCTTATAACAATGTAGTCCTTTTTAGTGTAGCTATTGTGGATTTAATCTCACTACAATTTATTCAAATTAGAGATGCACCGATCTGACACCCGGATCAGATATCTGCTCCGACATTGACTAATTGGCTGGATCGGATAAATGATGCCTTTCCAGAATTTCGATCCAGTCATTAAGTTTTTTTTTATTAATATCATACATAGCAATGCAGTTACAGCGATCTATTCAGTTCAATTCTATTTTTAACGTCAGTTACGTCAACATGCAGAGCACGCACAGCAACTAGTGATGAGCGAATATAAAGCACCGGACCAAGCCATGTCTGCTGTTTTTAAAACTTGATACGCCAACAAGTCTGACTGCAACATGTGATATCTGCAAAGTGATAAATTTAGTAAATTACACATCGCAAACTTCTCTCATGTGGCAAGGTATACGGTTTATTCATTCAACAATAGTATCGGGTATCGGCCGATACCTTTGGTCCAACTATCGGATTGGATCAAAAACTGGATTAGTGCATCTGTAATCCAAATGTAGTTATTCAATTTCTGTTGAAAGTAATTCTGTAGATTAATGTTTGTTTTACTTTATTACTTTTCATGTTTGTACCCAGTGTCAGTATTAATCTGTAAGGAATAGATATTAGTTGAATCTTTAGCTGTTTTTTTTGTTTTTTTTTCATTTTTAATTGAACTGTTTGTGGGTGATTATAAATCACTTGATTCTAAAATATGTAAAGAGAGCTCCATAGTTTTATTTCACTGTAGAGATTGCACAATGGAAATTAGTAGTGTCCATCCTTTAACTTACTGATGAGAAGTGATGAGGCTGATTTAGGAACAACATTCTAGTTTATTACACAAATGTATCGATAAGAATTTGAACCATATCCATCCATCCATCTTCTTCCTCTTATCCGGGGTCGGGTCGCGGGGGCATCAATAGGGAGGCCCGGACGTAGGGAGGCCCAGACGTCCCTCTCTCCAGCCACTTGGGCCAGCTCCTCCAGGGGAATCCCAAGGCGTTCCCAGGCCAGCCAAGAGACATAGTCACCCCAGCGTGTCCTGGGCCTCCTCCCGGTGAGACGTGCCCAGAACACCTCACCAGGGATGCGTCCAGGAGGCATCCTAACCAGATGCCTGAGCCACCTCAACTGGCTCCTCTCGCTCCTACAATTTGAGCCATAGTTTGCAAAAATTGAATTAGTGTCCTAACAATTTGAGGAATGCGTTTATGGCATAGCTGTGATCAGTTGCATCTCCCAATCTGTTTCCTACCAATGTTTCAGTATTTCTTCTTAACTGCCTCCCTGGTTTGTTCTTTGAATCCAGCTGCGGTGAAGTACCTGGAGTGCTCGGCTCTGACGCAGCGCGGCCTTAAGACGGTGTTTGATGAAGCCATCAGGGCGGTCCTCTGCCCCCAGCCCACTAAAAAGCCAAGGAGAAGGAAGTGCACCGTACTGTGATGAAGAACGATCCACATTAGGAACCAAATATCTTTTCAGTCTGGGTTCTTGCTAACTTAGAAGCAGTATTAGGTCTGAGTTGCATCTGAAAGGACTTTCTAGATCTAAGCAAAGCTATTTTCTCCCTGTTTTTTATATAAATGGACCCAGATGCTTTTATGGTTGATTACATCGGGTCCTTTCAGATTGACTAATACATTACATTTTTAAAAGACCTCAGGACGTGAGGGTAGAAGACACAATTAAAGATTTTATGAAAAATATTCAAATATGTCATTTGCAATGAAGAAACACTACTTGAATGTGGATTTGTCATATTTCTAGATTTTTACAGAAAAAAGAAGGAAGGTCCAGTGCTGCATTTTGTCCTGAAGCCTAAGATTCCAGCTGCCTTGACTCAATTCTACTTTATGCAAAAATATTTTTAGAGAAACAGTTTTTTTAAATGTCATTTTGTTGCTAGCTGTGATTGGCAGCCTGTTTACATGTGTTGTTCATTTAGACTGAAGTGGTTCTAAAAACCCAGAATTCAGATCATATCCTTGTTTTAAGAAGATGGATTTTTATTCTTCTCCACGTACATCAGCATGTGTAAAATATTATAGCCTCATAAATGACACGACTAACCCTTAAAGTTAAAGGAATATAATTCCTGGAGAGCAGTATTTTAGTAACTGACATGAGAAAATGCAAGGAAGGCAGCCATGTTGCATTCACTCATTTATCTATAAATTTGTTGAATTTTTCATTTAGAAAATGTTTGTTGTTATGAAGGTTCATGATTTTTGACACTATGTTTTAGTTTATGAAGATAATGTTATAATAACTGATTTTATTGCATTTAACTGATTTTTCTTGCGTTTAATGCCGAATCCAAAATAGGCATGGGCTGGTATGAAACTTCCGGACTTTAACTTTGATAAAATTACCCCAGTATCTGTATTTTACCAAAAGTTAAAAACTATTATCTTTAGAGCAGTTAGATCAGTGGAGCAACAACTATCACATAGCATAACAATATTAATTTGAATGATTGTCTTCCCACCTTCTCTTTATTACCTAATACTGGGAATGAAACGAGCAGTTTTTAGCAGCGTAGTCGGGTTGTCTGCTTGAAAAGTCAGCCTGTAAACTGTGCTTTTAAACATGTTTTTAAAACAGCGTTGCCTTAATAAGAGTGCTTGGTGGCGCCACTTTAGTCCCCACACAGCTGGAGCCCTTTTTATCTGACCAACAGTGTGCAGCAACAGGTTGGGGAGGGGCCGTGCTGGTGTTCTGCTCCATTTAGCCAAAGAAAACTTGGGTCCCAATCAATCAATAAAATTTAGTTCATTGTAATTTGAAGAATAATGGAAATAATTGGCAGTTTTAAAACATCCTTTGACAAAAGTGCAACCAGCCCATGCCTAAAGCAAGATTAATCAGAAGCTGCTCAACTGATATATTTTAGTGTGAAATGAGTCCTTCATAAACTGGTAAAGGTACTCTGAAGAGCCATACAGTCTGGACAGTATGGAAGGGTTTCAATACTGCACTATTTATGTAGTGTACTGTTTATGTTGGCAAATAAAGTCTTCACAAAGCGCTGTTGTATTTTTATTTTGTGTGTGTCTCATGGGGTTTTTCCTAAGAATGTTAATTTTCCCATCTATATAAAACAGTGCTGATAAATGCATTATCAGACTGTATTGGCAATATGATGTTTACCATTCTTTTTTCTGCAGTTCTCGTAAAAATGCCCGTCTTTTGAAGAATGGAAATAAACCACTTATTCACCCTGACTCAGGGTGTAGTTGCTGGTAAAGGAAGGGGGTGTTTGAATGGTTCCTGTAGCAAACTGTTCACCAGGCTCCACAGAACCGTCCCGTCAGTGGGCTGAACTTTATGGGCTGCACAAGAACACCAGTTTATGTTGCTCTGTCCTGTCCAGGCTAACTGATCAAACCATCTGAGGCAGGCCATTAAGTGCAGGGGGCGGGGGATAGGTCAGATTTATATTTAACTGGAATCATTACACCAGTTAAAAGTTTGGACTCACCTTTGTCATTTAATGTTTATTTCCTTCACTTTATGATTTTCTACATTATAGAAGCACAGTGAAGGCATCAAAACTATGAGAATAAAAAAAGCTCTATTTTGAGGTGCCTTACTAAATGTAGGGTTCTTCAGGGTAGTACATAGAAGTATGTAGAATTTATTAAGCACAAAATTCTGAAATAACTCAAAAATCCAGTCACCTGAAATGGGTCCAGGCTGTGCTCAGCCCAGATGTCCCACAATGCCAGCCTCTGGGTTGTAAGCAGTCCTACACCCAGCAGCTACCACGTGTTGGACTGTTTCACAGGCATCTTTGCACAGCTTGCCTCTTGGGTCCTGTGATGGGATAAATCATACGTAGGCTGGGGAAAAAACAGAATTGGATTTCAGTATTTTGTAGGTTTGGATAAATAAGAAAAGCTTATTCCAGGAACAGCTTGGGCCCTTGGAGGGAGATACTGGTAGTTCTGTGCTAGAATGTGGCAGAAAGAACAGCAAAAAAGATGACCAGTAGCAAACAAACCTTATAATACCTATACATTGAACAGTGACATGGCTAGATGAAAATAGTGAGATACCTATACTAAAAGAGTCAACACCTCCAAACTAAAATTTTATCTATCAGAATAGAGAGCATAAGAGAGGAGGAGGAGTTGCAACTCAGTTTAACAATTCACTAAATTGTATTAAAAAAAGTACTCCTAGGTGAATTGGACTGTTTTGAATTTTTTTATTTATTTATTTGAATAGGGACAAAGCACATTAATGAACATTAATGAACCGGTATGTGCAGAGGAAGACTGTTCCAGATGTTAGTGGCTCTCACAGAGAGAGTGTTCTGACCAAAAGTTATTCTTCTGTGAGGGACCTCACAGTCTCCTCTGGAGGAGGCCCTGGTTCTCAGGCCACTTGAAGTCTTAGGTTTGAACAGGGTAGACACAGGAGGTGGAGCTATTCCATGTAGCACTTTATAAATGAAGCATACATACTTAAAATTTATAACATTTTCAAAATTAAAGAGATTATATTTGTTCAAGATATTACATACATGGAAAGAATTGGGTTTTTAGTCAAACACTTTAAGAGATTTTTTTGTACAGTTATTTAATTAATTTTAAATTGGTAACTGTGGTGAGAGACCAACTTGTGATGCAGTATTCAATGTGAGATAAAATCATTGAGTGGAGAACTATTCTAGCAGCACCATTTTTAAGGTTAAATTTGACAGTATTGGCAAGTTTTTTATATAATTTTTGAAAGACAAATTGGAACCAAGTATCACGCCGAGGTACTTGAATTCTGTGACAAGTTGTAATTCTTCTCCTCTCAAGAATACTCCAGAGCTTTTTTTTGAGAACATCAAACAGACCGTTTTTTTGGAATTGAGAAGCAAACATGATTTAAAAAGCCAGTCATTTACTTGCTCCATGGCTGAGGTCAGAATAGAAGCTGCCTCTTTAACAATCCTTGCATGAGTATAAATTACAGCGTCATATGCATATGTTTGAAAATTCACATTATTACATGTTTTGGGAAGATCATTTATGTACAGGTAGAATAACAGGGGACCAAGTATTGATCCTTGCGACACACCGACGGAGACATCCAAGACCGATGATTTGATACTGTCAATTTTTACACGTTGTTTTCTTAAAGATAAATATGATTTAAGCCACTGAATTGCCTCTGACGAGAAACTGAAGTCTGACAATTGTTAGAAGAATTTCACGGTTGACAGTGTAGAAAGCCTTTTTATGGTCAAGGAACTCTGCACCAACACAGGGGTATATATCCAATTTACTTTTCACCTTTTCTATAAAAAAGCTGTTTGCTGATTCAGTGGAATGGTTTGCTCTGAAGCCAAATTGCATTGCATGTAGGTTAAAGGGACTATTATTTAAATGTTCATTTATATTATTTGCTACCCATCTCTCAACAACCTTAGAAACAACTGGAAGTATACAGATTGGTTGATAATTGGATATATTTGAACTGTCACCAGATTTAAAGATTGGGGTGACTGTGGCCAGTTTCCAGGATGATGGGACAATTCTCTGTTTAAGTGATAAATTAACCATGTGTGTTATTGGAGCAATAAGGGACTCTTTGCATAATTTTAGGAGATGAGTGTCTAGTCCATGAATGTCTTTAGCTTTTGAAATTTTTTAGTGAACCAATAATTTTGGACACTTCCAGCCCTGTTATTTCACGTAAACAGGCTGTGTGAGATCAATGGACCTTGGTTTGAGATCAGGAGATGGAAATAATTCACTAATTTCTCTTACAGAATTTAGAAGATAATTATTAAATTCATTTGTCAGTAGATCTGGATCAGTCACAGCAATATTGTTAATTTTTAGCTCAATTTCTTGTTTAGCTTTTTTATCCTTCCCTGTTAATTTATTTAAACTTTGCCAGATCTTTTTGGAATTTCTATTTGCTTCAGAAATGATGTTCATGAAAAAAGTTGCTTTAACCTTTCACATAATTTGAGTAACCTTATTTCTTAATGAGGTAAATTTATGCATGTCTGTGATGAGACGGAATTTCATATATTTTTTTAGTTGCTCATCTCTGTCTCTCATCCATTTCTTACATTCTTCATTCATCCATGGTAATAGATATCTCTTTCTTTTGTTGTGGCTACCCCTTTTGGTAAAATTTAACATTACTTCGTTAATTTTCTTGTGAAATAGGCAGCTGCTATTTTCAACATCTTTACTTTGAGTGATTTCGTTCCAATCACAACGTTGCAGAGCTTCCACTAGATTTAGTAGTAATTTTTTGGGAATTATTGTTTTGGGTGAGACTTTTGCATTTGGCCTATATGAATCATTAAAACGTTTTTTTGTAAGTTTTCTTGAGAAGAAGATGGCATTATGGTCAGACAACCCAGTCACTTAATTAAAAGTTTTGATAATTCTTCCAGGTTTATTTATAAAAAGTAAGTCTATCAAAGTTTTGGAGTGTGAAGTTATTCGAGTAGGTTGTTCTATTAACTGTTTAAAATTAAGATGTTCAGTGACTTGTTTCAGGTTCTTTCTAGCTTTCTTATCATTCCAGTTTACAATTAAAAACTTCAATAATTATAATTTCTTTATTTAAATCACAATGATTAAGAAGAAGTTTTAAGTTGTTATAAAAATCCAATTTAACAGATGGTTTACAATACAAGCAAATTACAATAAAATACATTGCAGGTGAGAGTGAGATTTCTACACCAACATACTCGAGCTGGATTTCTTCTGGCCAGTTTATCCGTCTACATTTTAGAGCGCTTTTAACATAAAGAAGAACACCTCCACCCCTCCCATGTGTCCTGTCATTCCTATAAACATTATACTCTGGCATAGTTACCACTTAATCTGGAGAATTATCTGATAACCAGGTTTCAGAGAGCCCCAGAAAGTCGATGTTAGAGTTGCAGAGCAGATGTTGAAGCTCTTCATTTTTAGATGCCATATTCCGTATATTCAAGTGTCCGCCTAACAAGCCATTTGGTTTAGCTCGCAGATCCCAGATTGTTTTTGCCTGATTAAGTGTATGGAAAATCTTAGATGTCCGATGTTTTTTAAAAACAAGATTTCTCTCTATTTTTTGTAGTGGAGGCCCGGTTAGTTGTAGCCTAGGTGGTAGAGGCCTGGTTAGTTGTAGCCCAGGTGGTGGAGGCCCGGTTAGTTGTAGCCCAGGTGGTAGAGGCCCGGTTAGTTGTAGCCCAGGTGGTAGAGGCCCGGTTAGTTGTAGCCCAGGTGGTAGAGGCCCGGTTAGTTGTAGCCCAGGTGGTAGAGGCCCGGTTAGATGTAGCCCAGGTGGTAGAGGCCTAATTAGCTGAAGTTGTAACTGACAAAAAAGCACAGAAGCACTTGAGAGTAATGAGAATCTTTCTTTTCCAGTTTTAAACACTAGATGTCAACATTTCTTATTGTTCCTTTAAAATACTTCAGTTAGTTTATAAATCAATGAATGGCTTAGCACCTAAATACATTACAGATTTCCTGTCAGTTTATCAACCTCCAGAGCACTCAGATCTTATTCAAGCCTACTCTGCATACCTACAACCAGAATCAAACATGGAGAAGCAGCATTTAGTTCCTATGCTCCACTTATCTGGAACAAACTTCCAGAACACTGAAAAAGTGTTGAAATTCTTTTAAATCAAAATCAAAACGCATTTGTTTAGGACTGGCTTTGACTGTTCTAGTGAAACTGTTAACTGAAACATCATTAGTTTAAGTTAGTCCGACTGTTTTTAAAATCATGAATATTTGCTTTTACTTTCCATTTTCCTATGTTTTATTTTGTTTCAATTTTCCTACCTTTTATTCCAACTGCTATTTTACTTGCTTTTATTCTGTTTTATTTTCCTATGTTTTAATCATGTAAAGTACTTTGCATTGTCCATGTACTGAAATGTGCTGTTCAAATAAATTTGCCTGGCTTGCCTTATTTGGGGCTCACTCTTCCTCATTCCTTTTTTCCGGTGTGAAACCATAGTAGAGCCTCAGTACTGATCTATACCATTTCTGGCTTGTTAATGTGTAGTTTGTGTGACCATTTCTGTGGGTTAAAAGGACCGGGGAGGGCGCAGAATTATCATTTCTTACCATTCAGAAACTGTTGCTGCACATTTGCTAGTTGTGCAGGAAGCTCCACTGCTTCAGCATCTGGGCCTGACTCAAAGATGCACTGTTGTACAATTGTGTTTGCATCCATTTTCACATGTGTAAGGTGCAAGTGTACACATTGATTTGGGGGGGGGGGGGGGGGGGGGGGGGGGAGGAGTGATCAGCTAAAATTGAGGCGGGATCTCATTATCTGGGAATGATTTTGTGCAATAAAATGCAATGAAAATTTATGTATAGCACATAGACTAATCCTAAATGTTTAAAAGGAAGTACAACAGGTTACCTGTAACAGTGTGCCAGTGTTTTGTACTATAAGACAACACACTGGAACACTGTTACAGGTGTTGTACTATAAGACATGTGAAGTAATTGGAAAAGCACTTACTGTTGCTTCACTTTTCCATATTTTTCTCTCTCCTTTTCAACACATTTAAATTGACTTTAAATACCAGAAAGATAAGAAGTAAAAATGAAAAAATAATCTTTTCTTTGATATTTTTATTTGCTTTTAACTTGTGTTTGGAATACATGGAAATTTCCCCTGCTTTTCTGCTTGCTTTGGTGCTTTCAGACTAACTGGAAGGATGATAGATCTTTTTTCAACAAACATTGTGAAAATATTACTTGAACATAAAGATGCATCGATCTAATTCATCCTGAGCAATACCAATTTCCAGTTTTCTTTTAAATTTGGCCTACAAATTCCATTTTCCCAGGATTTCAGCTTATAAAAGAGAAATAAAACAAATTACTGAACAGCAAGATTAACTCGATTATGCATGAAAGCAAATGAATTGGATTCATTTGGACTGGATTTAAATGCTGTTGGTTGATGTGTTTTTATATATAGAAAATGTTGGTAGTAGTGAACTTGCATGCATTTAATAAACCAGATAAAAAAGAAAAGAAACTTAAGCTTAATTTGCATCTTGTGCCATCTTTAAGTGTTTACCTTCTCTAGATTAGCATTAGCATTAGCTTCTGCTTCATCATACATCAGCCCAGCTCTGGTTCTACTCTGCTTGGGTGGGCCTGCAACATCCTTTACCATAAGAATCTTTTAAAAATTGACAAACATTACAAGGGTTTAATGCTGGTTTGGCATTTGCTTTGTTTAGCTATCTGTGCAGGACTCTGCATGAATGAAATTGTTATCAATGACAAAACCTGAAAAAAATTCCAGAGATTCATCAGGGTGTTGTTCCAGGAACAGAAGAGGAAGTTCAACACTTCATGCTGTAGTTTTCTCTCCAGTTGCAGAGGACTGATCAGTCTCTCCAGGAGTGTTTCTTATGTTTGCTTCACGTTTAGAACAACGCAAGAAGACAGATTTTTGTTAATTCCACCATTAAATAGTCGAGACTGCCTGTGCTGCCTGATGAAGAAAGTTAAGTGTGTGGTAGTGGGGGATGGGTAAGTGACTTTTTTATTCCCCTTCTAACTTACAGATCAACATAAAATGAGCTGTATTTAACCAGTGCCTGAATACGTTTTTTTTTTCCTTATACTGAGAAATAAAATTAAGCTAATTTGTTTTTAATGCAAAGCCCAAACATGGCAAAGCAAAATGTTCTCAAATCAAATGATCACAAATATGCAGACATTGGTTTAAAACACAATTTCTTGTCATTCTTAGGCAGTAAAAGTGTTTGTTCTGATAGTGTATTAATATAAAACAGTAACACAAAGAATGAAAATGTTAAAATAAATTAATTCTAGGTCATTGTCTCATCAAAAGAATTTATTTTTCATCATGCAGTACAGTCATGGTATAACAGGTTTTCCCACTTTCTGGAAGTTATGCTAAGGCTGCCAGGCAGCTGCTTAGCCCCAGTTACCTTCCCTTTTACCAGGACATCAGTCCAGCTGTAATCTGGTTATTTTCATTAGTCCTTTGAGAAATTTGTGAACAAACCAACTCAAAGAAAAAGTCAACAGCTGCTAATTGAAATCCTTTAATTTAACCAAAATCACCTTCAGTGGGTTCCACTTCAGTCTTGGATCTCTGGCATTGGAGCTGCTGTCCACCATCACACGTCTACCCAGGACATTTTATTTGGTGGTCTGGATCTGGACGTCCTACAGGATCTGAGCCCTGCTATTCTAAACTTTGCATTACTCCCCACTTGACTGTCAAATTTCTAGCCTACGAACCTTTATGTATTAAAAAAGGGAATTAATAAAATTAGACCTCTCTGAGAGCTGCAGGACTGTAAAAACGCTGACCATTCGGCCATGAATGGCAGGGATTGGTCAGAGGATTGGTTCTGCTCATACCGTCCTCTGTCTCTCGAGTTCCAGGGGAATCACCTTATCTATTGGTTGTCCCACATACCAGTCATTGTGATGCGCTTATGTGACGCCAATGTACGTGCACGTTCCTTGCTAGTCTCTACTTGCTGGCTGCACACACGCACTTCTAGTGTTTATGTATCCAGTTAGTTTGGGTGTTAGCCGTTCATTGTAGTTCCGGTGCTCTCACTGTGTACTTTGAAAATGGCTGAGAGTCACAAGAAGCAAACTGTCTGACAAGTTTGTAAGAAGATGAGGAAGGCCAGAAGAAATAAATAAAACTTGATTGTATTTGGAAGATTTTTTTCATGTGAACCGAGTGCGCAGTTATTCACAAAGGGACTTAGGCATTTATTTAATTGCTGGTTCTACATTTACAGGGACATTCCATGCTTTGAAAACCTTCCTTCTCACTGTTGAAATCATTCAGGTGTGGTTTGAATAAAGGGGAACAACAATTGTTTGTCTGAATTCCTCATTATTGTTGCCCCACAGCCCCTCTTGTGCCCCTGCTCTGAGATGCATCTGAGAGCACCTGGTTTTGGTGTGGTCTCTTTAAATGCGCATAAGGCACTTCACACCATTTCGCACTTCTGGAGAGACTGATCAGTCCTCCAGATAACACAGAGTTCCACTCCACCCCGTTCGGACACTTTTTTAAGATGCTGGGGGAAGGTGTAATGAATTGTGTAGGTTAATACACCCTACGACCAAACATTTTGACTTGCCCACATGTAGCTTTGGCATCCTTCAGTTTGGACAGCAAAATCATGTTGTTCGGACGACAAAAATAACTAGAACTGCAAGCAGTTATTAACTGGTTCCAAGCCCACCCACGCCCCGCCCCCTTGAGCATGTTCCTGGACTTCAGTTCAGCGTTCAACACCATCAAAACTGGAACATCTGGGCTTCAGCACACCTCTTCGCAACTGCCTACTAGATTTCATCACCAACAGACCTCAGTTGGTCCGGGTCAGACAGAATACCTTTGATGTCATCACCCTCAGCACGGGATTTCCTCAGGGCTGTGTCCTGAGCCCCCTGCTGTTCACCCTGATGACACACGACTGTGTCCCCAGGTTCACCACCAATCACATCGTGATGTTTGCAGACGATACAACGGTGGTGGGCCTAATTAGAGACGACCAGGACCAGGACTGATCCTGAACGTGGAGAAAACAAAGAAGATCATCGTGGACTTCAGGAAGAAATGGCCTCGCCATGCTCCGCTTCTCATTAACAGCTCAGCTGTGGAGGTGGTCAGCAGCAATAAATTCCTCGGGGTGCACATAACACACAACCTCAGCTGGTCTGTGAACACCATGTCACTGGCAAAGAGGGCACAGAAGCGCTTGCACTTACTGCGGAGGATGAGGAGAGCCCACCTGCCCCCACCCATCCTCACGACCTTCTACAGCAGCACCATCTATCTGCTCCCCACTCCCTACCAATTAAGCATGTCATAATATTTATTACTTTCTTGCATTTATCTAAAACAAAGTAGATGCAATGCAGTTTTGCATTGCATTACATTGAAATGACTGTCGTCATTTCAGCTTTTAACTTTTCGCTCTCTCTTTTTTTCTTCATAGTAGGTACACCTCGTCTGACGTTCTGTTAACTGTGACATCATCCAGGGAAGACAGATCACCGGCTATTTCCATCTAATGTAGAACAGATTGCTGAAAATATTCATGGATCTCAAAGAGTGCTTTATCTAACTATGTGATTTTTAAACACCCATTAAAAAAAGTATTAATATATTAAAAATATTAATCTTTATAGTCTTGCACATGTTCAATTCAATTTTATTTATATAGCGCCAATTCATGAAACATGTCATCTCGAGGCACTTTACAAAGTCAAAATCAGTCAGATTATACAGATTGGTCAAAAATTTCCTATATAAGGGAACCAGTTGATTGCTTCAAAGTCACGACAAGCAGCATTCACTCCTGAAGAAGCGTAGAGCTACAGGAAGAGTCGTCTGCATTGTCCATGGCTTTGCAGCAATCCCTCATACTGAGCAAGCATGAAGCGACAGTGGAAAGAAAAACCACTCATTAGCGGGAAGGAAAAACCTCCAGCAGAACCGGGCTCAGTATGAACGGTCATCTGCCTCGACCGACTGGGGGTTACAGAAGACAGAGCAGAGACACAACAAGAGAGACAAAAAAAGCACAGAAGCACATTGATCCAGTAATCGGTTCTACATTAGATGGTAGTAGTGGGTGAGCCGTCTTCTCTGGATGATCTCACAGTTTAACAGAACGTCAGACCAGGTGTGCCTACTATGAAGAAAAAGAGAGAGAGCAAAAAGTTAAAACCTGAAATGACGACAGTCATTTCAATGTAATACAATGCAAAACTGGAGAACAGTAGACTGAAGAACAGTAGAAATCAGTAGAGTGACAAAATTAGACCCTGATGTCCTCCAGTAGCCTATGCCTATCACAGCACAACTATAGAGGTAGCTCAGGGTAACATGAGCCACTCTAACTATAAGCTTTGTCAAAAAGGAAAGTTTTAAGATTAGTCTTAAAAATAGACAGGGTGTCTGCCTCAGGGACCAAAACTGGGAGTTGGTTCCACAGGAGAGGAGCCTGATAGCTAAAGGATCTGCCTCCCATTCTACTTTTAGAGACTCTAGGAACCACCAGCAGACCTGCAGTCTGAGAGCGAAGTGCTCTGTTAGGAATATACGGGGTAATCAGAGCTCTGATATATGATGGAGCTTGATTATTAAGGGCTTTATACGTTAGAAGGAGAATTTTAAATTCTATTCTTGATTTAACAGGAAGCCAATGAAAGGAAGCTAAAATTGAAGAAATATGATCCCTCTGGTTGATTTTCATCAGAACTCTGCCGCAGCATTTTGGATCAGCTGAAGACTTTGAAGTGCATTTTGTGGACTTCCTGATAGTAAAGAATTACAATAGTCCAGCCTTGAAGTAACAAATGCATGAACTAGTTTTCAGCACCACCCCTGGACAGAATGTTTCTAATTTTGGCGATATTCCTGAGGTGAAAAAAGGAAACTCTGGAAACCTGTTTAATATGGGATTTAAATGACATGTCTTGGTCGAAAACAACACCAAGATTTTCAACTTTATTACCAGAGGCCAAATTAATGCCATCCAGATTAAGTGATTAATCAAGAACTTTATTTTTTGAGGACTCTGGCCCAAAGATTACAACTTCTGTCTTGTCAGAATTTAAATGCAGGAAATTTAAAGTCATCCAGCTTTTGATGTCATCAAGACATGACTGCAGTCGAAGTAACTGATTGGATTCATCAGGATTTATGGATAAATGTAGCTGAGTGTCATCAGCATAACAGTGGAAATTAATCCCATGCTGTCTGATAATTTTGCCAATCGGAAGCATATATATAGTAAATAGAATTGGTCCAAGGACTGAACCCTGTGGTACTCCACAAGTAATCCTAGAGTTTGAGGAAGATTTATTATTAACATGAACAAACTGGAATCTGTCCGACAGATATGATTTAAACCAGCCTAATGCTTTTCCCTTAATCCCTATAGTATGCTCAAGTCTTTGTAGGAGAATATTGCGATCAACTGTATCAAACGCAGCACTGAGATCTAACAGGACAAGTATAGACACAAGTCCATTATCTGAGGCCATGAGAATGTCATTAGTGACCTTCACCAGAGCTGTTTCAGTGCTATGATGAGCTCTAAAGCCTGACTGAAACTCCTCAAGTAGGTCATTACTTTGTAAATATTCACATAGTTGATTAGCAACTACTTTCTCAAGAATTTTAGATAAGAAAAGAAGATTAGATATAGGTCTGTAATTTACTAACTCATCTTGATAAAGAGATGGTTTCTTAAGTAAAGGTTTAATAACAGCTACTTTAAAAGCCTGTGGTACATATCCATTTACCAAGGATAGATTAATCATGTCTAAAATAGGACCACTGATCAGAGGGAATACCTCCTTAAACAACTTGGTTGGGATTGGGTCTAACATACAGGTAGAAGGTTTAGATGAAGCTAAAATTTTAGATAGCTCAGAAAGCTCTACTGCTTTTAAACAGTTCAGACACTGCGCAGGTTCTAAAGATTCCTCCAATGCTGCCTCACTTACTGAGGAGGAGGTAATCATGTTTGGGAGGATGCCAATTATTTTTTTTAATGGAATCCATTTTATTTATGAAGAATCCCATAAAATCATTACTGCTAAGAGCTAAGGAAATGGATGGATCAACAGAGCTATGACTCTGTGTAAGTTTTGCAACTGTACTGAAGAGAAATCTAGGATTATTCTTATTCTCCTCAATTAATGATGAAAAATATGCTGCTCTAACTCTGCGAAGGGTCTTGTTATGCAACAATAGACTGTCCCTCCAGATTAGGTAGGATTCCTCTTGGTGTGTAGAGCACCATTTTCTCTCCAATTTCCTAACATTGTGCTTCAAGGAACGCAGCTCTGAATTAAACCAAGGAGCCAGCTTCCTGTGAATCATCACCTTCTTTTCAAGGGAGCTACATTGTCTAATGCAGAACGCAATGACGAAGTTATACCGTTTACAAAGACATCTATTTGTGAATTGGAAGAAACAACATTGCTGCTATCTGCAGGGTATTTCTGCAATACTGACGATATTAAGAGGGGGACAGACTTTTTAAAGTTTGATGCAGCATTGTCCGATAAAGATCTACTATAATGGAACCCTCTTTTGGGGGTGGAGAACTCAGTTAGATTAAACTCAAATGTTATTAAAAAATGATCAGATAGGACAGGGATGTGAGGAAATACTGTTAATTCTTCACAATCAATGCCATTTGTCAGCACAAGGTCTAAAGTATGGAGCCAAGAGTGCGTCGGTTTATGCACATTTTGAGCAAAACCAATTGAATCTAGGATAGTTTTAAAGGCTACACTAAGGTTATCACATTCTGTGTCAACATGAATGTTAAAATCACCCACTATAATAACCTTGTCAGTGTTTATTACCAAATCAGATAAGAAGTCTGACAACTGATTCAAAAACTGAGAGTACAGGCCTGGTGGACAATACAAAACAACAAACAGAAGAGGTTTTATTGCTTTGCAGTTTGGATGAGGGAAAA